>NW_027362768.1:367962273-369162273 GCF_046119375.1 Phyllobates terribilis | reverse complement strand
GCATGCAAAACAACAAAAAAACACTTTTCCAAAATCCTTATATGAATAGATGTAAAAATAAGTGAATCCATTAGACTTTAAGTAATCCTGTTGTCCCCCTATGTTCCTCCGTATGATACCAGGATGTGTGTCAGAATACTTTCATCGGCTGTGACATATCAGATTGTGTATTGCTATATTCATTAAAAGATCTCAGTTTGTGAAAAAAACGCTGTCGTCGACTTTTCTTTTTGTTTTTCTTACTCAAGTTTGTCATAAACTAATAAGGTTTTCAGAGTTTTGATTATTTCAGATAATTGAGGTGTCTCTTTCTTCAACCAATATCTAAGTATACATTTTTTAACCACCAAAAGAACTACATGTATTATCTGTATAGACAGGACTCTGTCCCCATCCTCCCGATGTTCTGTTACAATATGATGAAATAAACATGCCCGAGGAGACTGTGGGACTTTAATTCTCCAAACATTATCTAAATAGAGAAGGGTCTCTTCCCACACCATTTGGGTGGAAGGGCATCGCCTGATGCTATCAAACAAATTGGTTTTAGGTTACATTTTGGGCATTTTCATAAATAATGTGATGAAGCATCTTTGTAGGAAAAATTGAAAGCATAAATGGCATTATGAATCAGTTTGTTCTGCATTTCTCTCCATTGTTCATTGCTATTTTTACTTTATCCAAGCCCGTCAAAAGTTTACCATCTCTCTAAGTGTCATTTAGCGCTATACTCCAATGGATAAATAAATCAGGTACCGCAGTGTGCAGAATTTGTCTCTTAATCCTTTGGTATATTGTGGATAGGGAATTTACCCATGAGCTAGACCACATCAATATGCCAAAATCACCCCTCCTTTCCACCTTCCTGAAATTTCTCACCATAGAGCTGTGGAAAGTAACTGTTTGGTGGTACTGTAGACATTGATGATCTCCCATATCATACATCCCTGAGAATTCCAGCCAGGTGAGCAGCCTTCCTTCATTAACATTTAATAAATCCCTTTCTGGTTCCATTGCTTACAAAGCTTGTTCTGTTTACCCTGAATAAATCTAGGATTTTCCCATAAGGGCACTAATCTAGATAGGTGAAAAGGTTGTTTGTATAATTTTCTTAAAACTTTCTACACACCTATAATGTTTGACAAAAGGATGTTATTTGACTTGAGAATGTAGTTCTCCAAACCATAGATGTAAAAGCACCCGGAGATCACTAGGCGCGGCCAAGTCCTTCTCCAACATGGTATTTGAAAAACTACTAGTTCCATGGATCCAGTCTCTCATGCGTCTTGTTAAAGCAGCTAAATTATCAGCTCTTATAAGAGGTAGTTGAATTCCCTGATCCATTTTAGATAAGGCCATTTTCTTGTATGAAAGTCTCTGTCTTTTCCCTTGGCACAGACAGCGTGTGAATGCTGGCTGTAATTTTTGTATGTCTAAGTAAATAGTCCTAGTCTTTTACTCTGGAAGGCAGCCTGCTGGGGTAGGGAATTAAAACATTGCTCAGCGGGTAAGCACTTCGTACCTCCAGCTTGGGGTGAGGGTCCCACTCTGGCACAGAAGTGTAATGTTATTATCACCCCACTACCACCAGATCTATTAGATCCAGAATCAAGTAAACTTTTCCTTACAGCAGATTCTCAGTCTGAGGACACCTCTGGGTAAAGAGGGGGTGAACCGTTTTGCAGTGGGAGGCTTGGATCCAGGCGGTCTTGCCTTTTGGCTTGAGTAGCCTGTGTACCTAATATGGTCCTTCCCATCAAGACTGCTGAGATCCAGGTGGTCTTTTAACCACCACCCAATCACCATAAGGAGGCAGAGTTGAGTCCGGGAGTGAAGCAAACACCGGCTTATACAAATCAGTTATTGTCCGGTGTAGCTGCACAACATTTCACAGTTCCATGTGCCAAAGACAGTTGAGAGTCATGAGGAGGATACAATCCAGTCTTAGAAACCCCCCTAAAAAGTTTCTTAGACGGGGACAAGTTCCTGGAGTGTGTACCGCATAGACATCAGTGCCAAACTTTTGAGTCCATTTTTTTTTAACCCTGCTTGTTCACAGACTTTAGTAAATTTGTTTTTCAGAATGAAATTATAACTTTTAACCTTATTGTTTGCTGTGGGTTGAAGACATGAAAACATTCAACTCTCCCATAACCATGTCTCCATTACCTGCCCTGTGAATACGCAGACCTGTCTTTGTCAATTACCTCTGGTACCCCCAATCTACAAACAACTTCAGACACTAACTTCTGCAGTGGCTCGGGCTCCTAACTTGTACCCAGCCTGGAAACACGTCCACACAAATACACACTTTATAAGAAATCAATCAGTAACAGTGCTTCTGGGGAATATCTCTGAGGAGCTTTTACAAGTTTTTCCAGCATTGAATTTTATACACATTAGACGGGTCTGACAATAGGTGACTACAACTGAGGAGAACCCAGGAGTGACCAATGATGGTGTATCAGGTCAATCATCCCTCATTTTGAGCAATGCTTCACACCATGTGACATAGCAGCCAAGAAAGGGAACAAAGTCCTGGGAGCCACCGGGCGCCCATCACCATGTCTCCTTTAGGTGCCCCGAACTACTCTGAGAGGGAACACCCCTCCATCTTCTAAGATCTGTGTACAGCTGCTGATGACCAGAGATTAGGACAGAAGCCACGCTGAGATACAGCCTGTACATAAAGGATCTGAAAACGTCTGTTCTTAAGGTATGAGCACAAATATCATTGCTCCCCCAAAAATGTTGTCAGTGGTCCTAAGTCAAACAAACAGGTCTCTAGTGCATTCTGGTGCTGAGTCCAGTACTGTGTCAGGAGCGCTGACGGTCATGAAGAGCAATAGAATTGATAGAGTGGTGGCACTAAGGTGGCTAATAAGTCTAATGGTACGGTATATGGCACTGGACAGTGAAGGAGTAAGGCGCAGCACCGAACAGAGTCCATGGTACAACAGGATTGAACCGTGGGAGAAAAATCAATGAAAGTTTATGTTGGTGCGCTGCCACTGGAAGTAGTGAGGATGCGGTAGTTACAAGTAAATACCTTTTATTTAGGGATTTTAAAATCACAAACTGGTTTTCAGCTCCGAATCTGAGCTTTCACCAGGTGATAAGCAGTGAGCGCGCAAAGCGCTGGTTAAATGCTCAATTTGGCGTGAATGACATTTTAAATATGGTCAATTCATATTAATTCATTAAAATATCAAACATACCATATTAAAATCATTAATAAACTCTATAAAGTGTGTAAGTGAAAACATATTAGCAAATCCAAAAAGAAAAAATTGATAAAAAAATAAATAAAGGGAAAGGTAAAAGCATTGGGAAATTAAAAAATGATTTGTCGTATTTTCCGGACTATAAGACGCATGTTTTTCCCAAATTTTGTGGGAAAGTGTGGGGGGGTGTGACGCGCCCCCTGGCCCGTGAGGTACTCGGTAGCCGGACCGGTCGGTGCTGGGGGATGTCACGGTGGCAGTGACATAGTCCGTGACTCAGGGCAGTCAATTAAAGGGAAAGTAAAAGGGGAATAAAGTTTTTAGAGATAATGTTCGTGACGTCACCTGTGGTATGCGGCTATATGGAGCCGCCACTGCGGTGCAGATCCTCTGGAGCTGATGGTGACGCAGCAGAGTTGGTTCAGCTCTCCACAGGCAGAGCTTAGCTCCAGGGCAGGAAATGATAAATTGTATGAGGTAGATGTTTCTGGTGCTGTGTAGTGCAGGACTGGTGATGGCGCAGCAATAATTCTAGGACACAGGGGGGTGCAGTCTTCAGGTTTTACTCACGGTTGTTCAATTCTCCAGGTTACCAGGGTCAGTGTGTAACCTCCCACGTCGTCCTGTGTCCTCCAGGGAAGGGGTTCACCAATAGAGATGAGCGTTGTTCGACTCGAACTATTCGCCAATCTCAAATTCGAGCTGTTTTGGGCGGTGTTCGAGCCGTTCGGCGAACACGAACGATTTGAGAAAAATTCGGCTGTTCGAGGTTATGTTCGATAACTGTTCGTGCACCAAAATCATAACTGGATTTTTTCTCAGTAATGATGAAAATTAATGTTAATACGCAATTTGAGTGTACAGCGGGGCGGGGGGAGGGGCAGGGGATGGATCTCTGCAGGAATAATGAAGATCTCCATTTTTTTTTCTCTTTCCCGCATCTACAGTGGGGAGGTGCAATCTGTCAGCCTATCAGCAGCGCACACACGGAGCGAACTGCTTTTTTTCACACAAGCAAGGGCATGTGTCATTGGCAGTGTATGTCACATGTCCTTGCCCTATAAGACCAAGCCATTTTCCCCGTCGCCACCATTTTCTCACTGCTGCAGCTGCGTGTTAGACGGCACCGCTGTTGCTGTGTGCGCTATACCTTGTTAATTTCAAGCCAATTTTCGCACAAATCTACAGATAGCTTGGGAGTAGGGAATAGTTGTGATTGCAGTCCTTTTAAGGACTACGTTACACCATTTCATATGACTTTTATCAGGGAGGTCTGTGCTCTTAAATAGATAGGTTGGGAGTAAAGACTAATTGTAATTGCAGTCCTTTTCAGGGCTAGGTTACATCAGTTCCTATCAGTTTTTGCCAGGCAGGTCTGTGCCAGTGCTGTGCAAGTTTTTTTCACAGCATTTGGCTGAATCTGTGTATAGAATACCATTTTTTTATTGCACCTAGTGAAGTAAAACCTTTTGGGCATAGCATCATTCTATTAGACCATCTAGCTGTGTGTGGGACTTTCTCTATTAGTCCATCTATGCTGACCTCCATCAGGTTGCAAACTGAATATAATTTTTTTCTGCATCTACCTCTGAAAAAATATTTGGCCTTCTAGCAGTGTGTGGGACTTTCTCTATTACTCCATCTATACTGACCTCCATCAGGTTGCAAATTAAAAATAATTTTTATCTGCATCTAGCTCTGAAAAAATATTTGGCCCTCTAGCAGTGTGTGGGACTTTCTCTATTAGTCCATCTATACTGACCTCCATCAGGTTGCAAATGAAAAATAATTTTTATCTGCATCTAGCTCTGAAAAAATATTTGGCCTTCTAGCAGTGTGTGGGACTTTCTCTATTAGTCCATCTATACTGACCTCCATCAGGTTGCAAATTCAAAATAATTTTTATCTGCATCTAGCTCTGAAAAAATATTTGGCCTTCTAGCAGTGTGTGGGACTTTCTCTATTAGTCCATCTATACTGACCTTCATCAGGTTTCAAATGAAAAATAATTTTTATCTGCATCTAGCTCTGAAAAAATATTTGGCCTTCTAGCAGTGTGTGGGACTTTCTCTATTAGTCCATCTATACTGACCTTCATCAGGTTGCAAATTCAAAATAATTTTTTGTCTGCATCTAGCTCTGAAAAAATATTTGGCCTTCTAGCAGTGTGTGGGACTTTCTCTATTAGTCCATCTATACTGACCTCCATCAGGTTGCAAATGAAAAATAATTTTTATCTGCATCTAGCTTTGAAAAAATATTTGGCCTTCTAGCAGTGTGTGGGACTTTCTCTATTACTCCATGTATACTGACCTCCATCAGGTTGCAAATTAAAAATAATTTTTATCTGCATCTAGCTCTGAAAAAATATTTGGCCTTCTAGCAGTGTGTGGGACTTGTTCTATTAGTCCATCTATACTGACCTCCATCAGGTTGCAAATTCAAAATAATTTTTGTCTGCATCTAGCTCTGAAAAAATATTTGGCCTTCTAGCAGTGTGTGGGACTTGTTCTATTAGTCCATCTATACTGACCTCCATCAGGTTGCAAATTAAAAATAATTTTTATCTGCATCTGACGCACCCCCTGGGCCAGTGCTGTTTGGGGGATACCCGGAGCCGGATCAGATGGGGGTTGTAGTCTCCGAGTGGCGGTGACCCGGTCCGTGCCCAGGGTGTCAAGCTCAGTGTGTGGCAGTCTTTACAGATGTTATTAGTTGTTCTTTGTGTCGACTACGCCACTTGTTGATTTGCGGTCAATACGGCCGCCGCTGCAGCAGGGTCCGCTGAGGCTGGTGGTATGGGTGCAGCTTCGGGTAGTATAACCCCCAACGGGAGGGGTATAGCCTCAGGGGGTCAGGTGTAGAGGATGGTGGTAGTGGTGGTGCAGTGTGGATGGTAAGAAGACTCAGAGTCGGGCTGTGCAGTTCAGGGTTTTTACTTACTGCTGTTCTGTTGGTCACTCTGGCCTTGAGTGACCGCCCGAGCCGTGCTGCGTCCACCAGGTCCTGGACTCGGCCAACCCCCAAGCAATTCTGGAGCGTGGTCCTGAGCTCCCTTTCTGACTGTCCTCTCTACTGGCCTTTCTCACCAGGGGTCCACTTATATCCGGCTCCCTCGGGCCTCTTGGTGGGTGCACCTCTTCGGGGTTCCCTGACCCTATACCTGGTGTGCCTTCTTAGTGGACTTAGTGAGGGGCTGCTCCACATGTAATGTCGCAGCCTCCGGTTCTTAGCTGAGGGTTGTTTCTCTCCTCCACTAATTTGGGATCCGGTTCCCTTGCGTGCCAACCCTTCACCCTTCTGGTTGTATACTAGGTTCTTGGGGTTCCTTCTTCTCCCCCTCTGGGTCCTTCTCTTCTCCTCTCTCTTCTCTCTGCAGGCGCTCCTGGACCTCTCTCAGGACTCACTAACCCTCTACAGAAGACTGACCCTGATCTAAGATGGTTCCCACCTTATATACTCCCTCTATGTGTGAGCTCAGGTGACCAGCACCCAATGAGCTCCTAGCATTACCCAGACTGCTCCCCCTATCTGCCCCTACACTACTGGGATGTTCCACCCCCCTCCCACTCCAGCCAGGAACAGACACTGTCGTACCTGCACATATACCTAGTGGGAGTACCATCGGTCTGTCCCTCGGAAATGGGATGTATGTAGTGTATGCAGCTAACTGAGCTCAGTTCCACACTCCATCCTTACCCGGGAGTGGAATACCACACCTCTGGCTTGAGGTGCAATACCCCTGTAGCAGCCGAATCCTCAGGGTGCTACATTTCCCCCTGGTAAATCACAGCACGTCCTCGGGCTGTAAGAAAACAAAACATCCACAACATACAAATTTTCATAACAACATAAACATATAAAACATTATATATATATCATCAGCAATAAACCTGTCATATAAAACTTTTCATAAATAACATTCTTGTTCCTTCGGCCACGGTGCGACTTGTGACCGGGTAAAGTGCGACAGTCTCTGGTAGAAAAACACGGCTTTCCTATAAAACCAGTAGGGGGCGCCTTAGAAAGCGCAACTATGTACAAGGGGAAATATGGCCGCTCTCAGTCCTCGGCCAGTGGGGAATAGGGATGGCTGTTCACAGTCCTCAGCCTGTGGGGAGATGGGACACACTGGAACAATTCACTCTTGTCCCAACGGGGACATATTTAAAGCAGCAACAGTTCACTGTACCCCGACGGGTAACTATGTACAGTCTCTTTACCGTACTTTAATGACGGCGTCCTCCTGCTCCTTCTTTGTCTTCAGACCCGTCCGGGTCCTCTTGCTCCTCCTCACACCGCAGCTCCTCCTCCGTCAGGCGATGTACATGGAGGGCGTAGGGTCCTTTGGCACATTTGTGCCGGGTGAATGTGACCTCGTCCCCTACATACAGGTCACGACCTCTGTGTCCCTCCGGCAGATGGCTTTCTACGTCTCTGCGGGTTACAAAGACGTCGCCGGGGGTATGATGGTCTCTTATGAAGCCCCACCCATGCTGCAGGTTGAATTTAATCACAGTCCCGATGGTACGGGGACCATGAGCTGCACGGGGGTTCCTCCTGGTCCGGCTCTTCTGCTCTGTGCTCTGTTCCTGCAGCCGCTGCTCTCGGACCCGCCTCTCTCTCCTCTCCCGGTCGAAGACCTCTAACTGCTGCCGGCAGCACTCCGCACGTTCAGCTGCGGCTGCCCGCGTTTCTTGAGTGAACCCCATGAGGTCTCCTCCGGTGGGGTCCCACTCGAACTGCGCTTCTTCCAGCGGGAGCGGGGTCCTCTTAACGGGCTTCGGAGCCGGAATCAGGGGCTCGCACAGGGGCCTTGCTTTTTGGAGTTCCAGCTGATAGTACTCCGGTGGCCATATAAAGGGCTGCCCATCCGGGCAAGTGTGCTGGGCAAACAAGTCTTCACCCAGGTGCGGTACTCTAGATGTTGAGGGCGCGGTGGTGGAAGCGGCGCCCGGGTTCGCCAGGCCTTGCGACCAGGCCTGGGGTACCCTGAACGTAAAGGGCACTGTGAAGACGGCGGCGCCCGGGGTTACTTGGCCCAGCGACCAGGCCGGTGGCTCAGTGGAGGTAAAGGGCGCTGTTGGTACTGCGGCGCCCGGGGGTACTAGACCTTGCGACCAGGCCGGTGGTGTTTCCTGCTTTGCCGCGCTCAGGGTTGAGGCGCGTGACGTCACAGGGGTCGCGGCCGCGGCTTCTGCTTGAGGCCTAGTCTGGCACGGTGACGATGCAGCGACGGGCACGGCAGGGGGAATTTCGGGCTCTGCGACGGGGAGCTGGGACAGGTACTCGGTTTCTCGGCTCGGGGTAGAGACGTCCCCTTTACCTGCCTCCGTCCGTTCAGCTCCCTTCTCGGCGCCGTCTCCTGCCTTCATTCCTCCTGCGCCATCCTCAGAGGCGGTCTGTCTCCTCGTCTCGGGCGGCGTGCTCCGCTGACGGGTTCCGGTCTGCTGGGCCATCTCACGGCTCCACTCCGTCAGCGTGTCTTGCTGCACCTGGGCCATCCTCCGTGCGAGGCCCTCCAGCGTGGTCTGTGCACACTCCCGGTCTCGGGGGAGCTGTGCTAGGATCTCCACTAAGCCTAGTGGGGTTGTTGCTTGCAGCAGGCTCCTGACCACTGGGTCGGTGCTGCCTGTCTCTCCCTCCATCTCCGGGTACGCTTTCTCTGGACTCCTCTCCAGACTTCTTGTCTCCGGGTGCGCTCTCTCCAGACTCCTCCAGGCTGCACCCATCTTCGCTCCTCTGTTCTGTCTCCGCCCACATTGAGGGTGGTCCCGGGGCAACTTAGTGATTGTCAGTTCCAGGGGCAGTTCTCTCACGCTGATGGACACTTCCAGCATCACAGTCTCTGTTGGTGGGCGCGGTTTCCGCTTTTGGCGCCATTCTTCGACCTGGCCCACGATGGGAGGTGGCCTTTTGCCACCCTCTGGCACGCCCATAATGGCGTCCGCTCTTCCAAGGCGGGAAATCTTTGGAAATGGCGGGAATCGTCTCCCAGTGGCGGGAAACTCCATGGATGGCGGGAAAAAGCTGCAAATGGCGGACAACCGGCGGGAAACGACCTGTGATGGGGTCCGTTGGCGGGGACCCTCCGGAACCGGCGGGAGACTTCTTTTTGAGGTAACGGTGAACTTTTCTTCAGGAACGCAGTACCCGGTTGTTGCGGGCACGTTATCCTGCCGACTACGCCAAAGTTGACGCACCCCCTGGGCCAGTGCTGTTTGGGGGATACCCGGAGCCGGATCAGATGGGGGTTGTAGTCTCCGAGTGGCGGTGACCCGGTCCGTGCCCAGGGTGTCAAGCTCAGTGTGTGGCAGTCTTTACAGATGTTATTAGTTGTTCTTTGTGTCGACTACGCCACCCGTTGATTTGCGGTCAATACGGCCGCCGCTGCAGCAGGGTCCGCTGAGGCTGGTGGTATGGGTGCAGCTTCGGGTAGTATAACCCCCAACGGGAGGGGTATAGCCTCAGGGGGTCAGGTGTAGAGGATGGTGGTAGTGGTGGTGCAGTGTGGATGGTAAGAAGACTCAGAGTCGGGCTGTGCAGTTCAGGGTTTTTACTTACTGCTGTTCTGTTGGTCACTCTGGCCTTGAGTGACCGCCCGAGCCGTGCTGCGTCCACCAGGTCCTGGACTCGGCCAACCCCCAAGCAATTCTGGAGCGTGGTCCTGAGCTCCCTTTCTGACTGTTCTCTCTACTGGCCTTTCTCACCAGGGGTCCACTTATATCCGGCTCCCTCGGGCCTCTTGGTGGGTGCACCTCTTCGGGGTTCCCTGACCCTATACCTGGTGTGCCTTCTTAGTGGACTTAGTGAGGGGCTGCTCCACATGTAATGTCGCAGCCTCCGGTTCTTAGCTGAGGGTTGTTTCTCTCCTCCACTAATTTGGGATCCGGTTCCCTTGCGTGCCAACCCTTCACCCTTTTGGTTGTATACTAGGTTCTTGGGGTTCCTTCTTCTCCCCCTCTGGGTCCTTCTCTTCTCCTCTCTCTTCTCTCTGCAGGCGCTCCTGGACCTCTCTCAGGACTCACTAACCCTCTACAGAAGACTGACCCTGATCTAAGATGGTTCCCACCTTATATACTCCCTCTATGTGTGAGCTCAGGTGACCAGCACCCAATGAGCTCCTAGCATTACCCAGACTGCTCCCCCTATCTGCCCCTACACTACTGGGATGTTCCACCCCCCTCCCACTCCAGCCAGGAACAGATACTGTCGTACCTGCACATATACCTAGTGGGAGTACCATCGGTCTGTCCCTCGGAAATGGGATGTATGTAGTGTATGCAGCTAACTGAGCTCAGTTCCACACTCCATCCTTACCCGGGAGTGGAATACCACACCTCTGGCTTGAGGTGCAATACCCCTGTAGCAGCCGAATCCTCAGGGTGCTTCACATCTAGCTCTGAAAAAATATTTGGCCTTCTAGCAGTGTGTGGGACTTGTTCTATTAGTCCATCTATACTGACCTCCATCAGATTGCAAATTAAAAATAATTTTTTGTCTGCATCTAGCTCTGAAAAAATATTTGGCCTTCTAGCAGTGTGTGGGACTTTCTCTCTTAGTCCATCTATACTGACCTCCATCAGGTTGCAAATTAAAAATAATTTTTATCTGCATCTAGCTCTGAAAAAATATTTGGCCTTCTAGCAGTGTGTGGGACTTTCTCTCTTAGTCCATCTATACTGACCTCCATCAGGTTGCAAATTAAAAATAATTTTTATCTGCATCTAGCGCTGAAAAAATATTTGGCCTTCTAGCAGTGTGTGGGACTTTCTCTATTAGTCCATCTATACTGACCTCCATCAGGTTGCAAATTCAAAATAATTTTTATCTGCATCTAGCTCTGAAAAAATATTTGGCCTTCTAGCAGTGTGTGGGACTTTCTCTATTACTCCATCTATACTGACCTTCATCAGGTTGCAAATTCAAAATAATTTTTTGTCTGCATCTAGCTCTGAAAAAATATTTGGCCTTCTTGCAGTGTGTGGGACTTTCTCTATTAGTCCATCTATACTGACCTCCATCAGGTTGCAAATGAAAAATAATTTTTTATCTGCATCTAGCTTTGAAAAAATATTTGGCCTTCTAGCAGTGTGTGGGACTTTCTCTATTACTCCATCTATACTATACTGACCTCCATCAGGTTGCAAGTTAAAAATAATTTTTATCTGCATCTAGCTCTGAAAAAATATTTTGGCTTCTAGCTGTGTGTGGGACTTTCTCTATTAGTCCATCTATACTAACCTCCATCAGGTTGCAAATTCAAAATAATTTTTTGTCTGCATCTAGCTCTGAAAAATATTTGGCCTTCTAGCAGTGTGTGGGACTTTCTCTATTACTCCATCTATACTATACTGACCTCCATCAGGTTGCAAATTAAAAATAATTTTTATCTGCATCTAGCTCTGAAAAAATATTTGGCCTTCTAGCAGTGTGTGGGACTTGTTCTATTAGTCCATCTATACTGACCTCCATCAGGTTGCAAATTCAAAATAATTTTTTGTCTGCATCTAGCTCTGAAAAAATATTTGGCCTTCTAGCAGTGTGTGGGACTTTCTCTATTAGTCCATCTATACTGACCTCCATCAGGTTGCAAATAAAAAATAATTTTTATCTGCATCTAGCTTTGAAAAAATATTTGGCCTTCTAGCAGTGTGTGGGACTTTCTCTATTACTCCATCTATACTGACCTCCATCAGGTTGCAAATTAAAAATAATTTTTATCTGCATCTAGCTCTGAAAAAATATTTGGCCTTCTAGCAGTGTGTGGGACTTGTTCTATTAGTCCATCTATACTGACTCCATCAGGTTGCAAATTCAAAATAATTTTTTTGTCTGCATCTAGCTCTGAAAAAATATTTGGCCTTCTAGCAGTGTGTGGGACTTTCTCTATTACTCCATCTATACTGACCTCCATCAGGTTGCAAATTCAAAATAATTTTTTTTCTGCATCTACCTCTGAAAAAATATTTGGCCTTCTAGCAGTGTGTGGGACTCATTGTATTAGGCCATCTATACCAAGCTCCACCAGCTTTTAAACTAATAATAATTTTTAGCTGCATCTAGCCCTGAAAATAATTTTTCTTCCCAATAGTGGTAGCAATAGAAATATGGGGCGCGCGCCTGGCTTACAAAAAGATACGCTTCATAACAAAAAACACCAGCCTAGCGCACTGCATTAATAAGATGGCATCATCGTCTCTCCCAGTGCTAGGCCTACTACCCAGGCTAGCATTCCTGTGCCTAAAACACAATGTATGGGTCCGCGCTAGCCACTATGCTGAGGGGTCTAAAGGTGCTGCTAACGCTTTATAACAATTCAATTGGCAAATTTTCACAGAGCTCTTCCACAACGCCCACCCATCGGGCAACAGTTGCCCACCTTCCCTATGGGATCTAGTGGCGAATAGTTGATGCCATTAATCAGAGCGTCAGTTTCCCCGTCGTCGTGGCAAGCATACGGTAAGGCATGGGAAGAGTGGACACGACTAGTAGCAGGCAGACGGGTTGACCAATGTGAACAAGCCAGATCACAAGTCACCATAGAATTTCTCCACCAGCTAATTATGAGGGGCATATCAGGGGCGTCAGCGCAGCGGTGTGTGACCGGAGTAGAATTTCACTTCCAACTACTGAATTGGGGAGATGTGACAAAGGTTCATCATCAGACAATCCATAAAAGGGTGGAAAAGGGGTCAGCCAAGTCAGGAGTTTAGACGTCCCGTCCCGTGTCACTAAAACTGATTTCTCATATCATATCCCTAACACCATTAACATGACACTCACAATTTGAAACAACACTACTGTCTACTGCATTTGTGATCGCCTTCTTCGGGGCGCTATGCATAAGCGAATTAGTCCCTCAATCCAAAATTACCACCAGTGGAGGCTTATTACACCAGGACGTAGTCATAGCCAATAATGCAATACGTCTACGCATACACAAATAGAAAACGGTTCCAGTGGGCAGGGGCACTTGGGTACTTCTACAACCCACAAACGGTACACTGAGTCGGGTAACAATAGTAAAAACATATCTAACCATCAGATCACAAAGTAATTTCTTCCTATCACACATTGATGGAATGCCATTATCAAGATACCAGTTCCAAGCTATATTTAATAAATGCATAACATCGGCAGGGAACCACCCCAAAGATTACGGGACACACTCATTCCGCATAGGCGCGGCCACGGAAGCAGCAAGAGCAGGACTGTCAGAAACGGAAGTTCAGAGGATAGGGAGATGGCGATCCACGTGTTTGGCAAGATACATAAGACCGGACTTGTTATCCTAACGTGTTTTGTTTCTTTTATAGGTGACGCTAAGCCAACAGTGTGGGTGATAGGCCACTCGTATATGTATTGGGCAGAAAAAAGGGCGAAAGTCTGCCCAGGCGGGAGGAAATTAGAGTTTCATAACACATATTTCAACTAGAGAGGTATTAGAGGCCTGCTATGGCCACAGGTACTAGTGGAGGTAATCAAGGTAGGGAGAGAGGCAAGATGTCCGCTCATCTTAGTTATACAGGCTGGGGGGAAACAACCTAGTTCATCACAAAAGCGCATAACTAATGGCAATAATGAAACTAGACACTGAGCGCTTCAGAGAATTTTTCACAAAACTAGCTATAGTATGGTCAGAGATTGTGCCGATAGCGGTATGGCAAGGTGCGCGAGACATCACGGCCATCGAACGGACAAGGCGGGTAATAAGTATTCGGATGGCAAAATTTAGAAGAGACAGAGGCGGTGTAGTGGTACGACACCGACAACTGGAAGGAGATAAAGCAGGCCTCATACGGCCCGACATTGTTCACTTAATGGATATTGTACTGGACATATTCCTGTCAGGACTCCAGGACGGAGTGGAACAAGCGTTAAGAGTGATGGGTGGGGGTCAGAGTCCTGCATACGAGTACGCAGGATGCTCCGTGGCCTGGAAATAGAAAGGACATGTTGGAGAGTTACACTTGTTGGCCAACTTGCCGGAGTGGAGACCCAGGGCATGCTGCAATAAGCTGAATTATTTTAGAAATAAAATGCCTTTCTAATGGAATGAGTATAAAGAGTTAATAAAGCTGTGACCGATCCTCACCCATCCAGTTGTAAGAGTTACATTATTGTATTGTCAAGGAAAGGGGGGCGGTAGGGGGGCTGAGCGTCTGGGTTTGGTTGGGGGTCCCCACAGTCTGCCTAGGCTAGATGCATTTAAAAATTCTTATTAGATACACAGGCGGTGCAGCTTGCTTCGCAGCTGGGCTACTACGCCCAAAGTATTGCCTAGGCTAGATGCAGTTAAAAATTCTACGCTGACTAGCAGACACTGAAGATTTGGAGCAGACATCTGAGTAAACAGCTCTTCAGACTCAACCATCTGTGTTACCCCAAGCCATAGTGTATGTAGTTTCTTACAGTTAAAAGGGGGGGGAGCGACCCAACCCACCTGGAATTGACGATGCCAACGTCACGTAAGACACAGCAAGGGGACTCCAAAAAGAGTCTCCATTTTTTCCCAAAATTGTGGCACAGACACCACTTAACCCTAGAACGCATACCTGGGGCCTCACAGGCCCGCCCTGTTAATTGTTTTCTATTTTCTGCAAGATTACTTTAGTTAGAATTTTGAAACTCTAGGTATTCTTCATGTATATAGTTGTTTGTCATTTGAGTTTGAGTTATTCCATGTTATTTGCACACGGGCCTAAAAGGCCCCAGGTATATGAAAGTTTAGATTTTTATGGTCATGCGTTCTAGGGTTAAGTGGCATCAATTGCCCCACAGTTGCTTAAAACGGTTGGTGAGGTGATTTTACCAAATCCTCAAGGTTTTAGTCTCCCAAGGATAACACAGGGGTAGAAAAGTCCTTGCGAATCCATGATTTGTTCATCTTTATGAACGTGAGTCTGTCTACATTCTCAGTGGACAGACGTGTGCGCTTATCTGTCAGCACACCACCAGCAGCGCTGAACACACGTTCAGAGAGAACACTGGCTGCAAGGCATGACAAGATCTCCAAGGCGTGAGTGCCGAGCTCCGGCCATTTTTCCAGATTGGAATACCAAAATGAGCAAGGGTCCAGTGACACAGTCACGGCTTCGATGTTCACTTGGAGATACTCCTGCACTATCCTCTCTAGGCATTGACTATGTGTCAGACTTCTTGTCTCCTGTGGCCTTGCAAAGGATGGTCTAAAAAAGTGGTGAAACGATTCCACAAAATTGCTGTTACCAGCAGATACTGTGTTACTGTTACGGTTTGAGTGATGAAGACTCAACAGTCCCACGGTTGGCAAGTTAGAACTGTGAGATTCACTACGTGCACCACTAGTGTTTTGTGGAAAAGCACATGTAAGATTCTGCAACAGCGTCTGCAGATACTCCTGCATGCGTCAATCCCTTTTTATGGCAGGAATTATTTCGGCAAATTTACTTTTGTACCGGGGATCTAACAGTGTGGCAACCCAGTAGTCGGGATTACTTTGAATTCTGACAATCTGAGGGTCATGTTGCAGGTAGTGCAGCAAGAAGGCACTCATGTGTCTTGCGCATCCAGGAGGACCAAGTCCTTGTTGTTTTGGTAGCGAGGTAAGAATCATGCTTCCTTCCTCTGCCCTCTCCCCCCAACCTCGCACAACAGAAATGTGATCAAGGTCTCCCTCATCTGATGAGTCTTCCATGCCCATCGCCAGTTCGTCCTCCACTTCTTCCTCGGCTCCTGCACCTTCTTCAACAGTTTGGCTGCTACCATGAGCCCTGGTTAATCCCTCTCCCCCACCCTCCCATGCCTGCCGCCTTGGTGCTGCCGACCGTCTGGACCTTGGAGATGTTATCCCTTCCGCATACGACTCCTCCTCTACTTCCTCCACCTCCTCTTGTCCCACCACCTGACTCTGAATTCTGTTTGTGTGCTCCAGCATGTAAATCACCGGAATAGTCATGCTGATAATGGCATCGTCGTCAGCACTAAACATCTTCGTCGCCATTTCAAAACTGTGCAGAAGGGTGTGTGGCGCCCCTGAGGGTTCAGTCGCCACAGAGTTACTGCATCTCACCCAGAGGTGTGGTATCTCACCCTCAGGTAAGGAAGGCATATGGCTCGGGACCCTAGCACCTGCATCCAACACATACCCGCAGTGGGGGTAGAGCGAGATTGCTCCTAAGGGAGAGCACAGTCCCAGGTCCCTAGCTGGTGGGAGGGTCCTATGTAGTGGGTGCTTAGGGGAGCAGCTTAGCGGAGCACATGACAGGGAGAGTATAAATAGGAAGTCATCTTAGAAAGAGCAAGCCAGTCAGAGGAGGAAAAGTGACAGGAGCAGAGGCTCGGCATGAGCTCTGCTCCCGAGGCGGGCCTAGCCTGGGAGGCACAGGACTGAAGGAGAGAAGAGAGGAGTGGGAGCAGGAAGGCTCCAGGAACCGAAGGGACCCTAGGGCTATGGGCCGTGCAGAAGGCCACCCGTACTCCTGCTGCTACCAGGAGGTAGAGGGGTCAGGCCAGATAAGGGGAACCGGTCCCTCAACTAGCGGAGAAACAGCAAGGCTCAACTAGAAACTGGAGGCTGCAGCATTTCATGTACTGCAGGTAAAAGTCCACACCAGTCTCACTAAGAAGGTAGCCACATAGGACCCAGGGGACGGAACACAAGTCGCCCGCCAAGGCCCGATGATACCGGATAGAAGTGTCACTGGGTGTGAGGTGCAGGGAGAAGGCCAGAGAAAGGACACACAAAAGGGGGTCCTGCTAAGTACTCCGGAGCTATCTGTGGGTGGACTGAGCCCCTCACTGAGTACGCACAGCACGACGGGTGAGATTGCTCTGGTACCTGTAATCTGGACTGCAACAACTGTGAGTAAAGATCTTGGGACTGCATCACACGGACTCTGTGTTCATTACTGACTCCCTGCACTACAACCACCATCATCCACCCACACTGCCCTGAAGCTACACTCATCCTGTGGTGAGTAATAATACCATTGCTGCAAAACCACCAGCTTCAGAGGACTGTTCCGCAGCGGCGGCCCCTTTTGCTCCACTCCAGAGGTGGCGTAGTCGGACATTATAAAACCCATATATACAAATTACCCTTGGATTGACCGCCCTGGATCACGGACCAGGTCACCGCCACAGTGACTACAACCCCCAACGTCTACCGGCCCGGCTCAGGGTATCCCACAGCCCAGGGGGCGCGTCAACTTCATAGGTCCCTGATCTGAGACCACTCCTGCAGCGTGATTTGCCCCACCTCTGGATCTCGTTGGCCCAGGCTATACGTCAGAAGGTATTGCACCAGGGCTTGTCGGTGCTGCCACAGTCGCTGCAACATGGTCAGAGTTGAATTTCACCGTGTCGGCACATCGCATTTCAGCCGGTGAACTGGCAGGCCCAACGACTTCTGTAGAGATGTAAGTCGTTGAGCTGCGGGATGCGAACGGCGGAAGTGAGCACACAGCGACCGTGCCCTCTGCAGAAGGCCATCTAGTCCGGGATAGTGGGCTAACAATTTATGGACAACCAGGTTCAACTCGTGAGCCATACAAAGCACGTGTGTGACATTGCCCTGGCGAAGGGCCGCACCCAGGTTTGCAGCATTGTCGCACACGGCCTTCCCTGGTTGCTTGTCCAGTGGAGACAACTATTCATGAAACTGGGTCTCCAGAGCTGACCACAACTCCTCAGCTGTGTGACTCACATTTCCCAGACATTTCAATGTAAACACTGATGCCTTAAAGCCCTGCTGCCAGCATAGTAAGGAGGTGTGCAGGATTCCTTCTGCGCAGTTAGAAAGCAGGTGGCATTACCAGACAGGCTTTGGGTGCAGGTGGAGGACCGAGAGGAGGTTGAGGAGGCAGAAGCATTGGAGGAACTTTGAGATAAAGAGGATTGACGCACAACTCGTGGGGACGGTAAGACTTCGACAGCAGCCCCTTGTCCTGCTGTCACCATAGTTACCCAGTGCCCAGTCAGCGACATGTAACGCCCCTGTCCATGCCTACTCGTCCAAGTGTCTCTGGTCAAATGCACCCTGTCACACACAGAGTTTCTCAAAGAAGCGGTGATGTTGTGTGCGACATGCTGGTGGAACGCAGGCACACCTTTCTTTGAGAAGTAGTGCCGACTGGGCATCTGGTACTGGGGCACTGCGACGGACATAAGGTCTCGAAAATCCACTGTGTCCTCCAGGCGGAAAGGCAGCATTTCTGTAGCCAAGAGCTTGCAGATGGTGAAATTCAACCTCTTAGCTTTCTCATGGTTAGGAGGAAATGGTCTTTTACTTTTCCACATCTGAGGGACCGAGGGCTGGCTGTTGTGCTTAGACGGTGTTGAGTAGGGTGTCCCCGGCAAACTGCCGGTCTGTGAGGAAGATGCAGGCGGACATGTTAGGTTGCCTTGATCCAAAGGTGGTGCTCTCGATGTCAGAGAGCGCTCAACACCAGCAGGTGTTTCCACTTCCCAATGAACTGACGACCTGCCAATCACACTGGCTGTTGCAGGTAAAGAGGTGGCAGGTCTGCGTCCAAAAACATGTGTGACTGCTGTCCCCCCAGTCACAGACGATGAAGAGGCCGTGGATGCACAAGATGGGGCAGACGGTGATTGGCCCAGCCTGCTAGGCCGCATTGTAGCACAGTGAGCTTCCCACTGCAACTTATGCTTCATATCCATGTGACGGTACATGCATGAAGTACTCAAACTATGGATTTTTTGGCCTCTACTTAGCTTTTGGTGACAAATATTACAGATAACACGAGTTGGGTCATCCTTATCATTCTGAATAAATGCCCAGGCTATGCAAGGCTTAGAGCCCATGCGACCTGAAGAGCCACTACGACTTGTGGTCAGAGGCAGAGTTGTGGTTGAGGATGCAGTTGTTGACGTGCTTCCAGTACTCCGTCTCTGTCCAGGAAGGCGCAACCTAACCTCGTCGTCAATAGCATCTGTGACGCCCCGCTGTGCTTGGTATCACAGATCCTAGAAGAGTGTATTGATGGAATCCTCCACAAGAGGCCCCCATAAACATTCACACATCTCCACCTTCCACCTCAGACCAGCAGAGGGAGCCCGTTAGGGATATAAATAGGGAAGGTGGAGCTAGGCAGTTCAGTTCCTCTGAAGAGTTCCTGCAGTAGAGAAGCCTAAGAGAGGTCAGTCTGCAGTGGAGCTCAGTCTAGTCTAGAGAACTCAGTTAATAGTTCAGCAGTGGAGCACGAGGCTCCTGCTAGCTAGATTCAGTAAGGCATAACCGGAATCCCTGGAGAACTACAAGTCCCAGGATCGCTAAGGTGCTGATACGTAGCAGAGCCAGGAGACGCTTAGGCCCCGCATAGTGGGAGCGTGAACTCCAAGAGAAGGCCCTAACACAAGGTCAGACAGCGCAGGACAGAGACAAAGTTAGGCCTAGCTCCAGGCAGGTCAGAAACTTACTACGCAGAGGCAAGAAACAGGAGGCCCTACACCCGCTCATTGGGGAGGATCCTGATATTCACCCTTCACCCTACAGTGCTCCGGGATGTGCCTGAATTTCCTCCAGTAAAAGGTACTGAAGTGACTACCGTGTCCATTCCCGTTCTTGCTCTGACCCAGCTGGGTCTCGCCTGTCCTGCATTCCCCCTGCATACGCTGCCCTGAGGCCTAGCTCCACCTGTGGGGAGCTATACCATCGAGCTGCCTTATCACGGGTCTCAGTGGACTGCTGCAGCGCTGGTGCTTCTCACCAGATACCACAGGTGGCGTCACGAACTCTTATAAAATTAACAATTATCCACTCTTTTAAAGAGTGACCCCAGGGTACGGGCCAGGGAGCCAACCACCGCGACATCCCCAAGGCCAGGCAAAGGCCCGGGTACCGAGTCATCCCCATCCCCTGGGCTAGTCACATCCTCCTCCACCTCCTCTGTTGACCTCATCGACTGGCTGACTGTGGGTTGACAGTAAGTGGGATCTCCAACCTCATCATCATCACCCTGTGTGTTATCACACCCGTCGTCCTCAAAGCCAACCTCTTCCTGCCCTAACCGAAAAGTCAAGTTGTCGCTCCAATCAGGTATTTGAGTCTCATCATCGTCTTCATCATTGTCTCCACCAACAGGAGTGACAGTTTGGGAACGAGGGTCTACTTTATGCTCAGAACCTTCTTCATCTGGTCCTGGATCCGACTTATAAATATTCTGGGCATCAGTGCAGATCATTTCCTCGTCTGGATTAACAGAAGCTCTGGAGCCGACCTCTGATTCCCAGGCTATAGTATGAGTAAACAGCTCTGCAGACTCAACCATCTGTGTTACCCCATACTCAGACGGGCAGCTGGAGACTTGGGAGCTGTGAGGAAGCAAGTGCGATTGGGGTGACACCTCTGAGGACTGGAGTATTTGTGATGTTAAAATTGAGGTGGAGGAGAGCCCACTTGAAGGAGCACTTGATATCCGCTGAAGCACCTGCTGTTTTTGTGCCTCATCTGGAATTTGTAGCGATGGGCGTGTCCGTAAGAAAGGGATTGTATCACATTGTCCACGAAAAGAAGTCGACATCTTAGTTTGGCTGGAAGGTGGTCTTTCTTCTGCGGATGTTACCCCCCCCCCACTGCGGGGGGGCTCGACCCACCAGCGGACAGGCACCAGTATTGGGAGAGGGGGGCTGGCCGTCAGGGTCCACCGCGGCTCTGGCACAAACCCGGCGACCCGGAGGTGGCATGGGCAGGAACGAACTGGCTGTGTCAGCTTCTCACTTTTTGGATTTTAGAAGGGCATGACATGCCTATATCTGTGTCTCCCCCTCCTTTTACTCCTCCACCTCTTTTCTTTTCGCATGACTATATGTACTTGTCACTTTTCCATGTGTTAGTTATGTCTTCTGAGCAGTTTGTCAGCTTTTGGACACCTTTGAAGGTGTTTTCTATGTGTTTCTATGTGTTTTTGTTTGCCTGCCATAGGTTTTAACGGTGTTCGAAGGTGTTCGACGAACAGTTTGACGAACAGTTTGGCGAACACACGGGTGTTCGACGAACTGAACCGAACTCGAACACTACGGGGGTGGCTCAACACTATTCAGCAATCTCTCAAGTTTCTCAAGAATATTTAAACGGGACCACGTTCTATATGGCTTTCCCGGTCGTCTTCCTGCGCTGGCTCTCGCCCTCCTGCCCTGCGCCTCACAAGCAGTGTCCCAAGCCAGTGTCGGGCGACGTGCAGTCCCCTGGACCCTATGCGTCCACCTTTTCGGCGATGTAATTGTGGATGTTGGCTGCAGCACCTTGAAAATGCAGCAGCCTCCGGTTGTCTAGCTGAGCCTGGTTGTTCTCCACTAGTTAGGGGCCGGTCCCCTTCTGCGGCCTGATCCTTCCACGTCAGCGTGAATTCGGGCGCACGAGTGGCTTCCGCACTCGCCGTGCCCCTGAGATCCCCTCTGTTCCTCCTGGAGCCCTTCTCACTGCTCCTCTCTTCTTTCTCTCTCCTTCTCCTGGGCCTCTCTCACTGGGCCATGCTCCTTTCTCCACTCCTCCTGAGCTCCAGCTCTCAGCTCTATCTCCTCTGTACTGTCTCCTCACAACTGACTGCTTCTAGATGGTCCCCTTCTTCTTATACCCTTTCTGTCTGTGCTCCCCTGAACTTCTTCCTCCACCCACCTCCTCTACCTAGTTCCACCCTTCAGCTAGGGACCAGGGACTGTGCTCTCCCTTAGGAGCAATCTCACCCTTCCCTACTGAAGTGGAGTGTATTGGATGTGGGTGTAGTACTCCATCCTTACCTGAGAGTGACCCCACCTCTGGGTGAGATGCAGTACCTCTGTGGCGACTGAACCCACAGGGGCGCCACAGGTGCGTCTTATAGTCCAGATGTACCTGGTCACATGAGACAGGAGCGGGCGCTGTGGCTAACACGTACGCCCGATACCCACTGCTACCCACGCCCATAATCTTGCCCACCTCTCTGCACTTAAGTCGGCGCCAAAAGGTGGGCAGGACTATGGACGTGGGGAGCAGTGAATATTAATTATCTTTAATAGCGGGCACACGTGTTAGCCGCAAGCCGCCAGCTTCCTACAGCGGCTGGGTGATCACGTGTGCCTGGTATTAAGGAGGAAGAGAAAAAGCGTAAGAGGCGTCTGATACCACAAACGTTGGTCGATTCACTTCAGGTATTTGCCATTCTTGTTAGTGTTGTGTGTGAAAAGTCACAGGAGAATTGTTTGACTCCTTTTTGCTGCATGGATGCCATAGTGGAGGTGCATAGTATGTACAGTAGTATTCAAAATAATAGCAGTCCAATATGACTAACCAGATTAAACACTGTTTTTGGTTTAGATTATATTACCACATGTCAAACAATTTACCAGTTGGTGCAGTAGATTCTAAGAAAACCAACAGACTCCGCATTCATGATCTGCATGTTTTTGAGTCTGTGTATTTGAATAATTAATTGTTAGGGGGTGTGTTCAAAATAATAGCAGTGTGGAGTTCAATAGAGAGGTCAATCATTCTGTGAAGACACAGGTGTGAATCAGGTGGCCCTTATTTAAGGATGAAGCCAGCACATGTTGTACATGCATTTCTCCTTGAAAGCCTGAGAAATATGGGTTATTCGAGACATTGTTCAGAAGAACAGCGTACTTTGATTAAAAAGTTGTTTGGAGAGGGTAAAACTTATATAGAAGTGCAGACTATGATAGGCTGTTCAGCTATAATAATCTCCAATGCTTTAAAATGGAAAGTGAAACCAGAGAGACGTGGAAAAAAACAGAAGACTACCATTCTAATGGATCGAAGAATATCCAGAATGGAAAAGGTTCAGCCAATGATCAGCTCCAGGATGATCAAAGACAGTCTCAAGTTACCTGTGAGTACTGTGACAGAAGATGCCTATGTGAAGCTAATCTCTTAGCAAGAAGTCCCACTGTTAAAAAAAGACATGTACTGAAGCGGATACAATTTGTCAAAGAACACATCAACTGGCCTAAAGAGAAGTGGAGAAACATTTTGTGGACTGATGAAAGTAAAATTGTTCTTTTTGGGTCCAAGGGCCACAGACAGTTTGTCAGATGACCCCTAAACTCTGCATTCAAGCCACAGTACACTCTGAAGACAGTGAAGCATGGTGGAGCAAGCATCATGATATGGGCACGTTTCTCTTACTATGGTGCCGGACCTGTTTACCGCATACCAGAGATTATGGACCAGTTTGCATATATTAAAATACTTGAAGAGGTCATGTTGCCTTATGCTGAAGAGGATATGCCCTTGAAATGGGTGTTTCAACAAGACAACGGCCCTAAACACACCAGTAAACGATCAAATTATTGGTTCCAGCCCAACAAAATATAGGTTATGGAGTGACCAGCCCAATCCCCGGATCTTAATCCGATAGAACACTTGTGGGGTGACATCAAAATACTGTATCTGAGGCAAAGCCAAAAAATTGTGGGATGTAGTCAAAGCATCCTGGGCTGGAATAACAGTTGACAGGGGCCAAAAGTTGGTTGACTCTATGCAACATACATGTGAAGCAGTTCTAAAAAACAGAGTATACAACTAAGTATTAGGTTAATGATTCACAGGAATGCTAAATCCTAAAATAGAGTACATATTTTGAGTTTGTAAAGACAAATGCAGACACTGCTATTTTTTTAGAACAGCCCATTGTTCATTTTTTGTTATTTTCTGTAAAATAGTTAAAAATTATATACATTTCTCTTCATGTTTAGAATTAGAAAACAGTGTGCAGTGTTCCTAATGCATGGAAATAAAAACTAGTATAAAGGTTTTGTGCTTAACTCATGTTATTTAACCCACTGCTATTAGTTTGAACACTATTGTAGGTGTACCACAACTACACTTTGTTCACAATATTTGAATGAGGCACTACAGTTGGTGCCTTCCATAGTGTATGGATGACCCTACTTGCATTTTTTGGCAGGATTTGTACTTAGTGCATAGCCTTTATGAGTCTAGAAGTACTACTATATGTCAAATTGACCAGAATGTGTATGAGACCCTCCTTTATTCTAATACAGGATGTATCAGAATCCCTAATTTTTGGCAGTTCTTTCTTCCTTCATAAATTACTCTGAAATTACCTATTTGCTAATAAAAATAAAATTTTGGTTTAAGTCATTATACAGGAAAAAAATGTTTCTTAAAGAAGTTGTCCAGTACTTTAGATTACCCCCCCCCCCCCCAATGTATCCCCACGGGGCCCCTAAGGATTTTTGTAATTAGCTTACGTTGCAGCCAAGGATAGCGCCGCTCACAGGCATCACGTGACCCCGCGCTGACATCACGACAAGTGAGGCGTGACAGCTGGATTGTGGGCGCGATCACCCCCCGCGTCACACCCAGCATTCACCCCGTGCGTTCCCAATGAATGGGGAGAGGGAGAGCGTGAGGTGGATATAACATGTGTAGCATTGATATGCCATAAATGTCAGTAATATTCAATTAAATTCAAAAGGACATTAATCAATTTATTTTTTTTAAATTAAGAATTACATGGAAGGTTGAAAAGATGTTCTTGGAGGCCTTTGACTTTTGCAGATATTTCTTGCTGGTCAGACGGCCACAGGTACAGTAGATGGTACAACTCTTTCCACGCAGGTACAGCATTGATGGTGGATGTGCTGTACTTTCTTCAGGGCACTAGATGTGAGGGTTTTCTGCCCTTGAGATGTTTCTGGTGCCCTGGTGACAGTGGGCAAAAATGCAGCTTTGTCTGATAGTGCGAGCAGCCCTGGATAATCCACGCCGGCAGGATGATATCATCCGGCGGAAGATAGAACCTATAAAAAAGATGTAAAACCGATGTAAGTAATGGGACTCCATATTAGAGGACACTACTGTGGTGTCTCTGTGGGAAGCCGGTAGAGGAATCTTCTCCATACAGAGGTGCTTGATCATTGTCAGCCATCATACATGTGACAATCCCACCACTGACAGATGACATCTGCTCCACATGACTTATCTCACTGACATCATACAACATGGAGATTATCCTCACACTTACCTCGCCTACTACTTTCCCCCTCTTCCACTTTATTTGTTCTTTGCTGTTTTCTCAGATTTAGTGCAGATTTCTTTCTCTCCTGAACTGGAGGTTCTAATAAAAAGTCAGAAAAAGATGTTCATTATAAACTCCTCAAAGATTAATTTTATATGTTTATAGAGTTACTCAAACTGGTTAATCTGCACTTGTAGCTTTTCTGTGTGCGGCCATGTGGTGTCTCCCTTATTAACATGACATTACTTGCAGCAACCAAAGTGTTTTTATATAATCCGTCAGATAACACTTAAGCGTAAGATTAAAGAAGACTCATCACCAGGTCTTAAGTGTCCAGAATTCACTCTTACTTTATTCCCCTGCTCCCCTGAGGACTCTGTTTTTGGTTTTTATTAAAATCCCCCTTAGGCTATGTGCCCACGATGCAGCAATGCTCCGGATTTTTTCCTGAGCGTTTCTGATTCTCCCTGGCACAAAAAAAGGATGCGGATTGTACATGCGGATTGTACATGCGGATTGTACATGCAGATTGTACATGCGGATTGTACATGCGGATTGTACATGCGGATTGTACATGCGTTTCTCCTGCCAGGGACATGCGGATCATGCGATTTCGCATGCGGGTTGTCAATCACTTTCCAAGCGATTTTAGCATCACTTGGAAAGTGCTTGACAACTTGGTCGCACTATATAAATCCATGCAACCGGCATGGATTTATATAGTGTGACCGAAAGAATGGTAAAAAATAAATATACTTACTTTCTGATGCCCACGGAGTCCTTGTCTTGGCTTGCCGGCAGCTCGCGGTAGATTTAAGGACCAGCCAACATCATTGGTCGCATGACCCGTCACATGACTAAATGACGTCATCGCAGGTCCTTTAGTCTACCGCGAGCTGCCGGCAAGCCGAGACAAGGAACCGGAGGCCATCAGAAGGTAAGTATAATATTTATTTTTTATTTTATTCTTTTTTTTTACAGGTTCTATGGTAGGGGGGGTCTGGAGGAGAGTCTCCTCTTCTCCAGACCCGAGTACCATCCGCACATTGAAACACATGGATTCCGCATGTACAGATGCAGTGATGCGGATTCCATGCGTTCCAATGCAAGTCAATGGCGGTGAAAACGCAGGACTTCTGCAAAATAATTGGTAGTGCTGTGGATTTTTCCGCAATGATAATCCGCAGCGGAAATTTCCGTAGCATGTGCACAGCACATGCGGATTATCATTGGGGAACATGGCAGGCCTTGTACCAAGCGTTTTTAAGCGTTTCTGCAGCGGAATTGCCGCTGCGGAAACGATTACAAACGCATAGTGAGCACACCGCCTTACAGTTCCACAGACAGGGGCCTTTTTATTTAGTGGTCATTTTTATGGTCTTTACCACACTATAATACTGAAGAAGAGGCTGAAGACACCCCCGCCCCCAGATAATCCTGTTAGCACCACCCCCTTGTAAAGACCATAAAAATTAGCACTAAATAAAACTGCCAATAACTCTGGAACCGTATGGTGGATTTTACCAAAACAAAATATTGAATACTCAGGGGCAGCGGGAATAAAGTAAGTCATTATCTGAGCCTTCATGTGCAGATTCACATTACACTTTTGTATCATAGCCTATAATGGGATGGTCTATAAATCTGCACATACCTGACAATGAGGGCGAGGATGACTCACACTTTTTAGCAGTGACACACTGATTGTCACCATCATCAGTTTTGGAAGGGGGAGATTCTTTCTGCCTGTTTGGTAGAAGAAAGTCAAGTAAATTACAAGTGAAAACAATACAAAAAGGAAGAACACCTGCCTGTAAGGCCATTTGGGACATCATGAAGGGGATACTCTGCTCAGGACCCCATTCTACCAGCAAGAATGGAGTCTAATTAGTAATATTGGCCTATAAAGAATAGTGTTGAGCAACCCCCGTAGTGTTCGAGTTCGGTTCCGTTCGTCGAACACCCGTGTGTTCGCCGAACTGTTCGTCGAGCACCTACGAACACTGTTAAAATCAATGACAGGCAAACAAAAACACATAGAAAACACCTTCAAAGGTGTCCAAAACCTGACAAACTGCTCAGAAGACACATCGAAAAGTGACAAGTACATATAGTCATGCGAAAAGAAAAGAGGTGGAGGAGTAAAAGGAGGGGGAGACACAGATATAGGCATGTCATGCCCTTCTAAAACCAAAAAAGTGCGAAGCCGACACGGCCAATCCGTTCCTGCCCATGCGACCTCCGTGTCGCCGGGTTTGTGCGAGAGACGCGGTGGACCCTGACGGCCAGCCCTCCTCTCACAATACTGGTGCCTGTCCGCTGGTGGGTCGAGTGAGCCCCCCTGCGGTGGAGGCAGGTCTAATCTTTTTAATTTAAACTGTCTCTGTAATTTGAATGAATACACTTTAAATCCTTTTACAAGGATCTATTGGAGGGCAAGTCTCATGCCAGCAGCCGCGTAATTCCAGCTCCAGTAGCGTCCACTAAAGCTGCTGCAGTTAAAAAGCTTTTATAAGGATCGAGCTTGGCGGTCCACCGCAAGGCGTCCTACCGCCAGTCCCAGCCCCTGTGCCTTGGGGTGCCTCCCGATGCTCTTCACTGAGTGTCACGGGGGCCCGAAGCATTTCCTTTGAAAAAATTAAGTGTCCAAACTACAGGTGGTGTAGCTTGCTTAACAGCTGGGATAATCCGCTGACTAGCAGACACTGCTACTAGGCACAAAGTATTTCCTGGGCCAGATGCAGTTAAAAATTTGTAATTAGATACTCTCGTTGGATTCCATAGAGTCTCCTGGCATGCCATATATTATTCTCTTAAAAAGCTTGGGGTAGGGGTCTAGGGGACCCTTTTATAGCCAAAATCACGGCCCTGTATCGTAATACGTCACCTAGGCTGAAGATAAATGGAACATTTTCATCATCTTTCATAATCGCCAATGGGACAAGGCAGGGATGTCCTCTGTCCCCTCTCTTATACATCCTAGTGACGGAGCACCTGCTCTCATCAATTCGCCATAACCCCAATATTAGGTGGATTGAGGTGGGAGGCACCGAGTACAAGTGCTCTGCATTTGCTGATGATGTCCTAGTATGTATCAATCAATCACAGATATCCATCCCTGCTGTTATGGCTGAAATAGATTACTTTGTTACATGGTCAAATTTTAAAATCAATGCAGCGAAGTCTGAGGCCCTCAATGTCTCCCTCCCCAAATCCATGCAGGATTCCATCCAGTCCAACTTTCCCTTTGGCTGGCCCTCACAGGGTATCAAATACTTAGGGATTAATATTCATAGAGATCTCTCCCATCTATGTTATCTTAATTTTGGTCCCCTTTATTGAACAACTCCATACAGACCACGGTTGGCAAGTTAGAACTGTAAGATTCACTACGTGAACCACTGGCGTTTTGTGGAAAAGCACATGTACACTGTGTTCCAAATTATTATGCAAAAAGTGTTTAGGAGTGATCAGGCAAGAATTTTTTTGTTTGTCAGTTAAACTCATTGATGGTGATGTGTGTCAGGGGTCTTTATATCACTGTAAGCAATTGCAGACACCTGTGCTAATTAGTTTGGCAGGTGTGTCCAATGAAAGGCAAGACTACTTAAGAAGACTGTCCCACATTATTAAGCAGCCTACATTTTCTGCCAAAATGGGAAAGAAAAAGGATGTGTCGGCTGCTGAGAAGCAACAAATTGTGGAGTGTTTAGGTCAAGGCATGACTACAATCAACATTGCCAAGACACTTCATCCTGATCATCGCACAATCAAGAAGTATGTAGCTGATTCACAGTACACACGTGTGCGTGCTGATAAGGGAAAATTGAGGACTCTTTCCTACAGGCAATTACGTCAGGTTAAAAGAGCAGCGGCAAAAAAGCCTTGTCATAGCAGCAGACAAGTTTTTGAAGCTGCTGGTGCCTCCAACGTCCCCGAACAACAAGATGCAGGGTCCTTCAGAGGTTTGCAGCTGTGCGTAAGCCGTCCTGTCGACCTCCTCTATCCACTGTACACAAGCAGAAACGGCTCCAGTGGGACAAACAATACATGAAGACTGACTTCAAAACTGTTTTGTTCACCGATGAGTGCCGTGCAATGCTCGATGGTCCAGATGAATGGAGTGGAGGATGGCTGGTTGATGGACACCCCATGCAAAATGGCTACGGCGCCAACAAGGAGGAGGTGAAGTAATGTTTTGGGCTGTAATCATGGGTAGAGAGATTGTCGGCCCCTTTAGGATCCCTGAAGGGGTAAAGATGAACTCCATAATGTATGTGGAGTATCTCAAACAACACTTCCTGCCATGGTTCAAGAAGAAGAACCATGTATTCCGCAGCAAGATCATTTTCATGCATGATAATGCACCGTCTCATGCTGCACATAACACATCTGCATCTCTGGCTGATATGGGCATAAAAGGGGACAAACTTATGGTGTGACCCTGTAGCATCGGCGTCTCTGCCCCGTACTAGGCAGAGACGCCGTCCCTCTCACCTCCCCGCTCCTGGCGCGGTGTCCTCCAGCGCTTCTCTCCCCGCTGCTTCCGGCATGCGCTCCTTCCCCGGCAGTGTGCTTAGGGCGCGCGCGCTCCCCCTCTCTTAAAGGGACCGCGCGCGCCGTCCTAAGGAGTCCCCGGCCAATTGCCGGAGGACCTCCCATATATAAGGCACCTCCTCCAAAATGGAGGTGCCCGAGCAATGTTGTTGCAAAGCCTTCACTCTGCTTCAGCCCTCAGGTCCCGTTACCAGTTACCTGCCAGTCACCTGCCAGATTCCTGCTTGTTACCTGCCAGTCACCTGCCAGATTCCTGCTTGTTACCTGCCAGTCACCTGCCAGATTCCTGCCTGATACCTGCTTGATATCCGCTTACCTGCTTGCAAGCCTGCGGTCCGACGGTCTGCCTTCCTACACCTGTCAGTCTGTCTATGGACCAGCCTGCCCGCTCACCTGGGAGCGCTCACCTGCTACCTGCCTGCTAGCCTACCTGGAGGCTCTGCCGTCACTTGCCGTGACCACCTGCCTGTCCAGAGACTCTTGCCCGCTCACCTGGGAGCGCTCACCTGCTACCTGCCTGCTAGCCTACCTGGAGGCTCTGCCGTCACTTGCCGTGACCACCTGCCTGTCCAGAGAGTCTTGCCCGCTCACCTGGGAGCGCTCACCTGCTACCTGCCTGTTAGCCTACCCGGAGGCTCTGCCGTCACTTGCCGTGACCACCTGCCCGTCCAGAGACTCTTGCCCGCTCACCTGGGAGCGCTCACCAGCCACCTGCCTGCTGTCCTTCTACCCAGAGACTGTCCCTGTCACTTGCCGTGAGTACCCGTCCTTCTACTCAGAGACTGTCCCTGTCACTTGCCGTGACTACCTGCCCTTCTACCCAGAGACTGTCCCTGTCACTTGCCGTGACTACCTGCCCTTCCACCCAGAGACTGTCCCTGTCACTTGCCGTGACTACCTGCCCGTCTTCCCTGGGAGCCACCCGCTTCCTTACAAGGACCGCCCCCTTGTATAGCTGCTCAGAGGTTCCGCCTCCCAGACCCGTTACAGTTTGCTCGGGCCATGGAACCCGGTGGCCCCCAGATCTCCGATCTGCACCAGGAAGTCTTACGTCAGAAGACCCAGCAGGAGGTGGTACTGTCCTATCTACGGTCCGTTAACTCTCGTCTAGGCTCATTGTGTGACTTGTCTATGTCTACCTCTGGTCCAGCCGTGCCCATTCCTGCGGTACCGCAATCCAGTCCCTTCATGGTACCCGACTATGGACCTCGGCTTCTGGCACCTCCACGCTTTGCCGGCGAACCTACTTTAGCTCGGGGTTTCATAAACCAGTGCACCCTGCACTTTGAGCTATTGGCATACTAGTTCATCTCCGACCGGGCCAAGGTGGCCTTCATTATGTCCCATCTCACTGGGGAGGCACTGGCATGGCTAAATCCCCTGTGGGAGAGAGGGGATCCCCTGGTGTCCGACCTGCCATCTTTCCTCGCTGCTTTCCGGAAAGTCTTCGATGAACCTGGACGGAAAACCTCTTCTGCCTCCTCTCTGCTACGTCTCCGCCAAGGGAGTCTCACCGTGGGCCAATATGCCATACGGTTCCGCACCCTCGCTTCTGAGCTTGCCTGGGAAAATGAGGCTCTGGTGTCCGTCTTCTGGGAGGGTCTTTCCGGTCGGATTAAGGACGAGTTAGCTGGTCGGGACATTCCTACCACTCTGGATGACCTGGTGTCACTAGCTACCCGGATAGGCATCCGGTTCCAAGAACGTGCCAAAGAGACTACCTGGGAGAAAGACTTTTTGTGCTCTGCTCCTACTTCCCTGAGACCTGCCTCTCAATCAGTCACTCCGCGGGCGCTCTCGCCTGAACCTATGCAGATCGACCAGACCAAGATGGTCAGATCTCGCCAAGAATCTCGCCGAACAGAGGGAAGCTGTTTCTATTGTGGCAGTATGGAGCACTTCATCCGTTCCTGCCCGGAGAAGCCGGGAAACGCCAGTGTCTAGGATCGCTCGGAGAGGTCGTCCTAGACAAAAGTAAGCCCTCTCCGTCTCTGACTTTACCGGTCTCTATTGCTTGGGGAGAAAACCGTCACTTTGAACTCGCCCACCTGGATTCTGGAGCTGCTGGAAACCTCATCTCCCAGTCTCTGGTAGAGAGATACCGTATTCCCACCAAGTCCCTGGCTGAACCATTATCAGTCGCCTCCGTGGATGGAAGACTTCTCTCGGAGACCATCCTGCTCGTCACTGAACCCATAACCCTGCAGGTGGGAATGCTGCACTCTGAGGAAATCTCATTCCATGTGTTGTCCGGACTTTCTCACTCCCTGTTCCTAGGTCTACCTTGGCTCCAGACACACGAACCCGTATTGAACTGGCGATCCGGTGAAGTACTCCGATGGGGTCCAGACTGCCATAGGACCTGCCTGGTTCCGGTCCGCCCAGTTCGCCCTCTGCCAACTCCAGCTAATTTACCAGGTCTCCCGGCTCCTTACTGGCCCTATGCGGACGTCTTCGGTAAGAAGGAAGCAGAGACGTTGCCACCCCATAGGCCATATGACTGCCCGATCGACCTGGTACCTGGCACCACTCCTCCCCGTGGGCGTATCTACCCGTTGTCTGCAGCCGAGACCCGGGCCATGTCTGAGTACATTGAAGAGAATCTGGCTTGGGGATTTATCCGGAAATCTACCTCCCCGGCGGGAGCCGGATTCTTCTTTGTCAAAAAGAAAGACGGCTCGCTATGTCCCTGTATTGACTATAGAGGACTCAATCAGATCACGGTTAAAAATAAATACCCCCTTCCGCTCATCTCTGAGTTATTTGACCGTCTTAGAGGCGCCAGGATCTTCTCCAAGCTGGATCTACGTGGAGCGTATAACCTGGTTCGTATCCGTCAGGGAGACGAGTGGAAAACAGCATTTAATACCCGGGACGGACACTATGAGTACCGTGTGATGCCCTTCGGTCTCTGCAATGCTCCCGCCGTCTTCCAGGAACTGGTCAACGACATCTTCCGTGACCTTCTTTACTCCTGCGTGGTGGTATACCTGGACGACATCTTGGTCTTCTCTCCGGATCTTCCCACACACCGGAGGGATGTTCGTCAGGTCCTACTTAGGCTCAGGCAGAACCACCTCTATGCTAAATACGAGAAGTGCCTTTTTGAGCAGACCTCTCTTCCTTTCCTGGGCTATGTTATCTCCCAGACAGGCTTGCGAATGGATCCCGAGAAGCTCTCTGCTGTCCTAAAGTGGCCCCGTCCGGAGGGCTTGAAGGCGATACAGTGATTCCTGGGCTTCGCTAATTACTATCATCTCTTCATTCCTCACTTCTCGTCACGGACTGCGCCCATATCTGCACTCACCCGTAAGGGAGCAAATCCCAAGGTATCGTCATCCGAAGCTGAGGAGGCCTTTCTTTCCCTGAAACAAGCCTTCTCCTCTGCCCCTGTGCTGCACCGTCCGGACTGCAACAAACAGTTCTACCTGGAGGTTGATGCCTCCTCCTCTGGAGCCGGAGCGGTGCTCACCCAGAAGTCTTCCTCCGGGAGAATGGTAACCTGCGGCTTTTTCTCTAAGATCTTCTCCTCCTCTGAGCGCAATTACTCCATAGGAGACCGAGAACTGCTTGCCGTTAAATTGGCGCTGGAGGAGTGGCGTTACCTGCTTGAAGGGGCTCTATACCCGGTGATCATCTATACGGATCACAAGAACCTGGCATATCTCCAAAATGCCCAGAGACTTAATCCACGTCAGGCCTGGTGGTCTTTGTTCTTTGCCCGCTTCGATTTCATCCTTCATTTCCGCCCGGCGGACAAAAATGTCAAAGCTGATGCCTTGTCCCGATCCTTCCTGTCCTCTGACCAAGAGGAGGAGCCTATGCACATTATTGACCCCTCCAAGGTGATGAGTGTGGCTCCCTTGGATTTGACTCGTCTTCCACCCGGCAAGACGTTCGTGGCGCCTCCAGACCGTGAGAGAGTTCTTCGCTGGGGTCATTCTTCTAAACTAGCTGGCCATGCCGGCCAAAAGAAGACCTTCCTACTCATTTCCTGGCATTACTGGTGGTCTACCCTGCGTAAGGATTTGGTAGACTTCGTCTCTGCCTGTTCATCTTGTGGCCGCAACAAAATTCCCAGACACTTACCAGCTGGTCATCTCCTGCCGCTTCCCATACCTGTTGCCCCGTGGCAACACATCGCTATGGACTTCATTACCGATCTTCCTGTCTCTGCCGGGTGTACTGTCATTTGGGTGGTCGCGGACCGCTTCTCTAAAATGGCCCACTTCATTCCCCTACCTGGTCTTCCATCTGCACCTGAGCTGGCTAAGGACTTTATTCGCCATATCTTCCGTCTCCATGGCCTACCCCTCCACATCGTGTCGGATCGAGGGGTTCAGTTTACCTCATGCTTCTGGAGAGCCACATGTAAACTGCTGGACGTCACCCTGGACTTCTCCTCCGCTTACCACCCTCAGTCCGATGGTCAAGTGGAGCGGATCAATCAGATCCTTACCAGCTATCTCCGGCACTTTGTTAATGCCCACCATTCTGATTGGGAGGACCTCCTTCCTTGGGCCGAGTTCTCTTATAATAACCACGAGAGCGAATCCTCTTCCAAGTCCCTGTTCTTTATTGTCTATGGTCAGCACCCCCGGATTCCGCTTCCTGTCTCCGTTTCTGTGGACAACCCTGCTGCGGAGTCTCTTGTCAGCGAATTTTCTACTATTTGGGAGAGTACCAGGTCCGCTCTTCTTCTGTCCTCTGAGCGGATGAAGAGATATGCTGATAAGAGACGTCTGGATCCGCCTCAATTCAGTCCGGGAGACAAGGTTTGGCTCTCGTCCAAACATGTGCGGCTCAAAGTACCCTCCTTCAAGTTGGGTCCTCGATTCATCGGTCCCTTCGAAGTCCTCAGGCAAATTAACCCTGTGGCCTACAAATTAAAATTCCCGGCCACCCTACGGATTCCCAACTACTTCCACGTGTCTCTCCTCAAACCCGTTGTCTTTAACTCTTTTTCCAATAATCCAGGTGCCCCTCTTGCTCCGGTTTCCGCTGATGACGTCTTTGAGGTAGAGAGTATTCTGGCCTCCAAGAGGGTAAGAGGAAAGACCTTTTTTTCTGGTAGATGGGAAGGGGTTTGGTCCTGAGGAGAGAACTTGGGAACCCAGGGAGAACATCAACGCCCCGCTTCTCCTTGAAAAATTTCTTTCTGGCCAAAAAAGAGGGGGCCTAAAGGGGGGGGTACTGTAGCATCGGCGTCTCTGCCCCGTACTAGGCAGAGACGCCGTCCCTCTCACCTCCCCGCTCCTGGCGCGGCGTCCTCCAGCGCTTCTCTCCCCGCTGCTTCCGGCACGCGCTACTTCCCCGGCAGCGTGCTTAGGGTGCGCGCGCGCGCGCTCCCCCTCTCTTAAAGGGACCGCGCGCGCCGTCCTAAGGAGTCCCCGGCCAATTGCCGGAGGACCTCCCATATATAAGGCACCTCCTCCAAAATGGAGGTGCCCGAGCAATGTTGTTGCAAAGCCCTCACTCTGCTTCAGCCCTCAGGTCCCGTTACCAGTTACCTGCCAGTCACCTGCCAGATTCCTGCTTGTTACCTGCCAGTCACCTGCCAGATTCCTGCTTGTTACCTGCCAGTCACCTGCCAGATTCCTGCCTGATACCTGCTTGATATCCGCTTACCTGCTTGCAAGCCTGCGGTCCGACGGTCTGCCTTCCTACACCTGTCAGTCTGTCTATGGACCAGCCTGCCCGCTCACCTGGGAGCGCTCACCTGCTACCTGCCTGCTAGCCTACCTGGAGGCTCTGCCGTCACTTGCCGTGACCACCTGCCTGTCCAGAGACTCTTGCCCGCTCACCTGGGAGCGCTCACCTGCTACCTGCCTGCTAGCCTACCTGGAGGCTCTGCCGTCACTTGCTGTGACCACCTGCCTGTCCAGAGAGTCTTGCCCACTCACCTGGGAGCGCTCACCTGCTACCTGCCTGCTAGCCTACCCGGAGGCTCTGCCGTCACTTGCCGTGACCACCTGCCCGTCCAGAGACTCTTGCCCGCTCACCTGGGAGCGCTCACCAGCCACCTGCCTGCTGTCCTTCTACCCAGAGACTGTCCCTGTCACTTGCCGTGAGTACCCGTCCTTCTACTCAGAGACTGTCCCTGTCACTTGCCGTGACTACCTGCCCTTCTACCCAGAGACTGTCCCTGTCACTTGCCGTGACTACCTGCCCTTCCACCCAGAGACTGTCCCTGTCACTTGCTGTGACTACCTGCCCATCTTCCCTGGGAGCCACCCGCTTCCTTACAAGGACCGCCCCACTTGTATAGTTGCTCAGAGATTCCGCCTCCCAGACCCGTTACAGACCGCCATGCTCCCCTGACCTCAACCCCATTCAGAACCTCTGGAGCATCATCAAAAGGAGTGTCTATGATGGCAGGAGGCAGTTCACATCTAAGCAACAGCTCTGGGAGGGTATTCTGTCCTCATGCTAACCATCCAAAACCTGACAAATTCAATGGACGAGAGAGTTCAGAAGCTCCTTTCGAACAAGGGGTCCTATGTGCAAATGTAACACCACCTAGAATAAAGTTTTGAGTTGAAAACTGTTTGATTTCAGTTTCTAATAACCCGCTAATGCTTATAATTTCAAAAATTACCATTTTTTTGTTCTTTATTAAAATGAAAAGGTTGATCGAAGAGTGTGGGGGATCTAAGAGTGTGGCAACCCAGTAGTCAGGATTATTTCGAATTCTGACAATCTGAGGGTCATGTTGCAGGTAGTGCAGCAAGAAGGCACTCATGTGTCTTGCGCATCTAGGAGCCCCAAAATTATTTTCCGGGCTAGATGCAGCTAAAATTATTATTAATTTTAAATCTGGTGGAGTTTAGTATAGATGGTCTAATAGAATCAGTACTGCAAACTGCTACAAGGCTCAAATTATTTTCCAGCCACGATACAAATAAACATGATTAGTAATTTGAAAGCTTAAAATGGTTGGTGAGGTGATTTTAACAAATCATCAAGCTTTTACTCTCCCCAGGATGACACAGGGGTAGAAAAGTCATTTCGGATCCATGATTTGTTCATCTTTATGAACGTGAGTCTGTCTATATTATCAGTGGAGAGCCGCGTGCGCTTATCTGTCAGCACACCACCAGCAGCGCTGAACACACGTTCAGACAGAACGCTGGCTGCGGGGCATGACAAGATCTTCAAGGCGTAAGTGGCGACCTCCGGCCATTTATCCAGATTGGAAGCCCAAAAAGAGCAAGGGTCCAGTGACACAGTCATGGCTTCAGTGTTTACTTGGAGATACTGTTAGAACCTTGCTGTTAGGTTTTTTTTCCTTTGCTGGTCACATGACCTTGTTGGCCTATTTAGTCCTGCTCCGCCCTTCTGGCTTTGCTGGACTTCATTGTATATCTACTTTCTAGCTAGCCTGTGCTCTGTATCTAACTCTGTTAGTTTGCTTGGTCTACGGACCTCTATGTTCTATCTATTTTGTTTGTTCGTCTGTCTGCTACTATTTCTGTTAGGAGGTGTCCCATATTCCTCCCAGTCCTTAGTACTTGTAGGGATTCCCTCCCCACATCTATAGGTCTTCGTACAGACTAGATTAGGACTTTAGCAGGTCTGATCGCAGGATCCGGTTCCCTGTTACATCGTAGGGATTCAGCTGAGTCTCATAGTAGGGACAGATCTCCTCTCTTTCCTTAGCTTTGGTAGCAGAACATAACAGTAAGTCCAGCCAGCAAATTCTCTAAGGAAAGATTTTTCTGTTCCATCATGGTGTCGGTTCAGGATTTGGCTCATCGCCTGCAGGGACTCTCTCTGGAGGTGGCCGAGCTCCGTCAGCACGTGAGTAACTGTCCTGGAGCACATTTCTTGGAGCCTAAGGTATGTTTGCCGAATTTGTTTTTTGGTGAACACCGAGAATTTTTTTCATTTAAAAATGCTTGCTTATTGTATTTTCGTTTGAGACCTAAGTCCTCTGGGGATGAATCCCAGCGCGTAGGGTTCATAATGTCACTTTTGCGCAAAGAGCCTCAGGAGTGGGCCTTTTCTTTGCAACCTAGTGATTCATGCTTCAGATCAGTGGATAGTTTTTTTTCTGCTTTGGGACTATTATATGATGATCCTGACCGTGTCGCATCAGCTGAGACTGAGTTGAGACGTCTAAAACAAGGATCGGGTAATGTGGAAAAATATTGTACACATTTTCGTCGTTGGTCCACTCAAACAGGGTGGAACGATTCTGCTCTGAAAAGTCTATTTCTTGCTGGGCTCAGTGAAAGGGTTAAAGACCTGCTAATTGCTTATCCTACACCTGAAGATTTGCAACAGGCTATGCAATTAGCTATACGGGTGGATAGAAGACTGCGTGCTAGGGTTAATGAGAGCAAATCCTCTGCTATGTCAGTTTCTGGTTATGATAATGTGTGTACTAACAGTGGTGAACCGATGGAGATTGGATCGGTGGCACCTCGCTCTCAAGAAAAAGACCGTCGTTTTTCGCAAGGCTTGTGTTTCTATTGCGGAAAATCTGGTCATTTGATTAAAGGCTGTGAGCTTCGTATGAAGAAAGAAAAAAAAATGGTCAGTCACGCCCGTATTGCCTGTTTAAATTCCAAGGGTATATTTTTAGCTGCTTCCACGATTGCTCAGGAAAAATTAATGGAATTTCGGGTGTTTGTTGATTGCGGGTCTACACTGAATGTAATTGATGGGGGATTCGTGGAAGAACTCAATTTAAAACCTGAACCTTTGTCATCCCCCATTGCTGTGGTTTCTGTGGATGGCTCCCCTTTGAAGAATATTACTCTCAAGGTCAGTGAATTTCCTCTCACTATTAATGGTGTTCACCATGAGAAATTGGATTTGGTAGTGTTGAATAACTTGCCTTCTCCAGTAATATTGGGTTTGCCCTGGTTAAAATTTCACAATCCTGTACTGGATTGGTCTACCAGTGAAATTAAATCCTGGAGCCATAAATGTTATGACAAGTGTTGTAATGGGCGTATTGCAGCTTTGGATAGGGGAGAATTGCCTGTTCCTATTCAGGATTTTTGGAGAGTTTTTTCTGAGAAGGAATCGCAGGTTTTGCCTCCCCATAGAGACTATGATTGTTCTATTGAATTTGTCCCTGGAGCGACTCTTCCTAAGAGTCGTTTATTTAACCTTACTATTCCTGAGAGGAAGGCTTTGGAGGAATACATACAGACAAGCTTGGCCGCCGGTCACATTAGGCCCTCTAAGTCTCCTGTGGCGGTTGGATTTTTTTTTGTAAAAAAAAAGGACGACGGTTTACGTCCTTGTCTGTATTTTCGTGAGATTAACAAAATTACGGTACGCAATCCTTACCCACTGCCATTGATTCCTGATCTGTTTAACCAGTTATTGGGGGCCAAGTGGTTCTCTAAAATTGACCTTAAGGGGGCATACAATCTGTTGCGCATGAAGGAGGGTGATGAATGGAAGACTGCTTTTAACACTCCTGTGGGTCATTTTGAGAATCTGGTGATGCCTTTTGGTCTTACTAATGCTCCTGCATTTTTTCAGAATCTGATTAATGACATCCTTAGACCTTTGATCGGTAAAAATGTGGTTGTGTATTTGGATGACATTTTGATTTATTCGCCAGATCTGGAGTCTCATTGGCGGAGCGTGCGTGAGGTATTACAGTTATTAATGGACAATTCGCTTTTTGCTAAGCTGGAGAAATGTGAGTTCGCTGTACAGAGAATTAGTTTTTTGGGCTACATTATCTCCAGCAAAGGTTTTGAGATGGATCCGGTTAAGGTTCAGGCTGTGCAGGAATGGCCTAGGCCTATTGGTTTGAAATCGATACAGAGGTTTTTGGGTTTCGCCAATTACTATAGAAAGTTCATAAAAAATTTTTCTAGTATTGTCAAACCTCTGACTGATCTCACCAGGAAAGGTGCTGATGCGGTTCAGTGGTCTTCTGAGGCCATTGAAGCTTTTGTGTATCTCAAGGAGAGGTTCACCTCTGCTCCCATCCTTATGCAGCCTGATGTTACTAGGCCGTTTTTGGTTGAGGTTGATGCTTCCTCTGTGGGGGTTGGCGCAGTATTGTCTCAGGATAACGGGGATGGATTACATCCCTGTGCCTTTTTTTCAAAAAAATTTTCGGAGACTGAATTGAATTACGATATTGGTAATCGGGAATTATTGGCTATTAAACTCGCATTTGAACACTGGCGCCACTTCTTGGAAGGTGCGGAATTTCCCGTTCAGGTTCTTACGGATCATAAAAATCTGATATATCTTGATGCTGCCAAGCGCCTGAATGCCCGTCAGGATAGGTGGGCACTGTTTTTCTCGCGGTTTAATTTCTCCGTTACTTACATCCCTGGTACTAAGAATGTTAAGGCGGATGCCTTGTCTCGCAGTTTTTCTCCCATAGTCGGTGCTGAGAAAGAGGAAAACATTTTACAAGAAGGTGTTGTGATAGCTGCTTTAGACTCCGTTTTGGAAGATGAGATTCTTAAAGCTCAGGAGAATGCCCCATCTAACACTCCTCATGGGAGGTTGTTTGTGCCTGAGACCTTTAGGAGAGATTTGTTTGTTGAGTGTCACGAATCTCGGTTGGCAGGTCATCCCGGAATCTCTGAGACCAAGAGACTGGTGGGTCGCAGTTTTTGGTGGCCTGGATGGCAGAAGGAAGTCATTAAGTGGGTGCGCCAATGTACTATATGTGCTAGATCTAAGTCCTCACATACTCCTGCTGCGGGGTTGCTTTGTCCTTTGGAGGTCCCCAGTGCTCCTTGGACACATTTGGCTATGGACTTTATAACTGACCTTCCCCCCTCTGAGGGTTTTACTGTCATCTGGGTGGTCGTGGACCGTTTTAGCAAGATGTGTCACTTGGTTCCCTTCGTCAAACTGCCCTGCGCTAAAACTCTCGCTAAGGCCTTTGTCAAGGAAATTGTCAGACTTCATGGCGTTCCTACTGACATTGTTTCTGATAGGGGTCCTCAGTTCGTGGCTCGTTTTTGGCGTGCCTTTTGTGACAGGTTGGGAATCCATTTGTCGTTTTCGTCCGGATATCATCCTGAATCTAATGGCCAGACAGAAAGGAAAAACCAGGATGTTGAGCAGCTCTTGCGTTGTTTTGTGGCAGACAATCAAGAGGGGTGGTCTGAGTTTCTGCCACTTGCCGAATTTGCTCTGAACAATCATACATCTTCTTCTGCTGGTTGTTCGCCTTTTTTTTGTTGTTCTGGGAGACATCCGTCGTTTGGGTCGTTCTCCAAGTTGGGATCTGCCGTGCCTGAGGAGGAGAATTTTTCCGGTGATTTGGAAAGAGTTTGGACGGATGTGCGTGGTAATCTTCAGGAGGCCAACAGAAAATCTAAAGACTACTTTGATAGGAAACGACAGGAGGTTTTGTTCGCTGTTGGTGACATGGTTTGGTTGTCCTCTAGGAATCTGCGGTTGAGGATTCCTTCTAAGAAATTGGGTCCCAAGTTTGTAGGGCCCTTTAAGGTGCTTCAGGTTGTCAACCAATCTGCTGTTAGGTTGGAGGTTCCTACCTCCTGGAGAATTAATCCGGTCTTTCATGTCTCTCTGTTAAAAAAAGCTGTTGTGTCGGATGGTGACGCCTCTGCCTCTGTTCCTCCGGTGGTGGAGGACGGGGAATATGAAATTTCTCGCATCCTTGACTCTAGACGGTATAGAGGTAGTTTGCAGTATCTTGTGGCCTGGAAAGGTTTCGGACCCGAGGATAACTCTTGGGTGAGGTCAGATGATGTTTCCGCGTCCAGACTTATCAGAGCGTTTCACAGGAGATTTCCTGATAAGCCTGGTCCTAGGGGATCCGGAGGATCCTCTTAGAAGGGGGGGTACTGTTAGAACCTTGCTGTTAGGTTTTTTTTCCTTTGCTGGTCACATGACCTTGTTGGCCTATTTAGTCCTGCTCCGCCCTTCTGGCTTTGCTGGACTTCATTGTATATCTACTTTCTAGCTAGCCTGTGCTCTGTATCTAACTCTGTTAGTTTGCTTGGTCTACGGACCTCTATGTTCTATCTATTTTGTTTGTTCGTCTGTCTGCTACTATTTCTGTTAGGAGGTGTCCCATATTCCTCCCAGTCCTTAGTACTTGTAGGGATTCCCTCCCCACATCTATAGGTCTTCGTACAGACTAGATTAGGACTTTAGCAGGTCTGATCGCAGGATCAGGTTCCCTGTTACATCGTAGGGATTCAGCTGAGTCTCATAGTAGGGACAGATCTCCTCTCTTTCCTTAGCTTTGGTAGCAGAACATAACAGATACTCCTGTACCATCGTCTTTAGGCGTTGACTATGTGTCAGACTTCTTGTCTCCTGTGGCCTTGCAAAGGATGGGCTAAAAAAGTGGTGAAATGATTCCGCAAAATTGATGTTACCAGCAGATACTGTGTTTCTGTTACGTTTTAAGTGCTGAACACTCGACGGTCCCACGGTTGGCACGTTTGAACTGTGAGATTCACTACGTGCACCACTAGTGTTTTGGGGAAAAGCACATGTAAGATTCTGCAACAGTCTCTGCTGATACTCCTGCATGCGTGCATCTCTTTCTATGGCTGGAATAATTTCTGCAAATTTACTTTTGTACCGGGGATCTAACAGTGTGGCAACCCAGTAGTCAGGATTATTTCTAATTCTCACAATTCGAGGGTCATGTTGCAGGTAGTGCAGCAAGAAGGCACTCATGTGCCTTGCGCATCCAGGAGCACCAAGTCCCTGTTGTGTTGGTGGCGAGGTAACAATCATGCTTAATTCCTCTGCCCTCTCCCCCCAACCTCGCACAACAGAAATGTGATCAAGGTCTCCCTCATCTGATGAGTCTTCCATCAGTTCTTCCTCCACTTCTTCCTGGGCTCCTGCACCTTCTTCACTAGTTTGGCTGCTACCATGCGCCCTGGTAAATCCATCTCCCCCACCCTCACATGCCTGCCTCTTTGGTGCTGCCGACCGTCTGGACCTTGCAGATGTTAGCGCTTCCGCATACAACTCCTCCTCCTCTACTTCCTCCACCTCCTCTTGTGCCACCACCTGACTCCGAATTCTGTTTAACATGTGCTCCAGCATGTAAATCACCGGAATAGTCATGCTGATAATGGCATCGTCAGCACTAAACATCTTCGTCGCCATTTCAAAACTGTGCAGAAGGGTGCATAGGTCCCTGATCTGAGGAGAGCCCACTTAAAGAAGCACTTGATATCTGTTGAAGCACCTGCTATTTTTGTGCCTCATCTGGAATTTGTAGCGATTGGCGTGGCCATAAGAAAGGGATCTTATCACATTGTCCGCTAAAAGAAGTAGACATCTTAGTTTGGCTGGAAGATGGTCTTTCTTCTGCAGATGTTACTGTTGCTTTAACACCTACCCCACGGACAGAACCTTTTTTTCCCTTCCCAACACGCCTATTCCCCTTTCTACCAGCAGCAGGCCTTTTTCCACTCATTTTGGTGGTTAACTAATTGACAACTCTGGAGATGTTTGCTCAAAAAACAATGGATGGGAACCGAGCAGAGCTGAGTGGCCAAACTGTGGTATTAGCCCAAAAGTATTGGCTGGGTTAGATGCAGATAAAAATTATATTGAATTTTCAACCTGGTGGAGTTTAGTATAGATGGACTAATAGAACAAGTCCCACACACTGCTACAAGCCGAAATATTTTTTCCGAGCTAGCTGCAGAAAAAAATTATATTGAATTTGCAACCTGGTGGAGGTTAGTATAGATGGACTAATAGAACAAGTCCCACACACTGCTACAAGCCTAAATATTTTTTTAGAGCTAGATGCAGAAAAAAATTATATTGAATTTGCAACCTGGTGGAGGTTAGTATAGATGGACTAATAGAACAAGTCCCACAGACTGCTACAAGCCTAAATATTTTTTCAGAGCTAGATGCAGAAAAAATTATATTGAATTTGCAACCTGGTGGAGGTTAGTATAGATGGACTAATAGAACAAGTCCCACACACTGCTACAAGCTGAAATATTTTTTCAGAGCTAGATGCAGAAAAAATTTATATTGAATTTGCAACCTGGTGGAGGTTAGTATAAATCGACTAATATAACAAGTCCCACACACTGCTACAAGCCGAAATATTTTTTCAGACATAGATGCAGAAAATATTTATATTGAATTTGCAACCTGGTTGAGGTTAGTATAGATGGACTAATAGAACAAGTCCCACACACTGCTACAAGCCGAAATATTTTTTCAGAGCTAGATGCAGAAAAAAATTATATTGAATTTGCAACCTGGTGGAGGTTAGTATAGATGGACTAATAGAACAAGTCCCACACACTGCTACAAGCCGAAACATTTTTTCAGAGCTAGATGCAGAAAAATATTATATTGAATTTGCAACCTGGTGGAGGTTAGTATAGATGGACTAATAGAACAAGTCCCACACACTGCTAGAAGCCGAAATTTTTTTTCAGAGCTAGATGCAGAAAAAAATTATATTGAATTTGCAACCTGGTGGAGGTTAGTATAGATGGACTAATAGAACAAGTCCCACACACTGCTGCAAGCCGAAATATTTTTTCAGAGCTAGATGCAGAAAAAAATTATATTGAATTTGCAACCTGGTGGAGGTTAGTATAGATGGACTAATAGAACAAGTCCCACACACTGCTACAAGCCGAAATATTTTTTCAGAGCTAGATGCAGAAAAAATGTATATTGAATTTCAACCTGGTGGAGGTTAGTATAGATGGACTAATAGAACAAGTCCCACACACTGCTACAAGCCTAAATATTTTTTCAGAGCTAGATGGAGAAAAAAATTATATTGAATTTGCAACCTGGTGGAGGTTAGTATAGATGGACTAATAGAACAAGTCCCACACACTGCTACAAGACGAAATATTTTTTCAGAGCTAGATGCATAAAAAATTTATATTGAATTTGCAACCTGGTGGAGGTTAGTATAGATAGACTAACAGAACAAGTCCCACACACTGCTACAAGCCGAAATATTTTTTCAGAGCTAGATGCAGAAAATAATTGTATTGAATTTGCAACCTTGTGGAGGTTAGTATGGATGGACTAATAGAACAAGTCCCACACACTGCTACAAGCAGAGCTAGATGCAGAAAAAAATTATATTGAATTTGCAACCTGGTGGAGGTTAGTATAGATGGACTATAGAACAAGTCCCACACACTGCTACAAGCTGAAACATTTTTTCAGAGCTAGGTGCAGAAAAAAATTATATTGAATTTGCAACCTGGTGGAGGTTAGTATAGATGGACTAATAGAACAAGTCCCACACACTGCTACAAGCCGAAACATTTTTTCAGAGCTAGATGCAGAAAATATTTATATTGAATTTGCAACCTGGTTGAGGTTAGTATAGATGGACTAATAGAACAAGTCCCACACACTGCTACAAGCCGAAATATTTTTTCAGAGCTAGATGCAGAAAAAAATTATATTGAATTTGCAACCTGGTGGAGGTTAGTATGGATGGACTAATAGAACAAGTCCCACACACTGCTACAAGCCGAAACATTTTTTCAGAGCTAGATGCAGAAAAATATTATATTGAATTTGCAACCTGGTGGAGGTTAGTATAGATGGACTAATAGAACAAGTCCCACACACTGCTAGAAGCCGAAATTTTTTTTCAGAGCTAGATGCAGAAAAAAATTATATTGAATTTGCAACCTGGTGGAGGTTAGTATAGATGGACTAATAGAACAAGTCCCACACACTGCTGCAAGCCGAAATATTTTTTCAGAGCTAGATGCAGAAAAAAATTATATTGAATTTGCAACCTGGTGGAGGTTAGTATAGATGGACTAATAGAACAAGTCCCACACACTGCTACAAGCCGAAATATTTTTTCAGAGCTAGATGCAGAAAAAATGTATATTGAATTTGCAACCTGGTGGAGGTTAGTATAGATGGACTAATAGAACAAGTCCCACACACTGCTACAAGCCTATATATTTTTTCAGAGCTAGATGGAGAAAAAAATTATATTGAATTTGCAACCTGGTGGAGGTTAGTATAGATGGACTAATAGAACAAGTCCCACACACTGCTACAAGACGAAATATTTTTTCAGAGCTAGATGCATAAAAAATTTATATTGAATTTGCAACCTGGTGGAGGTTAGTATAGATAGACTAACAGAACAAGTCCCACACACTGCTACAAGCCGAAATATTTTTTCAGAGCTAGATGCAGAAAATAATTGTATTGAATTTGCAACCTTGTGGAGGTTAGTATGGATGGACTAATAGAACAAGTCCCACACACTGCTACAAGCAGAGCTAGATGCAGAAAAAAATTATATTGAATTTGCAACCTGGTGGAGGTTAGTATAGATGGACTAATAGAACAAGTCCCACACACTGCTACAAGCTGAAACATTTTTTCAGAGCTAGGTGCAGAAAAAAATTATATTGAATTTGCAACCTGGTGGAGGTTAGTATAGATGGACTAATAGAACAAGTCCCACACACTGCTACAAGCTGAAACATTTTTTCAGAGCTAGATGCAGAAAAATATTATATTGAATTTGCAACCTGGTGGAGGTTAGTATAGATGGACTAATAGAACAAGTCCCACACACTGCTACAAGCCGAAATTTTTTTTCAGAGCTAGATGCAGAAAAAAATTATATTGAATTTGCAACCTGGTGGAGGTTAGTATAGATGGACTAATAGAACAAGTCCCACACACTGCTGCAAGCCAAAATATTTTTTCAGAGCTAGATGCAGAAAAAAATTATATTGAATTTGCAACCTGGTGGAGGTTAGTATAGATGGACTAATAGAACAAGTCCCACACACTGCTACAAGCCGAAATATTTTTTCAGAGCTAGATGCAGAAAAAATGTATATTGAATTTGCAACCTGGTGGAGGTTAGTATATATGGACTAATAGAACAAGTCCCACACACTGCTACAAGCCTAAATATTTTTTCAGAGCTAGATGGAGAAAAAAATTATATTGAATTTGCAACCTGGTGGAGGTTAGTATAGATGGACTAATAGAACAAGTCCCACACACTGCTACAAGCCGAAATATTTTTTCATAGCTAGATGCATAAAAAATTTATATTGAATTTGCAACCTGGTGGAGGTTAGTATAGATAGACTAATAGAACAAGTCCCACACACTGCTACAAGCCGAAATATTTTTTCAGAGCTAGATGCAGAAAATAATTGTATTGAATTTGCAACCTTATGGAGGTTAGTATGGATGGACTAATAGAACAAGTCCCACACACTGCTACAAGTAGAGCTAGATGCAGAAAAAAATTATATTGAATTTGCAACGTGGTGGAGGTTAGTATAGATGGACTAATAGAACAAGTCCCACACACTGCTACAAGCCGAAATATTTTTTCAGAGCTAGATGCATAAAAAATTTATATTGAATTTGCAACCTGGTGGAGGTTAGTATAGATAGACTAATAGAACAAGTCCCACACACTGCTACAAGCCGAAATATTTTTTCAGAGCTAGATGCAGAAAATAATTGTATTGAATTTGCAACCTTGTGGAGGTTAGTATGGATGGACTAATAGAACAAGTCCCACACACTGCTACAAGTAGAGCTAGATGCAGAAAAAAATTATATTGAATTTGCAACGTGGTGGAGGTTAGTATAGATGGACTAATAGAACAAGTCCCACACACTGCTACAAGCCGAAATATTTTTTCAGAGCTAGATGCAGAAATAAATTATATTGAATTTGCAACCTGGTGGAGGTTAGTAAAGAAGGACTAATAGAACAAGTCCCACACACTGCTACAAGCCGAAATATTTTTTCAGAGCTAGATGCAGAAAAAAATTGTATTGAATTTGCAACCTGGTGGAGGTTAGTATAGATGGACTAATAGAATGATGCTATGCCCAAAAGGTTTTACTTCACTAGGTGCAGTAAAAAAATTTGTATTCTATACACAGGTGGTGTAGCTTGCAACACAGATAGGCTACTCCACTGACTAACACACACTGCAAGAGGCCAAAAAGGATTTGCTTTGCTAGATTTAGTTAAATGCTGTGAAAAAAACTTGCACGGCACTGGCACAGACCTGCCTGGCAAAAAGTGATAGGAACTGATGTAACCTAGCCCTCAAAAGGACTGCAATTACAACTAGTCCCTACTCCCAACCTATCTATTTAAGAGCACAGACCTGCCTGATAAAAGTGATAGGAACTGATGTAACCTAGTCCTGAAAAGGACTGCAATTACAATTAGTCTTTACTCCCAACCTATCTATTTAAGAGCACAGACCTGCCTGATAAAAATCGTAGGAAATGCTGTAACCTAGTCCTTAAAAGGACTGCAATCACAACTATTCCCTACTCCCAAGCTATCTGTAGATTTGTGCGAAAATTGGCTTGGAATTAACAAAGTATAGTGCACACAGCAACTGCGGTGCCATCTAACACGCAGCTGCAGCAGTGAGAAAATGGTGGCGACGGGGAAAATAGCTGGGTCTTATAGGGCAAGGACATGTGACATACACTGCCAATGACACATGCCCTTGCTTGTGTGAAAAAAAGCAGTTCGCTCCGTGTGTGCGCTGCTGATAGGCTGACAGATAACACCTCCCCACTGTAAATGCGGAAAAGAGAAAAAAAAATGGAGATCTTCATTATTTCTGCAGAGATCCATCCCCTGCCCCTCCCCCCGCCCTGCTGTACACTCAAACTGCGTATTAACATTAATTTTCAGCATTACTGAGAAAAAATCCAGTTATGATTTTGGTGCACGAACAATTATTGAACATAAACTCGAACAGCTGAATTTTTTTCAAATTGTTCGTGTTCACCGAACGGGTCGAACACCGCCCGAAACAGCTCGAATTTGAGATTGGCGAACAGTTCGAGTCGAACACCACTCATCTCTATTGATGTCAGCTTATAATGCCAGCTGACATCAAGCCCAGGTTAGTAATGGAGAGGCGTCTTTAACCCCTTAACAACATCTGACGTACTAATACGCGTCTGTGCCCTGGGACTTAAGAGCCAGACCCGTATTAGTACGTCATGGCGATCGCGCGCGCACACAGGCTGTGCGGGCGCGATCGCCGCCGGGTGTCAGCTGATTGTCACAGCTGACACCCAGTACTATGTGCAGGGAGCGGTCCTGCACCGCTCCCAGCACATTAATCCCCGCGATGCTGCGATCGAAGTCGATCGCAGCCGATCGCGGCATTGCGGGGGCAAGGGGAGGTGATCGCCGATACTCACCTCCTCTTCCGGCTTCCAGCGCAGTCTGCAAAGGCTTCCCGGGTGTTGCCATGATGACCCGATGTCGTCATGACAACATCCGGGTCACCAGACAGCAGGAAGATTGTTTGGACATGTGTGACACCCCAGGGGTCTGGTTGCCACAGTGATAGAGATATTACGTCTGAGAGCAGGTGGGAGGTCTCTTGGTCAGGAATCCTATGCATGCCACACCTCCTGCCCAGTCCTGGGAGGGGAAGAACTTCCCCTATATAAACCTAGGGCTGAGGCAGGGTTAGTGAGTAGAGAAGAAGTAGAGACAGAGAAAAGAAGCAAATATAGGAACAGAACATCAGGAGCTCTGTGGGAGCAGTGTTACAAGGAGTCAGGGGCTGGCAGCTGCAGAGCTCGCCCTGACTGAGAAGTATCACCGGACCCGGAGTCCGAGGCTGTGGGGACTAACTCCTACCCAGCAGCAGAATCCGTCAGGCAGGGGTTTCCAGGTCCTCTGGCCAAGAAACCTGAAGGCACGGTCACACGCATGGGACCAGCACCGCCGTCGTGGAGCGGAAGCTACTAGAAGGCCCCGAGTCACCGGCCATACGGGTGAGCACCACACGGTACACTGAGGGACGTGGGCTACTTATACCCGCCTCTAGCAAGGTAGCCAGAAGAGTACAGTTAGTTTGGGAGGCCTACAACTCCGCCTGGCCAGGGGAGATCCCATCTGCTCAAGGACTGACCAGGCCCCAATCGCTAGCCAGTACTCCGGGAGGGTCTATCTTTGTCACCAGTAAAGACCCTGAACTACACCGTACCGTCTCCGAGTGGTTCCTGCTACCCCCATCATCCACGTCGGCTGCCCTGAGGCCATACCCCTCCCGTTGGGGGTTATACTATCACGCTGCACAATCCTACCACCGGCCTCAGCGGTCTGCCCTGCAGCAGCAGCTCCTTAGCTGTACTCAACGGGTGGCGTAGTCGTCCAACATCTACCGCTGATACATCGCCGCTCAGTTTGACACCCTGGGCACGGACCGGGTCACCGCCACAAGGACTACTACCCCCATACAGATCCGGCTCCGGGTATCCCTTGAACATGGCCCAGGGGGCGCGTCAACTTTTGGCGTAGTCGGCAGGATTTCGTGCCCGCAACCACCGGGTACTGCGTGCCTGAAAAAGACTGTTCAAACTTACCTGTGGTGAAGATTCCCGCCATCCGGCGCCATCTTCAGCCTTCTTCCCGCCATCGGTGAAGATTCCCGCCATCTGGCGCCATTTTCAGCCTTCTTCCCGCCTTCCGTGGAGTTTTCCCGCCGTTGGACGCCATCTTGAAGACGTCGCGCGGGAAGAAGAGGGGCGTGGACTCCGAAAGCGCGCGAGAACTGAAGCCCCGCCTCACGTCCGGACGTCGCGCAAGGTCCTGGAAGGAGCCCAGCAGACGCCGACGTCACAGGAGCGCGACGGAAGGTCCTCAACCCTGACGATCTACTGCGGAGCCGCGGCCTACGGAAGAGGATCATCGCAAGGTAGGCCACGGTCCACTAGGGGGTAGGAGGATGTCGGATACGGAGGAGAGCTTCACTGCCTCAACCCCCGCCAGCGCCACCGCTGCTGCAGTCATGCCTTTCACCATGCCCTATATTCCGGGAGCGGCCTGGCTACCCCAGTACTCAGGGGAGTCACATACCCTGCATGACTTTAGAGAAAAGCTGGATAGCCTCTTCCAGGTGTACCCCCTCACAGAAGAGCAAAAAGTGAGCATCCTGGTGGCCCAATTAACTGGGGCAGCCCGAAGGGAGGTAAAGTCCTGGCCCCCTGGGGGGAGGACTGTCGCAGGGATACTAACCCGGCTGAGGGACACCTTTGATACCCGCACCTCAGCCGAGATCAAGCTTAGATTCTACGGGTGCAAGCAGCGAGCATACGAGAGTATAAGGGACTATGCCCTGAACCTACAAGAGGCCCTGAGAGCCATTAAGCAGACCGACCCTGACGGCGTGGGAGACGAGGACAGGCTGTTGACTGAACAATTTATAGAGGGTTTATATTGCAATGCCCACCGAACCCAGTTGCGGGCAATGGCCTTACAGGACCCTCATCTGGGATTTGCACAGTTCAAGGACAGAGCCATCCGGGTGCTCCGAGAACCGGCACCAGGTGGCGTTGTGACCCACAGACGCCCCACTACCACTTACCACCAGGAGGCGGCACCCTTGTCGGCAGGGCCTGTGGGAGCTGATGCGCAGGCTTTGAACAATGACCCGGCTCCAGACCTGCACCATCAGGTCCAAGAGCTAGCTAAAAGCGTTGCTGCGCTAACCCGAACTGTGCAGTCTTTACAGGTTTCCACTCCAGGGAAGATCCAGCTGGCGTCCGGACCGGAGGACATCCCGTGGCGTCGACCAAGGAGGACCCCACCGGCCAGAGGGAGACCCAGCGACCGATACAACGAGGACGGACGACCCATCTGCCGCCGCTGCAATCAACCCGGACATATGGCAAGGTACTGTCCTTTAAACTGGCACAACCTGGGGTAGAGGGCCAACCCCCAGGAAAAAGATCACCAGGCCCATCGAACTGGCGCGACAAATATGTGGGAGGACGTCCAGTCTTACCCGTGGTACTGGATGGCATTCCTATGAGTGCCCTACTGGACACCGGGTCACAGGTCACCACCATCCCGTACGTGCTCTTCAAGCAGTACTGGAATGACTCGGATATCACCCGCTACCCTGACGACGACTTGAGTATCATCGCCAGCAATGGTCAGCCCGTGCCACAGATTGGATTTAAAGAGGTGACCATTAAAATCGGTAGAGTCGAACTGGCAGCACAGGGACTGATAATTGTAGACATTGACAAACACGAGAGTCACCCAAAGATAACTCTAGGAACTAATGTAATTGAAAATTGTCTTGCAGAGGTGATTTTCCTTTTACAGCAGGTTGCCAAGAACGCCAGCTCCGGCGAGCAGCGAGTGCTCCAAAAAGAGATCCGGGCACTGATGCGACGGCAACAGGTGGAACTCTCCGGCGGTGAGATTGGTAGCGTGAGAATGTGTGACCCTTTCCCTATTGCCATGCCCCCAAAAAGTGAAATGATGATTTGGTGCCGGGCAGCTATTGGTCTGAGAGGTAGAGATTACCAGGCAATGGTAGAACCAGTTTACTCAGACAGTAGGCCCACCATCTTGACAGCACGGGGGGTGGTTAATGTACGCCATGGGAGGGTGCCCGTTCGCATAATCAATATCGGGAAGAGGGAAGTGTACCTGCCCCGGTATGCCACGCTAGCCAAATTATATACCATTAACCAAAATGCTATGCAATCTGTGGAACCCTTGCCTCCATCTCACCCGGAGGAAGGTAACGGCTCTAAGAAAACAATGGAGGACTGGTGTCAGCAACTACATTTGGGTACTGACTCCACTCCCTCACACCAGAAACAGGGAGTCTATCGGGTGGTTCAAGAGTACGAGAGAGTGTTTAGTAAACACCCGTTAGACTTCGGGCGAGTCAAGGGGGTAGAACACCACATCCCCACGGGAGACCATCCTCCCATAAAAGAGAGGTATCGACCCGTACCCCCTGCACACTACCAACACGCCAAGGGGATGCTTAGAGACATGAAGGAGGCTGGGGTGATCAGGGATAGCTGTAGCCCCTGGGCAGCTCCACTAGTCTTAGTCAAAAAGAAAGACAACACCATGAGGATGTGTGTAGATTACCGGAAAATCAACCGTATCACACACAAGGATGCGTACCCCTTACCAAGGATAGAGGAGTCTTTGGCTGCTTTAAGATCTGCTAACTTCTTCTCTACCTTGGATCTCACTAGTGGGTACTGGCAGGTTCCTGTAGCAGAGGCGGACCGAGAGAAGACCGCATTCACCACCCCGATGGGACTTAGCGAGTTTACCTGTATGCCGTTCGGACTCTGCAACGCACCAGCAACCTTCCAACGATTAATGGAGTGCTGTCTGGGCCACAGAAACTTCGAGACGGTCCTGTTGTACCTGGACGATGTCATCGTATATTCTAAGACTTATGAGGACCACCTGAAACACCTGGCGGAAGTGTTCGAAGCTCTGGCAAGCTACGGCCTAAAGGTGAAACCCTCCAAGTGTCACCTCCTGAAACCAAAGGTGCAGTACCTGGGACACGTGGTGAGCGCTGACGGAGTGGCTCCCGACCCTGATAAGATCACCGCAATTAAGGAATGGCCAAGTCCCTCCAGTGTAAAGGAAGTGCGGCAGTTCCTCGGGTTGGTAGGCTACTACCGCAGGTTCATCCCCGGTTTCACCAAAAAGGCAGCTCCTATGCAGGACCTCCTGATAGGCCAGTCCCGGAAGGCCAAGAACCAGAAGCCGCCCTTCAGATGGGAGAAGTTGGAAGAAGAGTCCTTCCGCCAGCTGAAGATGGCCCTCACGGGGGATGAAATCCTGGCGTACCCGGATTACAGCCAGCTCTTTATCCTCTACACCGACGCAAGTAACATCGGGCTAGGAGCCGTGCTGTCCCAGATCCAGCAGGGGAAAGAGCGAGTAATCGCTTACGCCAGCCGAAAACTGCGACCCACCGAAAGAAACCCTGAGAATTACAGCTCATTTAAGTTAGAGTTCCTGGCAGTGGTGTGGGCAGTCACCGAACGCTTTAAGCACTACCTCGCTTCTTCCCGGTTCGTCGTGTACACGGATAACAACCCGTTGACACACCTGGACACGGCAAGACTCGGTGCCCTAGAGCAGAGATGGATGGCCCGTCTGTCCAACTACGAGTTCACAATCAAATACCGGGCAACACGCTCCAATACCAACGCGGACGCCCTGTCCAGGATGCCAAACCTACCGGACGTAGGAGAAGATCCAGAGGGACTGGAAGAAGTCGAACTCCCCGCGTTCCACCGTCATGGGACTATCCAGTATTCCCATCGGGTAAGGAGTAAGCAAGCCGCTACGTTTAACCCCTTGCCTCACTACAACTGGGAGGAAACGCAAGACAGTGACCCTGCCGTCCGACTGGTGAAGGAGATGCTGACTCGGCCAGAGGCTCGCCTTGACCCAGACGCTCCGGAGGAAGCCAAACAACTGTGGGCTGAGAAGAGTCGACTGTTCCTTTACAAGGGGAAGTTGTGCCGCAGAATGGTTAACTCCCGGACGCATGAACTAATCTGGCAAGTAGTGGTGCCACGAAGAGACGCAGCCATGGTGATGGAGGCATACCACGACGGGGCTGGACACTTCGGATGGAAGAAGTTGGAGTTCCTGCTGCGCGGGCGGTTCCACTGGGTAGGCATGAGGGGAACCATCGAGAGGTGGTGCAGAGACTGTGGCCCGTGCAACCTAAGAAGGAAGGACCGTGCCAGCCAGAAGACTCCCCTGCAGTCCATCGTCACCCGGCAGCCGTTGGAACTGGTAGCCTTGGATCATGTAAAACTGACCCCAAGCAGAAGTGGCTACGTCTACGCGTTAACCATCGTGGATCATTACTCCCGGTTCTTGGTTGTCGTCCCCGTCAAGGACTTAACGGCTCAAACAGCAGCTAGAGCCTTCCAGCAGCACTTCTGCCATCCACACGGGTACCCGGACCAAGTGCTGACGGACCAGGGACCTGCCTTTGAAGCGGAGGTCTTCCAGGAATTCTGCAATCTGTATGGCTGCCGGAAGATAAGGACGACACCCTATCATCCGCAAACTAATGGACTTTGTGAGAAAATGAACCAGGTGGTAATGGATCTTCTGAAAACGTTGCCCCTGGAAGAACGCAGTCTGTGGCCTGAGAAGCTGCCCGATCTGGTGGACCTATACAACCACATCCCGGTAGGTTCCACCAACTGTACCCCGGCTTACCTAATGAGGGCGAGACCTGGTAAGTTACCTGTTGACCTGGAAATGGGAGTCCTGACACCCGAGGACACTTCACCAGAAGCAGACTGGGACACAGAGAGGCAGCAGCAGTACCGGAAAGTACAGGAGAGCGTGGAGCGAAGTCTCTGTCAGGCTAGGGGGAGACAAGAGAAAACTTACAACCAGTATGCTCCCGCTGTTCCCCTGGTGCCCGGAGAGCAGGTCTTGAAGAGGAAAAGACGGCTCCACAAGTTGGACGACCAGTGGGAGAAGGACCCGTACACCGTACTGCCCTCAAGCCACGAGAACCCGAAGGTCTGTACCATCAGTAAAGACGGAGGGGAAACCACAACCATTGTATCCCGGGATCACCTGAAGAAGTGTCCCGAACAGCTACGGAACCCTGAAGAGGAACAAGAAGACCCTCGACCCGTAGAGGAAAGGGAAGATATGGTTAGTACTGTGCTCGGAGACTTCCCTCGGTCTTGGACTCAAGTCAATGGCGCAGTTGTGGTACCCGTACTCACCTTCCTCCAACCAGCATCCCAAGCACCTACGGAGCAACAGCTAGAGCTGGAAGAACAGCCGGTCCAGGAGGCAGAAGACCCCACACCAGCAGACCAGGAGGATCAACCCTCTGCTTATAGTGAACCTGCCATGCCTCTAGTGAGCCAAAGGGCCCGTGGACAGCTGCCCAGTTTACCCTTGACAGTTCCTACACCCTGTAGTTCGGGGCTAGACAGTCAGCTCCGTAGGTCCACTAGGGCCACTAGAGGCCAGTTACCCGCACGATGGAGGATTTGAAGTGTATAAGTTGTTTTATTTATGGTTACCTGTTTTTCTTGTTGCTTGTAAATAATTATGTGTTTCTAGTTATTTTTAGGAGTCCTTGATGGATTTACCGGGAATCCTTGTACAATTAGTTGGAGCGTAACCCAGGATGGACTAAAAGACTGATAAGGACTCGGGGCAGTACAGACCCCTACCTGGTTACGTCTCCCTGTTTTGGTGAAATGGACACCTTTGTTTTCTTCAAAACTGCACCCGGTTGCGGACACGCCGTAACCATCTTTATGTGTTTTTCTTATTGTATTACTATTGTTTATACCTTGTTATGTTTTTTCTAAAAATATGTTTAGTCCCGGAGTACTAAATTTCACTAGGGGGGAATGTGACACCCCAGGGGTCTGGTTGCCACAGTGATAGAGATATTACGTCTGAGAGCAGGTGGGAGGTCTCTTGGTCAGGAATCCTATGCATGCCACACCTCCTGCCCAGTCCTGGGAGGGGAAGAACTTCCCCTATATAAACCTAGGGCTGAGGCAGGGTTAGTGAGTAGAGAAGAAGTAGAGACAGAGAAAAGAAGCAAATATAGGAACAGAACATCAGGAGCTCTGTGGGAGCAGTGTTACAAGGAGTCAGGGGCTGGCAGCTGCAGAGCTCGCCCTGACTGAGAAGTATCACCGGACCCGGAGTCCGAGGCTGTTGGGACTAACTCCTACCCAGCAGCAGAATCCGTCAGGCAGGGGATTCCAGGTCCTCTGGCCAAGAAACCTGAAGGCACGGTCACACGCATGGGACCAGCACCGCCGTCGTGGAGCGGAAGCTACTAGAAGGCCCCGAGTCACCGGCCATACGGGTGAGCACCACACGGTACACTGAGGGACGTGGGCTACTTATACCCGCCTCTAGCAAGGTAGCCAGAAGAGTACAGTTAGTTTGGGAGGCCTACAACTCCGCCTGGCCAGGGGAGATCCCATCTGCTCAAGGACTGACCAGGCCCCAATCGCTAGCCAGTACTCCGGGAGGGTCTATCTTTGTCACCAGTAAAGACCCTGAACTACACCGTACCGTCTCCGAGTGGTTCCTGCTACCCCCATCATCCACGTCGGCTGCCCTGAGGCCATACCCCTCCCGTTGGGGGTTATACTATCACGCTGCACAATCCTACCACCGGCCTCAGCGGTCTGCCCTGCAGCAGCAGCTCCTTAGCTGTACTCAACGGGTGGCGTAGTCGTCCAACATCTACCGCTGATACATCGCCGCTCAGTTTGACACCCTGGGCACGGACCGGGTCACCGCCACAAGGACTACTACCCCCATACAGATCCGGCTCCGGGTATCCCTTGAACATGGCCCAGGGGGCGCGTCACATGCGCAGTGCATCTCCAAACAATCTTCACACTGTGCACCGCTGACAACCTGCATGGCATAGGGAAGGTGCTCCATCCATATGCCATGCAGGCGATCAGAGAAAAAAAAGTGAAAGTCCCAGAGTGGGACAAAGTAATAAAGTGTATAAACTGTCTGAAAGTGAAAAAAAAATAAAAATAAAAATTGCAAAAATATAAAACAAAAATAAAAAAAATAATCCACCAAAAATAAAAATATAATGTACCCATCAATAAATATTATTATAAAAAAAACAAAAAAAAAACAATAAAAGTACACATATTTGGTATCGCCGCGTCCGGAACAACCTGACCTATAAAACTGTCCCACTAGTTAACCCCTTCAGTGAACACGGTAAAAAAAAAAAAAAAAAAAACGAAGCAAAAAACAATGGTTTATCACCATACCGCCAAACAAAAAGTGGAATAACACGCGATCAAAAAGACGCATATAAATAAGAATGGTACCACTGAAAACATCATCTCGTCCCGCAAAAAACAAGCTGCCATACAGCTCCATCAGCCGAAAAATAAAAAAGTTATAGCTCTCAGAATAAAGCGATGCTAAAAAATATTTTTTTCTATAAAATAGCTTTTATTGTGTATAAGCGTCAAAACATAGAAAAATGATACAAATGTGGTACCGCTGTAAACGTACTGACCCGAAGAATAAAGCTACCTCATCAATTTTACCACACGCGGAACAGAATAAAAAAAAAAAAAAAAAACAATTCCTGAATTGTTGGTTTTTGTTTATTCTGCCTCCCAAAAATCGGAATAGAAAGCGATCAAAAAATGTCACATGCCTGAAAATGGCACCAATAACAACGTCAAGTCATCCCGCAAAAAACGAGCCGTGACATGACTGTCTGCCAAAATCTGGAAAAATTATAGCTTTCAAAATATGGCGATGCAAAAACTAGATTTTACAAAAAATGCATCTTTTAGTGTGTGACAGCTGTCAGTCATAAAAACCCCATATGATTCTGGCATTGCTGTAATCACACCGACCTGTTTTTTTTTTCACTTTTTCATTTTTACGAATCAATTTGTGAAGCACCAGGGGGTTTAAAGTGCTCACTATGCATCTAGATAGGTGCCTTGGGGGGTCTAGTTTCCAAAATGGGGTCCCTTGTGGGGAAGCTCTAAAGTTTGGGCACACAGGGGCTCTCCAAACGCAACATGGTGTCCGCTAACAATTTGAGCCGACATTTTGTTAGCGGATATCATGTTGCATTTGGAGAGACCCTGTGTGCCCAAACTTTGGAGCTCCCCCACAAGTGACCCCATTTTGGAAACTAGACCCCCCAAGGCACCTATCTAGATGCATAGTGAGCACTTGGAACCCCAGGTGCTTCACAAATTGATTCATAAAAATGAAAAAGTGTTTTTTTTTTCACTTTTTCATTTTTACGAATCAATTTGTGAAGCACCTGGGGGTTCCAAGTGCTCACTATGCATCTAGAAAGGTGCCTTGGGGGGTCTAGTTTCCAAAATGGGGTCACTTGTGGGGGAGCTCCAAAGTTTGGGCACAGAGGGGCTCTCCAAACGCAACGTGGTGTCCGCTAACAATTTGAGCCGATTTTCCGTTCAATTTGTTAGCGGATACCATGTTGCATTTGGAGAGTCCCTGTGTGTCCAAAAATTGGAGCTCCCCCACAAGTGACCCCATTTTGGAAACTAGACCTCCCAAGGCACCTATCTAGATGCATAGTGAGCACTTGGAACCCCCAGGTGCTTCACAAATTGATTCGTAAAAATGAAAAAGTGTTTTTTTTTCACTTTTTCATTTTTACGAATCAATTTGTGAAGCACCTGGGGGTTACAAGTGCTCACTATGCATCTAGAAAGGTGCCTTGGGGGGTCTAGTTTCCAAAATGGGGTCACTTGTGGGGGAGCTCCAAAGTTTGGGCACACAGGGGCTCTCCAAACACAACATGGCGTCCGCTAATTATTCAAGCAAATTTTACAATCAAAAAGTCAAATGGCGCTCCTTCCCTTCCGAGCCCTGCCGTGTGCCCAAACAGTGTTTTTTCCCCAAATATTGGGTATCTGCGTGCCCAGGGGAAATTGCACAACAAATTTTGGGGTCCATTTTTTCTAGTTACCCCTGTGAAAATAAAAAAAATTGGGTCTAAAGTAACATTTTTGTGAAAAAAGTTAAATGTTCATTTTTTTCTTCCACATTCAAAAAATTCCTGTGAAGCACCTGAAGGGTTAATAAAGTTCTTGAATGTGGTTTTGAGCACCTTGAGGAGTGCAGTTTTTAGAATGGTGTCACTTTTGGGTATTTTCTGTCATAAAGACCTCTCAAAGTGACTTCAAATGTGATGTGGTCCCTAAAAAAATGGTTTTGTAAATTTTGTTGGAAAAATGAGAAATCGCTGGTCAACTTTTAACCCTTATAGCTCCCTAACAAAAAAAAATTTTGGTTCCAAAATTGTGCTGATGTAAAGTAGACATGTGGGAAATGTTATTTATTAACTCTTTTGTGTGACATATCTCTCTGATTTCAGGACTTAAAAATTCAAATTTTGAAAATTGCAAAATTTTCAAAATTTTCGCCAAATTTCCATTTTTTTCACAAATAAACGCAAGTGATATCGAAGAAATTTTTCCACAATCATGAAGTACAATATGTCACGAAAAAACAATCTCAGAATCAGGGGGATCTGTTGAAGCGTTCCAGAGTAATTACCTCATAAAGTGACAGTGGTCAGAATTGTAAAAATTGGCCTGGTCATTAACGTGCAAACCACCCTCGGGGCTTAAGGGGTTAAGACACCCCCATTACTAACTCCATAGTGTAAGTAAAATGTAAAATAAAAACACCCACACCCAGAATAAAATATTTTATTTGAAATAAAGACAGGATTCCTTTAATATTCTAAACTAAACTCTATTTACCGTCATGCCCATTCCAGCTGAAGCCAACGATATCCTGCAATAAAAGTAAAATAATAAACCAACCTTATCCTTACCTTTCCATGGTTCCCAGGACGGCTTCAGCTCTGCTACATTGACATGACAGGCTGGATCGCAGCAGAACGCTGTCATCCAGCTTGCCATGCCGCAGACACTGAGAAGCTCCTCAGTGTCTCGCTGTGATGGCACCCAGATGAGCAGAGTTCATGTCCAATGAACTCAGCTCACCTCATGCATGTCACTGACAGTGTGGGAGAATTCTCCTGCGCATGTGGTGCTGGCAAATGACATCACCGTTCAAGCAGGAGAATTCTCCCATGCTGGGATGGCATTCAGATGGCAGGCTGGATGGTAGCAAAACGCTGTCAATGCCTGCGCTCCGCAGTGTCTCTGAAGGATGACAAGCTGGATGGCAGAGTTCTGCTACCATCCAGCCTGCCATCTCAATGCCATCCCAGCGTGGGAGAATTCTTCTGCTCGAGCGGTGATGTCATTTGCCGTTATACTTGGTACATACCCGAGCACCCGATGCAAACTCAAGTAGCGAGCACTTGCGCTCAACATTAGTTGCCATATCGTCGTCATTTTTTTTCTTTACTTCTGAAAAAATCCCAACCTCAACCCTAACCTTAGCCCAACCCTAACCCTAGCCCAACCCTTGCCCAACTCTAACCCTAGCCTACCATAACATTAGCCTAACCCTAACCCTAGCACAACCCTAACCCTAGCACAACCCTATCCCTAGCACAACCCTATCCCTAGCAAAACCCTAGCCTAACCCTAACCCTACCCTAACCCTACCCTAAACCTAACCCTAGCACAACCCTAACCCTAGCACAACCCTAACCCTAGCACAAGCCTAAAGTTTATTTTTTACATCGTTCCTCGTGCAGTATAAGTGATTAGAAGTCTTTATTCTTCGGGTCGGTGCAATTACAGCGATGCCAGATTCATATCGAGTTTTTATGATTGACAGCTGTCACACACTAAAAGGCACATTTTTTTTGCAAAGACTAGTTTTTGCATCGCCATATTTTGAGAGCTATAACTTTTTAATTTTTGGTTGTTGGAGCTGTATGGTGGCTTGTTTTTTGCGGGACAAGATGACGTTTTCAGTGGTACCATTTTTATTTACATTCGTCTTTTTGATCGCATTTTATTCCATTTTTTGTTTGGCGGTATAATGATAAAACATTGTTTTATGTTTTCTTTTTTTATTTTTATTTTTTACCGTGTCCACTAAAGGGGTTAACTAGTGTGACAGTTTTATAGGTCAGGTCATTCCAGACAGGGCGATACCAAATATGTGTACTTTTATTGGTTTATTTTTTTTTTCATAAGTTTATTTATTTATGGGTACAATATATTTTTATTTTTTTTATTATTTTTTTAAATATTTTTTTTTACACCTTCTGACATTTTTATTACTTTTACACTTTGTCGCACTTTTTGCAGCCTAGTCGGCTGTATAGCACAGTAATGCAGAACCATCCCTGTGCTATGCAGCCTGTCAGCGCTGCACAGGGAGAAGTTACTTTGGTCCTGCTCTGCGCATGACCAAAGCATCTTCCTGCCTCCTGGTGACCCGGATGTTGTCATGATGACATCGGATCACCATGGCAACATCCGGGACCGGACTCAGACGCCGCAGGATGCCGGCAGAGAAGGTAAGTATAGCGCTTACCTCCTCTTGCCACCGGAATGCTGCGATCGATTTTGATCGCAGCATTTCAGGGGTTAATATGCAGGGAGCAGTGTAGGACCGCTCCCTGCACATAGCACAGGGTGTCAGCTGTAACAATCAGTTAACACCCGTCGGCGTACTCGCCCTCACCACTTGTGTGTGGGTGAAATCGCCAGGGCGTACTAATGCGTATCAGGCCCATAAGGCCCAGGGCACAGATATGTATTAGTACGCCCTTGGCCAGAAAGGGGTTAAAGGTCACGGTTGGTGCTTGGTATGTGCATATAACATGGGATTGGATACATCGGGCATAGTGGGTTGAGTAACTTGCCCCTAACCGGGTGAATGGCTCCCTTTTTGCTCAGATGTTGGGCTTACCAACCCCAGCTAATGGGGGGTGTCATCCAAAAGTATCCTACTGTGTTCCCATTATAAATATAAAAATATATAATGCCGCACTATTACCTGGCTTTTGCCCTTATTGGCCGTTATTATTGCCATGCGCTATGTATATTTAGGCTTCATAGTTCAGACTCCACTCACCCTATAATGTATGGTAATAGCCCAATAGATACGATTCTTGTGGGCATACCATAACAAAAATGGCGCTGATACAACATAATCATATAGACACTTGCACAATAGACAGTGTGCATATGCACCATTTTAAAGATGGCGCCTTCAGCGCTTCCGCCCTTAGTATGATGTCATATCCGCCAGCGTCGTCATTGGCGCATGTGACTCACCCCCTGGGCCAGTGCTGTAGTGCGGCGCGCGTGCGCGCGGGGGATACCCGGAGCCGGATCCGATGGGGGTAGTAGTCTTCGTGTGGCGGTGACCCGGTCCGCGCCCAGGGTGGTCAAACTAAGTGGCAGTTATTGGTATGATGGTATTAGTGTCCGACTACGCCACCCGTTGAATGCGGTTATGAAACCGCCGCTGCAGGGCAGACCGCTGAGGCCGGTGGTATAGGTGTGCAGCAATGTTGATATAACCCCCAACGGGAGAGGTATGGCCTCAGGGCAGCGGATGTGGGTGATGTTGGGAGTGATGGTGTGGATGTCCCAGCACTAACGGTGCGACAAGGAAGCACGGAGACGCGAGGGTACAGTTCAGGGCCTTTACTGATGGTACAAGGCAAATTCCCCCGGGAGTATTGGCTAGTAGTTGGGGCCTGGTTAGTCTGCGAGTAAGCCGGAGTTCCCCTGGCCAGGTGGAGTTGTAGGCCTTCCCGGTAGTCTGTACCCTTCCTGGCTACCCTGCTTTCGGCGGTTACAAGTAGCCCACGTCCCTGGGTATACCGTGTGGTGCTCACCCGTATGGCTGGTGATCTGGGGCCTCCTGTTAGCCTCCACTCCGGGATGGCGGTGCTGGTCCCTTCGTTGTGACTGAGCCTCCGGGCTTTTATGGCCAGAGGACCTGGAATCCCCTGCCGGATGGATTCTGCTGCTGGGTATATCTTAGTCCCCACAGCCTCGGACTCCTGTGTCCGGTTTTAGTACCTTCTCCCAGGGCGAGCTCTGCACAGCTCCAGCCCCTGGTGCTTCTCCTTGGCTCCTACAGAGCTCCTGATGTCTCTCTGTCCCTGTTTCTGCGTGTCCAGACCAGACTCCGTCTCTGTCTGGAACTCCTCTCCTCTAACCCTGCCTCAGCCCCAGTTTATGTAGGGGAAGTTCTTCCCCTCCCAGGACTGGGCAGGAGGTGTGGCATGCTTAGGATTCCTGCCCAGGAGACCTCCCACCTGCTCACAGACGTAATACTGCTATTACTGTGGAAACCAGACCCCTGGGGTGCCACATTCCCCCCTAGTGAAATTTAGTACTCCCGGACTAAACATTTTTTTTTTTTTTTTCAAAACATAACAGGGTATAAACAATAACAATTAAATACATGAGATGGTCACGGCGTGTCCGTAACCGGGAAGCAATAAGGGTGTCCATTTCACCAAAGAACAGGGAGCCGTAACCAGGTAGGGGTCTGTCCTGCCCCGAGTCTTTAACAGTCTTTAGTCCATTCCTGGGTTACGCTCCAAACATATTTACAACAGAGTTCCGGTTACTCACTGTCCATAACCTGTCAGTCCATATAAAGAAATCTGTAACTGAAAAACATAATTAGCAACGGCTACAACAAAACAGGTAAACATAAAATAGTTAAAGCAACTAGCCAACTTAGATTCTCCAACATACGGGCGTCTGGCCTCTGGTAACCCTAGTGGACCTACGGAGCTCACTAACTGGTCCTACACTACAGGGTGTAGGAGGTGTTATGGGCAGGCTGGGCAGCTTTCTGCGCACTCTTTGGCTCACTAGGGGCACGGCAGGCTCACTACTAGCAGAGGGTTGATCCTCCTGTACTGCTGGTGTGGACTCTTCTGCCTCTTGGGCCGGCTGCTTTTCCAGCTCTACTGGTTCCTCTGTAGGCACTTGCGGGGCCGGCTGGAGAAAGGTGAGGACGGGTACCACGACAGCACCGTTTACTTGTGTCCAAGATCGGGGGAAGTCTCCGAGTACAGTCCTGATCATTTCTTCCCTTTCCTCTGCGGGTCGAGGGTTTTCTTGATCTTCTTCTTCAGGGTTTTGCAGCTGCTCGGGGCACTTCTTCAGGTGGTCTCTGGAGACAACGGCTGTGGTTTCTCCTCCATCCTTACTGATCACGCAAATCTTTGGGTTCTCATGGCTTGATGGCAGTACGGTGTACGGGTCCTTCTCCCACTGGTCGTCCAACTTGTGGAGCCGTCTTTTCCTCTTCAAGACCTGCTCTCTAGGTACCAGGGGAACAGCGGGAGCATACTGATTATAAGCCCTCTCTTGCCTTTCTCTAGCTTGAGACAGACTTCGCTCCATGCTCTCCTGCACTTTCCGATACTGCTGCTGCCGTCCTGTATCCCAGTCTGCCTCTGGCGAGGTGTCCTCGGGCGTCAGTACTCCCATATCCAGGTCGATAGGCAGCTTACCAGGCCTCGCTCTCATTAGGTAAGCCGGGGTACAGTTGGTAGAACCTACAGGGAAGTGGTTGTATAGGTCCACCAGATCAGGCAGCTTCTCAGGCCACAGACTGCGTTCTTCCAGGGGCAATGTTTTCAGGAGGTCTATCACCACCTGGTTCATCTTCTCGCAGAGTCCATTAGTCTGTGGGTGATAGGGCGTTGTTCTTATCTTCGTGCAGCCATACAGGTTGCAGAACTCCTGGAAGACTTCCGCTTCGAAGGCTGGCCCTTGGTCTGTCAGCACTTGGTCCGGGTACCCGTGTGGACGGCAGAAGTGCTGCTGGAAGGCTCTAGCTGCTATTTGAGCCGTTAAGTCCTTAACCGGGACCACCACCAGGAACCGGGAGTAATGATCTACGATTGTGAGGGCGTAGACATACCCAGATCTGCTTGGAGCCAGTTTCACATGGTCCAGGGCTACCAGTTCCAGTGGCTGTCGGGTGATGATGGGCTGCAAGGGAGTCTTCTGGCTGGCACGGTCCTTCCTTCTTAGGTGGCACGGTCCACAGTCTCTGCACCACCTCTCGATGGCTCCTCTCATGCCTACCCAGTAGAACCGTTCACGCAATAAGAACTCCAGCTTCTTCCACCCGAAATGTCCTGCTCCGTTGTGGTACGCCTCCAGAATCATAGCCGCGTCTCGTCTGGGGACCACTACCTGCCAGGTCAACTCATGTGTTCGAGAGTTAACCATTCTCCGGCACAACTTCTCCCTGTAGAGGAACAGCCTACTTTTCTCCTTCCACAGTTGCTTAGTCTCCTCTGGGGCGTCTGGGTCCAGACTGGCATCGGCTTGGGTCAGCATTTCCTTCACCAGACGGACTGCGGGATCACTGTCTTGCGTCTCCGCCCAGTTGTAGTGGGGCAAGGGATTGAACGTCGCGGAGCGCCTGTCCTTCACACGGTGGGAGTACAGGGTAATCCCATGACGGTGGAACGCAGGGAGCTCAACTTCTTCCAGATCTTCTGGATCTTCCCCTACGTCCGGTAAGTTCGGCATTCTAGACAGGGCATCCGCATTGGCATTTGAGCGTCCTGCCCGATATTTGATGGTGAATTCAAAGTTGGACAGGCGAGCCATCCATCTCTGTTCCAGAGCACCGAGCCTTGCAGTGTCCAGGTGTGTCAACGGGTTGTTATCCGTGTACACAATGAATTTGGAGGAGGCAAGGTAATGCTTGAAACGTTCGGTCACTGCCCACACTACTGCCAGGAACTCCAGCTTGAATGAGCTATAATTCTCAGGGTTCCTCTCGGTGGGTCGTAGCTTTCGGCTAGCGTAAGCGATTACTCATTCTTTTCCTTGCTGGATCTGGGACAGCACGGCTCCTAGCCCGATGTTACTTGCGTCCGTGTGGAGGATAAAGGGCTGGCTGTAGTCTGGATATGCCAGGATTTCATCCCCCGTGAGGGCCATCTTCAGCTGGCAAAAGGACTCCTCTTCCAGCTTTTCCCACCTGAAGGGCGGCTTCTGGTTTTTGGCTTTTCGAGATTGACCTATCAGGAGGTCCTGCATAGGGGCTGCCATTTTGGTGAAACCGGGAATGAATCTTCGGTAGTAGCCTACCAACCCGAGGAACTGCCGCACTTCCTTTAAGCTGGAGGGTCTTGGCCAGTCCTTAATCACGGTGATCTTATCAGGGTCAGGAGCCACTCCGTCAGCACTCACCACGTGTTCCAGGTATTGCACCTTTGGTTTCAGGAGGTGACACTTGGAGGGTTTCACCTTTAGGCCGTAGTTTGCCAGAGCTTCGAACACTTCTGCCAGGTGTTTCAGGTGGTCCTCGTAGGTCTTGGAATAGACGATGACATCATCCAGGTATAACAGGACCGTCTCGAAGTTCCGGTGTCCCAGACAGCATTCCATCAACCGTTGGAAGGTTCCTGGTGCGTTGCAGAGCCCGAACGGCATACAGTTAAATTCGCTGAGACCCATCGGGGTGGTGAATGCGGTCTTCTCCCGGTCTGCCTCTGCTACAGGAACCTGCCAGTACCCGCTAGTGAGATCCAAAGTAGAGAAGAAGTTAGCAGATTTTAATGCAGCTAAGGACTCTTCTATCCTTGGTAACGGGTACGCATCTTTGTGTGTGATACGGTTGACCTTCCTGTAGTCTACACACATTCTCATAGTGTTGTCCTTCTTTTTCACTAAGACTAGTGGAGCTGCCCAGGGGCTACAGCTGTCCCTGATTACCCCAGCCTCCTTCATGTCTCTAAGCATCCCCTTGGCGTGTTGGTAGTGTGCAGGGGGTACGGGTCGGTATCTCTCCTTTATGGGAGGATGGTCTCCCGTGGGGATGTGGTGTTCTACCCCCTTTACTCGCCCGAAGTCTAACGGGTGTTTACTAAACACTCTTTCGTACTCTTGAACCACCCGATAGACTCCTTGTTTCTGGTGTGAGGGAGTGGAGTCAGTACCCAGATGTAGTTGCTGACACCAGTCCTCCACTGGTTTCTTAGAGCCGTTACCTTCCTCTGGTTGAGATGGAGGCAAGGGTTCCATGGCCTGTACAGAATTCTGGTTTATGGTGAACAATTTAGCTAGCGTGGCATACCGGGGCAGGTGTACTTCTCTCTCACCGATATTTATGATGCGAACGGGCACCCTCCCATGGCGTACATCGACCACCCCCCGTGCTGTCAAAATGGTGGGCCTACTGTCTGAGTAGACGGGTTCTACCATTGCTTGGTAGTCTCTACCTCTTAGACCAATAGCTGCCCGGCACCAAATCATCATCTCACTTTTTGGGGGCATGGCAATAGGGAACGGGTCACACATTCTCACGCTACCTATCTCACCACCAGATAGTTCCACCTGTTGCCGCTTCATCAGTGCCCGGATCTCTTTTTGGAGCACACGCTGCTGGCCGGAACTGGCGTTCTTGGCAACCTGCTGTAAAATGAGAATCACCTCTGCAAGACAATTTTCAATTACATTGGTTCACAGGGTGATTCTAGGGTGACTCTCATGACGGTCTATGTCCACTATAATCAGTCCTTGTGCCGCCAGTTCGACTTTACCGATTTTAATGGTCACCTCCTTGAATCCCACCTGCGGCACGGGCTGACCATTGCTGGCGATGATACTCAGGTCGTCGTCTGGGTAGCGGGTTATGTCCGAATCATTCCAGTACTGCTTGAAGAGCACGTACGGGATGGTGGTGACCTGTGACCCAGTGTCTAGTAGGGCACTCATAGGAATGCCATCCAGTACCACAGGCAAGATTGGACGTCCCCCTACGTATTTATCACGCCAGTTTGATGGGCCTGATGGTCTTATGCCTGGGGGTTGGCCCTCTACCCCAGGTTGTGCCCGTTTAAATGACAGTACCTTGCCACATGTCCGGGTTGATTGCAGCGGCGGCAAATAGGTCGTCCGTCCTCGTTGTATCGATCGCTGGGTCTTCCTCTGGCCGGTGGGGTCCTCCTTGGTCGGCGCCACGGGATGTCCTCCGGTCCGGATGCCAGCTCGATCTTCCCTGCAGTAGAAACCTGTAAAGACTGCACAGTTCGGGTTAGCGCGGCAACGCTTTTAGTTAGCTCTTGGACCTGATGGTGCAGGTCTGTAGCCGGGTCACTGTTTAAAGCCTGCGCATCAGCTCCCACAGGCCCTGCAGACAAGGGCGCCGTCTCCTGGTGATAAGTGATAGCAGGGCGCCTGTGGGTCACAGCGCCACCTGGTGCCGGTTCTCGGAGCACCCGGATGGCTCTGTCCTTGAACTGTGCAAAGTCCAGGTCAGGGTCCTGTAAGGCCATTGCCCGCAACTGGGTTCGGTGGGCATTGCACAGTAGACCCTCAATGAATTGTTCAGTCAACAGCTTATCTTCATTTCCCACGCTGTCAGGGTCTGCCTGCTTAATGGCTCTCAGGGCCTCTTGTAGGTTTAGAGCATAGTCTCTTATACTCTCATGTGCCCGTTGTTTGCACCCATAAAATCTTAGTTTTATTTCGGCTGAGGTGCGGGTGTCAAATGTGTCTTTCAGCCGGGTTAGTATGTCTCTGACAGTCCTCTTCCTCCCAGGTGGCCAGGACTTTACCTCCCTTTGGGCTGCCCCGATTAATTGGGCCACCAGGATGCTCACTTTTTGCGCCTCCGTGAGGGGATACACCTGGAAGAGGCTATCCAGCCTTTCTCTGAAGTCATTTAGGGTATGTGACTCCCCTGAGTACTGGGGTAGCCAGGCTGCCCCCGGGATATAGGGCATGGTGAAAGGCATGACCGCAGCAGCGGTGGCGCTGGCGGCGGCTGTGGCGGTGAAGCTCTCCTCCGTATCCGACATCCTCCTCCCCCCTAGTGGACCATGGCCTACCTTGCGATGATCCTCTTCCATAGGCCGCGGCTCCGCAGTGGATTGTCAGGGTTGAGGACCTTCCGTCGCGCTCCTGTGACGTCGGCGTCTGCTGGGCTCCTTCCAGGACCTTACGCAACGTCCGGACGTGAGGCGGGGCTTCAGTTCTCGCGGGCTTTCGGAGTCCACGCCCCTCTTCTTCCCGTGCGGCGCCCTCAGGATGGCGTCCAATGGCGGGAAAACTCCACGGATGGCGGGAAGAAGGCAGAAGATGGCGTCGGATGGCGGGAATCGGCTCCAGATGGCGGGAAACGACTCCGGACGGCGGGAAACTTCACCACAGGTAAGTATAAAAGTCTCTTTTTTCAGGCACGCAGTACCCGGTGGTTGCGGGCACGTAATCCTGCCGACTACGCCAAAGTTGACTCACCCCCTGGGCCAGTGCTGTAGTGCGGCGCGCGTGCGCGCGGGGGATACCCGGAGCCGGATCCGATGGGGGTAGTAGTCTTCGTGTGGCGGTGACCCGGTCCGCGCCCAGGGTGGTCAAACTAAGTGGCAGTTATTGGTATGATGGTATTAGTGTCCGACTACGCCACCCGTTGAATGCGGTTATGAAACCGCCGCTGCAGGGCAGACCGCTGAGGCCGGTGGTATAGGTGTGCAGCAATGTTGATATAACCCCCAACGGGAGAGGTATGGCCTCAGGGCAGCGGATGTGGGTGATGTTGGGAGTGATGGTGTGGATGTCCCAGCACTAACGGTGCGACAAGGAAGCACGGAGACGCGAGGGTACAGTTCAGGGCCTTTACTGATGGTACAAGGCAAATTCCCCCGGGAGTACTGGCAAGTAGTTGGGGCCTGGTTAGTCTGCGAGTAAGCCGGAGTTCCCCTGGCCAGGTGGAGTTGTAGGCCTTCCCGGTAGTCTGTACCCTTCCTGGCTACCCTGCTTTCGGCGGTTACAAGTAGCCCACGTCCCTGGGTATACCGTGTGGTGCTCACCCGTATGGCTGGTGACCTGGGGCCTCCTGTTAGCCTCCGCTCCGGGATGGCGGTGCTGGTCCCTTCGTTGTGACTGAGCCTCCGGGCTTTTATGGCCAGAGGACCTGGAATCCCCTGCCGGATGGATTCTGCTGCTGGGTATATCTTAGTCCCCACAGCCTCGGACTCCTGTGTCCGGTTTTAGTACCTTCTCCCAGGGCGAGTTCTGCACAGCTCCAGCCCCTGGCGCTTCTCCTTGGCTCCTACAGAGCTCCTGATGTCTCTCTGTCCCTGTTTCTGCGTGTCCAGACCAGACTCCGTCTCTGTCTGGAACTCCTCTCCTCTAACCCTGCCTCAGCCCCAGTTTATGTAGGGGAAGTTCTTCCCCTCCCAGGACTGGGCAGGAGGTGTGGCATGCTTAGGATTCCTGCCCAGGAGACCTCCCACCTGCTCACAGACGTAATACTGCTATTACTGTGGAAACCAGACCCCTGGGGTGCCACACATGCGCAGTGGTGATTTTTCTTCTGGATGCCATAGAGTGGTCACTTCCTCTTTCCAACAGCAACTCTGACATGCGCAGTTTGTCACTGGGGACGCCGTCTTTCGGCGTTGTTCACATGCTGATGCGGTATGTTAATCTTGATTTCTTTGATTCTGGAGCCTGTATCTATTATGTAATTTATTATGAATTGAGCCATATTATGAGACCAAATGATGTGTATGTATTGTTATGAATCACAGAAATGTATATACATTATGATCTATGTATATGTATTGTATGAATTTATGTACTTATGTAAGAAGGTTTGGTATTTACCTGGAGGACGGGCACCCAGCCATTCACATTTTGTTTGTTTGTGCTGATTTTTTCTCTTTTTTTCCTATATAAATCTCTAGTTATATGGTTACATTTTTTATATGTAAAACAAAAACTGCATAGATTTGTCCTCATATATATTAGTGTAGAATATACAGACTCAAGCCAATCGGCAGGATCTATTGTAAAACTTCTTCGGCTGGTATTCAGACTGAAGCATCTTGGATGTATGTAGCATTTAATACAAGGGCGCACTAGTTCTTGATCGACTGAATAACTTTACTTGCCCCTGATCCGATTCCCATGGAGTCCTGTGAATCTTTTTGTTCACCTCTACATTACACTATTATATATTGATGCTGGTTATCCAGTGATTTTGGCCATGGCGCAGGTTGTGCGGTTTAAAATCATTGTAAGCTGCTGCTACATTACATAGCAGCAGAAATGAAGTGAATAGGGTCACATTACGTGCTGCAACAAGCAGATTAAAAAAAATTGGAGCTTATCACCGCAGGAGTCGCAATGTGACCCTACTCACCTGCATCACGCTGCCATGCAGCAGCGGCATAGCACGAAGTTTGGCAACTTGACCTATGTTGTGACCAAACTTCGTGTAGCCCCAGCCTAGGCTAGACCATGTGTGTGGGCTTCAGTCACTGCCTTGCGACACCAATGCCTGGCACATCAACGTCAGCTGCTGCCCTCTGATTGGCCGGCGGCATGTATCGCAGTGCAGGGACTTAACGATTCTCTGCACCGCAACACACTTCAGCTGATTGTGCGTCCTGAGGTGCACATCCGTCTGAAGTAGTCATATGGGCCCAGTTGCACTTTATGAGACCGCAATCATTACGCCCCTGGGTAATGTAGGGGACATCAGATGATACTGACATCATTGTGGATGGGGTGTGAGATGAAGTGATTGGTGCTGCACTACCACAGATAAAAGTACAGGATCACTGCTCAGTCAGTTCCAATGCTGGAATGAATGAGGTCAGTGCTGGGGCGGATTACTAACAGCCAATGAGTATTGGGCGGGCAGGAGCAAGTTCTGGACAATTGAGCCAGGCAGTGCTAGCTCTGGTTCTGAGTCTACAAAAAAAAGCACAGGGAGCACAACCTAGTCTGGAGAGCAACATGTAAACAGGGTGCAGTAAATAAAAAGAAATTCAGGGGTAATGAAAGGTAGAAATCAAGAACAAATTTTATTGGGCTGCCATCCAAAATTGGAATTAAAAAAATAAAAATGTTGTATCTATCAAGGCTGGTGGTGGTATCAAGGTGGCTGGTGGTGGTATCAAGGTGGCTGGTGATGGTAGCAAGCCGGCTGGTGGTGGTAGCAAGGCGGCTGGTGGTGGTAGCAAGGTGGCTGGTGGTGGTAGCAAGGCGGCTGGTGGTGGTGGTAGCTATGCGACTAGTGGTGGTGGTAGCAATGCGGCTGGTGCTGGTAGCAAGGCGGCTGGTGGTGGTGGTAGCAAGGCGGCTGGTGGTGGTGGTAGCCAGGTGGCTGGTGGTGGTGGTAGCCAGGCTGCTGGTGGTGGTGGTAGCAAGGCGGCTGGTGGTGGCAAGGCAGTTGGTGGTGGTAGCAAGGTGGCTGGTGGTGGTAGCAAGGCAACTGGTGGTGGTATCACGGCGGCTGGTGGTGATAGGAAGGCGTCTGGTGGTGGTAGGAAGGCGGCTGGTGGTGGTGTTAGCAAGGCGGCTGCTGGTGGTGGTAGCAAGGCGGCTGATGGTGGTGGTAGCAAGGCGGCTGGTGGTGGTGGTAGAAAGGTGGCCGGTGGTGGTGGTAGAAAGGCGGCTGGTAGTATCAAGGCAGCTGGTGGTATCAAGGCGGCTGGTGGTGGTAGGAAGGCGGCTGGTAGTGGTAGCCAGGCGGCTGGTGGTGGTAGGAAGGCGGCTGGTGGTGGTAGTTAGGCAGCTGGTGGTGGTGGTAGCAAGGTGGCTGGCGGTGGTGGTAGCAAGGTGGTTGTTGGTGGTGGTAGCCAGGCGGCTGGTGGTGGAGGTAGCAAGGCGGCTGGTGGTGGTGGCAGCAAGGCGACTGGTGGTAGCAAGGCAGCTGGTGGTGGTGGTAGCAAGGCGGCTGGTGGTGGTAGCAAGGCAGCTAGTGGTGGTGGTAGCAAGGTGGCTGGTGGTGGTAGCCAGGCAGCTGGTGGTGGTAGTAGCAAGGCGGCTGGTGGTGGTAGGAAGGCAGCTGGTGGTGGTGGTAGCAAGGTGGCTGGCGGTGGTGGTAGCAAGGTGGTTGTTGGTGGTGGTAGCCAGGCGGCTGGTGGTGGAGATAGCAAGGCGGCTGGTGGTGGTGGTAGCAAGGCGACTGGTGGTAGCAAGGCAGCTGGTGGTGGTGGTAGCAAGGCGGCTGGTGGTGGTGGTAGCAAGGTGGCTGGTGGTGGTAGTAGCAAGGCGGCTGGTGGTGGTGGTAGCAAGGTGGCTGGTGGTAGCAAGGCGGCTGGTGGTGGTGGTAGCAAGGCGGCTGGTGGTGGTGGTAGCAAGGCAGTTGGTGGTGGTGACAGCCAGGCGGCTGGTGGTGTTGGCAGCAAGGCGGCTGGTGGTAGCAAGGTGGCTGGTAGTGGCAAGGCGGCTGGTAGTGGTTGTATCGGCAAGACAGCTGGAGGTGGTGGTATTGGCAAGGCGACTGGTGGTGGCAAGGTGGCTGATGGTGGTGGTATCGGCAAGGCGGCTGATGGTGGTGGTATCGGCAAGGCGGCTAATGGTGGTGGTATCGACAAGGCGGCTGGTGGTGGTATCGGCAAGGCGGCTGGTGGTGGTGGTATCGGCAAGGCGGCTGGTGGTATCGGCAAGGCAGCTGGTGGTATCGGCAAGGTGCCTGGTGGAATCGGCAAGGCACCTAGTGGTAGCAAGGCGGCTGGTGGTGGTGGTATTGGCAAGGCGGCTGGTGGTGGCAAGGCGGCTGGTGGTGGTGGCATCAGCAAGGCGGCTGGTGGTGGGGGTATCAGCAAGGCGGCTGGTGGTGGTGGTGGTATCAGCAAGGCGGCTGGTGATAGTGGTGGTATCAGCAAGGCGGCTGGTAGTGGTGGTGGTATCAGCAAGGTGGCTGGTGATGGTGGTGGTATCAGCAAGGCGGCTGGTGGTGGTGGTGATATCAGCAAGGCGGCTGGTGGTGATGGTATCAGCAAGGCGGCTGGTGCTGGTGGTGGTATCAGCAAGGCAGTTGGTGCTGGTGGTGGTATCAGCAAGGCGACTGGTGCTGGTGGTGGTATCAGCAAGGCGGCTGGTGGTGGTATCAGCAAAGCGGCTGGTGGTGGTATCAGCAAGGCGGCTGGAGGTGGTGGTGGTATCAGCAAGGTGGCTGGTGATAGTGGTGGTATCAACAAGGTGGCTGGTGGTGGTATCAGCAAGGCGGCTGGTGGTGGTGGTGGTATCAGCAAGGCGGCTGGTGCTGGTGGTGATATCAGCAAGGCGGCTGGTGGTGGTGATATCAGCAAGGCGGCTGGTGGTGATGGTATCAGCAAGGCGGCAGGTGATGGTGGTATCATAAAGGTGGCTGGTGGTGGTGGTATGAGCAAGGCGGCTGGTGGTGGTGGTATCAGCAAGGCGGTTGGTGGTGGTAACAGCAAAGCGGCTGGTGGTGGTATCAGCAAGGCGGCTGGAGGTGGTGGTGGTATCAGCAAGGTGGCTGGTGATAGTGGTGGTATCAGCAAGGCGGCTGGTGGTGGTATCAGCAAGGCGGCTGGTGGTGGTGGTGATATCAGCAAGGCGGCTGGTGGTGGTGGTATCAGCAAGGCGGCAGGTGGTGGTGGTATCAGCAAGGTGGCTGGTGGTGGTGGTATCAGCAAGGCGGCTGATGGTGGTGGTATCAGCAAGGCGGCTGGTGTTGGTATCAGCAAAGCGGCTGGTGGTGGTATCAGCAAGGCGGCTGGAGGTGGTAGTGGTATCAGCAAGGTGGCTGGTGATAGTGGTGGTATCAGCAAGGCGGCTGGTGGTGGTATCAGCAAGGCGGCTGTGGTGGTGGTGGTATCAGCAAAGCGGCTGGTGCTGGTGGTGATATCAGCAAGGCGGCTGGTGGTGGTGATATCAGCAAGGCGGCTGGTGGTGGTGGTATCAGCAAGGTGGCTGGTGGTGGTATCAGCAAGGTGGCTGGTGCTGGTGGTGGTATCAGCAAGGCGGCTGGTGCTGGTGATATCAGCAACGTGGCTGGTGGTGGTTGTGGCATCAGCAAGGTGGCTGGTGGTGGTATAATCAGCAAGGCGGCTGGTGGTGGTGGTATCATTAGCAAGGTGGCTAGTGGTGGTGGTATCATCAGCAAGGTGGCTGGTGGTGGTGGTATCATCAGCAAGGCAGCTGGTGGCGGTATCATCAGCAAGGCGGCTAGTGGTGGTGGTATCATCAGCAAGGCGGCTGGTGGTGGTGGTATCATCAGCAAGGCAGCTGGTCGTGGTGGTATCATCAGCAAGGCGGCTGGTAATGGTGGTATCATCAACAAGGTTAGTGGTGGTGGTATCACCAAGACGGCTGGTGGTGGTAGTATCAGCAAGGCGGCTGGTGGTGGTAGCAAGGCAGCTAGTGGTGGTGGTAGCCAGGCAGCTGGTGGTGGTAGTAGCAAGGCGGCTGGTGGTGGTAGGAAGGCAGCTGGTGGTGGTGGTAGCAAGGTGGCTGGCGGTGGTGGTAGCAAGGTGGTTGTTGGTGGTGGTAGCCAGGTGGCTGGTGGTGGAGATAGCAAGGCGGCTGGTGGTGGTGGTAGCAAGGCGACTGGTGGTAGCAAGGCAGCTGGTGGTGGTGGTAGCAAGGCGGCTGGTGGTGGTGGTAGCAAGGTGGCTGGTGGTGGTAGTAGCAAGGCGGCTGGTGGTGGTGGTAGCAAGGTGGCTGGTGGTAGCAAGGCGGCTGGTGGTGGTGGTAGCAAGGCGGCTGGTGGTGGTGGTAGCAAGGCAGTTGGTGGTGGTGACAGCCAGGCGGCTGGTGGTGTTGGCAGCAAGGCGGCTGGTGGTAGCAAGGTGGCTGGTAGTGGCAAGGCGGCTGGTGGTGGTTGTATCGGCAAGACAGCTGGAGGTGGTGGTATTGGCAAGGCGACTGGTGGTGGCAAGGTGGCTGATGGTGGTGGTATCGGCAAGGCGGCTGATGGTGGTGGTATCGGCAAGGCGGCTAATGGTGGTGGTATCGACAAGGCGGCTGGTGGTGGTATCGGCAAGGCGGCTGGTGGTGGTGGTATTGGCAAGGCGGCTGGTGGTATCGGCAAGGCAGCTGGTGGTATCGGCAAGGTGCCTGGTGGTATCGGCAAGGCACCTAGTGGTAGCAAGGCGGCTGGTGGTGGTGGTGGTATTGGCAAGGCGGCTGGTGGTGGCAAGGCGGCTGGTGGTGGTGGCATCAGCAAGGCGGCTGGTGGTGGTATCAGCAAGGCGTCTGGTGGTGGGGGTATCAGCAAGGCGGCTGGTGGTGGTGGTGGTATCAGCAAGGCGGCTGGTGATAGTGGTGGTATCAGCAAGGCGGCTGGTAGTGGTGGTGGTATCAGCAAGGTGGCTGGTGATGGTGGTGGTATCAGCAAGGCGGCTGGTGGTGGTGGTGATATCAGCAAGGCGGCTGGTGGTGATGGTATCAGCAAGGCGGCTGGTGCTGGTGGTGGTATCAGCAAGGCAGTTGGTGCTGGTGGTGGTATCAGCAAGGCGACTGGTGCTGGTGGTGGTATCAGCAAGGCGGCTGGTGGTGGTATCAGCAAAGCGGCTGGTGGTGGTATCAGCAAGGCGGCTGGAGGTGGTGGTGGTATCAGCAAGGTGGCTGGTGATAGTGGTGGTATCAACAAGGTGGCTGGTGGTGGTATCAGCAAGGCGGCTGGTGGTGGTGGTGGTATCAGCAAGGCGGCTGGTGCTGGTGGTGATATCAGCAAGGCGGCTGGTGGTGGTGATATCAGCAAGGCGGCTGGTGGTGATGGTATCAGCAAGGCGGCTGGTGGTGGTATCAGCAAAGCGGCTGGTGGTGGTATCAGCAAGGCGGCTGGAGGTGGTGGTGGTATCAGCAAGGTGGCTGGTGATAGTGGTGGTATCAACAAGGTGGCTGGTGGTGGTATCAGCAAGGCGGCTGGTGGTGGTGGTGGTATCAGCAAGGCGGCTGGTGCTGGTGGTGATATCAGCAAGGCGACTGGTGGTGGTGATATCAGCAAGGCGGCTGGTGGTGATGGTATCAGCAAGGCGGCAGGTGATGGTGGTATCAGAAAGGTGGCTGGTGGTGGTGGTATGAGCAAGGCGGCTGGTGGTGGTGGTATCAGCAAGGCGGTTGGTGGTGGTAACAGCAAAGCGGCTGGTGGTGGTATCAGCAAGGCGGCTGGAGGTGGTGGTGGTATCAGCAAGGTGGCTGGTGATAGTGGTGGTATCAGCAAGGCGGCTGGTGGTGGTATCAGCAAGGCGGCTGGTGGTGGTGGTGATATCAGCAAGGCGGCTGGTGGTGGTGATATCAGCAAGGCGGCTGGTGGTGGTGGTATCAGCAAGGCGGCAGGTGGTGGTGGTATCAGCAAGGTGGCTGGTGGTGGTGGTATCAGCAAGGCGGCTGATGGTGGTGGTATCAGCAAGGCGGCTGGTGTTGGTATCAGCAAAGCGGCTGGTGGTGGTATCAGCAAGGCGGCTGGAGGTGGTAGTGGTATCAGCAAGGTGGCTGGTGATAGTGGTGGTATCAGCAAGGCGGCTGGTGGTGGTGGTATCAGCAAGGCGGCTGGTGGTGGTATCAGCAAGGTGGCTGGTGCTGGTGGTGGTATCAGCAAGGCGGCTGGTGCTGGTGATATCAGCAACGTGGCTGGTGGTGGTTGTGGCATCAGCAAGGTGGCTGGTGGTGGTATAATCAGCAAGGCGGCTGGTGGTGGTGGTATCATTAGCAAGGTGGCTAGTGGTGGTGGTATCATCAGCAAGGTGGCTGGTGGTGGTGGTATCATCGGCAAGGCAGCTGGTGGCGGTATCATCAGCAAGGCGGCTAGTGGTGGTGGTATCATCAGCAAGGCGGCTGGTGGTGGTGGTATCATCAGCAAGGCAGCTGGTCGTGGTGGTATCATCAGCAAGGCGGCTGGTAATGGTGGTATCATCAACAAGGCGGTTAGTGGTGGTGGTATCACCAAGACGGCTGGTGGTGGTGGTATCAGCAAGGTGGCTGGTGGTGGTATCAGCAAGGTGGCTGGTGGTGGTGGTGGTATCAGCAAGGTGGCTGGTGTTGGTGGTATCATCAGCATGGCAGCTGGTGATGGTGGTATCATCAGCAAGGTGGCTGGTGATGTTGGTATCATCAACAAGGCGGCTGATGGTGGTGGTATCAGAAAGGCGGCTGGTGGTGGTGGTATCAGCAAGGTGGCTGGTGGTGGTGGTATCAGCAAGGCGGCTGGTGGTGGTATCAGCAAGGCGGCTGGTGCTGGTGGTGGTATCAGCAAGGCGGCTGGTGCTGGTGGTGGTATCAGCAAGGCGGCTGGTGGTGGTGATATCAGCAAGGTGGCTGGTGGTGGTGGCATCAGCAAGGCGGCTGGTGGTGGTGGTATCAGCAAGGCGGCTGATGGTGGTGGTATCAGCAAGGCGGCTGGTGGTGATATCAGCAAGGCGGCTGGTGGTGGTAGTATCATCAGCAAGGCGTCTGGTGATGGTGATATCATCAACAAGGCGGCTGGTGGTTGTGCTATCAGCAAGGCGGCTGGTGGTGGTGGTATCAGCAAGGCGGCTGGTGGTGGTGGTATCAGCAAGGCGGCTGGTGGTGGTGGTATCATTAGCAAGGCGGCTGGTGGTGGTGGTATCATCAGCAAGGTGGCTGGTGGTGGTGGTATCATCAGCAAGGCGTCTGGTGATGGTGATATCATCAACAAGGCGGCTGGTGGTTGTGCTATCAGCAAGGCGGCTGGTGGTGGTGGTATCAGCAAGGCGGCTGATGGTGGTGGTATCAGCAAGGCGGCTGGTGGTGGTGGCATCAGCAAGGCAGCTGGTGGTGGTGGTATCATCAGCAAGGCGGCAGGTGGTGGTGGTATCATCAGCAAGGCGGCAGGTGGTGGTGGTATCATCAGCAGGGCGGCTGGTGGTGGTGGTATCATCACCAAGGCGGCTGGTGGTGGTGGTATCATCAGCAAGGCGGCTGGTGATGGTGGTATCATCAACAAGTCGGCTGGTGGTGGTGGTACCATCAGCATTGCGGCTGGTGGTGGTGGTATCATCAGCAAGGCGGCTGGTGGTGGAGGTATCATAAGCAAGGTTATTGTATAATGGCAACACAGATTGCACCATACAGTATAATGGCCCCACATAGTGCTCAATATAATCAATACATAAGCATAATCTAGAATAAATCAAATGACCTGCTTACCATAGAAAACAAGATTTTATTAGGTTACATTCATAATAAAAGCAGGTGAGAGTAACAACAATTAATGAAATAAGCAGATAGTAAATGGACAGGCTAGTGACTTTACAACAATGAAAATTGTGGCTCTTTGGTTGCTACAACTCAACAAAAAACGCATTAAGAAACAATCAAAGCAGCATAACTACTCCAAAATAGTATCAATAAATATATCAGATCACCACACCAAAAACCTGCCCTCACACAGCTTCAGGGACCAAAAAATAAAAATGTTATGAGCATTTGAAAATGGCGACTCAAGCTAATTTATTTATTTTTTTACAAATTTCTGAATTTTTTTCATAAAAAAAATGTGGCTAAATACTAACAGGCAGGCCACCTCTCTGTCATCCCTGTCTCCATTCTATACCGACACAGAGGGGCCCGCTGCCTAACTGGGGGGCCGGCTGTCAATCAGCATGATGCCGGCAGTCACACCTCCTCAACAGAGCAGAGAAGAAACTGCCAATCTGTCAGCGTGACGTCAGCAGAGGCCGACAGTTGAATGTGCCAGTGAAGAATGGCGCTGGGCACAACAGGCAGGTAGGTAGCAACTAGCCGCCTGTTAGTGTGTAGGCACTTTTTTTTTTTTTACAAAGTCCCGGATATCCCATTTAAAGAAAACAAAGTCAAGTTTGGTGTCGTCATAATCCTGCTGACCTGACTGGTCCAAGCATTTGGCCGTGCATAAAGAATGGACGTGAGACAACAGAAATTCATTTTTATCTAGATCTTTTCTTATTTCGGACTTACATAAATTGCTCTTCGTTGTTTGCTCGATTTTTTTCTGGTAGCTATAATAATCACAAATACCTAAATGGACAAATAGAGAGGTTTTCTTATAAATATCCTGATCTTAAATCCCAGTTTTATTAGTAATACATATTGCCATAACTAATGAACAAATATAAAGTTTTCTCATTAAAAATATTTGGGATATGAGAATTGGGAAGTAGAGGAAGCTTGTGATAAGAAATCAGAAACTTATATAGATAGGAAATGGGAAATAATAACAGGACAGGACAGAAGTGTAAGACACAGATACTCACTGTAAAACTTCTTCTTTAACCCTCAAAGGAGTTCCGGGCGAGCGATTGCTTATATAACCTTCATGATGTCATAATGTCCAGGCAGAGGTGACCATGGCGCCGGTCCTGTGATGTCACAACATTCTAGAATGTGCCCTGCAAGCCCTACAGCCAATGATATTCAATATAATCTATAATATAACAGGGTATGCGTCCCTCTGTCTGAAGCCTCAATAGACTGCGCAAGAGCGACGCGCCTGCATAGTCTGGACCCCACAGAGGCACGCATCCCCCTCCTAAACGAGGATGTGGATTGTGGCGCCGGAGATCGCGGTATGCGTAAGCATGTAAGGGGGAAGAAAAAGAACTACACATTTGACGAGCACACCTCCAATATAAAGTGATATAGAAATACATTTTATTGGACCACCAAAAAAAAAAACACTTAAAAAGGCCATATGGGGCCTGCAACTGCTCCCCTCATACCAGATCACAATCAGTCAGTAATAACTGCAATCAGATGGATACTATCATGGAAAGCAGGAATTGGTGTAGAGTCTTATTTTTCCATACATGTGCATAAAAGCAGGCTCAAAAGATAATTACAAAAATAAGCACACAGTTTCATAACATTCTGACAATGAATAAGTATATGTATATCATAATAACAAATGTCTAATATACAGACATATGTGACTGAATGTTGGCACAAGAACCACCTCCACAATAAGAGTTGTCATAGGGCCACAATAAGCATATTAAATACAGAGGTAAGCACACAGTTTCATAACATTCTGACAATGAATAAATATATATATATATATATATATATATATATATATATATATCATAATAACAGATATCTAATATTACAAACATGTGTGACTGAATGTTACCATGAGAACAACCTCCACAATAAGAGTTGTCATAGGGCCACAATAAGCATACCCCTCGAAAGGTAAAGATAATATAAGCTATGCAACCTATGTGCATGTATGTGCAGTGTCGTGTGTAGACACTGAAAAAATACCTAAGACGTCAGCTAATGTGCAGGTGCCAGAGAACCTCCGCAGTATGGAGTGGGGAGCAGGAGGGAGAGCCCCCCGCGTATCGCCGTGACCCCCTGACACTGCACATACATGCACATTCTGCATAGGTTATATTTTCTTTACCTTTCAGCACACATTATTGTTGGTGCCTTTTGGTAAAATAATTAGCGCCCAAACGTAACAGCTCAGAAATTTGGGTCTTTTTTCCACTTTCGAGGGGTATGCTTATTGTGGCCCTATGACAACTCTTATTGTGGAGGTTGTTCTCATGGTAACATTCAGTCACACATGTTTGTACTATTAGATATGTGTTATTATGATATATATATATATTTATTCATTGTCAGAATGTTATGAAACTGTGTGCTTACCTCTGTATTTAATATGCTTATTGTGGCCCTATGACAACTCTTATTGGGGAGGTGGTTCTTGTGCCAACATTCAGTCACACATGTCTGTATATTAGACATTTGTTATTATGATATACATATACTTATTCATTGTCAGAATGTTAAGAAACTATGTGCTTATTTTTGTAATTATCTTTTGAGCCTGCTTTTACGCACATGTATGGAAAAATAAGACTCTACACCAATTCCTGCTTTCCATGATAGTATCCATCTGATTGCAGTTATTACTGACTGATTGTGATCTGCTATGAGGGGAGCAGTTGCAGGCCCCATATGGCCTTTTTAAGTGTTTTTAAAAAAAATGTTTGTGCTCCAATAAAATGTATTTCTCTATCCCTTTCTATTGGAGGTGTGCTCGTCACATGTGTAGTTCTTTTTCTTCCCCCTTACATGTGATTTTTCTCTACACCACGTAGCACCCCCTTTCTTATAATTGCTATTAATATTGGTGGTGCAACCCTCCTCTTTCTCTCTTGGTATGCGTAAGCACTGAACGCATACCGCGATTTCTGGCACCATAACAACTTACCTATCCGGGAGGTCAGTTGCCGCGGCGTCTTTTCGGGCAGAAGGCCGGGATCCACTATCGGTACTGGCGCATGCGCATAGCGCGCTACCAGCGCCGTTTTATTGAAGGCACATTGCAATTGTGTCTTCAACAGGATGGCGCCGGAAAGAGCAGACTGAGCAGACGCTGATCCGGCGTCAGTGTTCTCCCCCGCCCTATCATGACATCACTAATAATTTAAATATGTAACGCACCCTCACACTTCGCCGCCATTTTAACGACAGAAGATTTCTGCGTCACACAGCGCCTCCAGTCTCTAGCTTAAAAAAAAAACATTTTGTAGTAATATATGGATATATATATATTACACATATATCTATATATATCTAAAGAAGATACTATATACAAATATACAAAGCAAAAGGTGGCTACTTTGAAGAACCTAGAATATAAGACATATTTTCAGTTGTTTCACACTTTTTTGTTAAGTATATAATTCCACATGTGTTAATTCATAGTTTTGATGCCTTCAGTGTGAATGTACAATTTTCATAGTCATGAAAATACAGAAAAATCTTTAAATGAGAAGGTGTGTCCAAACTTTTGGTCTGTACAGTATATATATATATATAATACGTCAGCAGAACAATCCACCCACTTTATACTGAATATAAATATATAATACGTCAGCGGAGCAATCCAGCCACTTTATACTGAATATAAATATATAATACGTCAGCGGAGCAATCCAGCCACTTTATACTGAATATAAATATATAATACGTCAGCAGAGCAATCCAGCCACTTTATACTGAATATATATATATATAATACGTCAGCAAAGCAATCCAACCACTTTACACTGAATATATATATATAATACGTCAGCAGAGCAATCCAGCCACTTTATACTGAATATATATATAATACGTCAGCAGAGCAATCCAGCCACTTTCTACTGAATATATATATATAATACGTCAGCAGAGCAATGCAGCCACTTTATACTGAATATATATATATATAATACGTCAGCAGAGCAATCCAGCCACTTTATACTGAATATATATATAATACGTCAGTGGAGCAATCCAGCCACTTTATACTGAATATAAATATATAATACGTCAGCAGAACAATCCAGCCACTTTATACTGAATATAAATATATAATACGTCAGCGGAACAATCCAGCCACTTTATACTGAATATATATATATATATATATATATATATATATATATATATATATATATATATATATATATAAAATACGTCAGCAGAACAATCCAGCCACTTTATACTGAATATAAATATATAATACGTCAGCGGAGCAATCCAGCCACTTTATACTGAATATATATATATATAATACGTCAGCGGAGCAATCCAGCCACTTTATACTGAATATATATATATAATACGTCAGCGGAGCAATCCAGCCACTTTATACTGAATATAAATATATAATACGTCAGCAGAGCAATCCAGCCACTTTATACTGAATATAAATATATAATACGTCAGCAGAGCAATCCAGCCACTTTATACTGAATATAAATATATAATACGTCAGCAGAGCAATCCAGCCACTTTATACTGAATATATATATATATAATACGTCAGCAAAGCAATCCAACCACTTTACACTGAATATATATATATAATACGTCAGCAGAACAATCCAGCCACTTTATACTGAATATAAATATATAATACGTCAGCGGAACAATCCAGCCACTTTATACTGAATATATATATATAATACGTCAGCAGAGCAATCCAGCCACTTTATACTGAATATACATATATATAATACGTCAGCGGAGCAATCCAGACACTTTATACTGAATATAAATATATAATACGTCAGCGGAGCAATCCACCCACTTTCTACTGAATATATATATATAATACGTCAGCAGAACAATCCAGCCACTTTCTACTGAATATATATATATAATACGTCAGCAGAGCAATCCAGCCACTTTATACTGAATATATATATATATAATACGTCAGCAGAGCAATCCAGCCACTTTCTGCTGAATATAAATATATATAATACGTCAGTGGAGCAATCCAGCCACTTTCTACTGAATATATATATATAATACGTCAGCAGAGCAATCCAGCCACTTTCTGCTGAATATAAATATATATAATACGTCAGCGGAGCAATCCAGCCACTTTATACTGAATATAAATATATAATACGTCAGCAGAGCAATCCAGCCACTTTATACTGAATATAAATATATAATACGTCAGCAGAGCAATCCAGCCACTTTATACTGAATATAAATATATAATACGTCAGCAGAGCAATCCAGCCACTTTATACTGAATATATATATATATAATACGTCAGCAAAGCAATCCAACCACATTACACTGAATATATATATATAATACGTCAGCAGAACAATCCAGCCACTTTATACTGAATATATATATATAATACGTCAGCGGAACAATCCAGCCACTTTATACTGAATATATATATATATATATATATATATATAAAATACGTCAGCAGAACAATCCAGCCACTTTATACTGAATATATATATAAAATACGTCAGCAGAGCAATCCAGCCACTTTATACTGAATATACATATATATAATACGTCAGCGGAGCAATCCAGACACTTTATACTGAATATAAATATATAATACGTCAGCGGAGCAATCCACCCACTTTCTACTGAATATATATATATAATACGTCAGCAGAACAATCCAGCCACTTTCTACTGAATATATATATATAATACGTCAGCAGAGCAATGCAGCCACTTTATACTGAATATATATATATATAATACGTCAGCAGAGCAATCCAGCCACTTTATACTGAATATATATATATATAATACGTCAGCGGAGCAATCCAGCCACTTTATACTGAATATAAATATATAATACGTCAGCGGAGCAATCCAGCCACTTTATACTGAATATAAATATATAATACGTCAGCAGAGCAATCCAGCCACTTTATACTGAATATAAATATATAATACGTCAGCGGAGCAATCCAGCCACTTTATACTGAATATAAATATATAATACGTCAGCAGAGCAATCCAGCCACTTTATACTGAATATATATATATAATACGTCAGCGGAGCAATCCAGCCACTTTATACTGAATATAAATATATAATACGTCAGCAAAGCAATCCAACCACTTTACACTGAATATATATATATAATACGTCAGCAGAACAATCCAGCCACTTTATACTGAATATAAATATATAATACGTCAGCGGAACAATCCAGCCACTTTATACTGAATATATATATATATATATATATATATATATATATATAAAATACGTCAGCAGAACAATCCAGCCACTTTATACTGAATATAAATATATAATACGTCAGCGGAGCAATCCAGCCACTTTATACTGAATATATATATATATAATACGTCAGCGGAGCAATCCAGCCACTTTATACTGAATATATATATATAATACGTCAGCGGAGCAATCCAGCCACTTTATACTGAATATAAATATATAATACGTCAGCAGAGCAATCCAGCCACTTTATACTGAATATAAATATATAATACGTCAGCAGAGCAATCCAGCCACTTTATACTGAATATAAATATATAATACGTCAGCAGAGCAATCCAGCCACTTTATACTGAATATATATATATATAATACGTCAGCAAAGCAATCCAACCACTTTACACTGAATATATATATATAATACGTCAGCAGAACAATCCAGCCACTTTATACTGAATATATATATATAATACGTCAGCGGAACAATCCAGCCACTTTATACTGAATATATATATATATATATATAAAATACGTCAGCAGAACAATCCAGCCACTTTATACTGAATATATATATAAAATACGTCAGCAGAGCAATCCAGCCACTTTATACTGAATATACATATATATAATACGTCAGCGGAGCAATCCAGACACTTTATACTGAATATAAATATATAATACGTCAGCGGAGCAATCCACCCACTTTCTACTGAATATATATATATAATACGTCAGCAGAACAATCCAGCCACTTTCTACTGAATATATATATATAATACGTCAGCAGAGCAATCCAGCCACTTTATACTGAATATATATATATATAATACGTCAGCAGAGCAATCCAGCCACTTTATACTGAATATATATATATATATAATACGTCAGCGGAGCAATCCAGCCACTTTATACTGAATATAAATATATAATACGTCAGCGGAGCAATCCAGCCACTTTATACTGAATATAAATATATAATACGTCAGCAGAGCAATCCAGCCACTTTATACTGAATATAAATATATAATACGTCAGCGGAGCAATCCAGCCACTTTATACTGAATATAAATATATAATACGTCAGCAGAGCAATCCAGCCACTTTATACTGAATATATATATATAATACGTCAGCAAAGCAATCCAACCACTTTACACTGAATATATATATATAATACGTCAGCAGAACAATCCAGCCACTTTATACTGAATATAAATATATAATACGTCAGCGGAACAATCCAGCCACTTTATACTGAATATATATATATATATATATATATATATATATATATATATATATATATATATATATATATAAAATACGTCAGCAGAACAATCCAGCCACTTTATACTGAATATAAATATATAATACGTCAGCGGAGCAATCCAGCCACTTTATACTGAATATATATATATATAATACGTCAGCGGAGCAATCCAGCCACTTTATACTGAATATATATATATAATACGTCAGCGGAGCAATCCAGCCACTTTATACTGAATATAAATATATAATACGTCAGCAGAGCAATCCAGCCACTTTATACTGAATATAAATATATAATACGTCAGCAGAGCAATCCAGCCACTTTATACTGAATATAAATATATAATACGTCAGCAGAGCAATCCAGCCACTTTATACTGAATATAAATATATAATACGTCAGCAGAGCAATCCAGCCACTTTATACTGAATATATATATATATAATACGTCAGCAAAGCAATCCAACCACTTTACACTGAATATATATATATAATACGTCAGCAGAACAATCCAGCCACTTTATACTGAATATAAATATATAATACGTCAGCGGAACAATCCAGCCACTTTATACTGAATATATATATATAATACGTCAGCAGAGCAATCCAGCCACTTTATACTGAATATACATATATATAATACGTCAGCGGAGCAATCCAGACACTTTATACTGAATATAAATATATAATACGTCAGCGGAGCAATCCACCCACTTTCTACTGAATATATATATATAATACGTCAGCAGAACAATCCAGCCACTTTCTACTGAATATATATATATAATACGTCAGCAGAGCAATCCAGCCACTTTATACTGAATATATATATATATAATACGTCAGCAGAGCAATCCAGCCACTTTCTGCTGAATATAAATATATATAATACGTCAGTGGAGCAATCCAGCCACTTTCTACTGAATATATATATATAATACGTCAGCAGAGCAATCCAGCCACTTTCTGCTGAATATAAATATATATAATACGTCAGCGGAGCAATCCAGCCACTTTATACTGAATATAAATATATAATACGTCAGCAGAGCAATCCAGCCACTTTATACTGAATATAAATATATAATACGTCAGCAGAGCAATCCAGCCACTTTATACTGAATATAAATATATAATACGTCAGCAGAGCAATCCAGCCACTTTATACTGAATATATATATATATAATACGTCAGCAAAGCAATCCAACCACTTTACACTGAATATATATATATAATACGTCAGCAGAACAATCCAGCCACTTTATACTGAATATATATATATAATACGTCAGCGGAACAATCCAGCCACTTTATACTGAATATATATATATATATATATATATATATATATAAAATACGTCAGCAGAACAATCCAGCCACTTTATACTGAATATATATATAAAATACGTCAGCAGAGCAATCCAGCCACTTTATACTGAATATACATATATATAATACGTCAGCGGAGCAATCCAGACACTTTATACTGAATATAAATATATAATACGTCAGCGGAGCAATCCACCCACTTTCTACTGAATATATATATATAATACGTCAGCAGAACAATCCAGCCACTTTCTACTGAATATATATATATAATACGTCAGCAGAGCAATCCAGCCACTTTATACTGAATATATATATATATAATACGTCAGCAGAGCAATCCAGCAACTTTATGCTGAATATATATATATAATACGTCAGCGGAGCAATCCAGCAACTTTATGCTGAATATAAATATATAATACGTCAGCGGAGCAATCCACCCACTTTATACTGAATATATATATATAATACGTCAGCGGAGCAATCCAGCAACTTTATGCTGAATATAAATATATAATACGTCAGCGGAGCAATCCACCCACTTTATACTGAATATATATATATAATACGTCAGCGGAGCAATCCAGCAACTTTATGCTGAATATAAATATATAATACGTCAGCAGAGCAATCCAGCCACTTTATACTGAATATATATATATAATACGTCAGCGGAGCAATCCAGCAACTTTATGCTGAATATAAATATATAATACGTCAGCGGAGCAATCCACCCACTTTATACTGAATATATATATATAATACGTCAGCGGAGCAATCCAGCAACTTTATGCTGAATATAAATATATAATACGTCAGCGGAGCAATCCAGCCACTTTATACTGAATATATATATATAATACGTCAGCAGAGCAATCCACCCACTTTATACTGAATATAAATATATAATACGTCAGCAGAGCAATCCAGCAACTTTATACTGAATATAAATATATAATACGTCAGCGGAGCAATCCAGCCACTTTCTACTGAATATAAATATATAATACGTCAGCGGAGCAATCCAGCCACTTTCTACTGAATATAAATATATAATACGTCAGCAGAGCAATCCAGCCACTTTCTACTGAATATAAATATATAATACGTCAGCGGAGCAATCCAACCACTTTATACTGAATATATATATATAATACGTCAGCGGAGCAATCCAGCAACTTTATGCTGAATATAAATATATAATACGTCAGCGGAGCAATCCAGCCACTTTATACTGAATATATATATATAATACGTCAGCAGAGCAATCCAGCCACTTTATACTGAATATAAATATATAATACGTCAGCAGAGCAATCCACCCACTTTATACTGAATATAAATATATAATACGTCAGCAGAGCAATCCACCCACTTTATACTGAATATAAATATATAATACGTCAGCGGAGCAATCCAGCCACTTTATACTGAATATAAATATATAATACATCAGCAGAGCAATCCACCCACTTTATACTGAATATATATATATAATACGTCAGCAGAGCAATCCACCCACTTTATACTGAATATAAATATATAATACGTCAGCGGAGCAATCCACCCACTTTATACTGAATATAAATATATAATACGTCAGCAGAGCAATCCAGCCACTTTATACTGAATATAAATATATAATACGTCAGCAGAGCAATCCACCCACTTTATACTGAATATAAATATATAATACGTCAGCGGAGCAATCCAGCCACTTTATACTGAATATAAATATATAATACGTCAGCAGAGCAATCCACCCACTTTATACTGAATATAAATATATAATACGTCAGCAGAGCAATCCACCCACTTTATACTGAATATAAATATATAATACGTCAGCGGAGCAATCCAGCCACTTTATACTGAATATAAATATATAATACGTCAGCAGAGCAATCCACCCACTTTATACTGAATATATATATATAATACGTCAGCAGAGCAATCCAGCCACTTTATACTGAATATATATATATAATACGTCAGCAGAGCAATCCAGCCACTTTCTACTGAATATATATATAATACGTCAGCAGAACAATCCAGCCACTTTATACTGAATATAAATATATAATACGTCAGCGGAGCAATCCAGCAACTTTATGCTGAATATAAATATATAATACGTCAGCAGAGCAATCCAGCCACTTTCTACTGAATATAAATATATCATACGTCAGCAGAGCAATCCAGCCACTTTATACTGAATATAAATATATCATACGTCAGCAGAGCAATCCAGCCACTTTCTACTGAATATATATATATAATACGTCAGCGGAGCAATCCACCCACTTTCTACTGAATATATATATAATACGTAAGCAGAACAATCCAGCCACTTTATACTGAATATATATATAAAATACGTCAGCGGAGCAATCCAGCCACTTTATACTGAATATAAATATATATAATACGTCAGCAGAGCAATCCAGCCACTTTATACTGAATATATATATATAATACGTCAGCAGAGCAATCCACCCACTTTATACTGAATATATATATATAATACGTCAGCAGAACAATCCACCCACTTTATACTGAATATAAATATATAATACGTCAGCAAAGCAATCCAGCCACTTTCTACTGAATATAAATATATAATACGTCAGCAAAGCAATCCAGCCACTTTATACTGAATATATATATATAATACGTCAGCAGAACAATCCAGCTACTTTATACTGAATATATATATAAAATACGTCAGCGGAGCAATCCAGCCACTTTACACTGAATATATATATATAATACGTCAGCGGAGCAATCCAGCCACTTTACACTGAATATATATATATAATACGTCAGCAGAACAATCCAGCCACTTTATACTGAATATATATATATATATATATATATATATATATATATATATATATATAAAATACGTCAGCAGAACAATCCAGCCACTTTACACTGAATATATATATATAGTACGTCAGCAGAACAATCCAGCCACTTTACACTGAATATATATATAATACGTCAGCAGAACAATCCAGCCACTTTATACTGAATATATATATAAAATAAGTCAGCAGAGCAATCCAGCCACTTTATACTGAATATACATATATATAATACGTCAACAGAGCAATCCAGCCACTTTCTACAGAATATATATATATATAATATGTCAGCGGAGCAATCCACCCACTTTATACTGAATATAAATATATAATACATCAGCAGAGCAATCCAGCCACTTTCTACTGAATATATATATGTAGCACCCTGAGGATTCGGCTGCTACAGGGGTATTGCACCTCACGCCAGAGGTGTGGTATTCCACTCCCGGGTAAGGATGGAGTGTGGAACTGAGCTAGTAGGCTGCATGCACTACATACATCCCATTTCCGGGGGACAGATCAACGGTACTCCCACCAGTTTATGTGCAGGTACGACAGCGTCTGTCCCTGGCTGGAGTGGGAGGGGGGTGGAACATCCCAGTAGTGTAGGGGTAGATAGGGGAAGTAGTCTGGGTAAAGATAGGAGCTCATTGGGTGCTAGTCACCTGAGCTCACACATAGAGGGAGTATATAAGGTGGGCACCATCTTAGAACAGGGTGAGTCAGAGTCTTTTTAGCCTGAGAAGCAGAGCAGAGGAGCTCAGCCAGGAGGGCTGACAGGGAGCTGTGGCTCCGGCTGGGCCCAGCTCCAGAGCCAAGCCTGCAGAGGGAGAGAGGAGAAAAGAAGGACCCAGAGAGGAGACAAGAAGGGAACCCCAAGATCCCAGAATAAAGATAAAAGGGTGAAGGGTTGGCGGACAAGGGTACCGGATCCCAAGCTGGCAGAGGCCAAAACCAACCTTAGCCAGGAACCGGAGGTCGTGGTCAGGATCTGCTACGACCCTCACCAAATCCACTAGAAAGGCACACCGAGCATAGGGTCAGGGAGCCCAGAGGAGGCTTGACCACCAAGAGACCCGAGGGAGCCGGCCAAAAGTGGATCCCTGGTGGGAACGGCCAGAGGAAGGGAGAGTCAGAAAGGAGCTCAGGACCACGCTCCGGAATTGCCTGGGGGTTGGCCGAGTCCAGGACCTGGTGGACGCAGCACGGCTCGGGTGGTCACTCAAGGCCAGAGTGACCAAGAGAACACCAGTAAGTAAAAACCCTGAACTGCATCTCCTGACTCTGAATCTTCTTTCTGCATCATCACAACCACCATCATCTACACCTGCTGCCCTGAGGCCATACCCCTCCCGTTGGGGGTTATACCATCACTGCTGCACTTATACCACCGGCCTCAGTGGACTGCTCTGCAGCGGCGGCTTCAAAGCCGCACTCAACGGGTGGCGTAGTCGACAATCAAGTTAACATCTACTGCCATAGACTGCCACTTAGTTTGACACCCTGGGCACGGACCGGGTCACCGCCACAAGGACTACTACCCCTATCCAGATCCGGCTCCGGGTATCCCTACAGCACTGGCCCAGGGGGCGCGTCAACTTTGGCGTAGTCGGCAGGATCACGTGCCCGCAACCATCGGGTACTGCGTGCCTGAAGAAAAGTTCGCATTTACCTCAAAAAGAAGTCTCCCGCCGGTTCCGGAGGGTCCCCGCCATCGGACGCCATCTCGGATCGGTTCCCGCCATTTGCCCGTCATCTGCAGTCTTTTCCCGCCATCTGCAGTGTTTCCCGCCACTGGGAAGCGATTCCCGCCATCTAAGAAGATTTCCCGCCCTGGCAGAGCGGACGCCATTATGGGCGTGCCAGAGGGTGGTAAGAGACGACCTCCCATCGTGGGCCAGGACCAAGAATGGCGCCAAAAGCGGAAACCGCCCCCACCAGCAGAGACTGTGATGTTAGAGATGTCCATCAGCGTGAGGGGTCTGCCCCTGGAACTGACAATCACCAAGTTACCCCAGGACCGCCCTCAGTATGGGCGTAGACAGAACAAAAGAGAGAAGATGGGAGCAGCTTGGAGGAGTCTGGAGGAGCCGTACCCGGAGATGGAGGGAGAGGCAGGCAGCACCGACCCAGTGGTCAGGAGCCTGTTGCAAGCGACAACCCCAGAAGGCCTGGTGGAGATCCTGGCGCAGCTCCCCAGAGATCGGGAGCATGCACGGACCACACTGGAGGGCTTGGCTCAGAGGATGGCCCGAGTGCAGCGGGACGTACTGGCCGCATGGAGCAGAGAGATGGCCCAGCAGGCTGGAACCCGCCAGCGAAGCACGCCACCCACAACAAGGAGCATGTCCGCCTCTGAGGACGGTGCAGGAGGGACGACGGCCGGAGATGACGCCGCGGAGGGAGTTGAAGAAAAGGGAGCAGGTAATGGGGACGACAATATCCCGTGCCCGATGGTCGCAAGCCTGCCCCAACTCCCCGTCGCAGAGCCCGAGACCCCATTCATCACTCACGTTGCTGCATCGTCACCGCTCCAAGCTAGGCCTCAAGCGGCAGGAGCCGCGACCACGCCCCCTGTGACGTCACGCGCCTCAACCCTGAGCGCGGCCAAGCAGGAGACGCCACCGGCCTGGTCGCAAGGCCGAGTACCCCCGGGCGCCGCAGTACCAACAGCGCCCTCTACCTCCACTGAGCCACCGGCCTGGTCGCTGGGCCAAGTAACCCCGGGCGCCGCCGTCTTCACGGTGCCCTTTACATTCAGGGTGCCCCAAGCCTGGTCGCAAGGCCTGGTGAACCCGGGCGCCGCCACCAAAACAGCGCCCTCAACGTCCACAGCGCCACACCTGGGTGAAGACCTATTTGCCCAGCACACATGCCCGGATGGGCAGCCCTTTGTGTGGCCACCGGAGTTCCACCATCCCCGACTCCGGAAAGAAAGACCTCTGGATGAGCCCCTGATCCCGGCTCCGGCGCCCGTCAAGATGACCCCGCTCTCGTTAGAGGAGGCGCAGTTTGAGTGGGACCCCGCAGGAGGAGACCTCATCGGGTTCACTCAAGAAACCCGGGCGGCTGCAGCGGAGCGTGCAGAGTGCTGCCGCCAGCAGTTGGAAGCCTTTGACCGAGAAAGAAGAGAGAGGCAGGTCCGCGAGCAGCGGCTGCAAATAAAAAGTGCAGAACAGAAGAGCCGGACCAGGAGGAACCCCCGTGCAGCCCACGGTCCCCGTGCCACCGGGACTGTAATTAAATTCCAGTTGCAGCACGGTTGGGGCTTCATTCGAGATCATCACACCCCCGGCGACGTCTTTGTGACCAGAAGAGATGTCGAGTCCCACCTACCGGAGGGACACAGAGGTCGTGACCTTTACCTGGGTGATGAGGTCACCTTTACCCGGCACCAGTGTGCCAAAGGACCCTATGCACTTCATGTACATCGCCTGACGGAAGAGGAGTTGCGGTGTGAGGAAGGTCAAGAGGACCCGGACGAGTCTGAAGCCTACCCTCAGGAAGGAGCAGGAGGGCATCGTCACCATTAAGAGGTGAACTGAAACTGTAAAATAGTTACCCGTAAGGGTATCTGCCATGCTGCTAATTTAAATATGTTCCCCGTTGGGACAAGTGTGAACTGTTCCAGTGTGTCCCATCTCCCCACAGGCTGAGGACTGTGAGCAGCCATCCCTTTTCCCCACTGGCCGAGGACTGAGAGCGGCCACCTTCCCTTGTATATAGTTGCGCTTTCTAAGGCGCCCCTACTGGTTTTATAGGAAAGCTGTGTTTTTCTACCAGAGACTGTGGCACTTACCTGGTCACAATTTGCACAAGTGGCCAGAGGTCAAAAATGTTTTATAGGAAAAGTTTTATTATGCTGAAAGAATTAATATTATTATATGATGTGTCCGTAACATTTGACGCTGGTAACATTATAAGTAAGAAGTACCTCCCATAAAGGGATGATTGAAGGATAATGTTTATAATGTTTTATATGTTTATGATGTTTTTAAAAAAAAAAAAAAAATTGTATGTTTTGGATGTTTATTCTTTTACAGCCCGAGGACGTGCTGTGATTTACCAGGGGGGAATGTAGCACCCTGAGGATTCGGCTGCTACAGGGGTATTGCACCTCACGCCAGAGGTGTGGTATTCCACTCCCGGGTAAGGATGGAGTGTGGAACTGAGCTAGTAGGCTGCATGCAATACATACATCCCATTTCCGGGGGACAGATCAACGGTACTCCCACCAGTTTATGTGCAGGTACGACAGCGTCTGTCCCTGGCTGGAGTGGGAGGGGGGTGGAACATCCCAGTAGTGTAGGGGCAGATAGGGGGAGTAGTCTGGGTAAAGATAGGAGCTCATTGGGTGCTAGTCACCTGAGCTCACACATAGAGGGAGTATATAAGGTGGGCACCATCTTAGAACAGGGTGAGTCAGAGTCTTTTTAGCCTGAGAAGCAGAGCAGAGGAGCTCAGCCAGGAGGGCTGACAGGGAGCTGTGGCTCCGGCTGGGCCCAGCTCCAGAGCCAAGCCTGCAGAGGGAGAGAGGAGAAAAGAAGGACCCAGAGAGGAGACAAGAAGGGAACCCCAAGATCCCAGAATAAAGATAAAAGGGTGAAGGGTTGGCGGACAAGGGTACCGGATCCCAAGCTGGCAGAGGCCAAAACCAACCTTAGCCAGGAACCGGAGGTCGTGGTCAGGATCTGCCACGACCCTCACCAAATCCACTAGAAAGGCACACCGAGCATAGGGTCAGGGAGCCCAGAGGAGGCTTGACCACCAAGAGACCCGAGGGAGCCGGCCAAAAGTGGATCCCTGGTGGGAACGGCCAGAGGAAGGGAGAGTCAGAAAGGAGCTCAGGACCACGCTCCGGAATTGCCTGGGGGTTGGCCGAGTCCAGGACCTGGTGGACGCAGCACGGCTCGGGTGGTCACTCAAGGCCAGAGTGACCAAGAGAACACCAGTAAGTAAAAACCCTGAACTGCATCTCCTGACTCTGAATCTTCTTTCTGCATCATCACAACCCCCATCATCTACACCTGCTGCCCTGAGGCCATACCCCTCCCGTTGGGGGTTATACCATCACTGCTGCACTTATACCACCGGCCTCAGTGGACTGCTCTGCAGCGGCGGCTTCAAAGCCGCACTCAACGGGTGGCGTAGTCGACAATCAAGTTAACATCTACTGCCATAGACTGCCACTTAGTTTGACACCCTGGGCACGGACCGGGTCACCGCCACAAGGACTACTACCCCTATCCAGATCCGGCTCCGGGTATCCCTACAGCACTGGCCCAGGGGGCGCGTCATATATATAATACGTCAGCAGAGCAATCCACCCACTTTATACTGAATATAAATATATATAATACGTCAGCAGAACAATCCAGCCACTTTCTACTGAATATATATATATAATACGTCAGCAGAGCAATCCAGCCACTTTATACTGAATATATATATATAATACGTCAGCAGAGCAATCCACCCACTTTATACTGAATATAAATATATATAATACGTCAGCAGAACAATCCAGCCACTTTCTACTGAATATATATATATAATACGTCAGCAGAACAATCCAGCCACTTTCTAGTGAATATATATATATATATATAATACGTCAGCAGAACAATCCAGCCACTTTCTACTGAATATATATATATAATACGTCAGCAGAGCAATCCAGCCACTTTATACTGAATATATATATATAATACGTCAGCGGAGCAATCCAGCCACTTTCTACTGAATATATATATAATACGTCAGCAGAGCAATCCAGCCACTTTCTACTGAATATATATATAATACGTCAGCAGAGCAATCCAGCCACTTTATACTGAATATAAATATATAATACGTCAGCAGAGCAATCCAGACACTTTATACTGAATATAAATATATAATACGTCAGCTGAGCAATCCAGCCACTTTCTACTGAATATATATATAATACGTCAGCAGAGCAATCCCGTCACTTTCTACTGAATATGTATATATATATATATATATATATATATATATATATATATAATACGTCAGCGGAGCAATCCACCCACTTTATACTGAATATAAATATATAATACATCAGCAGATCAATCCACCCACTTTACACTGAATATATATATAATACGTCAGCGGAGCAAACCACCCACTTTCTACTGAATATAAATATATAATACGTCAGCGGAGCAATCCACCCACTTTATACTGAATATATATATATAATACGTCAGCAGAACAATCCAGCCACTTTCTACTGAATATAAATATATAATACGTCAGCGGAGCAATCCACCCACTTTATACTGAATATAAATATATAATAAGTCAGCGGAGCAATCCAGCCACTTTATACTGAATATAAATATATAATACGTCAGCAGAGCAATCCACCCACTTTATACTGAATATAAATATATAATACGTCAGCAGAGCAATCCAGCCACTTTATACTGAATATATATATAATACGTCAGCGGAGCAAACCACCCACTTTCTACTGAATATAAATATATAATACGTCAGCGGAGCAATCCACCCACTTTATACTGAATATATATATAATACGTCAGCGGAGCAAACCACCCACTTTCTACTGAATATAAATATATAATACGTCAGCGGAGCAATCCACCCACTTTATACTGAATATATATATATAATACGTCAGCAGAACAATCCAGCCACTTTCTACTGAATATAAATATACAATACGTCAGCAGAGCAATCCACCCACTTTCTACTGAATATAAATATATAATACGTCAGCGGAGCAATCCATCCACTTTATACTGAATATAAATATATAATACGTCAGCGGAGCAATCCACCCACTTTATACTGAATATAAATATATAATAAGTCAGCGGAGCAATCCAGCCACTTTATACTGAATATAAATATATAATACGTCAGCAGAGCAATCCACCCACTTTATACTGAATATAAATATATAATACGTCAGCGGAGCAATCCACCCACTTTATACTGAATATATATATATAATACGTCAGCAGAACAATCCAGCCACTTTCTACTGAATATAAATATATAATACGTCAGCGGAGCAATCCACCCACTTTATACTGAATATATATATATAATACGTCAGCGGAGCAATCCAGCCACTTTATACTGAATATATATATATAATAAGTCAGCGGAGCAATCCAGCCACTTTATACTGAATATAAATATATAATAAGTCAGCGGAGCAATCCAGCCACTTTATACTGAATATAAATATATAATACGTCAGCAGAGCAATCCAGCAACTTTATACTGAATATATATATATAATACGTCAGCGGAGCAATCCACCCACTTTATACTGAATATAAATATATAATACGTCAGCAGAGCAATCCACCCACTTTATACTGAATATAAATATATAATACGTCAGCGGAGCAATCCACCCACTTTATACTGAATATATATATATAATACGTCAGCAGAACAATCCAGCCACTTTCTACTGAATATAAATATATAATACGTCAGCGGAGCAATCCAGCCACTTTCTACTGAATATAAATATATAATAAGTCAGCAGAGCAATCCAGCAACTTTATACTGAATATATATATATAATACGTCAGCGGAGCAATCCACCCACTTTATACTGAATATATATATATAATACGTCAGCGGAGCAATCCAGCCACTTTCTACTGAATATAAATATATAATACGTCAGCAGAACAATCCAGCCACTTTCTACTGAATATAAATATATAATACGTCAGCGGAGCAATCCAGCCACTTTCTACTGAATATAAATATATAATACGTCAGCAGAGCAATCCAGCAACTTTATACTGAATATATATATATAATACGTCAGCAGAACAATCCACCCACTTTATACTGAATATAAATATATAATACGTCAGCGGAGCAATCCACCCACTTTATACTGAATATAAATATATAATACGTCAGCGGAGCAATCCACCCACTTTATACTGAATATATATATATAATACGTCAGCAGAACAATCCAGCCACTTTCTACTGAATATATATATATAATACGTCAGCGGAGCAATCCAGCCACTTTCTACTGAATATAAATATATAATACGTCAGCAGAGCAATCCAGCAACTTTATACTGAATATATATATATAATACGTCAGCAGAGCAATCCAGCCACTTTCTACTGAATATAAATATATAATACGTCAGCAGAGCAATCCAGCCACTTTCTACTGAATATAAATATATAATACGTCAGCAGAGCAATCCAGCAACTTTATACTGAATATATATATATAATACGTCAGCAGAACAATCCACCCACTTTATACTGAATATAAATATATAATACGTCAGCGGAGCAATCCAGCCACTTTCTACTGAATATAAATATATAATACGTCAGCGGAGCAATCCAGCCACTTAACACTGAATATATATATATAATACGTCAGCGGAGCAATCCACCCACTTTATACTGAATATAAATATATAATACGTCAGCGGAGCAATCCACCCACTTTATACTGAATATATATATATAATACGTCAGCAGAACAATCCAGCCACTTTCTACTGAATATATATATATAATACGTCAGCGGAGCAATCCAGCCACTTTCTACTGAATATAAATATATAATAAGTCAGCAGAGCAATCCAGCAACTTTATACTGAATATATATATATAATACGTCAGCGGAGCAATCCACCCACTTTATACTGAATATATATATATAATACGTCAGCGGAGCAATCCAGCCACTTTCTACTGAATATAAATATATAATACGTCAGCGGAGCAATCCAGCCACTTTCTACTGAATATAAATATATAATACGTCAGCAGAACAATCCAGCCACTTTCTACTGAATATAAATATATAATACGTCAGCGGAGCAATCCAGCAACTTTATACTGAATATATATATATAATACGTCAGCAGAACAATCCACCCACTTTATACTGAATATAAATATATAATACGTCAGCGGAGCAATCCAGCCACTTTCTACTGAATATAAATATATAATACGTCAGCGGAGCAATCCAGCCACTTTCTACTGAATATAAATATATAATACGTCAGCAGAGCAATCCAGCAACTTTATACTGAATATATATATATAATACGTCAGCAGAACAATCCACCCACTTTATACTGAATATAAATATATAATACGTCAGCGGAGCAATCCAGCCACTTTCTACTGAATATAAATATATAATACGTCAGCGGAGCAATCCAGCCACTTAACACTGAATATATATATATAATACGTCAGCGGAGCAATCCACCCACTTTCTACTGAATATAAATATATAATACGTCAGCGGAGCAATCCACCCACTTTATACTGAATATAAATATATAATATGTCAGCGGAGCAATCCACCCACTTTACACTGAATATATATATATCTAATAAGTCAGCGGAGCAATCCAGCCACTTTCTACTGAATATAAATATATAATACGTCAGCAGAGCAATCCACCCACTTTATACTGAATATAAATATATAATACGTCAGCGGAGCAATCCAGCCACTTTATACTGAATATAAATATATAATACGTCAGCAGAGCAATCCAGCAACTTTATACTGAATATATATATATAATACGTCAGCGGAGCAATCCACCCACTTTATACTGAATATAAATATATAATACGTCAGCAGAGCAATCCACCCACTTTATACTGAATATAAATATATAATACGTCAGCGGAGCAATCCACCCACTTTATACTGAATATATATATATAATACGTCAGCAGAACAATCCAGCCACTTTCTACTGAATATAAATATATAATACGTCAGCGGAGCAATCCAGCCACTTTCTACTGAATATAAATATATAATAAGTCAGCAGAGCAATCCAGCAACTTTATACTGAATATATATATATAATACGTCAGCGGAGCAATCCACCCACTTTATACTGAATATATATATATAATACGTCAGCGGAGCAATCCAGCCACTTTCTACTGAATATAAATATATAATACGTCAGCAGAACAATCCAGCCACTTTCTACTGAATATAAATATATAATACGTCAGCGGAGCAATCCAGCCACTTTCTACTGAATATAAATATATAATACGTCAGCAGAGCAATCCAGCAACTTTATACTGAATATATATATATAATACGTCAGCAGAACAATCCACCCACTTTATACTGAATATAAATATATAATACGTCAGCGGAGCAATCCACCCACTTTATACTGAATATAAATATATAATACGTCAGCGGAGCAATCCACCCACTTTATACTGAATATATATATATAATACGTCAGCAGAACAATCCAGCCACTTTCTACTGAATATATATATATAATACGTCAGCGGAGCAATCCAGCCACTTTCTACTGAATATAAATATATAATACGTCAGCAGAGCAATCCAGCAACTTTATACTGAATATATATATATAATACGTCAGCAGAGCAATCCAGCCACTTTCTACTGAATATAAATATATAATACGTCAGCAGAGCAATCCAGCCACTTTCTACTGAATATAAATATATAATACGTCAGCAGAGCAATCCAGCAACTTTATACTGAATATATATATATAATACGTCAGCAGAACAATCCACCCACTTTATACTGAATATAAATATATAATACGTCAGCGGAGCAATCCAGCCACTTTCTACTGAATATAAATATATAATACGTCAGCGGAGCAATCCAGCCACTTAACACTGAATATATATATATAATACGTCAGCGGAGCAATCCACCCACTTTATACTGAATATAAATATATAATACGTCAGCGGAGCAATCCACCCACTTTATACTGAATATATATATATAATACGTCAGCAGAACAATCCAGCCACTTTCTACTGAATATATATATATAATACGTCAGCGGAGCAATCCAGCCACTTTCTACTGAATATAAATATATAATACGTCAGCGGAGCAATCCACCCACTTTCTACTGAATATAAATATATAATACGTCAGCAGAACAATCCAGCCACTTTCTACTGAATATAAATATATAATACGTCAGCGGAGCAATCCAGCCACTTTCTACTGAATATAAATATATAATACGTCAGCAGAGCAATCCAGCAACTTTATACTGAATATATATATATAATACGTCAGCAGAACAATCCACCCACTTTATACTGAATATAAATATATAATACGTCAGCGGAGCAATCCAGCCACTTTCTACTGAATATAAATATATAATACGTCAGCGGAGCAATCCAGCCACTTAACACTGAATATATATATATAATACGTCAGCGGAGCAATCCACCCACTTTCTACTGAATATAAATATATAATACGTCAGCGGAGCAATCCACCCACTTTATACTGAATATAAATATATAATATGTCAGCGGAGCAATCCACCCACTTTACACTGAATATATATATATCTAATAAGTCAGCGGAGCAATCCAGCCACTTTCTACTGAATATAAATATATAATACGTCAGCAGAGCAATCCACCCACTTTATACTGAATATAAATATATAATACGTCAGCGGAGCAATCCAGCCACTTTCTACTGAATATAAATATATAATACGTCAGCGGAGCAATCCAGCCACTTTACACTGAATATATATATATAATACGTCAGCGGAGCAATCCACCCACTTTCTACTGAATATAAATATATAATACGTCAGCGGAGCAATCCAGCCACTTTCTACTGAATATAAATATATAATACGTCAGCAGAACAATCCAGCCACTTTATACTGAATATAAATATATAATAAGTCAGCGGAGCAATCCAGCAACTTTATGCTGAATATAAATATATAATACGTCAGCAGAGCAATCCACCCACTTTATACTGAATATATATATATAATACGTCAGCAGAGCAATCCAGCCACTTTCTACTGAATATAAATATATAATACGTCAGCAGAGCAATCCAGCAACTTTATGCTGAATATAAATATATAATACGTCAGCAGAGCAATCCACCCACTTTATACTGAATATATATATATAATACGTCAGCAGAGCAATCCAGCCACTTTATACTGAATATAAATATATAATACGTCAGCAAAGCAATCCAACCACTTTACACTGAATATATATATATAATACGTCAGCAGAACAATCCAGCCACTTTACACTGAATATATATATAATACGTCAGCGGAGCAATCTAGCAACTTTATGCTGAATATAAATATATAATACGTCAACAGAGCAATCCAGCCACTTTCTACTGAATATATATATAATACGTCAGCAGAACAATCCAGCCACTTTATACTGAATATATATATATATAATACGTCAGCAGAGCAATCCAGCCACTTTCTACTGAATATATATATATAATACGTCAGCAGAGCAATCCAGCCACTTTCTACTGAATATATATATATAATACGTCAGCAGAGCAATCCAGCCACTTTCTACTGAATATACATATATATAATACGTCAGCAGAGCAATCCAGCCACTTTATACTGAATATAAATATATAATACGTCAGCAAAGCAATCCAACCACTTTACACTGAATATATATATATAATACGTCAGCAGAACAATCCAGCCACTTTACACTGAATATATATATAATACGTCAGCGGAGCAATCTAGCAACTTTATGCTGAATATAAATATATAATACGTCAACAGAGCAATCCAGCCACTTTATACTGAATATAAATATATAATACGTCAGCAAAGCAATCCAACCACTTTACACTGAATATATATATATAATACGTCAGCAGAACAATCCAGCCACTTTACACTGAATATATATATAATACGTCAGCGGAGCAATCTAGCAACTTTATGCTGAATATAAATATATAATACGTCAGTAGAGCAATCCAGCCACTTTCTACTGAATATATATATAATACGTCAGCAGAACAATCCAGCCACTTTCTACTGAATATATATATATAATACGTCAGCAGAGCAATCCAGCCACTTTATACTGAATATAGATATATAATACGTCAGCGGAGCAATCCAGCCACTTTATACTGAATATAAGTATATAATACATCAGCAGAGCAATCCAGCCACTTTATACTGAATATATATATATAATACGTCAGCGGAGCAATCCAGCCACTTTATACTGAATATATATATATAATACGTCAGCAGAGCAATCCACCCACTTTATACTGAATATAGATATATAATACGTCAGCGGAGCAATCCAGCCACTTTATACTGAATATAAGTATATAATACATCAGCAGAGCAATCCAGCCACTTTATACTGAATATATATATATAATACGTCAGCGGAGCAATCCAGCCACTTTATACTGAATATATATATATAATACGTCAGCAGAGTAATCCAGCCACTTTATACTGAATATAAGTATATAATACATCAGCAGAGCAATCCACCCACTTTATACTGAATATATATATATAATACGTCAGCGGAGCAATCCAGCCACTTTATACTGAATATATATATATAATACGTCAGCAGAGCAATCCACCCACTTTATACTGAATATAGATATATAATACGTCAGCGGAGCAATCCAGCCACTTTATACTGAATATAAGTATATAATACATCAGCAGAGCAATCCAGCCACTTTATACTGAATATATATATATAATACGTCAGCGGAGCAATCCAGCCACTTTATACTGAATATATATATATAATACGTCAGCAGAGCAATCCACCCACTTTCTACTGAATATATATATATAATACGTCAGCAGAGCAATCCAGCCACTTTATACTGAATATAAGTATATAATACATCAGCAGAGCAATCCAGCCACTTTATACTGAATATAGATATATAATACGTCAGCGGAGCAATCCAGCCACTTTATACTGAATATAAGTATATAATACATCAGCAGAGCAATCCAGCCACTTTACACTGAATATAAATATATAATACGTCAGTAGAGCAATCCAGCCACTTTCTACTGAATATAAATATATAATACGTCAGCGGAGCAATCCAGCCACTTTCTACTGAATATATATATATAATACGTCAGCAGAGCAATCCAGCCACTTTCTACTGAATATATATATAATACGTCAGCAGAGCAATCCAGCCACTTTATACTGAATATATATATATATAGAATACGTGAGCAGAGCAATCCAGCCACTTTCTACTGAATATAAATATATAATACGTCAGCAGATCAATCCAGCCACTTTACACTGAATATATATATAATACGTCAGCGGAGCAATCCAGCCACTTTCTACTGAATATATTTATATAATACGTCAGCGGAGCAATCCAGCCACTTTCTACTGAATATAAATATATAATACGTCAGCAGAGCAATCCAGCCACTTTATACTGAATATATATATATATATAATACGTCAGCGGCGCAATCCAGCCACTTTCTACTGAATATATATATATATATATATATATAATACGTCAGCGGAGCAATCCAGCCACTTTCTACTGAATATAAATATATAATACGTCAGCAGAGCAATCCAGCCACTTTACACTGAATATATATATAATACGTCAGCAGAGCAATCCAGCCACTTTCTACTGAATATAAATATATAATTCGTCAGCGGAGCAATCCAGCCACTTTATACTGAATATATATATATATATAATACGTCAGCAGAGCAATCCAGCCACTTTATACTGAATATAAATATATAATACGTCAGCGGAGCAATCCAGCCACTTTCTACTGAATATAAATATATAATACGTCAGCAGAGCAATCCAGCCACTTTATACTGAATATATATATAATATGTCAGCAGAGCAATCCAGCCACTTTACACTGAATATAAATATATAATAAGTCAGCAGAGCAATCCAGCCACTTTATACTGAATATATATATATATATATATATATAATACGTCAGCGGAGCAATCCAGCCACTTTCTACTGAATATATATATATATATATATATATATATATAATACGTCAGCGGAGCAATCCAGCCACTTTCTACTGAATATAAATATATAATACGTCAGCAGAGCAATCCAGCCACTTTACACTGAATATATATATAATACGTCAGCAGAGCAATCCAGCCACTTTCTACTGAATATAAATATATAATTCGTCAGCGGAGCAATCCAGCCACTTTATACTGAATATATATATATATATAATACGTCAGCAGAGCAATCCAGCCACTTTATACTGAATATAAATATATAATACGTCAGCGGAGCAATCCAGCCACTTTCTACTGAATATAAATATATAATACGTCAGCAGAGCAATCCACCCACTTTATACTGAATATATATATATATATATAATACGTCAGCAGAGCAATCCAGCCACTTTATACTGAATATAAATATATAATACGTCAGCGGAGCAATCCACCCACTTTCTACTGAATATAAATATATAATACGTCAGCGGAGCAATCCAGCCACTTTCTATTGAATATAAATATATAATACGTCAGCAGAGCAATCCAGCCACTTTATACTGAATATATATATATAATACGTCAGCGGAGCAATCCAGCCACTTTCTATTGAATATAAATATATAATACGTCAGCAGAGCAATCCAGCCACTTTATACTGAATATATATATATAATACGTCAGCGGAGCAATCCAGCAACTTTATGCTGAATATAAATATATAATACGTCAGCAGAGCAATCCACCCACTTTATACTGAATATATATATATAATACGTCAGCAGAGCAATCCAGCCACTTTATACTGAATATAAATATATAATACGTCAGCAAAGCAATCCAACCACTTTACACTGAATATATATATATAATACGTCAGCAGAACAATCCAGCCACTTTACACTGAATATATATATAATACGTCAGCGGAGCAATCTAGCAACTTTATGCTGAATATAAATATATAATACGTCAACAGAGCAATCCAGCCACTTTATACTGAATATATATATAATACGTCAGCAGAACAATCCAGCCACTTTATACTGAATATACATATATATAATACGTCAGCAGAGCAATCCAGCCACTTTCTACTGAATATACATATATATAATACGTCAGCGGAGCAATCCACCCACTTTATACTGAATATAAGTATATAATACATCAGCAGAGCAATCCAGCCACTTTATACTGAATATAGATATATAATACGTCAGCGGAGCAATCCAGCCACTTTATACTGAATATAAGTATATAATACGTCAGCGGAGCAATCCAGCCACTTTATACTGAATATATATATATAATACGTCAGCAGAGCAATCCACCCACTTTATACTGAATATAGATATATAATACGTCAGCAGAGCAATCCAGCCACTTTATACTGAATATAAATATATAATACGTCAGTAGAGCAATCCAACCACTTTACACTGAATATAAATATATAATACGTCAGTAGAGCAATCCAGCCACTTTCTACTGAATATAAATATATAATACGTCAGCGGAGCAATCCAGCCACTTTCTACTGAATATATATATATAATACGTCAGCAGAGCAATCCAGCCACTTTCTACTGAATATATATATAATACGTCAGCAGAGCAATCCAGCCACTTTATACTGAATATATATATATATAGAATACGTGAGCAGAGCAATCCAGCCACTTTCTACTGAATATATATATAATACGTCAGCGGAGCAATCCAGCCACTTTCTACTGAATATAAATATATAATACGTCAGCGGAGCAATCCAGCCACTTTCTACTGAATATATATATATAATACGTCAGCAGAGCAATCCAGCCACTTTCTACTGAATATATATATAATACGTCAGCAGAGCAATCCAGCCACTTTATACTGAATATATATATATATAGAATACGTGAGCAGAGCAATCCAGCCACTTTCTACTGAATATATATATATAATACGTCAGCAGAGCAATCCAGCCACTTTCTACTGAATATATATATAATACGTCAGCAGAGCAATCCAGCCACTTTATACTGAATATATATATATATATAGAATACGTGAGCAGAGCAATCCAGCCACTTTCTACTGAATATATATATAATACGTCAGCGGAGCAATCCAGCCACTTTATACTGAATATATATATATATAATACGTCAGCAGATCAATCCAGCCACTTTACACTGAATATATATATAATACGTCAGCGGAGCAATCCAGCCACTTTCTACTGAATATATTTATATAATACGTCAGCGGAGCAATCCAGCCACTTTCTACTGAATATAAATATATAATACGTCAGCAGAGCAATCCAGCCACTTTATACTGAATATATATATAATACGTCAGCAGAGCAATCCAGCCACTTTATACTGAATATATATATATATATAATACGTCAGCGGCGCAATCCAGCCACTTTCTACTGAATATATATATATATATATATATATAATACGTCAGCGGAGCAATCCAGCCACTTTCTACTGAATATAAATATATAATACGTCAGCAGAGCAATCCAGCCACTTTCTACTGAATATATATATAATACGTCAGCAGAGCAATCCAGCCACTTTACACTGAATATATATATAATACGTCAGCAGAGCAATCCAGCCACTTTCTACTGAATATAAATATATAATTCGTCAGCGGAGCAATCCAGCCACTTTATACTGAATATATATATATATATAATACGTCAGCAGAGCAATCCAGCCACTTTATACTGAATATAAATATATAATACGTCAGCGGAGCAATCCAGCCACTTTCTACTGAATATAAATATATAATACGTCAGCAGAGCAATCCACCCACTTTATACTGAATATATATATAATATGTCAGCAGAGCAATCCAGCCACTTTACACTGAATATAAATATATAATAAGTCAGCAGAGCAATCCAGCCACTTTATACTGAATATATATATATATATATATATATAATACGTCAGCGGAGCAATCCAGCCACTTTCTACTGAATATATATATATATATATATATATATATATATATATAATACGTCAGCGGAGCAATCCAGCCACTTTCTACTGAATATAAATATATAATACGTCAGCAGAGCAATCCAGCCACTTTCTACTGAATATAAATATATAATACGTCAGCAGAGCAATCCAGCCACTTTACACTGAATATATATATAATACGTCAGCAGAGCAATCCAGCCACTTTCTACTGAATATAAATATATAATTCGTCAGCGGAGCAATCCAGCCACTTTATACTGAATATATATATATATATAATACGTCAGCAAAGCAATCCAGCCACTTTATACTGAATATATATAAATATATAATACGTCAGCGGAGCAATCCAGCCACTTTCTACTGAATATAAATATATAATACGTCAGCAGAGCAATCCACCCACTTTATACTGAATATATATATATATATATAATACGTCAGCAGAGCAATCCAGCCACTTTATACTGAATATAAATATATAATACGTCAGCGGAGCAATCCACCCACTTTCTACTGAATATAAATATATAATACGTCAGCGGAGCAATCCAGCCACTTTCTATTGAATATAAATATATAATACGTCAGCAGAGCAATCCAGCCACTTTATACTGAATATATATATATAATACGTCAGCGGAGCAATCCAGCCACTTTCTATTGAATATAAATATATAATACGTCAGCAGAGCAATCCAGCCACTTTATACTGAATATATATATATAATACGTCAGCGGAGCAATCCAGCCACTTTCTACTGAATATAAATATATAATACGTCAGCAGAGCAATCCAGCCACTTTATACTGAATATATATATATAATACGTCAGCGGAGCAATCCAGCCACTTTCTACTGAATATAAATATATAATACGTCAGCAGAGCAATCCACCCACTTTATACTGAATATAAATATATAATACGTCAGCGGAGCAATCCAGCCACTTTCTATTGAATATAAATATATAATGCGTCAGCGGAGCAATCCAGCCACTTTATACTGAATATAAATATATAATACGTCAGCGGAGCAATCCAGCCACTTTATACTGAATATATATATATAATACGTCAGCAGAGCAATCCAGCCACTTTCTATTGAATATAAATATATAATACGTCAGCAGAGCAATCCAGCCACTTTATACTGAATATATATATATAATACGTCAGCGGAGCAATCCAGCCACTTTGTACTGAATATAAATATATAATACGTCAGCGGAGCAATCCAGCCACTTTCTACTGAATATAAATGTATAATACGTCAGCAGAACAATCCAGCCACTTTCTACTGAATATAAATATATAATACGACAGCAGAGCAATCCAGCCACTTTCTACTGAATATATATATATAATACGTCAGCAGAGCAATCCAGCCACTTTCTACTGAATATAAATATATAATACGACAGCAGAGCAATCCAGCCACTTTCTGCTGAATATATATATATAATACGTCAGAGGAGCAATCCAGCCACTTTCTACTGAATATATATATATAATACGTCAGCGGAGCAATCCAGCCACTTTCTACTGAATATATATATATAATACGTCAGCGGAGCAATCCACCCACTTTATACTGAATATAAATATATAATACGTCAGCGGAGCAATCCACCCACTTTATACTGAATATATATATATAATACGTCAGCAGAACAATCCAGCCACTTTCTACTGAATATAAATATATAATACGTCAGCGGAGCAATCCAGCCACTTTCTACTGAATATAAATATATAATACGTCAGCAGAGCAATCCAGCAACTTTATACTGAATATATATATATAATACGTCAGCGGAGCAATCCACCCACTTTATACTGAATATATATATATAATACGTCAGCAGAACAATCCAGCCACTTTCTACTGAATATAAATATATAATACGTCAGCGGAGCAATCCAGCCACTTTCTACTGAATATAAATATATAATACGTCAGCAGAGCAATCCAGCAACTTTATACTGAATATATATATATAATACGTCAGCAGAACAATCCACCCACTTTATACTGAATATAAATATATAATACGTCAGCGGAGCAATCCAGCCACTTTCTACTGAATATAAATATATAATACGTCAGCGGAGCAATCCAGCCACTTTCTACTGAATATAAATATATAATACGTCAGCGGAGCAATCCAGCCACTTAACACTGAATATATATATATAATACGTCAGCGGAGCAATCCACCCACTTTCTACTGAATATAAATATATAATACGTCAGCGGAGCAATCCACCCACTTTATACTGAATATAAATATATAATACGTCAGCGGAGCAATCCAGCCACTTTCTACTGAATATAAATATATAATACGTCAGCGGAGCAATCCAGCAACTTTATGCTGAATATAAATATATAATACGTCAGCAGAGCAATCCAGCCACTTTATACTGAATATAAATATATAATAAGTCAGCGGAGCAATCCAGCAACTTTATGCTGAATATAAATATATAATACGTCAGCAGAGCAATCCACCCACTTTATACTGAATATATATATATAATACGTCAGCAGAGCAATCCAGCCACTTTCTACTGAATATAAATATATAATACGTCAGCAGAGCAATCCAGCAACTTTATGCTGAATATAAATATATAATACGTCAGCAGAGCAATCCAGCCACTTTATACTGAATATATATATATAATACGTCAGCAGAGCAATCCAGCCACTTTATACTGAATATAAATATATAATACGTCAGCAAAGCAATCCAACCACTTTACACTGAATATATATATATAATACGTCAGCAGAGCAATCCAGCCACTTTATACTGAATATAAATATATAATACGTCAGCGGAGCAATCCAGCCACTTTACACTGAATATAAATATATAATACGTCAGCAGAGCAATCCAGCAACTTTCTACTGAATATAAATATATAATACGTCAGCAGAGCAATCCAGCAACTTTATGCTGAATATAAATATATAATACGTCAGCGGAGCAATCCACCCACTTTATACTGAATATATATATATAATACGTCAGCAGAGCAATCCAGCCACTTTATACTGAATATAAATATATAATACGTCAGCAAAGCAATCCAACCACTTTACACTGAATATAAATATATAATACGTCAGCAAAGCAATCCAACCACTTTACACTGAATATAAATATATAATACGTCAGCAGAGCAATCCAGCAACTTTCTACTGAATATAAATATATAATACGTCAGCAGAGCAATCCAGCAACTTTATGCTGAATATAAATATATAATACGTCAGCGGAGCAATCCACCCACTTTATACTGAATATATATATATAATACGTCAGCAGAGCAATCCAGCCACTTTATACTGAATATAAATATATAATACGTCAGCAAAGCAATCCAACCACTTTACACTGAATATATATATATAATACGTCAGCAGAACAATCCAGCCACTTTACACTGAATATATATATATATATAATACGTCAGCAGAACAATCCAGCCACTTTACACTGAATATATATATAATACGTCAGCGGAGCAATCCAGCCACTTTCTACTGAATATATATATAATACGTCAGCAGAGCAATCCAGCCACTTTCTACTGAATATATATATAATACGTCAGCAGAGCAATCCAGCCACTTTCTACTGAATATATATATATAATACGTCAGCAGAGCAATCCAGCCACTTTCTACTGAATATATATATAATGCGTCAGCAGAGCAATCCAGCCACTTTCTACTGAATATATATATATATAATACGTCAACAGAGCAATCCAGCCACTTTCTACTGAATATATATATAATACATCAGCAGAGCAATCCAGCCACTTTATACTGAATATACATATATATAATACGTCAGCGGAGCAATCCACCCACTTTATACTGAATATAAATATATAATACGTCAGCAGAGCAATCCACCCACTTTATACTGAATATAGATATATAATACGTCAGCGGAGCAATCCAGCCACTTTATACTGAATATAAGTATATAATACATCAGCAGAGCAATCCAGCCACTTTATACTGAATATAGATATATAATACGTCAGCGGAGCAATCCAGCCACTTTATACTGAATATAAATATATAATACGTCAGCAGAGCAATCCAGCCACTTTATACTGAATATACATATATATAATACGTCAGCGGAGCAATCCACCCACTTTATACTGAATATAAATATATAATACGTCAGCAGAGCAATCCAGCCACTTTATACTGAATATAGATATATAATACGTCAGCGGAGCAATCCAGCCACTTTATACTGAATATATATATATAATACGTCAGCGGAGCAATCCAGCCACTTTCTACTGAATAAAAATATATAATACGTCAGCAGAGCAATCCACCCACTTTATACTGAATATAGATATATAATACGTCAGCGGAGCAATCCAGCCACTTTATACTGAATATAAGTATATAATACATCAGCAGAGCAATCCAGCCACTTTACACTGAATATAAATATATAATACGTCAGTAGAGCAATCCAGCCACTTTCTACTGAATATATATATATAATACGTCAGCGGAGCAATCCAGCAACTTTACACTAAATATAAATATATAATACGTCAGTAGAGCAATCCAGCCACTTTATACTGAATATAAATATTTAATACGTCAGCAGAGCAATCCAGCCACTTTACACTGAATATATATATAATACGTCAGCGGAGCAATCCAGCCACTTTCTACTGAATATATTTATATAATACGTCAGCGGAGCAATCCAGCCACTTTCTACTGAATATATTTATATAATACGTCAGCGGAGCAATCCAGCCACTTTCTACTGAATATAAATATATAATACGTCAGCAGAGCAATCCAGCCACTTTATACTGAATATATATATAATATGTCAGCAGAGCAATCCAGCCACTTTACACTGAATATAAATATATAATAAGTCAGCAGAGCAATCCAGCCACTTTATACTGAATATATATATATATATAATACGTCAGCGGAGCAATCCAGCCACTTTCTACTGAATATATATATATATATATATATATATATATATATATATATAATACGTCAGCGGAGCAATCCAGCCACTTTCTACTGAATATAAATATATAATACGTCAGCAGAGCAATCCAGCCACTTTCTACTGAATATATATATAATACGTCAGCAGAGCAATCCAGCCACTTTCTACTGAATATATATATAATACGTCAGCAGAGCAATCCAGCCACTTTACACTGAATATATATATAATACGTCAGCAGAGCAATCCAGCCACTTTCTACTGAATATAAATATATAATACGTCAGCGGAGCAATCCAGCCACTTTATACTGAATATAAATATATAATACGTCAGCAGAGCAATCCACCCACTTTATACTGAATATATATATATATATATAATACGTCAGCAGAGCAATCCAGCCACTTTATACTGAATATAAATATATAATACGTCAGCGGAGCAATCCACCCACTTTCTACTGAATATAAATATATAATACGTCAGCGGAGCAATCCAGCCACTTTCTATTGAATATAAATATATAATACGTCAGCAGAGCAATCCAGCCACTTTATACTGAATATATATATATAATACGTCAGCGGAGCAATCCAGCCACTTTCTACTGAATATAAATATATAATACGTCAGCAGAGCAATCCAGCCACTTTATACTGAATATATATATATAATACGTCAGCGGAGCAATCCAGCCACTTTCTACTGAATATAAATATATAATACGTCAGCAGAGCAATCCACCCACTTTATACTGAATATAAATATATAATACGTCAGCGGAGCAATCCAGCCACTTTCTATTGAATATAAATATATAATACGTCAGCGGAGCAATCCAGCCACTTTATACTGAATATAAATATATAATACGTCAGCGGAGCAATCCAGCCACTTTCTATTGAATATAAATATATAATACGTCAGCAGAGCAATCCAGCCACTTTATACTGAATATATATATATAATACGTCAGCGGAGCAATCCAGCCACTTTCTACTGAATATAAATATATAATACGTCAGCGGAGCAATCCAGCCACTTTCTACTGAATATAAATGTATAATACGTCAGCAGAGCAATCCAGCCACTTTCTACTGAATATAAATATATAATACGACAGCAGAGCAATCCAGCCACTTTCTACTGAATATATATATATAATACGTCAGCAGAGCAATCCAGCCACTTTCTACTGAATATAAATATATAATACGTCAGAGGAGCAATCCAGCCACTTTCTACTGAATATATATATATAATACGTCAGCGGAGCAATCCAGCCACTTTCTACTGAATATATATATATAATACGTCAGCGGAGCAATCCAGCCACTCTCTACTGAATATATATATAATACGTCAGCAGAACAATCCAGCCACTTTCTACTGAATATATATATAATACGTCAGCAGAGCAATCCAGCCACTTTATACTGAATATATATATATATAGAATACGTCAGCAGAGCAATCCAGCCACTTTATACTGAATATATATGACGCGCCCCTGGGCCTGTGTCGCGCTGCGTTGCGCACGCGGGAGCTTACCCGGAGCCGGATTTGTTGAGGGTTGTAGTCTCGTGGCGGTGATCCGGTCCGTGCCCAGGGAGTCAGACTAAGTGGCGCTGTTTTAGCGGTAGATGTTGGACGACTACGCCACCCGTTGAGTGCAGCCAGGGAGCTGCTGCTGCAGGGCAGACCGCTGAGGCCGGTGGTAGGATTGTGCAGCGTGATAGTATAACCCCCAACGGGAGGGGTATGGCCTCAGGGCAGCCGACGTGGATGATGGGGGTAGCAGGAACCACTCGGAGACGGTACTGTGTAGTTCAGGGTCTTTACTGGTGACAAAGATAGACCCTCCCGGAGTACTGGCTAGCGATTGGGGCCTGGTCAGTTCTTGAGCAGATGGGATCTCCCCTGGCCAGGCGGAGTTGTAGGCCTCCCAAACTAACGATACTCTTCTGGCTACCTTGCTAGAGGCGGGTATAAGTAGCCCACGTCCCTGAGTGTACCGTGTGGTGCTCACCCGTATGGCCGGTGACTCGGGGCCTTCTAGTAGCTTCCGCTCCACGACGGCGGTGCTGGTCCCATGCGTGTGACCGTGCCTTCGGGTTTCTTGGCCAGAGGACCTGAAATCCCCTGCCTGACGGATTCTGCTGCTGGGTAGGAGTTAGTCCCCACAGCCTCGGACTCCGGGTCCGGTAAGAAATCTTCTCAGTCAGGGCGAGCTCTGCAGCTGCCAGCCCCTGACTCTTTGTAACACTGCTCCCACAGAGCTCCTGTTGTTTCTTCCTATGCTGCTTCTCTTCTCTACTTCTGGCATGGCCCAGGAGCTGGGCCCAGCCGGAGCCACAGCTCCCTGTCAGCCCTCCTGGCTGAACTCTCCCTCTCAACTCTCTAACCCTGCCTCAGCCCCAGGTTTATACAGGGGAAGTTCTTCCCCTCCCAGGACTGGGCAGGAGGTGTGGCATGCATAGGATTCCTGACCAAGAGACCTCCCACCTGCTCTCAGACATAACATTGCCGTTACTGTGGAAACCAGACCCCTGGGGTGCCACATTCCCCCCTAGTGAAATTTAGTACTCCGGGACTAAACATATTTTTAGAAAAACATAACAAGGTATAAACAATAATAATACAATAAGAAAAACACATAAAGATGGTTACGGCGTGTCCGCAACCGGGTGCAGTCTTTGAAGAAAAGTAAGGTGTCCATTTCACCAAAACAGGGAGACGTAACCAGGTAGGGGTCTGTCCTTCCCCGAGTCCTTAACAGTCTTTAGTCCGTCCTGGGTTACGCTCCAACTATGTACAAAGGATTCCCGGCAAATCCACCAAAGACTCCCATAAATTACTAGAAACACATAATTATTTACAGGATATGGCCGCTCTCAGTCCTCGGCCAGTGGGGATAAGGAATGGCTGCTCACAGTCCTCAGCCTGGTTTAAGATAGGGGCACATGGGGAACAATTCACTAATCCCAACGGGGACCATATTTTAATTAGCAGCAGTCCTTGTACCCTTACGGGTAACTATTTACAGCTCTTTATTCACGCTACTTCCCTTCAGTAGCTATGTCCTCTTTGTGCTCCCTCCTGAGGGTAGTCCTCAGACCCGTCCGGGTCCTCTTGGCTTTCCTCGTATTGGTAGTACTGCAGCTCCTCCTCGGTTAGCTGGGATAGTATCTCTGCGACAGTCCTCCTCCCAGGTGGCCAGGACTTTACCCCCCTTTGGGCTGCCCCGGTTAATTGGGCCACCAGGATGCTCACTTTTTGCTCCTCTGTGAGGGGGTACACCTGGAAGAGGCTATCCAGCTTTTCTCTAAAGTCATGCAGGGTATGTGACTCCCCTGAGTACTGGGGTAGCCAGGCTGCCCCCGGGATATAGGGCATGGTGAAAGGCATGACGGCAACAGCGGTGGCGCTGGCGGGGGTTGAAGCGGTGAAGCTCTCCTCCGTATCCGACATCCTTCTCCCCCCTAGTGGACCGTGGCCTACCTTGCGATGATCCTCTTCCGTAGGCCGCGGCTCCGCAGTGGATCGTCAGGGTTGAGGACCTTCCGTCGCGCTCCTGTGACGTCGGCGTCTGCTGGGCTCCTTCCAGGACCTTACGCAACGTCCGGACGTGAGGCGGGGCTTCAGTTCTCGCGCGTTTTCGGAGTCCACGCCCCTCTTCTTCCCGCGCGGCGTCCTCAAGATGGCGTCCAATGGCGGGAAAACTCCACGGATGGCGGGAAGAAGGCCGAAGATGGCGCCGGATGGCGGGAAAACTCCACCGATGGCGGGAAGAAAGCGGAAGATGGCGCCGGATGGCGGGAATCTTCGCCACGGGTAAGTTTTCACAGTCTTTTTCAGGCACGCAGTACCCGGTGGTTGCGGGCACGAGATCCTGCCGACTACGCCAAAAGTTGACGCGCCCCTGGGCCTGTGTCGCGCTGCGTTGCGCACGCGGGAGCTTACCCGGAGCCGGATCTGTTGAGGGTTGTAGTCTCGTGGCGGTGATCCGGTCCGTGCCCAGGGAGTCAGACTAAGTGGCGCTGTTTTAGCGGTAGATGTTGGATGACTACGCCACCCGTTGAGTGCAGCCAGGGAGCTGCTGCTGCAGGGCAGACCGCTGAGGCCGGTGGTAGGATTGTGCAGCGTGATAGTATAACCCCCAACGGGAGGGGTATGGCCTCAGGGCAGCCGACGTGGATGATGGGGGTAGCAGGAACCACTCGGAGACGGTACTGTGTAGTTCAGGGTCTTTACTGGTGACAAAGATAGACCCTCCCGGAGTACTGGCTAGCGATTGGGGCCTGGTCAGTCCTTGAGCAGATGGGATCTCCCCTGGCCAGGCGGAGTTGTAGGCCTCCCAAACTAACGATACTCTTCTGGCTACCTTGCTAGAGGCGGGTATAAGTAGCCCACGTCCCTGAGTGTACCGTGTGGTGCTCACCCGTATGGCCGGTGACTCGGGGCCTTCTAGTAGCTTCCGCTCCACGACGGCGGTGCTGGTCCCATGCGTGTGACCGTGCCTTCGGGTTTCTTGGCCAGAGGACCTGAAATCCCCTGCCTGACGGATTCTGCTGCTGGGTAGGAGTTAGTCCCCACAGCCTCGGACTCCGGGTCCGGTAAGAAATCTTCTCAGTCAGGGCGAGCTCTGCAGCTGCCAGCCCCTGACTCTTTGTAACACTGCTCCCACAGAGCTCCTGTTGTTTCTTCCTATGCTGCTTCTCTTCTCTACTTCTGGCATGGCCCAGGAGCTGGGCCCAGCCGGAGCCACAGCTCCCTGTCAGCCCTCCTGGCTGAACTCTCCCTCTCAACACTCTAACCCTGCCTCAGCCCCAGGTTTATACAGGGGAAGTTCTTCCCCTCCCAGGACTGGGCAGGAGGTGTGGCATGCATAGGATTCCTGACCAAGAGACCTCCCACCTGCTCTCAGACATAACATTGCCGTTACTGTGGAAACCAGACCCCTGGGGTGCCACATATATATATATATAGAATACGTCAGCAGAGCAATCCAGCCACTTTCTACTGAATATAAATATATAATACGTCAGCAGAACAATCCAGCCACTTTCTACTGAATATAAATATATAATACGTCAGCAGAGCAATCCAGCCACTTTCTACTGAATATATATATAATACGTCAGCGGAGCAATCCAGCCACTTTCTACTGAATATAAATATATAATACGTCAGCGGAGCAATCCAGCCACTTTCTACTGAATATAAATATATAATACGTCAGCAGAGCAATCCAGCCACTTTCTACTGAATATATATATAATACGTCAGCGGAGCAATCCAGCCACTTTCTACTGAATATAAATATATAATACGTCAGCGGAGCAATCCAGCCACTTTCTACTGAATATAAATATATAATACGTCAGCAGAGCAATCCAGCCACTTTCTACTGAATATAAATATATAATACGTCAGCAGAGCAATCCAGCCACTTTCTACTGAATATAAATATATAATACGTCAGCAGAGCAATCCAGCCACTTTATACTGAATATATATATATAATACGTCAGCGGAGCAATCCAGCCACTTTCTACTGAATATAAATATATAATACGTCAGCGGAGCAATCCAGCCACTTTCTACTGAATATAAATATATAATACGTCAGCGGAGCAATCCAGCCACTTTCTACTGAATATAAATATATAATACGTCAGCGGAGCAATCCAGCCACTTTCTACTGAATATATATATAATACGTCAGCAGAGCAATCCAGCCACTTTCTACTGAATATATATATAATACGTCAGCAGAGCAATCCAGCCACTTTATACTGAATATATATATATATAGAATACGTCAGCAGAGCAATCCAGCCACTTTATACTGAATATATATATATATAGAATACGTCAGCAGAGCAATCCAGCCACTTTCTACTGAATATATATATAATACGTCAGCGGAGCAATCCAGCCACTTTCTACTGAATATAAATATATAATACGTCAGCAGATCAATCCAGCCACTTTACACTGAATATATATATAATACGTCAGCGGAGCAATCCAGCCACTTTCTACTGAATATATATATATATAATACGTCAGCAGATCAATCCAGCCACTTTACACTGAATATATATATAATACGTCAGCGGAGCAATCCAGCCACTTTCTACTGAATATAAATATATAATACGTCAGCAGAGCAATCCAGCCACTTTATACTGAATATATATATAATACGTCAGCAGAGCAATCCAGCCACTTTACACTGAATATATATATAATACGTCAGCGGAGCAATCCAGCCACTTTCTACTGAATATAAATATATAATACGTCAGCAGAGCAATCCAGCCACTTTCTACTGAATATATATATAATACGTCAGCAGAGCAATCCAGCCACTTTACACTGAATATATATATAATATGTCAGCAGAGCAATCCAGCCACTTTCTACTGAATATAAATATATAATACGTCAGCGGAGCAATCCACCCACTTTATACTGAATATAAATATATAATACGTCAGCGGAGCAATCCAGCCACTTTCTACTGAATATAAATATATAATACGTCAGCAGAGCAATCCACCCACTTTATACTGAATATATATATATATATAATACGTCAGCAGAGCAATCCAGCCACTTTATACTGAATATAAATATATAATACGTCAGCGGAGCAATCCACCCACTTTCTACTGAATATAAATATATAATACGTCAGCAGAGCAATCCAGCCACTTTATACTGAATATATATATATAATACGTCAGCGGAGCAATCCAGCCACTTTCTACTGAATATAAATATATAATACGTCAGCAGAGCAATCCAGCCACTTTATACTGAATATATATATATAATACGTCAGCGGAGCAATCCAGCCACTTTCTATTGAATATAAATATATAATACGTCAGCAGAGCAATCCAGCCACTTTCTATTGAATATAAATATATAATACGTCAGCAGAGCAATCCAGCCACTTTATACTGAATATATATATATAATACGTCAGCGGAGCAATCCAGCCACTTTATACTGAATATATATATATAATACGTCAGCGGAGCAATCCAGCAACTTTATACTGAATATAAATATATAATACGTCAGCGGAGCAATCCAGCCACTTTATACTGAATATATATATAATACGTCAGCGGAGCAATCCAGCCACTTTCTACTGAATATATATATATATAATACGTCAGCGGAGCAATCCAGCAACTTTATACTGAATATAAATATATAATACGTCAGCGGAGCAATCCAGCCACTTTCTACTGAATATATATATATATAATACGTCAGCGGAGCAATCCAGCCACTTTCTACTGAATATATATATATAATACGTCAGCGGAGCAATCCAGCCACTTTATACTGAATATAAATATATAATACGTCAGCAGAGCAATCCACCCACTTTATACTGAATATAAATATATAATACGTCAGCGGAGCAATCCAGCCACTTTCTACTGAATATAAATATATAATACGTCAGCAGAGCAATCCAGCCACTTTCTACTGAATATATATATATATAATACGTCAGCGGAGCAATCCAGCCACTTTCTACTGAATATATATATATAATACGTCAGCGGAGCAATCCAGCCACTTTATACTGAATATAAATATATAATACGTCAGCAGAGCAATCCACCCACTTTATACTGAATATAAATATATAATACGTCAGCGGAGCAATCCAGCCACTTTCTACTGAATATAAATATATAATACGTCAGCAGAGCAATCCACCCACTTTATACTGAATATAAATATATAATACGTCAGCGGAGCAATCCAGCCACTTTATACTGAATATATATATATAATACGTCAGCGGAGCAATCCAGCCACTTTATACTGAATATAAATATATAATACGTCAGCAGAGCAATCCACCCACTTTATACTGAATATAAATATATAATACGTCAGCGGAGCAATCCAGCCACTTTCTACTGAATATAAATATATAATACGTCAGCAGAGCAATCCACCCACTTTATACTGAATATAAATATATAATACGTCAGCGGAGCAATCCAGCCACTTTATACTGAATATATATATATAATACGTCAGCGGAGCAATCCAGCCACTTTATACTGAATATATATATATAATACGTCAGCGGAGCAATCCAGCCACTTTATACTGAATATATATATATAATACGTCAGCGGAGCAATCCAGCCACTTTATACTGAATATAAATATATAATACGTCAGCAGAGCAATCCAGCCACTTTATACTGAATATATATATATAATACGTCAGCGGAGCAATCCAGCCACTTTATACTGAATATAAATATATAATACGTCAGCAGAGCAATCCAGCCACTTTATACTGAATATATATATATAATACGTCAGCGGAGCAATCCAGCCACTTTATACTGAATATAAATATATAATATGTCAGCAGAGCAATCCAGCCACTTTATACTGAATATATATATATAATACGTCAGCGGAGCAATCCAGCCACTTTATACTGAATATATATATATAATACGTCAGCAGAGCAATCCAGCCACTTTATACTGAATATAAATATATCATACGTCAGCGGAGCAATCCAGCCACTTTCTACTGAATATATATATAATACGTCAGCGGAGCAATCCAGCCACTTTCTACTGAATATATATATACAGTCATATGAAAAAGTTTGAGCACCCCTATTAATCTTAAGCTTAATGTTCTATAAAAATTGGTGTTTTTGCAACAGCTCTTTCAGTTTGATCTATGTAATAACTGTTGGATACAGTAATGTTTCTGCCTTGAAATGAGGTTCATTGTACTAACAGAAAATGTGCAATCTGCATTCAAACAAAATTTGACAGGTGCATAAGTATGGGCACCTCACCAGAAAAGTGACATTAATATTTAGTAGATCCTCCTTTTGCAAAAATAACAGCCTCTAGTCGCTTCCTGTAGCTTTTAATGAGTTCCTGGATCCTGGATGAAGGTATTTTTGACCATTCCTCTTTACAAAACAATTCCAGTTCAGTTAAGTTTGATGGTCGCCGAGCATGGACAGCCCTCTTCAAATGATCCCACAGATGTTCAATGATATTCAGGTCTGGGGACTGGGATGGCCATTCCAGAACATTGTAGTTGTTCCTCTGCATGAATGCCTGAGTAGATTTGGAGCGGTGTTTTGGATCATTGTCTTGCTGAAAGATCCATCCCCTGCGTAACTTCAACTTTATCACTGATTCTTGAACACTATTGTCAAGAATCTGCTGATACTGAGTGGAATCCATGCGTCCCTCAACTTTAACAAGATTCCCAGTGCCAGCATTGACCACACAGCCCCAAAGCATGATGGAACCTCCACCAAATTTTACTGTGGGTAGCAAGTGTTTTTCTTGGAATGCTGTGTTTTTTTGCCACCATGCATAACACCTTTTTGTATGACCAAATAACTCAATCTTGATTTCATCAGTCCACAGGACCTTCTTCCAAAAAGAAATTGGCTTCTCCAAATGTGCTTTTGCATACCTCAGCCAACTCTGTTTGTTGCGTGCTTGCAGAAACGGCTTCTTTCGCATCACTCTCCCATACAGCTTCTCCTTGTGCAAAGTGCCTTGTATAGTTGACCGATGCACAGTGACACCATCTGCAGCAAGTTGATGCTGCAGCTCTCTGGAGGTGGTCTGAGGATTGTCCTTGACTGATCTCACCATTCTTCTTCTCTGCCTTTCTGATGTTTTTCTTGGCCTGCCACTTCTGGCCTTAACAAGAACTGTCCCTGTGTTCTTCCATTTCCTTACTATGTTCCTCACAGTGGAAACTGACAGGTTAAATCTCTGAGACAGCTTTTCGTATGCTTCCCCTGAACAACTATGTTGAATAATCTTTGTTTTCAGATCATTTGACAGTTGTTTTGAGGAGCACATGATGCCACTCTTCAGAGGAGATTCAAACAGGAGAACAACTTGCAAGTGGCCACTTTAAGTAGCTTTTCTCATGATTGCATACACCTGGCTATAAAGTTCAAAGCTCCATGAGGTTACAAAACCAAAAAAAGTGCTTTAGTAAGTCAGTAAAAAGTAGGTAGGAGTATTTAAAACAAGAAAATGATAAGGGTGCCCATACTTATGCACCTTTCAAATTTTGTTTGAATGCAGATTGCACATTTTCTGTTAGTACAATAAACCTCATTTCAAGGCAGAAACATTACTGTGTCCAACAGTTATTACATATATCAAACTGAAATAGCTGTTGCAAAAACACCAATTTTTATAAAACATTAAGCTTAAGATTAATAGGGGTGCCCAAACTTTTTCATATGACTGTATAATACGTCAGCGGAGCAATCCAGCCACTTTCTACTGAATATATATATAATACGTCAGCAGAGCAATCCAGCCACTTTCTACTGAATATATATATAATACATCAGCAGAGCAATCCAGCCACTTTATACTGAATATATATATATATAGAATACGTCAGCAGAGCAATCCAGCCACTTTATACTGAATATATATATATATATATAGAATACGTCAGCAGAGCAATCCAGCCACTTTCTACTGAATATATATATAATACGTCAGCGGAGCAATCCAGCCACTTTACACTGAATATATATATAATACGTCAGCAGAGCAATCCAGCCACTTTCTACTGAATATAAATATATAATACGTCAGCAGATCAATCCAGCCACTTTACACTGAATATATATATAATACGTCAGCGGAGCAATCCAGCCACTTTCTACTGAATATATATATATAATACGTCAGCAGAGCAATCCAGCCACTTTCTACTGAATATAAATATATAATACGTCAGCAGAGCAATCCAGCCACTTTATACTGAATTTATATATAATACGTCAGCAGAGCAATCCAGCCACTTTACACTGAATATATATATAATATGTCAGCAGAGCAATCCAGCCACTTTCTACTGAATATAAATATATAATACGTCAGCGGAGCAATCCACCCACTTTATACTGAATATAAATATATAATACGTCAGCGGAGCAATCCAGCCACTTTCTACTGAATATAAATATATAATACGTCAGCAGAGCAATCCACCCACTTTATACTGAATATATATATATATATATAATACGTCAGCAGAGCAATCCAGCCACTTTATACTGAATATAAATATATAATACGTCAGCGGAGCAATCCACCCACTTTCTACTGAATATAAATATATAATACGTCAGCAGAGCAATCCAGCCACTTTATACTGAATATAAATATATAATACGTCAGCAGAGCAATCCACCCACTTTATACTGAATATAAATATATAATACGTCAGCGGAGCAATCCAGCCACTTTCTACTGAATATAAATATATAATACGTCAGCAGAGCAATCCACCCACTTTATACTGAATATAAATATATAATACGTCAGCGGAGCAATCCAGCCACTTTATACTGAATATATATATATAATACGTCAGCGGAGCAATCCAGCCACTTTATACTGAATATATATATATAATACGTCAGCGGAGCAATCCAGCCACTTTATACTGAATATATATATATAATACGTCAGCGGAGCAATCCAGCCACTTTATACTGAATATAAATATATAATACGTCAGCAGAGCAATCCAGCCACTTTATACTGAATATATATATATAATACGTCAGCGGAGCAATCCAGCCACTTTATACTGAATATAAATATATAATACGTCAGCAGAGCAATCCAGCCACTTTATACTGAATATATATATATAATACGTCAGCGGAGCAATCCAGCCACTTTATACTGAATATAAATATATAATATGTCAGCAGAGCAATCCAGCCACTTTATACTGAATATATATATATAATACGTCAGCGGAGCAATCCAGCCACTTTATACTGAATATATATATATAATACGTCAGCAGAGCAATCCAGCCACTTTATACTGAATATAAATATATCATACGTCAGCGGAGCAATCCAGCCACTTTCTACTGAATATATATATAATACGTCAGCGGAGCAATCCAGCCACTTTCTACTGAATATATATATACAGTCATATGAAAAAGTTTGAGCACCCCTATTAATCTTAAGCTTAATGTTCTATAAAAATTGGTGTTTTTGCAACAGCTCTTTCAGTTTGATCTATGTAATAACTGTTGGATACAGTAATGTTTCTGCCTTGAAATGAGGTTCATTGTACTAACAGAAAATGTGCAATCTGCATTCAAACAAAATTTGACAGGTGCATAAGTATGGGCACCTCACCAGAAAAGTGACATTAATAGTTAGTAGATCCTCCTTTTGCAAAAATAACAGCCTCTAGTCGCTTCCTGTAGCTTTTAATGAGTTCCTGGATCCTGGATGAAGGTATTTTTGACCATTCCTCTTTACAAAACAATTCCAGTTCAGTTAAGTTTGATGGTCGCCGAGCATGGACAGCCCTCTTCAAATGATCCCACAGATGTTCAATGATATTCAGGTCTGGGGACTGGGATGGCCATTCCAGAACATTGTAGTTGTTCCTCTGCATGAATGCCTGAGTAGATTTGGAGCGGTGTTTTGGATCATTGTCTTGCTGAAAGATCCATCCCCTGCGTAACTTCAACTTTATCACTGATTCTTGAACACTATTGTCAAGAATCTGCTGATACTGAGTGGAATCCATGCGTCCCTCAACTTTAACAAGATTCCCAGTGCCAGCATTGACCACACAGCCCCAAAGCATGATGGAACCTCCACCAAATTTTACTGTGGGTAGCAAGTGTTTTTCTTGGAATGCTGTGTTTTTTTGCCACCATGCATAACACCTTTTTGTATGACCAAATAACTCAATCTTGATTTCATCAGTCCACAGGACCTTCTTCCAAAAAGAAATTGGCTTCTCCAAATGTGCTTTTGCATACCTCAGCCAACTCTGTTTGTTGCGTGCTTGCAGAAACGGCTTCTTTCGCATCACTCTCCCATACAGCTTCTCCTTGTGCAAAGTGCCTTGTATAGTTGACCGATGCACAGTGACACCATCTGCAGCAAGTTGATGCTGCAGCTCTCTGGAGGTGGTCTGAGGATTGTCCTTGACTGATCTCACCATTCTTCTTCTCTGCCTTTCTGATGTTTTTCTTGGCCTGCCACTTCTGGCCTTAACAAGAACTGTCCCTGTGTTCTTCCATTTCCTTACTATGTTCCTCACAGTGGAAACTGACAGGTTAAATCTCTGAGACAGCTTTTCGTATGCTTCCCCTGAACAACTATGTTGAATAATCTTTGTTTTCAGATCATTTGACAGTTGTTTTGAGGAGCACATGATGCCACTCTTCAGAGGAGATTCAAACAGGAGAACAACTTGCAAGTGGCCACTTTAAGTAGCTTTTCTCATGATTGCATACACCTGGCTATAAAGTTCAAAGCTCCATGAGGTTACAAAACCAAAAAAAGTGCTTTAGTAAGTCAGTAAAAAGTAGGTAGGAGTATTTAAAACAAGAAAATGATAAGGGTGCCCATACTTATGCACCTTTCAAATTTTGTTTGAATGCAGATTGCACATTTTCTGTTAGTACAATAAACCTCATTTCAAGGCAGAAACATTACTGTGTCCAACAGTTATTACATATATCAAACTGAAATAGCTGTTGCAAAAACACCAATTTTTATAAAACATTAAGCTTAAGATTAATAGGGGTGCCCAAACTTTTTCATATGACTGTATAATACGTCAGCGGAGCAATCCAGCCACTTTCTACTGAATATATATATAATACGTCAGCAGAGCAATCCAGCCACTTTCTACTGAATATATATATAATACGTCAGCAGAGCAATCCAGCCACTTTATACTGAATATATATATATATAGAATACGTCAGCAGAGCAATCCAGCCACTTTATACTGAATATATATATATATATATAGAATACGTCAGCAGAGCAATCCAGCCACTTTCTACTGAATATATATATAATACGTCAGCGGAGCAATCCAGCCACTTTATACTGAATATAAATATATAATACGTCAGCAGAGCAATCCAGCCACTTTATACTGAATATATATATAATACGTCAGCAGAGCAATCCAGCCACTTTCTACTGAATATAAATATATAATACGTCAGCAGATCAATCCAGCCACTTTACACTGAATATATATATAATACGTCAGCGGAGCAATCCAGCCACTTTCTACTGAATATATATATATAATACGTCAGCAGAGCAATCCAGCCACTTTCTACTGAATATAAATATATAATACGTCAGCAGAGCAATCCAGCCACTTTATACTGAATTTATATATAATACGTCAGCAGAGCAATCCAGCCACTTTACACTGAATATATATATAATATGTCAGCAGAGCAATCCAGCCACTTTCTACTGAATATAAATATATAATACGTCAGCGGAGCAATCCACCCACTTTATACTGAATATAAATATATAATACGTCAGCGGAGCAATCCAGCCACTTTCTACTGAATATAAATATATAATACGTCAGCAGAGCAATCCACCCACTTTATACTGAATATATATATATATATATAATACGTCAGCAGAGCAATCCAGCCACTTTATACTGAATATAAATATATAATACGTCAGCGGAGCAATCCACCCACTTTCTACTGAATATAAATATATAATACGTCAGCAGAGCAATCCAGCCACTTTATACTGAATATATATATATAATACGTCAGCGGAGCAATCCAGCCACTTTCTACTGAATATAAATATATAATACGTCAGCAGAGCAATCCAGCCACTTTATACTGAATATATATATATAATACGTCAGCGGAGCAATCCAGCCACTTTCTATTGAATATAAATATATAATACGTCAGCAGAGCAATCCAGCCACTTTATACTGAATATATATATATAATACGTCAGCGGAGCAATCCAGCCACTTTATACTGAATATATATATATAATACGTCAGCGGAGCAATCCAGCAACTTTATACTGAATATAAATATATAATACGTCAGCGGAGCAATCCAGCCACTTTATACTGAATATAAATATATAATACGTCAGCGGAGCAATCCAGCCACTTTATACTGAATATATATATAATACGTCAGCGGAGCAATCCAGCCACTTTCTACTGAATATATATATATATAATACGTCAGCGGAGCAATCCAGCAACTTTATACTGAATATAAATATATAATACGTCAGCGGAGCAATCCAGCCACTTTCTACTGAATATAAATATATAATACGTCAGCGGAGCAATCCAGCCACTTTATACTGAATATAAATATATAATACGTCAGCGGAGCAATCCACCCACTTTCTACTGAATATAAATATATAATACGTCAGCAGAGCAATCCACCCACTTTCTACTGAATATATAAATAATACGTCAGCAGAGCAATCCAGCCACTTTATACTGAATATATATATATAATACGTCAGCGGAGCAATCCAGCCACTTTATACTGAATATATATATATAATACGTCAGCGGAGCAATCCACCCACTTTATACTGAATATATATATATAATACGTCAGCGGAGCAATCCAGCCACTTTATACTGAATATATATATATAATACGTCAGCGGAGCAATCCAGCCACTTTCTACTGAATATAAATATATAATACGTCAGCAGAGCAATCCACCCACTTTCTACTGAATATATAAATAATACGTCAGCAGAGCAATCCAGCCACTTTATACTGAATATATATATATAATACGTCAGCGGAGCAATCCAGCCACTTTATACTGAATATATATATATAATACGTCAGCGGAGCAATCCACCCACTTTATACTGAATATATATATATAATACGTCAGCGGAGCAATCCAGCCACTTTATACTGAATATATATATATATAATACGTCAGCGGAGCAATCCAGCCACTTTATACTGAATATATATATATAATACGTCAGCGGAGCAATCCAGCAACTTTATACTGAATATATATATATAATACGTCAGCGGAGCAATCCAGCCACTTTATACTGAATATATATATATAATACGTCAGCGGAGCAATCCACCCACTTTATACTGAATATATATATATAATACGTCAGCAGAACAATCCACCCACTTTATACTGAATATATATATAATACGTCAGCAGAGCAATCCAGCCACTTTATACTGAATATATATATATAATACGTCAGCGGAGCAATCCAGCCACTTTATACTGAATATATATATATAATACGTCAGCGGAGCAATCCAGCCACTTTATACTGAATATATATATATAATACGTCAGCGGAGCAATCCAGCCACTTTATACTGAATATATATATATAATACGTCAGCGGAGCAATCCACCCACTTTATACTGAATATAAATATATAATACGTCAGCAGAGCAATCCAGCCACTTTATACTGAATATATATATATAATACGTCAGCAGAACAATCCACCCACTTTATACTGAATATAAATATATAATACGTCAGCAGAACAATCCACCCACTTTATACTGAATATATATATATAATACGTCAGCAGAACAATCCAGCCACTTTATACTGAATATATATATATAATATGTCAGCGGAGCAATCCACCCACTTTATACTGAATATAAATATATAATACGTCAGCAGAACAATCCAGCCACTTTATACTGAATATATATATATAATATGTCAGCGGAGCAATCCACCCACTTTATACTGAATATAAATATATAATACGTCAGCAGAACAATCCACCCACTTTATACTGAATATAAATATATAATACGTCAGCAGAGCAATCCAGCCACTTTATACTGAATATATATATATAATACGTCAGCAGAACAATCCACCCACTTTATACTGAATATAAATATATAATACGTCAGCAGAACAATCCACCCACTTTATACTGAATATATATATATAATACGTCAGCGGAGCAATCCAGCAACTTTATACTGAATATATATATATAATACGTCAGCGGAGCAATCCAGCCACTTTATACTGAATATATATATATAATACGTCAGCGGAGCAATCCACCCACTTTATACTGAATATATATATATAATACGTCAGCAGAACAATCCACCCACTTTATACTGAATATATATATATATAATACGTCAGCGGAGCAATCCAGCAACTTTATACTGAATATATATATATAATACGTCAGCGGAGCAATCCAGCCACTTTATACTGAATATATATATATAATACGTCAGCGGAGCAATCCACCCACTTTATACTGAATATATATATATAATACGTCAGCGGAGCAATCCAGCAACTTTATACTGAATATATATATATAATACGTCAGCGGAGCAATCCACCCACTTTATACTGAATATATATATATAATACGTCAGCGGAGCAATCCACCCACTTTATACTGAATATATATATATAATACGTCAGCGGAGCAATCCAGCCACTTTATACTGAATATATATATATAATACGTCAGCGGAGCAATCCAGCCACTTTATACTGAATATATATATATAATACGTCAGCGGAGCAATCCACCCACTTTATACTGAATATATATATATAATACGTCAGCGGAGCAATCCAGCAACTTTATACTGAATATATATATATAATACGTCAGCGGAGCAATCCAGCCACTTTATACTGAATATAAATATATAATACGTCAGCAGAGCAATCCAGCCACTTTATACTGAATATATATATATAATACGTCAGCGGAGCAATCCAGCCACTTTATACTGAATATAAATATGTAATACGTCAGCAGAGCAATCCAGCCACTTTATACTGAATATATATATATAATACGTCAGCGGAGCAATCCAGCCACTTTATACTGAATATATATATATAATACGTCAGCGGAGCAATCCAGCCACTTTCTACTGAATATAAATATATAATACGTCAGCGGAGCAATCCACCCACTTTATACTGAATATAAATATATAATACGTCAGCGGAGCAATCCAGCCACTTTCTACTGAATATAAATATATAATACGTCAGCGGAGCAATCCAGCCACTTTCTACTGAATATAAATATATAATACGTCAGCGGAGCAATCCAGCCACTTTCTACTGAATATAAATATATAATACGTCAGCGGAGCAATCCAGCCACTTTATACTGAATATAAATATATAATACGTCAGCAGAGCAATCCACCCACTTTCTACTGAATATAAATATATAATACGTCAGTGGAGCAATCCACCCACTTTATACTGAATATAAATATATAATACGTCAGCGGAGCAATCCAGCCACTTTCTACTGAATATAAATATACAATACGTCAGCGGAGCAATCCAGCCACTTTCTAGTGAATATATATATATATATAATACGTCAGCAGAGCAATCCAGCCACTTTCTACTGAATATATATATATATAATACGTCAGCGGAGCAATCCAGCCACTTTCTACTGAATATAAATATATAATACGTCAGCGGAGCAATCCAGCCACTTTATACTGAATATAAATATATAATACGTCAGCGGAGCAATCCAGCAACTTTATACTGAATATAAATATATAATACGTCAGCGGAGCAATCCAGCCACTTTCTACTGAATATAAATATATAATACGTCAGCGGAGCAATCCAGCAACTTTATGCTGAATATAAATATATAATACGTCAGCAGAGCAATCCAGCAACTTTATACTGAATATAAATATATAATACGTCAGCGGAGCAATCCAGCCACTTTATACTGAATATAAATATATAATATGTCAGCGGAGAAATCCACCCACTTTATACTGAATATATATATATATAATACGTCAGCAGAGCAATCCAGCCACTTTCTACTGAATATATATATATATATATAATACGTCAGCGGAGCAATCCAGCCACTTTCTACTGAATATAAATATATAATACGTCAGCGGAGCAATCCACCCACTTTATACTGAATATAAATATATAATACGTCAGCGGAGCAATCCAGCAACTTTATACTGAATATAAATATATAATACGTCAGCGGAGCAATCCAGCCACTTTCTACTGAATATAAATATATAATACGTCAGCGGAGCAATCCAGCCACTTTCTACTGAATATAAATATATAATACATCAGCAGAGCAATCCACCCACTTTATACTGAATATAAATATATAATACGTCAGCAGAGCAATCCAGCCACTTTATACTGAATATAAATATATAATACGTCAGCGGAGCAATCCAGCCACTTTATACTGAATATAAATATATAATACGTCAGCAGAGCAATCCAGCCACTTTATACTGAATATAAATATATAATACATCAGCAGAGCAATCCAGCCACTTTATACTGAATATAAATATATAATACGTCAGCAGAGCAATCCAGCCACTTTATACTGAATATAAATATATAATACGTCAGCGGAGCAATCCAGCCACTTTATACTGAATATAAATATATAATACGTCAGCAGAGCAATCCAGCCACTTTATACTGAATATAAATATATAATACGTCAGCGGAGCAATCCAGCCACTTTATACTGAATATAAATATATAATACATCAGCAGAGCAATCCAGCCACTTTCTACTGAATATAAATATATAATACGTCAGCGGAGCAATCCAGCCACTTTATACTGAATATATATATAATACGTCAGCAGAGCAATCCACCCACTTTATACTGAATATAAGTATATAATACATCAGCAGAGCAATCCAGCCACTTTATACTGAATATATATATAATACGTCAGCAGAGCAATCCAGCCACTTTATACTGAATATATATATAATACGTCAGCAGAACAATCCAGCCACTTTATACTGAATATATATACAGTACAGACCAAAGGTTTGGACACACCTTCTCATTTAAAGATTTTTCTGCATTTTCATGGCTATGAAAATTGTACATTCACACTGAAGGCATCAAAACTATGAATTAACACATGTGGAATTATATACTTAACAAAAAAGTGTGAAACAACTGAAAATATGTCTTATATTCTAGGTTCTTCAAAGTAGCCACCTTTTGCTTTGATGACTGCTTTGCACACTCTTGGCATTCTCTTGATGAGCTTCAGGAGGTAGTTAACGTAAATGGTTTTCACTTCACAGGTGTGCCCTGTCAGGTTTAATAAGTGGGATTACTTGCCTTATAAATGGGGTTGGGACAATCAGTTGTGTTTTGCAGAAGTCTGGTGGATACACAGCTGATAGTCCTACTGAATAGACTGTTAGACTTTATATTATGGCAAGAAAAAAGCAGCTAAGTAAAGAAAAACGAGTGGCCATCTTTACTTTAAGAAATGAAGGTCAGTCAGTCTGAAAAATTGGGCAAACTTTGAATGTGTCCCCAAGTGCAGTTGCAAAAACCATCCAGCGCTGCAAAGAAACTGGCTCACATGAGGACTGCCCCAGAAAAGGAAGACCAAGAGTCACCTCTGCTTCTGAGGATAAGTTTATCCGAGTCACCAGCCTCAGAAATCGCTGGTTAACAGCACCTCAGATTAGAGACCAGGTCAATGCCACACAGAGTTCTAGCAGCAGACACATCTCTACAACAACTGTTAAGAGGAGACTTTGTGCAGCAGGCCTTCATGGTAAAATAGCTGCTAGGAAACCACTGCTAAGGACAGGCAACAAGCAGAAGAGACTTGTTTGGGCTAAAAAACACCAGGAATGGACATTAGACCAGTGGAAATCTGTGCTTTGGTCTGATGAGTCCAAATTTGAGATCTTTGGATCCAACCACCGTGTCTTTGTGCGATGCAGAAAATATGAACGGATGGACTCTACATGCCTGGTTCCCACCATGAAGCATGGAGGAGGAGGTGTGATGGTGTGGGGGGACTTTGCTGGTGACACTGTTGGAGATTTATTCAAAATTGAAGTCATACTGAACCAGCATAGCTACCACCGCATCTTGCAGCGGCATGCTATTCCATGCGGTTTGCGTTTAGTTGGACCATCATTTATTTTTCAACAGGACAATGACCCCAAACACACCTCCAGGCTGTGTAAGGGCTATTTGACCAAGAAGAAGAGTGATGGGGTGATACGCCAGATGACCTGGCCTCCACAGTCACCAGACCTGAACCCAATCGAGATGGTTTGGGGTGAGCTGGACCGCAGAGTGAAGGCAAAAGGGCCAACAAGTGCTAAGCATCTCTGGGAACTCCTTCAAGATTGTTGGAAGACCATTTCCGGTGACTACCTCTTGAAGCTCATCAAGAGAATGCCAAGAGTGTGCAAAGCAATCATCAAAGCAAAAGGTGGCTACTTTGAAGAACCTAGAATATAAGACATATTTTCAGATGTTTCACACTTTTTTGTTAAGTATATAATTCCACATGTGGTAATTCATAGTTTTGATGCCTTCAGTGTGAATGTACAATTTTCATAGTCATGAAAATACAGAAAAATCTTTAAATGAGAAGGTGTGTCCAAACTTTTGGTCTGTACTGTATATAATACGTCAGCGGAGCAATCCAGCAACTTTATGCTGAATATATATATATAATACGTCAGCGGAGCAATCCAGCAACTTTATGCTGAATATAAATATATAATACGTCAGCAGAGCAATCCAGCCACTTTATACTGAATATAAATATAATACATCAGCGGAGCAATCCAGCCACTTTATACTGAATATAAATATATAATACGTCAGCGGAGCAATCCAGCCACTTTCTAGTGAATATATATATAATACGTCAGCAGAGCAATCCAGCCACTTTATACTGAATATAAATATAATACGTCAGCGGAGCAATCCAGCCACTTTATACTGAATATAAATATATAATACGTCAGCAGAGCAATCCAGCCACTTTCTACTGAATATATATATATAATACGTCAGCGGAGCAATCCAGACGCTTTCTACTGAATATATATATATATAATACGTCAGCGGAGCAATCCACCCACTTTATACTGAATATAAGTATATAATACATCAGCAGAGCAATCCAGCCACTTTCTACTGAATATATATATATATAATACGTCAGCGGAGCAATCCAGCCGCTTTCTACTGAATATAAATATATAATACGTCAGCAGAGCAATCCACCCACTTTATACTGAATATATATATATATATAATACGTCAGCAGAGCAATCCAGCCACTTTATACTGAATATAAATATATAATACGTCAGCGGAGCAATCCACCCACTTTCTACTGAATATAAATATATAATACGTCAGCAGAGCAATCAAGCCACTTTATACTGAATATATATATATAATACGTCAGCGGAGCAATCCAGCCACTTTCTACTGAATATAAATATATAATACGTCAGCAGAGCAATCCAGCCACTTTATACTGAATATATATATATAATACGTCAGCGGAGCAATCCAGCCACTTTCTATTGAATATAAATATATAATACGTCAGCAGAGCAATCCAGCCACTTTCTATTGAATATAAATATATAATACGTCAGCAGAGCAATCCACCCACTTTATACTGAATATAAATATATAATACGTCAGCGGAGCAATCCAGCCACTTTATACTGAATATAAATATATAATACGTCAGCAGAGCAATCCAGCCACTTTATACTGAATATAAATATATAATACGTCAGCAGAGTAATCCACCCACTTTATACTGAATATAAATATATAATACGTCAGCGGAGCAATCCAGCCACTTTCTACTGAATATAAATATATAATACGTCAGCAGAGCAATCCACCCACTTTATACTGAATATAAATATATAATACGTCAGCGGAGCAATCCAGCCACTTTATACTGAATATATATATATAATACGTCAGCGGAGCAATCCAGCCACTTTATACTGAATATATATATATAATACGTCAGCGGAGCAATCCACCCACTTTATACTGAATATATATATATAATACGTCAGCGGAGCAATCCAGCAACTTTATACTGAATATATATATATAATACGTCAGCGGAGCAATCCAGCCACTTTATACTGAATATATATATATAATACGTCAGCGGAGCAATCCACCCACTTTATACTGAATATATATATATAATACGTCAGCGGAGCAATCCAGCAACTTTATACTGAATATATATATATAATACGTCAGCGGAGCAATCCAGCCACTTTATACTGAATATAAATATATAATACGTCAGCAGAGCAATCCAGCCACTTTATACTGAATATATATATATAATACGTCAGCGGAGCAATCCAGCCACTTTATACTGAATATATATATATAATACGTCAGCGGAGCAATCCAGCAACTTTATACTGAATATATATATATAATACGTCAGCGGAGCAATCCAGCCACTTTATACTGAATATAAATATATAATACGTCAGCAGAGCAATCCAGCCACTTTATACTGAATATATATATATAATACGTCAGCGGAGCAATCCACCCACTTTATACTGAATATATATATATAATACGTCAGCGGAGCAATCCAGCCACTTTATACTGAATATATATATATAATACGTCAGCGGAGCAATCCAGCCACTTTATACTGAATATATATATATAATACGTCAGCGGAGCAATCCAGCCACTTTATACTGAATATATATATATAATACGTCAGCGGAGCAATCCAGCAACTTTATACTGAATATATATATATAATACGTCAGCGGAGCAATCCAGCCACTTTATACTGAATATATATATATAATACGTCAGCGGAGCAATCCACCCACTTTATACTGAATATATATATATAATACGTCAGCGGAGCAATCCAGCAACTTTATACTGAATATCTATATATAATACGTCAGCGGAGCAATCCAGCCACTTTATACTGAATATAAATATATAATACGTCAGCAGAGCAATCCAGCCACTTTATACTGAATATATATATATAATACGTCAGCGGAGCAATCCAGCCACTTTATACTGAATATATATATATAATACGTCAGCGGAGCAATCCAGCAACTTTATACTGAATATATATATATAATACGTCAGCGGAGCAATCCAGCCACTTTATACTGAATATAAATATATAATACGTCAGAAGAGCAATCCAGCCACTTTATACTGAATATATATATATAATACGTCAGCGGAGCAATCCAGCCACTTTATACTGAATATAAATATATAATACGTCAGCAGAGCAATCCAGCCACTTTATACTGAATATATATATATAATACGTCAGCGGAGCAATCCAGCCACTTTATACTGAATATATATATATAATACGTCAGCGGAGCAATCCAGCCACTTTCTACTGAATATAAATATATAATACGTCAGCGGAGCAATCCAGCCACTTTATACTGAATATATATATATAATACGTCAGCGGAGCAATCCAGCCACTTTATACTGAATATATATATATAATACGTCAGCGGAGCAATCCACCCACTTTATACTGAATATATATATATAATACGTCAGCAGAGCAATCCAGCCACTTTATACTGAATATATATATATAATACGTCAGCGGAGCAATCCAGCCACTTTCTACTGAATATAAATATATAATACGTCAGCGGAGCAATCCACCCACTTTATACTGAATATATATATATAATATGTCAGCAGAGCAATCCAGCAACTTTATACTGAATATAAATATATAATACGTCAGCGGAGCAATCCAGCAACTTTATGCTGAATATATAAATAATACGTCAGCAGAGCAATCCACCCACTTTCTACTGAATATAAATATATCATACGTCAGCAGAGCAATCCAGCCACTTTATACTGAATATATATATATATAGAATACGTCAGCAGAGCAATCCAGCCACTTTATACTGAATATATATATATATAGAATACGTCAGCAGAGCAATCCAGCCACTTTACACTGAATATATATATAATACGTCAGCGGAGCAATCCAGCCACTTTCTACTGAATATATATATATAATACGTCAGCAGAGCAATCCAGCCACTTTCTACTGAATATAAATATATAATACGTCAGCAGAGCAATCCAGCCACTTTATACTGAATATATATATAATACGTCAGCAGAGCAATCCAGCCACTTTCTACTGAATATATATATATATATAATACGTCAGCGGAGCAATCCAGCCACTTTCTACTGAATATAAATATATAATACGTCAGCAGAGCAATCCAGCCACTTTCTACTGAATATATATATAATACGTCAGCAGAGCAATCCAGCCACTTTCTACTGAATATATATATATATATATAATACGTCAGCGGAGCAATCCAGCCACTTTCTACTGAATATAAATATATAATACGTCAGCAGAGCAATCCAGCCACTTTCTACTGAATATATATATAATACGTCAGCAGAGCAATCCAGCCACTTTATACTGAATATAAATATATAATACGTCAGCGGAGCAATCCACCCTCTTTATACTGAATATAAATATATAATACGTCAGCGGAGCAATCCAGCCACTTTCTACTGAATATAAATATATAATACGTCAGCAGAGAAATCCACCCACTGTATACTGAATATATATATATATATATAATACGTCAGCAGAGCAATCCAGCCACTTTCTACTGAATATAAATATATAATACGTCAGCAGAGCAATCCAGCCACTTTATACTGAATATATATATATAATACGTCAGCGGAGCAATCCAGCCACTTTCTACTGAATATAAATATATAATACGTCAGCAGAGCAATCCAGCCACTTTATACTGAACATAAATATACAATACGTCAGCGGAGCAATCCAGCCACTTTATACTGAATATATATATATATAATACGTCAGCAGAGCAATCCAGCCACTTTATACTGAATATATATATATAATACGTCAGCGGAGCAATCCAGCCACTTTCTACTGAATATAAATATATAATACGTCAGCAGAGCAATCCAGCCACTTTATACTGAATATATATATTTAATACGTCAGCGGAGCAATCCAGCCACTTTATACTGAATATATATATAATACGTCAGCGGAGCAATCCAGCCACTTTCTATTGAATATAAATATATAATACGTCAGCAGAGCAATCCAGCCACTTTCTATTGAATATAAATATATAATACGTCAGCAGAGCAATCCAGCCACTTTATACTGAATATATATATATAATACGTCAGCGGAGCAATCCAGCCACTTTATACTGAATATATATATATATAATACGTCAGCGGAGCAATCCAGCAACTTTATACTGAATATAAATATATAATACGTCAGCGGAGCAATCCAGCCACTTTATACTGAATATAAATATATAATACGTCAGCGGAGCAATCCAGCCACTTTATACTGAATATATATATAATACGTCAGCGGAGCAATCCAGCCACTTTCTACTGAATATATATATATATAATACGTCAGCGGAGCAATCCAGCAACTTTATACTGAATATAAATATATAATACGTCAGCGGAGCAATCCAGCCACTTTCTACTGAATATATATATATATATAATACGTCAGCGGAGCAATCCAGCCACTTTCTACTGAATATAAATATATAATACGTCAGCAGAGCAATCCAGCCACTTTATACTGAATATAAATATATAATACGTCAGCAGAGCAATCCACCCACTTTCTACTGAATATAAATATAATACGTCAGCGGAGCAATCCAGCCACTTTCTAGTGAATATATATATATATATATATATATATATATAATACGTCAGCGGAGCAATCCAGCCACTTTATACTGAATATAAATATATAATACGTCAGCAGAGCAATCCAGCCACTTTATACTGAATATAAATATATAATACGTCAGCAGAGCAATCCAGCCACTTTCTACTGAATATATATATATAATACGTCAGCGGAGCAATCCAGCCACTTTATACTGAATATAAGTATATAATACATCAGCAGAGCAATCCAGCCACTTTCTACTGAATATATATATATATAATACGTCAGCGGAGCAATCCAGCAACTTTATACTGAATATAAATATATAATACGTCAGCGGAGCAATCCAGCCACTTTCTACTGAATATATATATATATAATACGTCAGCGGAGCAATCCAGCCACTTTCTACTGAATATAAATATAATACGTCAGCGGAGCAATCCAGCCACTTTCTAGTGAATATATATATATAATACGTCAGCGGAGCAATCCAGCCACTTTATACTGAATATAAATATATAATACGTCAGCAGAGCAATCCAGCCACTTTCTACTGAATATATATATATATAATACGTCAGCGGAGCAATCCAGCCACTTTCTACTGAATATAAATATATAATACGTCAGCGGAGCAATCCAGCCACTTTATACTGAATATAAATATATAATACATCAGCAGAACAATCCAGCCACTTTCTACTGAATATAAATATAATACGTCAGCGGAGCAATCCAGCCACTTTCTAGTGAATATATATATATAATACGTCAGCGGAGCAATCCAGCCACTTTATACTGAATATAAATATATAATACGTCAGCAGAGCAATCCAGCCACTTTATACTGAATATAAATATATAATACGTCAGCAGAGCAATCCAGCCACTTTCTACTGAATATATATATATAATACGTCAGCGGAGCAATCCAGACGCTTTCTACTGAATATATATATATATAATACGTCAGCGGAGCAATCCAGACGCTTTCTACTGAATATATATATATATAATACGTCAGCAGAGCAATCCACCCACTTTATACTGAATATAAGTATATAATACATCAGCAGAGCAATCCAGCCACTTTCTACTGAATATATATATATATATAATACGTCAGCGGAGCAATCCAGCCGCTTTCTACTGAATATATATATATATAATACGTCAGCGGAGCAATCCACCCACTTTATACTGAATATAAGTATATAATACATCAGCAGAGCAATCCAGCCACTTTATACTGAATATATATATATATATAATACGTCAGCGGAGCAATCCAGCCACTTTCTACTGAATATAAATATATAATACGTCAGCAGAGCAATCCACCCACTTTATACTGAATATATATATATATATAATACGTCAGCAGAGCAATCCAGCCACTTTATACTGAATATAAATATATAATACGTCAGCGGAGCAATCCACCCACTTTCTACTGAATATAAATATATAATACGTCAGCAGAGCAATCCAGCCACTTTATACTGAATATATATATATAATACGTCAGCGGAGCAATCCAGCCACTTTCTACTGAATATAAATATATAATACGTCAGCAGAGCAATCCAGCCACTTTATACTGAATATATATATATAATACGTCAGCGGAGCAATCCAGCCACTTTCTATTGAATATAAATATATAATACGTCAGCAGAGCAATCCAGCCTCTTTATACTGAATATATATATATAATACGTCAGCGGAGCAATCCAGCCACTTTATACTGAATATAAATATATAATACGTCAGCGGAGCAATCCACCCACTTTATACTGAATATAAATATATAATACGTCAGCGGAGCAATCCAGCCACTTTATACTGAATATAAATATATAATACGTCAGCAGAGCAATCCAGCCACTTTACACTGAATATAAATATATAATACGTCAGCAGAGTAATCCACCCACTTTATACTGAATATAAATATATAATACGTCAGCAGAGCAATCCAGCCACTTTACACTGAATATAAATATATAATACGTCAGCGGAGCAATCCACCCACTTTATACTGAATATAAATATATAATACGTCAGCAGAGCAATCCAGCCACTTTACACTGAATATAAATATATAATACGTCAGCGGAGCAATCCAGCCACTTTATACTGAATATAAATATATAATACGTCAGCGGAGCAATCCAGCCACTTTATACTGAATATAAATATATAATACGTCAGCAGAGCAATCCACCCACTTTATACTGAATATAAATATATAATACGTCAGCAGAGCAATCCAGCCACTTTATACTGAATATAAATATATAATACGTCAGCAGAGCAATCCAGCCACTTTACACTGAATATAAATATATAATACGTCAGCAGAGCAATCCAGCCTCTTTATACTGAATATATATATATAATACGTCAGCGGAGCAATCCAGCCACTTTCTACTGAATATAAATATATAATACGTCAGCAGAGCAATCCACCCACTTTATACTGAATATAAATATATAATACGTCAGCGGAGCAATCCAGCCACTTTATACTGAATATAAATATATAATACGTCAGCAGAGCAATCCAGCCACTTTACACTGAATATAAATATATAATACGTCAGCAGAGTAATCCACCCACTTTATACTGAATATAAATATATAATACGTCAGCGGAGCAATCCAGCCACTTTCTACTGAATATAAATATATAATACGTCAGCAGAGCAATCCACCCACTTTATACTGAATATAAATATATAATACGTCAGCGGAGCAATCCAGCCACTTTATACTGAATATATATATATAATACGTCAGCGGAGCAATCCACCCACTTTATACTGAATATATATATATAATACGTCAGCGGAGCAATCCAGCCACTTTATACTGAATATATATATATAATACGTCAGCGGAGCAATCCAGCCACTTTATACTGAATATATATATATAATACGTCAGCGGAGCAATCCAGCCACTTTATACTGAATATATATATATAATACGTCAGCGGAGCAATCCAGCAACTTTATACTGAATATATATATATAATACGTCAGCGGAGCAATCCAGCCACTTTATACTGAATATAAATATATAATACGTGAGCAGAGCAATCCAGCCACTTTATACTGAATCTATATATATAATACGTCAGCGGAGCAATCCAGCCACTTTATACTGAATATAAATATATAATACGTCAGCGGAGCAATCCAGCCACTTTATACTGAATATATATATATAATATGTCAGCGGAGCAATCCAGCCACTTTATACTGAATATATATATATAATACGTCAGCGGAGCAATCCACCCACTTTATACTGAATATATATATATAATACGTCAGCGGAGCAATCCAGCAACTTTATACTGAATATAAATATATAATACGTCAGCGGAGCAATCCACCCACTTTATACTGAATATATATATATAATACGTCAGCGGAGCAATCCAGCAACTTTATGCTGAATATATAAATAATACGTCAGCGGAGCAATCCACCCACTTTATACTGAATATAAATATATAATACGTCAGCGGAGCAATCCAGCCACTTTCTACTGAATATATATATAATACGTCAGCGGAGCAATCCAGCCACTTTCTACTGAATATATATATAATACGTCAGCAGAGCAATCCAGCCACTTTCTACTGAATATATATATAATACGTCAGCAGAGCAATCCAGCCACTTTATACTGAATATATATATATATAGAATACGTCAGCAGAGCAATCCAGCCACTTTATACTGAATATATATATATATAGAATACGTCAGCAGAGCAATCCAGCCACTTTACACTGAATATATATATAATACGTCAGCGGAGCAATCCAGCCACTTTCTACTGAATATATATATATATAATACGTCAGCAGAGCAATCCAGCCACTTTCTACTGAATATAAATATATAATACGTCAGCAGAGCAATCCAGCCACTTTATACTGAATATATATATAATACGTCAGCAGAGCAATCCAGCCACTTTCTACTGAATATATATATATATATAATACGTCAGCGGAGCAATCCAGCCACTTTCTACTGAATATAAATATATAATACGTCAGCAGAGCAATCCAGCCACTTTCTACTGAATATATATATAATACGTCAGCAGAGCAATCCAGCCACTTTCTACTGAATATATATATATATATATAATACGTCAGCGGAGCAATCCAGCCACTTTCTACTGAATATAAATATATAATACGTCAGCAGAGCAATCCAGCCACTTTCTACTGAATATATATATATAATACGTCAGCAGAGCAATCCAGCCACTTTACACTGAATATATATATAATATGTCAGCAGAGCAATCCAGCCACTTTCTACTGAATATAAATATATAATACGTCAGCGGAGCAATCCACCCACTTTATACTGAATATAAATATATAATACGTCAGCGGAGCAATCCACCCACTTTATACTGAATATAAATATATAATACGTCAGCGGAGCAATCCACCCACTTTATACTGAATATATATATATAATACGTCAGCGGAGCAATCCAGCCACTTTATACTGAATATATATATATAATACGTCAGCAGAGCAATCCAGCCACTTTCTACTGAATATAAATATATAATACGTCAGCGGAGCAATCCAGCCACTTTATACTGAATATATATATATAATACGTCAGCGGAGCAATCCAGCCACTTTATACTGAATATATATATATAATACGTCAGCAGAGCAATCCACCCACTTTATACTGAATATATATATATAATACGTCAGCGGAGCAATCCAGCCACTTTATACTGAATATATATATATAATACGTCAGCAGAGCAATCCAGCCACTTTATACTGAATATAAATATATAATACGTCAGCAGAGCAATCCAGCAACTTTATACTGAATATATATATATATAATACGTCAGCGGAGCAATCCAGCAACTTTATACTGAATATATATATATAATACGTCAGCGGAGCAATCCAGCCACTTTATACTGAATATATATATATAATACGTCAGCGGAGCAATCCACCCACTTTATACTGAATATATATATATAATACGTCAGCGGAGCAATCCAGCAACTTTATACTGAATATATATATATAATACGTCAGCGGAGCAATCCAGCCACTTTATACTGAATATATATATATAATACGTCAGCGGAGCAATCCACCCACTTTATACTGAATATATATATATAATACGTCAGCGGAGCAATCCAGCCACTTTATACTGAATATATATATATAATACGTCAGTGGAGCAATCCAGCCACTTTATACTGAATATATATATATAATACGTCAGCGGAGCAATCCACCCACTTTATACTGAATATATATATATAATACGTCAGCGGAGCAATCCAGCAACTTTATACTGAATATATATATATCATACGTCAGCGGAGCAATCCAGCCACTTTCTACTGAATATAAATATATAATACGTCAGCGGAGCAATCCACCCACTTTATACTGAATATAAATATATAATACGTCAGCAGAGCAATCCAGCCACTTTATACTGAATATATATATATAATACGTCAGCGGAGCAATCCAGCCACTTTCTACTGAATATATATATATAATACGTCAGCGGAGCAATCCAGCCACTTTATACTGAATATAAATATATAATACGTCAGCAGAGCAATCCAGCCACTTTATACTGAATATATATATATAATACGTCAGCGGAGCAATCCAGCCACTTTATACTGAATATATATATATAATACGTCAGCGGAGCAATCCAGCCACTTTCTACTGAATATAAATATATAATACGTCAGCGGAGCAATCCACCCACTTTATTCTGAATATATATATATAATACGTCAGCGGAGCAATCCAGCAACTTTATACTGAATATAAATATATAATACGTCAGCGGAGCAATCCAGCCACTTTCTACTGAATATAAATATATAATACGTCAGCGGAGCAATCCACCCACTTTATACTGAATATATATATATAATACGTCAGCGGAGCAATCCAGCAACTTTATACTGAATATAAATATATAATACGTCAGCGGAGCAATCCAGCCACTTTATACTGAATATATATATATATAATACGTCAGCGGAGCAATCCAGCAACTTTATACTGAATATAAATATATAATACGTCAGCGGAGCAATCCAGCCACTTTCTACTGAATATAAATATATAATACGTCAGCAGAGCAATCCACCCACTTTCTACTGAATATAAATATATAATACGTCAGCAGAGCAATCCACCCACTTTATACTGAATATAAATATATAATACGTCAGCAGAGCAATCCAGCCACTTTATACTGAATATAAATATATAATACGTCAGCAGAGCAATCCAGCCACTTTATACTGAATATATATATATAATACGTCAGCGGAGCAATCTAGCCACTTTATACTGAATATAAATATATAATACGTCAGCAGAGCAATCCAGCCACTTTATACTGAATATATATATATAATACGTCAGCGGAGCAATCCAGCCACTTTATACTGAATATATATATATAATACGTCAGCGGAGCAATCCAGCCACTTTCTACTGAATATAAATATATAATACGTCAGCGGAGCAATCCACCCACTTTATTCTGAATATATATATATAATACGTCAGCGGAGCAATCCAGCAACTTTATACTGAATATAAATATATAATACGTCAGCGGAGCAATCCAGCCACTTTATACTGAATATAAATATATAATACGTCAGCAGAGCAATCCAGCCACTTTATACTGAATATAAATATATAATACGTCAGCAGAGCAATCCACCCACTTTATACTGAATATATATATATAATACGTCAGCAGAGCAATCCAGCCACTTTATACTGAATATATATATATAATACGTCAGCGGAGCAATCCAGCCACTTTATACTGAATATAAATATATAATACGTCAGCAGAGCAATCCAGCCACTTTATACTGAATATATATATATAATACGTCAGCGGAGCAATCCAGCCACTTTATACTGAATATATATATATAATACGTCAGCGGAGCAATCCAGCCACTTTCTACTGAATATAAATATATAATACGTCAGCGGAGCAATCCACCCACTTTATACTGAATATATATATATAATACGTCAGCGGAGCAATCCAGCAACTTTATACTGAATATAAATATATAATACGTCAGCGGAGCAATCCAGCCACTTTCTACTGAATATAAATATATGATACGTCAGCGGAGCAATCCAGCCACTTTATACTGAATATAAATATATAATACGTCAGCAGAGCAATCCAGCCACTTTCTACTGAATATAAATATATAATACGTCAGCAGAGCAATCCAGCCACTTTATGCTGAATATAAATATATAATACGTCAGCAGAGCAATCCAGCCACTTTATACTGAATATAAATATATAATACATCAGCAGAGCAATCCAGCCACTTTATGCTGAATATAAATATATAATACGTCAGCAGAGCAATCCAGCCACTTTATACTGAATATAAATATATAATACGTCAGCAGAGCAATCCAGCCACTTTATACTGAGTATATATATATAATACGTCAGCGGAGCAATCCAGCCACTTTATACTGAATATATATATATAATACGTCAGCGGAGCAATCCAGCCACTTTCTACTGAATATAAATATATAATACGTCAGCGGAGCAATCCACCCACTTTATTCTGAATATATATATATAATACGTCAGCGGAGCAATCCAGCAACTTTATACTGAATATAAATATATAATACGTCAGCGGAGCAATCCAGCCACTTTCTACGGAATATAAATATATAATACGTCAGCGGAGCAATCCACCCACTTTATACTGAATATATATATATAATACGTCAGCGGAGCAATCCAGCCACTTTCTACTGAATATAAATATATAATACGTCAGCGGAGCAATCCAGCAACTTTATACTGAATATAAATATATAATACGTCAGCGGAGCAATCCAGCCACTTTCTACTGAATATAAATATATAATACGTCAGCAGAGCAATCCAGCCACTTTATACTGAATATAAATATATAATACGTCAGCAGAGCAATCCACCCACTTTCTACTGAATATAATTATATAATACGTCAGCAGAGCAATCCACCCACTTTATACTGAATATAAATATATAATACGTCAGCGGAGCAATCCAGCAACTTTATGCTGAATATATAAATAATACGTCAGCAGAGCAATCCACCCACTTTCTACTGAATATAATTATATAATACGTCAGCAGAGCAATCCACCCACTTTCTACTGAATATAATTATATAATACGTCAGCAGAGCAATCCACCCACTTTATACTGAATATAAATATATAATACGTCAGCAGAGCAATCCAGCCACTTTATACTGAATATAAATATATAATACGTCAGCAGAGCAATCCACCCACTTTCTACTGAATATAATTATATAATACGTCAGCAGAGCAATCCACCCACTTTCTACTGAATATAAATATATAATACGTCAGCAGAGCAATCCAGCAACTTTATGCTGAATATATAAATAATACGTCAGCAGAGCAATCCACACACTTTATACTGAATATAAATATATCATACGTCAGTGGAGCAATCCAGCCACTTTCTACTGAATATATATATATAATACGTCAGCGGAGCAATCCAGCCACTTTCTACTGAATATAAATATACAATACGTCAGCGGAGCAATCCAGCCACTTTCTAGTGAATATATATATATATATAATACGTCAGCAGAGCAATCCAGCCACTTTCTACTGAATATATATATATATATATAATACGTCAGCGGAGCAATCCAGCCACTTTCTACTGAATATAAATATATAATACGTCAGCGGAGCAATCCAGCCACTTTATACTGAATATAAATATATAATACGTCAGCGGAGCAATCCAGCCACTTTCTACTGAATATAAATATATAATACGTCAGCGGAGCAATCCAGCAACTTTATACTGAATATAAATATATAATACGTCAGCGGAGCAATCCAGCCACTTTCTACTGAATATAAATATATAATACGTCAGCGGTGCAATCCAGCAACTTTATGCTGAATATAAATATATAATACGTCAGCGGAGCAATCCAGCCACTTTATACTGAATATAAATATATAATACATCAGCAGAGCAATCCAGCCACTTTATACTGAATATAAATATATAATATGTCAGCGGAGAAATCCACCCACTTTATACTGAATATATATATATATAATACGTCAGCAGAGCAATCCAGCCACTTTCTACTGAATATATATATATATATAATACGTCAGCGGAGCAATCCAGCCACTTTCTACTGAATATAAATATATAATACGTCAGCGGAGCAATCCACCCACTTTATACTGAATATAAATATATAATACGTCAGCGGAGCAATCCAGCCACTTTCTACTGAATATAAATATATAATACGTCAGCGGAGCAATCCAGCCACTTTATACTGAATATAAATATATAATACATCAGCAGAGCAATCCACCCACTTTATACTGAATATAAATATATAATACGTCAGCAGAGCAATCCAGCCACTTTATACTGAATATAAATATATAATACGTCAGCGGAGCAATCCAGCCACTTTATACTGAATATAAATATATAATACGTCAGCAGAGCAATCCAGCCACTTTATACTGAATATAAATATATAATACGTCAGCGGAGCAATCCAGCCACTTTATACTGAATATAAATATATAATACGTCAGCAGAGCAATCCAGCCACTTTATACTGAATATAAATATATAATACGTCAGCGGAGCAATCCAGCCACTTTATACTGAATATAAGTATATAATACATCAGCAGAGCAATCCACCCACTTTATACTGAATATAAGTATATAATACATCAGCAGAGCAATCCAGCCACTTTATACTGAATATATATATAATACGTCAGCAGAGCAATCCAGCCACTTTATACTGAATATAAATATATAATACGTCAGCAGAACAATCCAGCCACTTTATACTGAATATATATACAGTACAGACCAAAGGTTTGGACACACCTTCTCATTTAAAGATTTTTCTGCATTTTCATGGCTATGAAAATTGTACATTCACACTGAAGGCATCAAAACTATGAATTAACACATGTGGAATTATATACTTAACAAAAAAGTGTGAAACAACTGAAAATATGTCTTATATTCTAGGTTCTTCAAAGTAGCCACCTTTTGCTTTGATGACTGCTTTGCACACTCTTGGCATTCTCTTGATGAGCTTCAGGAGGTAGTTACCGTAAATGGTTTTCACTTCACAGGTGTGCCCTGTCAGGTTTAATAAGTGGGATTTCTTGCCTTATAAATGGGGTTGGGACAATCAGTTGTGTTTTGCAGAAGTCAGGTGGATACACAGCTGATAGTCCTACTGAATAGACTGTTAGACTTTGTATTATGGCAAGAAAAAAGCAGCTAAGTAAAGAAAAACGAGTGGCCATCTTTACTTTAAGAAATGAAGGTCAGTCAGTCTGAAAAATTGGGCAAACTTTGAATGTGTCCCCAAGTGCAGTTGCAAAAACCATCCAGCGCTGCAAAGAAACTGGCTCACATGAAGACTGCCCCAGAAAAGGAAGACCAAGAGTCACCTCTGCTTCTGAGGATAAGTTTATCCGAGTCACCAGCCTCAGAAATCGCTGGTTAACAGCACCTCAGATTAGAGACCAGGTCAATGCCACACAGAGTTCTAGCAGCAGACACATCTCTACAACAACTGTTAAGAGGAGACTTTGTGCAGCAGGCCTTCATGGTAAAATAGCTGCTAGGAAACCACTGCTAAGGACAGGCAACAAGCAGAAGAGACTTGTTTGGGCTAAAAAACACCAGGAATGGACATTAGACCAGTGGAAATCTGTGCTTTGGTCTGATGAGTCCAAATTTGAGATCTTTGGATCCAACCACCGTGTCTTTGTGCGATGCAGAAAATATGAACGGATGGACTCTACATGCCTGGTTCCCACCATGAAGCATGGAGGAGGAGGTGTGATGGTGTGGGGGGGCTTTGCTGGTGACACTGTTGGAGATTTATTCAAAATTGAAGTCATACTGAACCAGCATAGCTACCACCGCATCTTGCAGCGGCATGCTATTCCATCCGGTTTGCGTTTAGTTGGACCATCATTGATTTTTCAACAGGACAATGACCCCAAACACACCTCCAGGCTGTGTAAGGGCTATTTGACCAAGAAGGAGAGTGATGGGGTGCTACGCCAGATGACCTGGCCTCCACAGTCACCAGACCTGAACCCAATCGAGATGGTTTGGGGTGAGCAGGACCGCAGAGTGAAGGCAAAAGGGCCAACAAGTGCTAAGCATCTCTGGGAACTCCTTCAAGATTGTTGGAAGACCATTTCCGGTGACTACCTCTTGAAGCTCATCAAGAGAATGCCAAGAGTGTGCAAAGCAATCATCAAAGCAAAAGGTGGCTACTTTGAAGAACCTAGAATATAAGACATATTTTCAGTTGTTTCACACTTTTTTGTTAAGTATATAATTCCACATGTGTTAATTCATAGTTTTGATGCCTTCAGTGTGAATGTACAATTTTCATAGTCATGAAAATACAGAAAAATCTTTAAATGAGAAGGTGTGTCCAAACTTTTGGTCTGTACTGTATATAATACGTCAGCGGAGCAATCCAGCAACTTTATGCTGAATATATATATATAATACGTCAGCGGAGCAATCCAGCAACTTTATGCTGAATATAAATATATAATACGTCAGCGGAGCAATCCAGCCACTTTATACTGAATATAAATATATAATACGTCAGCGGAGCAATCCAGCCACTTTATACTGAATATAAATATATCATACATCAGCAGAACAATCCAGCCACTTTCTACTGAATATAAATATAATACGTCAGCGGAGCAATCCAGCCACTTTCTAGTGAATATATATATATATATATATATATATATATATAATACGTCAGCGGAGCAATCCAGCCACTTTATACTGAATATAAATATATAATACGTCAGCAGAGCAATCCAGCCACTTTCTACTGAATATATATATATAATACGTCAGCGGAGCAATCCAGCCGCTTTCTACTGAATATATATATATATATAATACGTCAGCGGAGCAATCCAGACACTTTATACTGAATATAAGTATATAATACATCAGCAGAGCAATCCAGCCACTTTATACTGAATATATATATATATAATACGTCAGCGGAGCAATCCAGCCACTTTCTACTGAATATATATATATAATACGTCAGCAGAACAATCCAGCCACTTTCTACTGAATATATATATATAATACGTCAGCAGAGCAATCCAGCCACTTTATACTGAATATAAATATATATAATACGTCAGCGGAGCAATCCAGCCACTTTCTACTGAATATATATATAATACGTCAGCAGAGCAATCCAGCCACTTTATACTGAATATATATATATATAGAATACGTCAGCAGAGCAATCCAGCCACTTTCTACTGAATATATATATAATACGTCAGCAGAGCAATCCAGCCACTTTATACTGAATATATATATATATAGAATACGTCAGCAGAGCAATCCAGCCACTTTATACTGAATATATATATAATACGTCAGCAGAGCAATCCAGCCACTTTATACTGAATATATATATATATATAGAATACGTCAGCAGAGCAATCCAGCCACTTTATACTGAATATATATATATATAGAATACGTCAGCAGAGCAATCCAGCCACTTTCTACTGAATATATATATATATATATAATACGTCAGCGGAGCAATCCACCCACTTTATACTGAATATAAATATATAATACATCAGCAGATCAATCCAGCCACTTTACACTGAATATATATATAATACGTCAGCGGAGCAATCCAGCCACTTTCTACTGAATATATATATATATATATATATATATATATATAATACGTCAGCAGAGCAATCCAGCCACTTTCTACTGAATATAAATATATAATACGTCAGCGGAGCAATCCAGCCACTTTCTACTGAATATATACATATAATACGTCAGCAGAACAATCCAGCCACTTTATACTGAATATAAATATATAATACGTCAGCAGAGCAATCCAGCCACTTTCTACTGAATATAAATATATAATACGTCAGCGGAGCAATCCAGCCACTTTATACTGAATATATATATATAATACGTCAGCGGAGGAATCCAGCAACTTTATGCTGAATATAAATATATAATACGTCAGCAGAGCAATCCAGCCACTTTATACTGAATATAAATATATAATACGTCAGCAGAGCAATCCAGCCACATTCTACTGAATATATATATAATACGTCAGCAGAGCAATCCAGCCACTTTCTACTGAATATATATATATATATATAATACGTCAGCGGAGCAATCCACCCACTTTCTACTGAATATAAATATATAATACGTCAGCGGAGCAATCCAGCCACTTTATACTGAATATATATATAATACGTCAGCAGAGCAATCCAGCCACTTTCTACTGAATATATATATATATATAATACGTCAGCGGAGCAATCCACCCACTTTCTACTGAATATAAATATATAATACGTCAGCGGAGCAATCCAGCCACTTTATACTGAATATAAATATACAATACGTCAGCGGAGCAATCCAGCTACTTTATACTGAATATATATATATAATACGTCAGCAGAGCAATCCACCCACTTTATACTGAATATATATATATATATATAATACGTCAGCGGAGCAATCCACCCACTTTCTACTGAATATAAATATATAATACGTCAGCGGAGCAATCCAGCCACTTTATACTGAATATATATATAATACGTCAGCAGAGCAATCCAGCCACTTTCTACTGAATATATATATATATATAATACGTCAGCGGAGCAATCCAGCCACTTTCTACTGAATATAAATATATAATACGTCAGCGGAGCAATCCAGCCACTTTATACTGAATATATATATATAATACGTCAGCAGAGCTATCCAGCTACTTTATACTGAATATATATATATAATACGTCAGCAGAGCAATCCACCCACTTTATACTGAATATAAATATATAAAACATCAGCGGAGCAATCCAGCCACTTTATACTGAATATATATATATAATACGTCAGCAGAGCAATCCAGCCACTTTATACTGAATATATATATATAATACGTCAGCAGAGCAATCCACCCACTTTATACTGAATATATATATATAATACGTCAGCGGAGCAATCCAGCCACTTTATACTGAATATAAATATACAATACGTCAGCGGATCAATCCAGCCACTTTCTACTGAATATAAATATATAATACGTCAGCGGAGCAATCCACCCACTTTATACTGAATATATATATAATACGTCAGCAGAGCAATCCAGCCACTTTATACTGAATATATATATATAATACGTCAGCAGAGCAATCCACCCACTTTATACTGAATATATATATATAATACGTCAGCAGAGCAATCCACCCACTTTATACTGAATATATATATATAATACGTCAGCAGAACAATCCACCCACTTTATACTGAATATATATATATAATACGTCAGCAGAGCAATCCACCCACTTTATACTGAATATATATATATAATACGTCAGCGGAGCAATCCAGCCACTTTCTACTGAATATAAATATATAATACGTCAGCAGAGCAATCCAGCCACTTTCTACTGAATATATATATATATATAATACGTCAGCGGAGCAATCCACTCACTTTATACTGAATATAAATATATAATACGTCAGCAGAGCAATCCACCCAATTTATACTGAATATAAATATATAATACGTCAGCGGAGCAATCCAGCAACTTTATACTGAATATATATATATAATACGTCAGCGGAGCAATCCAGCCACTTTATGCTGAATATAAATACATAATACGTCATCAGAGCAATCCAGCCACTTTCTACTGAATATATATATAATACGTCAGCAGAGCAATCCAGCCACTTTCTACTGAATATAAATATACCATACGTCAGCGGAGCAATCCAGCCACTTTCTAGTGAATATATATATATATATATATATATATATATATATATATATATATATATATATATATAATACGTCAGCAGAGCAATCCAGCCACTTTCTACTGAATATATATATAATACGTCAGCAGAACAATCCAGCCACTTTCTAGTGAATATATATATATATAATACGTCAGCGGAGCAATCCAGCCACTTTCTACTGAATATAAATATATAATACGTCAGCGGAGCAATGCAGCCACTTTCTACTGAATATATATATAATACGTCAGCGGAGCAATCCAGCCACTTTATACTGAATATAAATATATAATACGTCAGCAGAGCAATCCAGCCACTTTATACTGAATATAAATATATAATACGTCAGCAGAGCAATCCACCCACTTTATGCTGAATATAAATATATAATACGTCAGCAGAGCAATCCACCCACTTTATACTGAATATAAATATATAATACGTCAGCAGAGCAATCCAGCCACTTTATACTGAATATAAATATATAATACGTCAGCGGAGCAATCCACCCACTTTATACTCAATATAAATATATAATACGTCAGCGGAGCAATCCACCCACTTTATGCTGATTATAAATATATAATACGTCAGCGGAGCAATCCACCCACTTTATACTGAATATAAATATATAATACGTCAGCAGAGCAATCCAGCCACTTTCTACTGAATATATATATAATACGTCAGCAGAGCAATCCAGCCACTTTCTACTGAATATATATATATAATACGTCAGCAGAGCAATCCAGCCACTTTATACTGAATATAAATATATAATACGTCAGCAGAGCAATCCAGCCACTTTCTACTGAATATATATATAATACGTCAGCAGAGCAATCCAGCCACTTTCTACTGAATATATATATATAATACGTCAGCAGAGCAATCCAGCCACTTTATACTGAATATAAATATATAATACGTCAGCGGAGCAATCCAGCCACTTTCTACTGAATATAAATATAATACGTCAGCAGAGCAATCCAGCCACTTTCTACTGAATATAAATATAATACGTCAGCAGAGCAATCCAGCCACTTTATACTGAATATAAATATATATATATATATATATATATATATATATATATATAATACGTCAGCAGAGCAATCCAGCCACTTTATACTGAATATAAATATATAATACGTCAGCAGAGCAATCCAGCCACTTTCTACTGAATATATATATATAATACGTCAGCGGAGCAATCCAGCCACTTTATGCTGAATATAAATATATAATACGTCAGCGGAGCAATCCAGCCACTTTATACTGAATATAAATATATAATACGTCAGCGGAGCAATCCAGCCACTTTCTACTGAATATATATATATAATACGTCAGCGGAGCAATCCAGCAACTTTATGCTGAATATAAATATATAATACGTCAGCAGAGCAATCCACCCACTTTATACTGAATATAAATATATAATACGTCAGCGGAGCAATCCAGCAACTTTATGCTGAATATAAATATATAATACGTCAGCGGAGCAATCCAGCCACTTTATACTGAATATAAATATATCATACGTCAGCAGAGCAATCCAGCCACTTTCTACTGAATATAAATATATAATACGACAGCAGAGCAATCCAGCCACTTTCTACTGAATATATATATATAATACGTCAGCGGAGCAATCCAGACACTTTCTACTGAATATATATATAATACGTCAGCGGAGCAATCCAGCCACTTTCTAGTCAATACATATATATATAATACGTCAGCGGAGCAATCCAGCCACTTTATACTGAATATATATATAATACGTCAGCGGAGCAATCCAGCCACTTTCTAGTGAATATATATATATATAATACGTCAGCGGAGCAATCCAGCAACTTTATGCTGAATATAAATATATAATACGTCAGCAGAGCAATCCACCCACTTTATACTGAATATATATATATAATACGTCAGCGGAGCAATCCAGCCACTTTCTACTGAATATAAATATATAATACGTCAGCGGAGCAATCCAGCCACTTTCTACTGAATATAAATATATAATACGTCAGCGGAGCAATCCAGCCACTTTATACTGAATATATATATATAATACGTCAGCAGAGAAATCCAGCCACTTTATACTGAATATATATATATAATACGTCAGCAGAGCAATCCACCCACTTTATACTGAATATATATATATAATACGTCAGCAGAGCAATCCACCCACTTTATACTGAATATATATATATAATACGTCAGCGGAGCAATCCAGCCACTTTCTACTGAATATAAATATATAATACGTCAGCGGAGCAATCCAGCCACTTTCTACTGAATATAAATATATAATACGTCAGCGGAGCAATCCAGCCACTTTCTACTGAATATATATATATAATACGTCAGCGGAGCAATCCACTCACTTTATACTGAATATAAATATATAATACGTCAGCGGAGCAATCCAGCCACTTTCTACTGAATATATATATATAATACGTCAGCGGAGCAATCCACTCACTTTATACTGAATATAAATATATAATACGTCAGCGGAGCAATCCACTCACTTTATACTGAATATAAATATATAATACGTCAGCAGAGCAATCCACCCAATTTATACTGAATATAAATATATAATACGTCAGCGGAGCAATCCAGCAACTTTATACTGAATATATATATATGACGCGCCCCCTGGGACATATTCCTTTTTGAGGGGAATACCCGGCACCGGATCAGATGGGGGGTTGTAGTCTCCGAGCGGCTGTGACCCGGCCCGTGCCCAGGGCGTCAAGCTCAGTGTTATGTGGCAGTCCTACAGATGTTATCAAGAGTTCTTTTGTGTCGACTACGCCACCCGTTGTGATGCGGTCACTGTGGCCGCCGCTGCAGCAGGGTCCGCTGAGGCTGATGGTGGGTGCGCAGCTTGGTGGGATAACCCCCAACGGGAGGGGTATAGCCTCAGGGGGGACAGGTGCAGAGGATGGAGGTTGTGGTGGTGCAGTGCAGACGGCAATGAAGACAGAGTCGGGTTGTGCAGTTAAGGGTGTTTACTTACTGCAGATGTTGTACTGGTCACTCCAGCTTCGAGTGACCACCCGAGCCGTGCTGCGTCCACCAGGTCCTGGATCCAGCCAACCCCCAAACAAGTCCGGAGCGTGGCCCTGAGCTCTCCTTCTGTCCCGTTCTCTGACCGTCCCCACCAGTGATCCACCTAGGTCCAGCTCCCTCGGGCCTTCTGTTGGGACACCCTTGGCCTTGGGTTTCCTGACCCTTCATGTGGTGTGCCTTCGGGGTGGATGTGATGGGTGACCGTGGCAAACGCTGCCCACGGTCTCCGGTCTCTGGCTAGGGTGTGTTTTCTGCCCCCACCAGCTTGGGATCCGGTACCCTGTGCTGACTCTTCACCCGGTGATTTAAGTTGGGATCTTGGAGTCCTTTTCTGCTGTTTCCCCCTCTGGGTCTCTCTTTCTCTTCTCCTCTCTCACTCTGGGTCTTTCTTCTCCTCTGCTCTCAGACTTCCTCTCTGCAACTGACTTGTTCTCTGCATCTGACCCTGTTCTTTGATGGTGCCCACCTTATATACACCCTCTATGTGTGAGCTCAGGTGACCAGCACCCAATGAGCTCCTATCTTTACCCAGGCTGCTCCCCCTATCTGCCCCTACACTACTTGGGATGTACCACCCCCCTCCCACTCCAGCCAGGAACAGACTCGGTCGTACCTGCACATTTCTAAGTGGGAGTACCGTCGGTCTGCTCCTCGGAAATGGGATGTGTGTAGTGCATGCAGCCTACCGAGCTCAGTTCCACTCTCCATCCTTGCCCGGGAGTGGAATATCACACCTCTGGGTTGAGGTGCAATACCCCTGTAGCAGCCGAATCCTCAGGGTGCTACATTCCCCCCTGGTAAATCACAGCACGTCCTCGGGCTGTAAGACATAAATAACACCAAAACATACAATTTTTTTTTTTTCATAAACATATAAAACAACATATATTAGCAAATAAAACATTCTCGTCGCCTCTGGCTCCTCCTCCGGTCACTGTGCAACGTGTGACCGGGTACAGTGCGACAGTCTTTCTAGAAAACCGGTTTTCCTATAAAACCAGTAGGGGGCGCTTTAGGAAGCGCAACTATATACAGGGGAAGTTGGCCGCTCTCAGTCCTCGGCCAGGTAAAGGGAAGGGAATGGCTGCTCACAGTCCTCAGCCTGGTATGGATACGGAATAACGGGTAAAAAGTTCACTCATGCTGGTCCCAACGGGGACTATATATATGTAGCAACAGTTTCTTTGGTACCCGGTCGGGTAACTATTTACATCTACTGCTCTGCCGCACTCAACGGCGTCTTCCTCCTGCTCTTTGCTTGTAGCTGGTTGTAACTTCAGACCCGTCCGGGTCCTCTTGCTCCTCCTCCTCGCACCGCAACTCCTCCGTCAGGCGGTGTACGTGGAGGGCATAAGGTCCTTTGGCACACTTGTGCCGGGTAAAGGTGACCTCGTCTCCGATGTAGAGGTCACGACCTCTGTGCCCCTCCGGCAGATGGGACTCCACGTCTCTGCGCGTGACAAAGACGTCGCCGGGGGTGTTGTTGTCTCGGATGAAGCCCCACCCATGCTGCTGGTTGAACTTGATCACTGTCCCGATGGTGCGGGGACAATGCGCTGCACGGGGGTCCCTCCTGGTCCGGCTCTTCTGCTCGGCGCTCCTTATTTGGGCCTGTTGTTCCCGGACCCGCCTCTCTCTCCGCTCCCTCGCGAACTCTTCGAGCTGCTGTCGGCAACACTCAGCGCGCTCTGCTGCAGCTGCCCTGGTTTCATGAGTGAACCCCATTAGATCTTCTCCGGTGGGGTCCCACTCAAACTGTGCTTCCGCTAGCGGGGGCGAGATCCGTGCCACGGGCTTCGGAGCCGGAATCAGGGGTTCATCCAGGGGTCTTAGTCTCTGCTGCCGTTCCAGCTCATGGTATTCTTCGGGCCAGATGAAGGGCCGCCCGTCCGGCCATGTGAGCTGGCTGAACAAGTCCTCCCCCAGGTGTGGCACCCTTGGTTTTACGGGTGCGGGCGCGGTGGTGGTGGCGCCCGGGTTGCCCAGGCCTTGCGGCCAGGCCTGGGGCACCTGGAAGGTGAAGGGCACCGTTAGGACGGCGGCGCCCTGGGCTACCTGGCCTTGCGACCAGGCCGGAGGCTCCGCGGAGGTAGGGGGCGCTGTTGGTGATGCGGCGCCCGGGGGTACTAGGCCTTGCGACCAGGCTGGTGGTATTTCCTGCTTTGTCACGCTCCGGGTCGAGGCGCGTGACGTCACAGGGGTCGCTGCGGCGGCTTCCGGTCGGGGCCTAGTCCATAGCGGTGACATGGCGGCTACGGGCACAGCAGGGGGACTCTCGGGCTCTGCGACGGGGAGCTGGGGCAGGTGGGCGGTTTCCCGGCTCGGGGTATAGGCGTCCCCTTTACCTGCCTCCATGCGTTCGGCTCCCTTCTCGGCGCCGTCTTCAGCCTTTGGTCCTCCCGCGCCATCCTCAGAGGCGGTCTGCTTCCTCTTCCAGGGTAGCGTGCTCCGTTGACTGGTCTCAGCTTGCTGGGCCATCTCCCGGCTCCATTCCGCCAATATCTCGCGCTGTACCCGGGCCATCCTCCGTGCGAGGCCCTCCAGGGCAGTCTGTGCACACTCCTGGTCTCGGGGGAGCTGTGCAAGGACCTCCACTAGGCCTAGTGGGGTCGTGGTGTCTAGCAGGCTCCTGACCAACGGGTCGGTGCTGCTCTGCTCTTCTTCCAGCAGGCTCCTGGCCAGCGGGCCGGTGCTGCTCTGCTCTCCTTCCTCGGTCTTTAGCAGACTCCTGGCCAGCGGGCCGGTGCTGTTCTGCTTTCTCTCCATATCCGGGTAAGCTCCTCCGCTACTCCTCGTTAGACTTCTTGCCTCCGGGTGCGCTCGCTCCAGACTGCTCCAAGCGACACCCATCTTTGTTCTTTTCTTTCGTCTCCTCCCACTTAGAGGGCGGTCCCGGGGCAACTCGGTGACTGTCAGCTCCAGGGGTAGTTCTTTCACGCTGACAGACACCTCCAGCATCACAGTCTCTGTTGGTGGGGGCGGTTTCCACTTTTGGCGCCATTTTCGATCCTGGCCCACGATGGGAGGCGGCCTCTTGCCCTCCTTTAGCACGCCCATAATGGCGTCCGCTGCTCTTCCAAGGCGGGAAATCTGCGGATTTGGCGGGAAGCGTCGCCCAGTGGCGGGAAACTCTGCAGATGGCGGGAACAAGCTGGAAATGGCGGACAATCGGCGGGAAACGACCTGTGATGGGGTCCGATGGCGTGGACCCTCCGGAACCGGCGGGAGACTTCTTTCTGAGGTAAACTTGCACTTTTCTTCAGGCACGCAGTACCCGGGTGTTGCGGGCACGTAATCCTGCCGACTACGCCAAAGTTGACGCGCCCCCTGGGACATATTCCTTTTTGAGGGGAATACCCGGCACCGGATCAGATGGGGGGTTGTAGTCTCCGAGCGGCTGTGACCCGGCCCGTGCCCAGGGCGTCAAGCTCAGTGTTATGTGGCAGTCCTACAGATGTTATCAAGAGTTCTTTTGTGTCGACTACGCCACCCGTTGTGATGCGGTCACTGTGGCCGCCGCTGCAGCAGGGTCCGCTGAGGCTGATGGTGGGTGCGCAGCTTGGTGGGATAACCCCCAACGGGAGGAGTATAGCCTCAGGGGGGACAGGTGCAGAGGATGGGGGTTGTGGTGGTGCAGTGCAGACGGCAATGAAGACAGAGTCGGGTTGTGCAGTTAAGGGTGTTTACTTACTGCAGATGTTGTACTGGTCACTCCAGCTTCGAGTGACCACCCGAGCCGTGCTGCGTCCACCAGGTCCTGGATCCAGCCAACCCCCAAACAAGTCCGGAGCGTGGCCCTGAGCTCTCCTTCTGTCCCGTTCTCTGGCCGTCCCCACCAGTGATCCACCTAGGTCCAGCTCCCTCGGGCCTTCTGTTGGGACACCCTTGGCCTTGGGTTCCCTGACCCTTCATGTGGTGTGCCTTCGGGGTGGATGTGATGGGTGACCGTGGCAAACGCTGCCCACGGTCTCCGGTCTCTGGCTAGGGTGTGTTTTCTGCCCCCACCAGCTTGGGATCCGGTACCCTGTGCTGACTCTTCACCCGGTGATTTAAGTTGGGATCTTGGAGTCCTTTTCTGCTGTTTCCCCCTCTGGGTCTCTCTTTCTCTTCTCCTCTCTCACTCTGGGTCTTTCTTCTCCTCTGCTCTCAGACTTCCTCTCTGCAACTGACTTGTTCTCTGCATCTGACCCTGTTCTTTGATGGTGCCCACCTTATATACACCCTCTATGTGTGAGCTCAGGTGACCAGCACCCAATGAGCTCCTATCTTTACCCAGGCTGCTCCCCCTATCTGCCCCTACACTACTTGGGATGTACCACCCCCCTCCCACTCCAGCCAGGAACAGACTCGGTCGTACCTGCACATTTCTAAGTGGTAGTACCGTCGGTCTGCTCCTCGGAAATGGGATGTGTGTAGTGCATGCAGCCTACCGAGCTCAGTTCCACTCTCCATCCTTGCCCGGGAGTGGAATATCACACCTCTGGGTTGAGGTGCAATACCCCTGTAGCAGCCGAATCCTCAGGGTGCTACATATATAATACGTCAGCGGAGCAATCCAGCCACTTTATGCTGAATATAAATATATAATACGTCATCAGAGCAATCCAGCCACTTTCTACTGAATATATATTTAATACGTCAGAAGAGCAATCCAGCCACTTTCTACTGAATATAAATATACAATACGTCAGCGGAGCAATCCAGCCACTTTCTAGTGAATATATATATATATATATATATATATATATATATATATATATATATATATAATACGTCAGCAGAGCAATCCAGCCACTTTCTACTGAATATATATATAATACGTCAGCAGAACAATCCAGCCACTTTCTAGTGAATATATATATATATATAATACGTCAGCGGAGCAATTCAGCCACTTTCTACTGAATATAAATATATAATACGTCAGCGGAGCAATCCAGCCACTTTCTACTGAATATATATATAATACGTCAGCGGAGCAATCCACCCACTTTATGCTGAATATAAATATATAATACGTCAGCAGAGCAATCCATCCACTTTATACTGAATATAAATATATAATACGTCAGCAGAGCAATCCAGCCACTTTATACTGAATATAAATATATAATACGTCAGCGGAGCAATCCACCCACTTTATACTGAATATAAATATATAATACGTCAGCGGAGCAATCCACCCACTTTATGCTGATTATAAATATATAATACGTCAGCGGAGCAATCCACCCACTTTATACTGAATATAAATATATAATACGTCAGCAGAGCAATCCAGCAACTTTATGCTGAATATAAATATATAATACGTCAGCAGAGCAATCCAGCCACTTTCTACTGAATATATATATAATACGTCAGCAGAGCAATCCAGCCACTTTCTACTGAATATATATAATACGTCAGCAGAGCAATCCAGCCACTTTCTACTGAATATATATATAATACGTCAGCAGAGCAATCCAGCCACTTTCTACTGAATATAAATATAATACGTCAGCGGAGCAATCCAGCCACTTTCTACTGAATATAAATATACAATACGTCAGCGGAGCAATCCAGCCACTTTCTACTGAATATAAATATAATACGTCAGCAGAGCAATCCAGCCACTTTCTACTGAATATAAATATAATACGTCAGCAGAGCAATCCAGCCACTTTATACTGAATATAAATATATATATATATATATATATATATATATATATATATATAATACGTCAGCAGAGCAATCCAGCCACTTTATACTGAATATAAATATATAATACGTCAGCAGAGCTATCCAGCCACTTTCTACTGAATATATATATATAATACGTCAGCGGAGCAATCCAGCCACTTTATGCTGAATATAAATATATAATACGTCAGCGGAGCAATCCAGCCACTTTATACTGAATATAAATATATAATACGTCAGCGGAGCAATCCAGCCACTTTCTACTGAATATATATATATAATACGTCAGCGGAGCAATCCAGCAACTTTATGCTGAATATAAATATATAATACGTCAGCAGAGCAATCCACCCACTTTATACTGAATATAAATATATAATACGTCAGCGGAGCAATCCAGCAACTTTATGCTGAATATAAATATATAATACGTCAGCGGAGCAATCCAGCCACTTTATACTGAATATAAATATATCATACGTCAGCAGAGCAATCCAGCCACTTTCTACTGAATATAAATATATAATACGACAGCAGAGCAATCCAGCCACTTTCTACTGAATATATATATATAATACGTCAGCGGAGCAATCCAGACACTTTCTACTGAATATATATATAATACGTCAGCGGAGCAATCCAGCCACTTTCTAGTCAATATATATATATATAATACGTCAGCGGAGCAATCCAGCCACTTTATACTGAATATATATATAATACGTCAGCGGAGCAATCCAGCCACTTTCTAGTGAATATATATATATATAATACGTCAGCGGAGCAATCCAGCAACTTTATGCTGAATATAAATATATAATACGTCAGCAGAGCAATCCAGCCACTTTATACTGAATATATATATATAATACGTCAGCAGAGCAATCCAGCCACTTTCTACTGAATATATATATAATACGTCAGCGGAGCAATCCAGCCACTTTCTAGTGAATATATATATATATAATACGTCAGCGGAGCAATCCAGCCACTTTCTACTGAATATAAATATATAATACGTCAGCGGAGCAATCCAGCCACTTTCTACTGAATATAAATATATAATACGTCAGCAGAGCAATCCAGACACTTTATACTGAATATATATATAATACGTCAGCAGAGCAATCCAGCCACTTTCTACTGAATATATATATATATATATATATAATACGTCAGCGGAGCAATCCAGCCACTTTCTACTGAATATAAATATATAATACGTCAGCAGAGCAATCCAGCCACTTTATACTGAATATATATATATAATACGTCAGCAGAGCAATCCAGCCACTTTCTACTGAATATATATATAATACGTCAGCGGAGCAATCCAGCCACTTTCTACTGAATATAAATATATAATACTTCAGCGGAGCAATCCAGCCACTTTCTAGTGAATATATATATAATACGTCAGCAGAGCAATCCAGCCACTTTATACTGAATATATATATATAATACGTCAGCGGAGCAATCCAGCCACTTTCTACTGAATATAAATATATAATACTTCAGCGGAGCAATCCAGCCACTTTATACTGAATATAAATATATAATACTTCAGCGGAGCAATCCAGCCACTTTATACTGAATATAAAAATATAATACTTCAGCGGAGCAATCCAGCCACTTTCTACTGAATATATATATATAATACGTCAGCGGAGCAATCCAGCAACTTTATGCTGAATATAAATATATAATACGTCAGCAGAGCAATCCACCCACTTTATACTGAATATAAATATATAATACGTCAGCGGAGCAATCCAGCAACTTTATGCTGAATATAAATATATAATACGTCAGCGGAGCAATCCAGCCACTTTATACTGAATATAAATATATCATACGTCAGCAGAGCAATCCAGCCACTTTCTACTGAATATAAATATATAATACGACAGCAGAGCAATCCAGCCACTTTCTACTGAATATATATATATAATACGTCAGCGGAGCAATCCAGACACTTTCTACTGAATATATATATAATACGTCAGCGGAGCAATCCAGCCACTTTCTAGTCAATATATATATAATACGTCAGCGGAGCAATCCAGCCACTTTCTAGTGAATATATATATATATAATACGTCAGCGGAGCAATCCAGCAACTTTATACTGAATATATATATAATACGTCAGCAGAGCAATCCAGCCACTTTCTACTGAATATATATATAATACGTCAGCGGAGCAATCCAGCCACTTTCTACTGAATATAAATATATAATACTTCAGCGGAGCAATCCAGCCACTTTCTAGTGAATATATATATAATACGTCAGCAGAGCAATCCAGCCACTTTATACTGAATATATATATATAATACGTCAGCGGAGCAATCCAGCCACTTTCTACTGAATATAAATATATAATACGTCAGCGGAGCAATCCAGCCACTTTCTACTGAATATAAATATATAATACGTCAGCAGAGCAATCCAGACACTTTATACTGAATATATATATAATACGTCAGCAGAGCAATCCAGCCACTTTCTACTGAATATATATATATATATATATATATAATACGTCAGCGGAGCAATCCAGCCACTTTCTACTGAATATAAATATATAATACGTCAGCAGAGCAATCCAGCCACTTTATACTGAATATATATATATAATACGTCAGCAGAGCAATCCAGCCACTTTCTACTGAATATATATATAATACGTCAGCGGAGCAATCCAGCCACTTTCTACTGAATATAAATATATAATACTTCAGCGGAGCAATCCAGCCACTTTCTAGTGAATATATATATAATACGTCAGCAGAGCAATCCAGCCACTTTATACTGAATATATATATATAATACGTCAGCGGAGCAATCCAGCCACTTTCTACTGAATATAAATATATAATACTTCAGCGGAGCAATCCAGCCACTTTATACTGAATATAAATATATAATACTTCAGCGGAGCAATCCAGCCACTTTCTACTGAATATATATATATATAATACGTCAGCGGAGTAATCCAGCAACTTTATACTGAATATAAATATATAATATGTCAGCAGAGCAATCCAGCCACTTTCTACTGAATATAAATATATAATACTTCAGCGGAGCAATCCAGCCACTTTCTACTGAATATATATATATATAATACGTCAGCGGAGTAATCCAGCAACTTTATGCTGAATATAAATATATAATACGGCAGCAGAGCAATCCACCCACTTTATACTGAATATAAATATATAATATGTCAGCAGAGCAATCCAGCCACTTTATACTGAATATAAATATATAATACTTCAGCGGAGCAATCCAGCCACTTTCTACTGAATATATATATATATAATACGTCAGCGGAGCAATCCAGCAACTTTATGCTGAATATAAATATATAATACGGCAGCAGAGCAATCCAGCCACTTTATACTGAATATAAATATATAATACGGCAGCAGAGCAATCCAGCAACTTTATGCTGAATATAAATATATAATACGTCAGCGGAGCAATCCAGCAACTTTATGCTGAATATAAATATATAATACGGCAGCAGAGCAATCCACCCACTTTATACTGAATATAAATATATAATATGTCAGCAGAGCAATCCAGCCACTTTCTACTGAATATATATATAATACGTCAGCGGAGCAATCCAGCCACTTTCTACTGAATATATATATATATAATACGTCAGCGGAGCAATCCAGCAACTTTATGCTGAATATAAATATATAATACGGCAGCAGAGCAATCCACCCACTTTATACTGAATATAAATATATAATACGTCAGCAGAGCAATCCAGCCACTTTATACTGAATATATATATATAATACGTCAGCGGAGCAATCCAGCCACTTTATGCTGAATATAAATATATAATACGTCAGCAGAGCAATCCAGCCACTTTCTACTGAATATATATATAATACGTCAGCAGAGCAATCCAACCACTTTACACTGAATATAAATATATAATACGTCAGCGGAGCAATCCAGCCACTTTCTACTGAATATAAATATAATACGTCAGCAGAGCAATCCAGCCACTTTCTACTGAATATAAATATAATACGTCAGCGGAGCAATCCAGCCACTTTATACTGAATATAAATATATAATACGTCAGCGGAGCAATCCAGCCACTTTCTACTGAATATAAATATAATACGTCAGCAGAGCAATCCAGCCACTTTCTACTGAATATATATATATAATACGTCAGCAGAGCAATCCAGCCACTTTATACTGAATATAAATATATAATACGTCAGCGGAGCAATCCAGCCACTTTCTACTGAATATAAATATAATACGTCAGCAGAGCAATCCAGCCACTTTCTACTGAATATAAATATAATACGTCAGCGGAGCAATCCAGCCACTTTCTACTGAATATAAATATACAATACGTCAGCAGAGCAATCCAGCCACTTTATACTGAATATAAATATAATACGTCAGCAGAGCAATCCAGCCACTTTCTACTGAATATAAATATAATACGTCAGCAGAGCAATCCAGCCACTTTATACTGAATATAAATATATATATATATATATATATATATATATAATACGTCAGCAGAGCAATCCAGCCACTTTATACTGAATATAAATATATAATACGTCAGCAGAGCTATCCAGCCACTTTCTACTGAATATATATATATAATACGTCAGCGGAGCAATCCAGCCACTTTATGCTGAATATAAATATATAATACGTCAGCGGAGCAATCCAGCCACTTTATACTGAATATAAATATATAATACGTCAGCGGAGCAATCCAGCCACTTTCTACTGAATATATATATATAATACGTCAGCGGAGCAATCCAGCAACTTTATGCTGAATATAAATATATAATACGTCAGCAGAGCAATCCACCCACTTTATACTGAATATAAATATATAATACTTCAGCGGAGCAATCCAGCAACTTTATGCTGAATATAAATATATAATACGTCAGCGGAGCAATCCAGCCACTTTATACTGAATATAAATATATCATACGTCAGCAGAGCAATCCAGCCACTTTCTACTGAATATAAATATATAATACGACAGCAGAGCAATCCAGCCACTTTCTACTGAATATATATATATAATACGTCAGCGGAGCAATCCAGACACTTTCTACTGAATATATATATAATACGTCAGCGGAGCAATCCAGCCACTTTCTAGTCAATATATATATATATATAATACGTCAGCAGAGCAATCCAGCCACTTTCTACTGAATATATATATAATACGTCAGCGGAGCAATCCAGCCACTTTCTAGTGAATATATATATATATAATACGTCAGCGGAGCAATCCAGCCACTTTCTACTGAATATAAATATATAATACGTCAGCGGAGCAATCCAGCCACTTTCTACTGAATATAAATATATAATACGTCAGCAGAGCAATCCAGCCACTTTATACTGAATATATATATATAATACGTCAGCAGAGCAATCCAGCCACTTTCTACTGAATATATATATAATACGTCAGCGGAGCAATCCAGCCACTTTCTACTGAATATAAATATATAATACTTCAGCGGAGCAATCCAGCCACTTTCTAGTGAATATATATATAATACGTCAGCAGAGCAATCCAGCCACTTTATACTGAATATATATATATAATACGTCAGCGGAGCAATCCAGCCACTTTCTACTGAATATAAATATATAATACTTCAGCGGAGCAATCCAGCCACTTTATACTGAATATAAATATATAATACTTCAGCGGAGCAATCCAGCCACTTTATACTGAATATAAATATATAATACTTCAGCGGAGCAATCCAGCCACTTTCTACTGAATATATATATATATAATACGTCAGCGGAGTAATCCAGCAACTTTATGCTGAATATAAATATATAATACGGCAGCAGAGCAATCCACCCACTTTATACTGAATATAAATATATAATATGTCAGCAGAGCAATCCAGCCACTTTCTACTGAATATAAATATATAATACTTCAGCGGAGCAATCCAGCCACTTTATACTGAATATAAATATATAATACTTCAGCGGAGCAATCCAGCCTCTTTCTACTGAATATAAATATATAATACGTCAGCAGAGCAATCCAGCCACTTTATACTGAATATAAATATATAATACTTCAGCGGAGCAATCCAGCCACTTTCTACTGAATATATATATATATAATACGTCAGCGGAGCAATCCAGCAACTTTATGCTGAATATAAATATATAATACGGCAGCAGAGCAATCCAGCCACTTTATACTGAATATAAATATATAATACGGCAGCAGAGCAATCCAGCAACTTTATGCTGAATATAAATATATAATACGTCAGCGGAGCAATCCAGCAACTTTATGCTGAATATAAATATATAATACGGCAGCAGAGCAATCCACCCACTTTATACTGAATATAAATATATAATATGTCAGCAGAGCAATCCAGCCACTTTCTACTGAATATATATATAATACGTCAGCGGAGCAATCCAGCCACTTTCTACTGAATATATATATATATAATACGTCAGCGGAGCAATCCAGCAACTTTATGCTGAATATAAATATATAATACGGCAGCAGAGCAATCCACCCACTTTATACTGAATATAAATATATAATACGTCAGCAGAGCAATCCAGCCACTTTATACTGAATATATATATATAATACGTCAGCGGAGCAATCCAGCCACTTTATACTGAATATAAATATATAATACGTCAGCAGAGCAATCCAGCAACTTTATGCTGAATATAAATATATAATACGTCAGCAGAGCAATCCAGCCACTTTCTACTGAATATATATATAATACGTCAGCAGAGCAATCCAGCCACTTTATACTGAATATAAATATATAATACGTCAGCGGAGCAATCCAGCCACTTTCTACTGAATATAAATATAATACGTCAGCAGAGCAATCCAGCCACTTTCTACTGAATATAAATATAATACGTCAGCGGAGCAATCCAGCCACTTTCTACTGAATATAAATATACAATACGTCAGCGGAGCAATCCAGCCACTTTCTACTGAATATAAATATAATACGTCAGCAGAGCAATCCAGCCACTTTCTACTGAATATAAATATAATACGTCAGCAGAGCAATCCAGCCACTTTATACTGAATATAAATATATATATATATATATATATATATATATATATATAATACGTCAGCAGAGCAATCCAGCCACTTTATACTGAATATAAATATATAATACGTCAGCAGAGCTATCCAGCCACTTTCTACTGAATATATATATATAATACGTCAGCGGAGCAATCCAGCCACTTTATGCTGAATATAAATATATAATACGTCAGCGGAGCAATCCAGCCACTTTATACTGAATATAAATATATAATACGTCAGCGGAGCAATCCAGCCACTTTCTACTGAATATATATATATAATACGTCAGCGGAGCAATCCAGCAACTTTATGCTGAATATAAATATATAATACGTCAGCAGAGCAATCCACCCACTTTATACTGAATATAAATATATAATACGTCAGCGGAGCAATCCAGCAACTTTATGCTGAATATAAATATATAATACGTCAGCGGAGCAATCCAGCCACTTTATACTGAATATAAATATATCATACGTCAGCAGAGCAATCCAGCCACTTTCTACTGAATATAAATATATAATACGACAGCAGAGCAATCCAGCCACTTTCTACTGAATATATATATATAATACGTCAGCGGAGCAATCCAGACACTTTCTACTGAATATATATATAATACGTCAGCGGAGCAATCCAGCCACTTTCTAGTCAATATATATATATATAATACGTCAGCAGAGCAATCCAGCCACTTTCTACTGAATATATATATAATACGTCAGCGGAGCAATCCAGCCACTTTCTAGTGAATATATATATATATAATACGTCAGCGGAGCAATCCAGCCACTTTCTACTGAATATAAATATATAATACGTCAGCGGAGCAATCCAGCCACTTTCTACTGAATATAAATATATAATACGTCAGCAGAGCAATCCAGCCACTTTATACTGAATATATATATATAATACGTCAGCAGAGCAATCCAGCCACTTTCTACTGAATATATATATAATACGTCAGCGGAGCAATCCAGCCACTTTCTACTGAATATAAATATATAATACTTCAGCGGAGCAATCCAGCCACTTTCTAGTGAATATATATATAATACGTCAGCAGAGCAATCCAGCCACTTTATACTGAATATATATATATAATACGTCAGCGGAGCAATCCAGCCACTTTCTACTGAATATGAATATATAATACTTCAGCGGAGCAATCCAGCCACTTTATACTGAATATAAATATATAATACTTCAGCGGAGCAATCCAGCCACTTTATACTGAATATAAATATATAATACTTCAGCGGAGCAATCCAGCCACTTTCTACTGAATATATATATATATAATACGTCAGCGGAGTAATCCAGCAACTTTATGCTGAATATAAATATATAATACGGCAGCAGAGCAATCCACCCACTTTATACTGAATATAAATATATAATATGTCAGCAGAGCAATCCAGCCACTTTCTACTGAATATAAATATATAATACTTCAGCGGAGCAATCCAGCCACTTTATACTGAATATAAATATATAATACTTCAGCGGAGCAATCCAGACTCTTTCTACTGAATATAAATATATAATACGTCAGCAGAGCAATCCAGCCACTTTATACTGAATATAAATATATAATACTTCAGCGGAGCAATCCAGCCACTTTCTACTGAATATATATATATATAATACGTCAGCAGAGCAATCCACCCACTTTATACTGAATATAAATATATAATATGTCAGCAGAGCAATCCAGCCACTTTCTACTGAATATAAATATATAATACTTCAGCGGAGCAATCCAGCCACTTTATACTGAATATAAATATATAATACTTCAGCGGAGCAATCCAGCCTCTTTCTACTGAATATAAATATATAATACGTCAGCAGAGCAATCCAGCCACTTTATACTGAATATAAATATATAATACTTCAGCGGAGCAATCCAGCCACTTTCTACTGAATATATATATATATAATATGTCAGCGGAGCAATCCAGCAACTTTATGCTGAATATAAATATATAATACGGCAGCAGAGCAATCCAGCCACTTTATACTGAATATAAATATATAATACGGCAGCAGAGCAATCCAGCAACTTTATGCTGAATATAAATATATAATACGTCAGCGGAGCAATCCAGCAACTTTATACTGAATATAAATATATAATATGTCAGCAGAGCAATCCAGCCACTTTCTACTGAATATAAATATATAATATGTCAGCAGAGCAATCCAGCCACTTTCTACTGAATATATATATAATACGTCAGCGGAGCAATCCAGCCACTTTCTACTGAATATATATATATATAATACGTCAGCGGAGCAATCCAGCAACTTTATGCTGAATATAAATATATAATACGGCAGCAGAACAATCCACCCACTTTATACTGAATATAAATATATAATACGTCAGCAGAGCAATCCAGCCACTTTATACTGAATATATATATATAATACGTCAGCGGAGCAATCCAGCCACTTTATACTGAATATATATATATAATACGTCAGCGGAGCAATCCAGCCACTTTATACTGAATATATATATATAATACGTCAGCAGAGCAATCCAGCCACTTTCTACTGAATATATATATATAATACGTCAGCAGAGCAATCCAGCCACTTTATACTGAATATATATATATAATACGTCAGCAGAGCAATCCAGCCACTTTCTACTGAATATATATATATAATACGTCAGCGGAGCAATCCAGCCACTTTCTACTGAATATAAATATATAATACGTCAGCAGAGCAATCCAGCCACTTTATACTGAATATATATATATAATACGTCAGCAGAACAATCCAGCCACTTTCTACTGAATATATATATATAATACGTCAGCGGAGCAATCCAGCCACTTTCTACTGAATATATATATATAATACGTCAGCAGAGCAATCCAGCCACTTTATACTGAATATATATATATAATACGTCAGCGGAGCAATCCAGCCACTTTCTACTGAATATATATATATAATACGTCAGCAGAGCAATCCAGCCACTTTCTACTGAATATATATATATAATACGTCAGCAGAACAATCCAGCCACTTTCTACTGAATATATATATATAATACGTCAGCGGAGCAATCCAGCCACTTTCTACTGAATATATATATATAATACGTCAGCGGAGCAATCCAGCCACTTTCTACTGAATATAAATATATAATACGTCAGCGGAGCAATCCAGCCACTTTATACTGAATATATATATATATAATACGTCAGCGGAGTAATCCAGCAACTTTATGCTGAATATAAATATATAATACGGCAGCAGAGCAATCCACCCACTTTATACTGAATATAAATATATAATATGTCAGCAGAGCAATCCAGCCACTTTCTACTGAATATAAATATATAATACTTCAGCGGAGCAATCCAGCCACTTTCTACTGAATATATATATATAATACGTCAGCAGAGCAATCCAGCCACTTTATACTGAATATATATATATAATACGTCAGCAGAGCAATCCAGCCACTTTCTACTGAATATATATATATAATACGTCAGCGGAGCAATCCAGCCACTTTCTACTGAATATAAATATATAATACGTCAGCAGAGCTATCCAGCCACTTTATACTGAATATATATATATAATACGTCAGCAGAACAATCCAGCCACTTTCTACTGAATATATATATATAATACGTCAGCAGAGCAATCCAGCCACTTTCTACTGAATATATATATATAATACGTCAGCGGAGCAATCCAGCCACTTTATACTGAATATATATATATAATACGTCAGCAGAGCAATCCAGCCACTTTCTACTGAATATATATATATAATACGTCAGCGGAGCAATCCAACCACTTTCTACTGAATATAAATATATAATACGTCAGCGGAGCAATCCAGCCACTTTATACTGAATATATATATATAATACGTCAGCAGAGCAATCCAGCCACTTTCTACTGAATATATATATAATACGTCAGCAGAGCAATCCAGCCACTTTCTACTGAATATAAATATATAATACTTCAGCGGAGCAATCCAGCCACTTTATACTGAATATAAATATATAATACTTCACCGGAGCAATCCAGCCACTTTATACTGAATATAAATATATAATACTTCAGCGGAGCAATCCAGCCACTTTCTACTGAATATATATATATATAATACGTCAGCGGAGTAATCCAGCAACTTTATGCTGAATATAAATATATAATACGGCAGCAGAGCAATCCACCCACTTTATACTGAATATAAATATATAATATGTCATCAGAGCAATCCAGCCACTTTCTACTGAATATAAATATATAATACTTCAGCGGAGCAATCCAGCCACTTTCTAGTGAATATATATATATATAATACGTCAGCGGAGCAATCCAGACACTTTCTAGTGAATATATATATATATAATACGTCAGCGGAGCAATCCAGCCACTTTCTACTGAATATAAATATATAATACGTCAGCAGAGCAATCCAGACACTTTATACTGAATATATATATAATACGTCAGCAGAGCAATCCAGCCACTTTCTACTGAATATATATATATATATATAATACGTCAGCGGAGCAATCCAGCCACTTTCTACTGAATATAAATATATAATACGTCAGCAGAGCAATCCAGCCACTTTATACTGAATATATATATATAATACGTCAGCAGAGCAATCCAGCCACTTTCTACTGAATATATATATAATACGTCAGCGGAGCAATCCAGCCACTTTCTACTGAATATAAATATACAATACGTCAGCGGAGCAATCCAGCCACTTTCTAGTGAATATATATATATAATACGTCAGCAGAGCAATCCAGCCACTTTATACTGAATATATATATATAATACGTCAGCGGAGCAATCCAGCCACTTTATACTGAATATAAATATATAATACTTCAGCGGAGCAATCCAGCCACTTTATACTGAATATAAATATATAATACTTCAGCGGAGCAATCCAGCCACTTTCTACTGAATATATATATATATAATACGTCAGCGGAGTAATCCAGCAACTTTATGCTGAATATAAATATATAATACGGCAGCAGAGCAATCCACCCACTTTATACTGAATATAAATATATAATATGTCAGCAGAGCAATCCAGCCACTTTCTACTGAATATAAATATATAATATGTCAGCAGAGCAATCCAGCCACTTTATACTGAATATAAATATATAATACTTCAGCGGAGCAATCCAGCCTCTTTCTACTGAATATAAATATATAATACGTCAGCAGAGCAATCCAGCCACTTTATACTGAATATAAATATATAATACTTCAGCGGAGCAATCCAGCCACTTTCTACTGAATATATATATATATAATACGTCAGCAGAGCAATCCAGCCACTTTCTACTGAATATATATATATATAATACGTCAGCAGAGCAATCCAGCAACTTTATGCTGAATATAAATATATAATACGGCAGCAGAGCAATCCACCCACTTTATACTGAATATAAATATATAATATGTCAGCAGAGCAATCCAGCCACTTTCTACTGAATATATATATAATACGTCAGCGGAGCAATCCACCCACTTTATACTGAATATAAATATATAATATGTCAGCAGAGCAATCCAGCCACTTTCTACTGAATATAAATATAATACGTCAGCGGAGCAATCCAGCCACTTTCTACTGAATATATATATATATAATACGTCAGCGGAGCAATCCAGCAACTTTATGCTGAATATAAATATATAATACGGCAGCAGAGCAATCCACCCACTTTATACTGAATATAAATATATAATACGTCAGCAGAGCAATCCAGCCACTTTATACTGAATATATATATATAATACGTCAGCGGAGCAATCCAGCCACTTTCTACTGAATATAAATATATAATACGTCAGCAGAGCAATCCAGCCACTTTATACTGAATATATATATATAATACATCAGCGGAGCAATCCAGCCACTTTATACTGAATATATATATATAATACGTCAGCAGAGCAATCCAGCCACTTTATACTGAATATATATATATAATACGTCAGCAGAGCAGTCCAGCCACTTTATACTGAATATATATATATAATACGTCAGCAGAGCAATCCAGCCACTTTCTACTGAATATATATATATAATACGTCAGCGGAGCAATCCAGCCACTTTCTAGTGAATATAAATATGTAATACGTCAGCAGAGCAATCCAGCCACTTTATACTGAATATATATATATAATACGTCAGCGGAGCAATCCAGCCACTTTCTACTGAATATAAATATATAATACGTCAGCAGAGCAATCCAGCCACTTTATACTGAATATATATATATATATAATACGTCAGCGGAGCAATCCAGCCACTTTATACTGAATATAAATATATAATACTTCAGCGGAGCAATCCAGCCACTTTCTACTGAATATATATATATATAATACGTCAGCGGAGTAATCCAGCAACTTTATGCTGAATATAAATATATAATACGGCAGCAGAGCAATCCACCCACTTTATACTGAATATAAATATATAATATGTCATCAGAGCAATCCAGCCACTTTCTACTGAATATAAATATATAATACTTCAGCGGAGCAATCCAGCCACTTTCTAGTGAATATATATATATATAATACGTCAGCGGAGCAATCCAGACACTTTCTAGTGAATATATATATATATAATACGTCAGCGGAGCAATCCAGCCACTTTCTACTGAATATAAATATATAATACGTCAGCAGAGCAATCCAGACACTTTATACTGAATATATATATAATACGTCAGCAGAGCAATCCAGCCACTTTCTACTGAATATATATATATATATATAATACGTCAGCGGAGCAATCCAGCCACTTTCTACTGAATATAAATATATAATACGTCAGCAGAGCAATCCAGCCACTTTATACTGAATATATATATATAATACGTCAGCAGAGCAATCCAGCCACTTTCTACTGAATATATATATAATACGTCAGCGGAGCAATCCAGCCACTTTCTACTGAATATAAATATACAATACGTCAGCGGAGCAATCCAGCCACTTTCTAGTGAATATATATATATAATACGTCAGCAGAGCAATCCAGCCACTTTATACTGAATATATATATATAATACGTCAGCGGAGCAATCCAGCCACTTTATACTGAATATAAATATATAATACTTCAGCGGAGCAATCCAGCCACTTTATACTGAATATAAATATATAATACTTCAGCGGAGCAATCCAGCCACTTTCTACTGAATATATATATATATAATACGTCAGCGGAGTAATCCAGCAACTTTATGCTGAATATAAATATATAATACGGCAGCAGAGCAATCCACCCACTTTATACTGAATATAAATATATAATATGTCAGCAGAGCAATCCAGCCACTTTCTACTGAATATAAATATATAATATGTCAGCAGAGCAATCCAGCCACTTTATACTGAATATAAATATATAATATGTCAGCAGAGCAATCCAGCCACTTTATACTGAATATAAATATATAATACTTCAGCGGAGCAATCCAGCCTCTTTCTACTGAATATAAATATATAATACGTCAGCAGAGCAATCCAGCCACTTTATACTGAATATAAATATATAATACTTCAGCGGAGCAATCCAGCCACTTTCTACTGAATATATATATATATAATACGTCAGCAGAGCAATCCAGCCACTTTCTACTGAATATATATATATATAATACGTCAGCAGAGCAATCCAGCAACTTTATGCTGAATATAAATATATAATACGGCAGCAGAGCAATCCACCCACTTTATACTGAATATAAATATATAATATGTCAGCAGAGCAATCCAGCCACTTTCTACTGAATATATATATAATACGTCAGCGGAGCAATCCACCCACTTTATACTGAATATAAATATATAATATGTCAGCAGAGCAATCCAGCCACTTTCTACTGAATATAAATATAATACGTCAGCGGAGCAATCCAGCCACTTTCTACTGAATATATATATATATATAATACGTCAGCGGAGCAATCCAGCAACTTTATGCTGAATATAAATATATAATACGGCAGCAGAGCAATCCACCCACTTTATACTGAATATAAATATATAATACGTCAGCAGAGCAATCCAGCCACTTTATACTGAATATATATATATAATACGTCAGCGGAGCAATCCAGCCACTTTCTACTGAATATAAATATATAATACGTCAGCAGAGCAATCCAGCCACTTTATACTGAATATATATATATAATACATCAGCGGAGCAATCCAGCCACTTTATACTGAATATATATATATAATACGTCAGCAGAGCAATCCAGCCACTTTATACTGAATATATATATATAATACGTCAGCAGAGCAGTCCAGCCACTTTATACTGAATATATATATATAATACGTCAGCAGAGCAATCCAGCCACTTTCTACTGAATATATATATATAATACGTCAGCGGAGCAATCCAGCCACTTTCTACTGAATATAAATATACAATACGTCAGCGGAGCAATCCAGCCACTTTCTAGTGAATATAAATATGTAATACGTCAGCAGAGCAATCCAGCCACTTTATACTGAATATATATATATAATACGTCAGCGGAGCAATCCAGCCACTTTCTACTGAATATAAATATATAATACGTCAGCAGAGCAATCCAGCCACTTTATACTGAATATATATATATATATAATACGTCAGCGGAGCAATCCAGCCACTTTCTACTGAATATATATATATAATACGTCAGCGGAGCAATCCAGCCACTTTCTACTGAATATAAATATATAATACGTCAGCAGAGCAATCCAGCCACTTTATACTGAATATATATATATAATACGTCAGCAGAGCAATCCAGCCACTTTCTACTGAATATATATATATAATACGTCAGCGGAGCAATCCAGCCACTTTCTACTGAATATAAATATACAATACGTCAGCGGAGCAATCCAGCCACTTTCTAGTGAATATAAATATATAATACGTCAGCGGAGCAATCCAGCCACTTTCTACTGAATATAAATATATAATACGTCAGCAGAGCAATCCAGCCACTTTATACTGAATATATATATATAATACGTCAGCAGAGCAATCCAGCCACTTTCTACTGAATATAAATATATATAATACGTCAGCAGAGCAATCCGGCCACTTTATACTGAATATAAATATATAATACGTCAGCGGAGCAATCCAGCCACTTTCTACTGAATATAAATATACAATACGTCAGCGGAGCACTCCAGCCACTTTCTAGTGAATATAAATATATAATACGTCAGCGGAGCAATCCAGCCACTTTATACTGAATATATATATATATAATACGTCAGCAGAGCAATCCAGCCACTTTATACTGAATATATATATATAATACGTCAGCAGAGCAATCCAGCCACTTTCTACTGAATATAAATATATATAATACGTCAGTGGAGCAATCCAGCCACTTTATACTGAATATAAATATATAATACGTCAGCGGAGCAATCCAGCCACTTTATACTGAATATAAATATATAATACTTCAGCGGAGCAATCCAGCCACTTTCTACTGAATATAAATATACAATACGTCAGCGGAGCAATCCAGCCACTTTCTAGTGAATATATATAATACGTCAGCAGAGCAATCCAGCCACTTTATACTGAATATATATATATAATACGTCAGCAGAGCAATCCAGCCACTTTATACTGAATATATATATATAATACGTCAGCAGAGCAATCCAGCCACTTTCTACTGAATATATATATATAATACGTCAGCGGAGCAATCCAGCCACTTTCTACTGAATATAAATATATAATACGTCAGCAGAGCAATCCAGCCACTTTATACTGAATATATATATATAATACGTCAGCGGAGGAATCCAGCCACTTTATACTGAATATATTTATATAATACGTCAGCGGAGCAATCCAGCCACTTTATACTGAATATATATATATAATACGTCAGCAGAGCAATCCAGCCACTTTCTAGTGAATATATATATATAATACATCAGCAGAGCAATCCAGCCACTTTCTACTGAATATAAATATACAATACGTCAGCGGAGCAATCCAGCCACTTTCTAGTCAATATAAATATATAATACGTCAGCGGAGCAATCCAGCCACTTTCTAGTGAATATATATATATATAATACGTCAGCGGAGCAATCCAGCCACTTTATACTGAATATATATATAATACGTCAGCGGAGCAATCCAGCCACTTTCTAGTGAATATATATATATATAATACGTCAGCGGAGCAATCCACCCACTTTATACTGAATATATATATATAATACGTCAGCAGAGCAATCCAGCCACTTTCTACTGAATATATATATAATACGTCAGCGGAGCAATCCAGCCACTTTCTAGTGAATATATATATATATAATACGTCAGCGGAGCAATCCAGCCACTTTCTACTGAATATAAATATATAATACGTCAGCGGAGCAATCCAGCCACTTTCTACTGAATATAAATATATAATACGTCAGCAGAGCAATCCAGACACTTTATACTGAATATATATATAATACGTCAGCGGAGCAATCCAGCCACTTTCTACTGAATATAAATATATAATACGTCAGCAGAGCAATCCAGACACTTTATACTGAATATATATATAATACGTCAGCGGAGCAATCCAGCCACTTTCTACTGAATATAAATATATAATACGTCAGCAGAGCAATCCAGCCACTTTATACTGAATATATATATATAATACGTCAGCAGAGCAATCCAGCCACTTTCTACTGAATATATATAATAAGTCAGCGGAGCAATCCAGCCACTTTCTACTGAATATAAATATACAATACGTCAGCGGAGCAATCCAGCCACTTTCTAGTGAATATATATATATAATACGTCAGCAGAGCAATCCACCCACTTTATACTGAATATATATATATAATACGTCAGCGGAGCAATCCAGCCACTTTCTACTGAATATAAATATATAATACTTCAGCAGAGCAATCCAGCCACTTTCTAGTGAATATATATATATAATACGTCAGCAGAGCAATCCAGCCACTTTATACTGAATATATATATATATATAATACGTCAGCGGAGCAATCCAGCCACTTTCTACTGAATATAAATATATAATACTTCAGCGGAGCAATCCAGCCACTTTATACTGAATATAAATATATAATACTTCAGCGGAGCAATCCAGCCACTTTCTACTGAATATAAATATATAATACTTCAGCGGAGCAATCCAGCCACTTTATGCTGAATATATATATATAATACGTCAGCGGAGCAATCCAGCCACTTTATACTGAATATAAATATATAATACTTCAGCGGAGCAATCCAGCCACTTTATACTGAATATAAATATATAATACTTCAGCGGAGCAATCCAGCCACTTTCTACTGAATATAAATATATAATACTTCAGCGGAGCAATCCAGCCACTTTATGCTGAATATATATATATAATACGTCAGCGGAGCAATCCAGCCACTTTATACTGAATATAAATATATAATACGTCAGCGGAGCAATCCACCCACTTTATACTGAATATAAATATATAATATGTCAGCAGAGCAATCCAGCCACTTTCTACTGAATATAAATATATAATACTTCAGCGGAGCAATCCAGCCTCTTTCTACTGAATATAAATATATAATACGTCAGCAGAGCAATCCAGCCACTTTATACTGAATATAAATATATAATACTTCAGCGGAGCAATCCAGCCACTTTCTACTGAATATATATATATATAATACGTCAGCGGAGCAATCCAGCAACTTTATGCTGAATATAAATATATAATACGGCAGCAGAGCAATCCACCCACTTTATACTGAATATAAATATATAATATGTCAGCAGAGCAATCCAGCCACTTTCTACTGAATATATATATAATACGTCAGCGGAGCAATCCAGCCACTTTCTACTGAATATAAATATAATACGTCAGCGGAGCAATCCAGCAACTTTATACTGAATATAAATATATAATATGTCAGCGGAGCAATCCAGCCACTTTATACTGAATATAAATATATAATATGTCAGCAGAGCAATCCAGCCACTTTCTACTGAATATAAATATATAATATGTCAGCGGAGCAATCCAGCCACTTTATACTGAATATAAATATATAATATGTCAGCAGAGCAATCCAGCCACTTTCTACTGAATATAAATATATAATACGTCAGCGGAGCAATCCACCCACTTTATACTGAATATAAATATATAATACGTCAGCGGAGCAATCCAGCCACTTTCTACTGAATATAAATATATAATACGGCAGCAGAGCAATCCACCCACTTTATACTGAATATAAATATATAATATGTCAGCGGAGCAATCCAGACACTTTCTACTGAATATATATATAATACGTCAGCGGAGCAATCCAGCCACTTTCTACTGAATATAAATATAATACGTCAGCGGAGCAATCCAGCCACTTTCTACTGAATATAAATATATAATATGTCAGCGGAGCAATCCACCCACTTTATACTGAATATAAATATATAATATGTCAGCGGAGCAATCCAGCCACTTTCTACTGAATATAAATATATAATACGGCAGCAGAGCAATCCACCCACTTTATACTGAATATAAATATATAATACGTCAGCGGAGCAATCCAGCCACTTTCTACTGAATATATATATAATACGTCAGCGGAGCAATCCAGCCACTTTCTACTGAATATAAATATAATACGTCAGCGGAGCAATCCAGCCACTTTCTACTGAATATATATATATATAATACGTCAGCGGAGCAATCCAGCAACTTTATGCTGAATATAAAAATATAATACGGCAGCAGAGCAATCCACCCACTTTATACTGAATATAAATATATAATACGTCAGCAGAGCAATCCAGCCACTTTATACTGAATATATATATATAATACGTCAGCGGAGCAATCCAGCCACTTTCTACTGAATATAAATATATAATACGTCAGCAGAGCAATCCAGCCACTTTATACTGAATATATATATATAATACGTCAGCGGAGCAATCCAGCCACTTTATACTGAATATATATATATAATACGTCAGCGGAGCAATCCACCCACTTTATACTGAATATAAATATATAATATGTCAGCAGAGCAATCCAGCCACTTTCTACTGAATATAAATATATAATACTTCAGCGGAGCAATCCAGCCTCTTTCTACTGAATATATATATATATAATACGTCAGCGGAGCAATCCAGCAACTTTATGCTGAATATAAATATATAATACGGCAGCAGAGCAATCCACCCACTTTATACTGAATATAAATATATAATATGTCAGCAGAGCAATCCAGCCACTTTCTACTGAATATATATATAATACGTCAGCGGAGCAATCCAGCCACTTTCTACTGAATATAAATATATAATATGTCAGCGGAGCAATCCACCCACTTTATACTGAATATAAATATATAATATGTCAGCGGAGCAATCCAGCCACTTTCTACTGAATATAAATATATAATACGGCAGCAGAGCAATCCACCCACTTTATACTGAATATAAATATATAATATGTCAGCGGAGCAATCCAGCCACTTTCTACTGAATATATATATAATACGTCAGCGGAGCAATCCAGCCACTTTCTACTGAATATAAATATATAATACGGCAGCAGAGCAATCCACCCACTTTATACTGAATATAAATATATAATATGTCAGCGGAGCAATCCAGCCACTTTCTACTGAATATATATATAATACGTCAGCGGAGCAATCCAGCCACTTTCTACTGAATATATATATATATAATACGTCAGCGGAGCAATCCAGCAACTTTATGCTGAATATAAATATATAATACGGCAGCAGAGCAATCCACCCACTTTATACTGAATATAAATATATAATACGTCAGCAGAGCAATCCAGCCACTTTATACTGAATATATATATATAATACGTCAGCGGAGCAATCCAGCCACTTTCTACTGAATATAAATATATAATACGTCAGCAGAGCAATCCAGCCACTTTATACTGAATATATATATATAATACGTCAGCGGAGCAATCCAGCCACTTTATACTGAATATAAATATATAATACGTCAGTGGAGCAATCCAGCCACTTTATACTGAATATAAATATATAATACGTCAGCAGAGCAATCCAGCCACTTTATACTGAATATATATATATAATACGTCAGCAGAGCAATCCAGCCACTTTCTACTGAATATATATATATAATACGTCAGCAGAGCAATCCAGCCACTTTATACTGAATATATGTATATAATACGTCAGCAGAGCAATCCAGCCACTTTCTACTGAATATATATATATAATACGTCAGCGGAGCAATCCAGCCACTTTCTACTGAATATAAATATATAATACGTCAGCAGAGCAATCCAGCCACTTTATACTGAATATATATATATAATACGTCAGCAGAACAATCCAGCCACTTTCTACTGAATATATATATATAATACGTCAGCGGAGCAATCCAGCCACTTTCTACTGAATATATATATATAATACGTCAGCAGAGCAATCCAGCCACTTTATACTGAATATATATATATAATACGTCAGCAGAGCAATCCAGCCACTTTCTACTGAATATATATATATAATACGTCAGCGGAGCAATCCAGCCACTTTCTACTGAATATAAATATATAATACGTCAGCGGAGCAATCCAGCCACTTTATACTGAATATATATATATAATACGTCAGCAGAGCAATCCAGCCACTTTCTACTGAATATATATATATAATACGTCAGCGGAGCAATCCAGCCACTTTCTACTGAATATAAATATACAATACGTCAGCGGAGCAATCCAGCCACTTTCTAGTGAATATAAATATATAATACGTCAGCAGAGCAATCCAGCCACTTTATACTGAATATATATATATATAATACGTCAGCAGAGCAATCCAGCCACTTTCTACTGAATATATATGTATAATACGTCAGCGGAGCAATCCAGCCACTTTCTACTGAATATAAATATATAATACGTCAGCAGAGCAATCCAGCCACTTTCTACTGAATATATATATATAATACGTCAGCGGAGCAATCCAGCCACTTTCTACTGAATATAAATATACAATACGTCAGCGGAGCAATCCAGCCACTTTCTAGTGAATATAAATATATAATACGTCAGCGGAGCAATCCAGCCACTTTCTACTGAATATAAATATATAATACGTCAGCAGAGCAATCCAGCCACTTTATACTGAATATATATATATAATACGTCAGCAGAGCAATCCAGCCACTTTCTACTGAATATAAATATATATAATACGTCAGCAGAGCAATCCGGCCACTTTATACTGAATATAAATATATAATACGTCAGCGGAGCAATCCAGACACTTTCTACTGAATATAAATATACAATACGTCAGCGGAGCAATCCAGCCACTTTCTAGTGAATATAAATATATAATACGTCAGCGGAGCAATCCAGCCACTTTCTACTGAATATAAATATACAATACGTCAGCGGAGCAATCCAGCCACTTTCTAGTGAATATAAATATATAATACGTCAGCGGAGCAATCCAGCCACTTTATACTGAATATATATATATAATACGTCAGCAGAGCAATCCAGCCACTTTATGCTGAATATATATATATAATACGTCAGCAGAGCAATCCAGCCACTTTCTACTGAATATAAATATATATAATACGTCAGTGGAGCAATCCAGCCACTTTATACAGAATATAAATATATAATACGTCAGCGGAGCAATCCAGCCACTTTATACTGAATATAAATATATAATACTTCAGCGGAGCAATCCAGCCACTTTCTACTGAATATAAATATACAATACGTCAGCGGAGCAATCCAGCCACTTTCTAGTGAATATATATAATACGTCAGCAGAGCAATCCAGCCACTTTATACTGAATATATATATATAATACGTCAGCAGAGCAATCCAGCCACTTTATACTGAATATATATATATAATACGTCAGCAGAGCAATCCAGCCACTTTCTAGTGAATATATATATATAATACGTCAGCAGAGCAATCCAGCCACTTTATACTGAATATAAATATACAATACGTCAGCGGAGCAATCCAGCCACTTTCTACTGAATATAAATATACAATACGTCAGCGGAGCAATCCAGCCACTTTCTAGTGAAAATAAATATATAATACGTCAGCGGAGCAATCCAGCCACTTTCTACTGAATATAAATATACAATACGTCAGCGGAGCAATCCAGCCACTTTCTAGTGAAAATAAATATATAATACGTCAGCGGAGCAATCCAGCCACTTTCTACTGAATATAAATATATAATACGCAGCAGAGCAATCCAGCCACTTTATACTGAATATATATATAATACGTCAGCAGAGCAATCCAGCCACTTTCTACTGAATATAAATATATAATACGTCAGCGGAGCAATCCAGCCACTTTATACTGAATATAAATATATAATACGTCAGCGGAGCAATCCAGCCACTTTATACTGAATATAAATATATAATACTTCAGCGGAGCAATCCAGCCACTTTCTACTGAATATAAATATACAATACGTCAGCGGAGCAATCCAGCCACTTTCTAGTGAATATATATATATATAATACGTCAGCAGAGCAATCCATCCACTTTCTACTGAATATATATATATAATACGTCAGCGGAGCAATCCAGCCACTTTATACTGAATATAAATATATAATACGTCAGCAGAGCAATCCAGCCACTTTCTACTGAATATACATATGTATAATACGTCAGCAGAGCAATCCAGCCACTTTCTACTGAATATATATATAATACGTCAGCGGAGCAATCCAGCCACTTTCTACTGAATATAAATATATAATACGTCAGCAGAGCAATCCAGCCACTTTCTACTGAATATAAATATATAATACGTCAGCAGAGCTATCCAGCTACTTTCTACTGAATATAAATATATAATACGTCAGCAGAGCAATCCAACCACTTTCTGCTAAATACAAATATATAATACGTCAGCGGAGCAATCCAGCCACTTTCTACTGAACATATATATATAAAATACGTCAACAGAGCAATCCAGCCACTTTCTACTGAATATATATATAATACGTCAGCGGAGCAATCCAGCCACTTTCTACTGAATATATATATAATACGTCAGCGGAGCAATCCAGCCACTTTCTACTGAATATAAATATATAATACGTCAGCAGAGCAATCCAGCCTCTTTCTACTGAATATAAATATATAATACGTCAGCAGAGCAATCCAGCCACTTTCTACTGAATATAAATATATAATACGTCAGCAGAGCAATCCAGCCACTTTCTACTGAATATAAATATATAATACGTCAGCAGAGCTATCCAGCTACTTTCTACTGAATATAAATATATAGTACGTCAGCGGAGCAATCCAACCACTTTCTGCTAAATACAAATATATAATACGTCAGCGGAGCAATCCAGCCACTTTCTACTGAACATATATATATAAAATACGTCAGCAGAGCAATCCAGCCACTTTCTACTGAATATATATATAATACGTCAGCGGAGCAATCCAGCCACTTTCTACTGAATATAAATATATAGTATAGGGAGTAGGGAATAGTTGTGATTACAGTCCTTTTAAGGACTAGGTTCCATCATTTCCTACGACTTTTATCAGACAGGTTTGTGCTCTTAAATAGATAGGTTGGGAGTAAAGACTAATTGTAATTGCAGTCCTTTTCAGGACTAAGTTACATCAATTCCTATCACTTTTATCAGGCAGGTCTGTGCTCTTAAATAGATAGGTTGGCAGTAAAGACTAATTGTAATTGCAGTCCTTTTCAGGGCTAGGTTACATCAGTTCCTATCACTTTTATCAGGCAGGTCTGTGCTCTTAAATAGATAGGTTGGGAGTAAAGACTAATTGTAATTGCAGTCCTTTTCAGGGCTAGGTTACATCAGTTCCTATCACTGTTTGCCAGGTAGGTCTGTGCCATTGTTATGCAAGTTTTTTTCACAGCATTTGGCTAAATCTAGCAAAGCAAATCCTTTTGGCCTCTTGCAGTGTGTGTTAGTCAGTGGAGTAGCCTATCTGTGTTGCAAGCTACACCACCTGTGTATAGAATACAAATTTTTTTACTGCACCTAGTGAAGTAAAACATTTTGGGCATAGCATCATTCTATTAGTCCATCTATACTAACCTCCACCAGGTTGCAAATTCAAAATAATTTTTATCTGCATCTAGCTCTGAAAAAATATTTGGGCTTCGGCTTGTAGCAGTGTGTGGGACTTGTTCTATTAGTCCATCTATACTAACCTCCACCAGGTTGCAAATTCAAAATAATTTTTATCTGCATCTAGCTCTGAAAAAATATTTCGGCTTGTAGCAGTGTGTGGGACTTGTTCTATTAGTCCATCTATACTAACCTCCACCAGGTTGCAAATTCAATATAATTTTTTTCTGCATCTAGCTCTGAAAAAATATTTCGGCTTGTAGCAGTGTGTGGAACTTGTTCTGTTAGTCCATCTATACTAGCCTCCACCAGGTTGCAAATTCAATATAATTTTTATCTGCATCTAGCTCTGAAAAATTATTTCGGCTTGTAGCAGTGTGTGGGACTTGTTCTATTAGTCCATCTATACCAGGGGTCTCAAACTCGGCTGGGTATATGGGCCGCACATGGAAAAAATTTGAATTTGGGGGGCTTCATTCTTTGTTCAATGTGACATTTTTAGTGATACCATTTTTTTTTGTATACACCTTTTGAACATTTTTTCCGTGTTTATTTTTTTATAGCTTGGGTCGTTATGGATGTGGCGATAATAAACGTGCACTTTTTTGTGTTTACTTTAGTTTACATAGAAAAGAGCATTTTTAGTGCCCAATATTTTTTCATGCTTTATTTTTATTTTTTTGATTTTTACAATTTTGTTTCCCCCAATTGGCCACATTCAGTAATATTGTCTTACAATTAGCATCATATAGTAATAATGGCAAACATCTTGTAGTAATGTGCCCCATCCAGGTCCCCATCTTGTGGCTATGTGCCCCATCCAGGTCCCCATCCTGTGGCTATGTGCCCCATCCAGGTCCCCATCCTGTGGCTATGTGCCCCATCCAGGTCCCCATCTTGTGGCTATGTGCCCCATCCAGGTCCCCATCCTGTGGCTATGTGCCCCATCCAGGTCCCCATCTTGTGGCTATGTGCCCCATCCAGGTCCCCATCCTGTGGCTATGTGCCCCATCCAGGTCCCCATCCTGTGGCTATGTGCCCCATCCAGGTCCCCATCCTGTGGCTATGTGCCCCATCCAGGTCCCCATCCTGTGGCTATGTGCCCCATCCAGGTCCCCATCTTGTGGCTATGTGCCCCATCCAGGTCCCCATCCTGTGGCTATGTGCCCCATCCAGGTCCCCATCCTGTGGCTATGTGCCCCATCCAGGTCTCCATCTTGTGGTTATGTGCCCCATGCAGGTCCCCATCCTGTGGTTATGTGCCCCATGCAGGTCCCCATCCTGTGGCTATGTGCCCCATCCAGGTCCCCATCCTGTGGCTATGTGTCCCATCCAGGTCCCCATCCTGTGGCTATGTGCCCCATCCAGGTCCCCATCCTGTGGCTATGTGCCCCATCCAGGTCCCCATCTTGTGGCTATGTGCCCCATCCAGGTCCCCATCTTGTGGCTATGTGCCCCATTCAGGTCCCCTCTTGTGGCTATGTGCCCCCTGTTCTTCACACACATAAAATAGAAAAAAAAAAAGATGATTCTCACCTGTCCTCCGTTCCCTCGGCGGCCTTCCTGCAGATGTGGCCCGCAGGCACCACAGAGTCCGACCCCTTGACGATCCCGACCTGGTCCAGGAGGAGCCGCCGACAGCAGCGCTGCATTGCCGCACAGAGACTGTCTCCCAGCACTGCATTTCCAATGCCAGCCTCCGGCCAATCAGAGGCCAGCAGCTGATAGCTGCGTATGGCAATGACGTCATACTCGCTGCGCCGACACGCAGATATCAGCTGCTAGCCTCTGATTGGCCAGCGGCTGGCATTGGAAATGCAGTGCTGGGAGACAGTCTCTGTGCGGCAATGCAGCGCTGCTGTCGGCGGCTCCTCCTGGACCTGGTCGGGATCATCAAGGGGTCTGTGCCTGCGGGCCGCATAAAGCAACCTCAGGGGCCGCATGCGGCCCGCGGGCCGCGTGTTTGAGACCCCTGATCTATACTGACCTCCACCAGGTTGCAAATTCAATATCATTTTTTTCTGCATCTAGCTCTGAAAAAATATTTTGGCTTGTAGCAGTGTGTGGGACTTGTTCTATTAGTCCATCTATACTAACCTCCACCAGGTTGCAAATTCAATATAATTTTTTTCTACATCTTGCTCTGAAAAAATGTTTTGGCTTGTAGTAGTGTGTGGCACTTGTTCTATTAGTCCATCTATACTAACCTCCACCAGGTTGCAAATTCAAAATAATTTTTATCTGCATCTAACCCAGCCAATACATTGTTTTTTTGTGCAAACAACTCCAGAGTTGTGAATTAGTTAACCACCAAAATGAGTGGAAAAAGGCCTGCTGCTGCTGGAAAGGGGAATCGGAGTGTTGGGAAGGGAAAAAAAGGTTGTGTCCGTGGGGTAGGTGTTAAAGCAACAGTAACATCTGCAGAAGAAAGACCATCTTCCAGCCAAACTAAGATGTCTACTTCTTTTAGCGGACAATGTGATAAGATCCCTTTCTTACGGCCACGCCAATCGCTACAAATTCCAGATGAGGCACAAAAACAGCAGGTGCTTCAACGGATATCAAGTGCTCCTTTAAGTGGGCTCTCCTCCACCTCAACTTCAACATCACAAATACTCCAGTCCTCAGAGGTGTCACCCCAATCGCATTTGCTTCCTCACAGCTCCCAAGTCTCCAGCTGCCCGTCTGAGTATGGGGTAGAACAGATGGTTGAGTCTGCAGAGCTGTTTACTCATGCTATAGCCTGGGAATCAGAGGTCGGCTCCAGAGCTTCTGTGAATCCAGATGAGGAAATGATCTGCACTGATGCCCAGAATCTTTATGAGTTGGATCCAGGACCAGACGCAGAAGGTTCTGACCATAATGTCGACCTAAGTTCCCAAACTGTAACTCCTGTTGGTGGAGACAATGAGGAAGACGATGATGAGACTCAAATACCTGATTGAAGCGACAACTTTAGTTTTTTGTCAGGGCAGGAAGAGGTTGGCTCTGAGGACGACGGGTGTGATAACACACAGGGTGATGATGACGAGGTTGGAGATCCCACTTACTGTCAACCCACAGTCAGCCAGCTGATGAGGTCAGCAGAGGAGGTGGAGGAGGATGCTAGTGACGATGAGGTCAGGTTGCGCCTTCCTGGACAGAGACGTAGTACTGGAAGCACGTCAACAACTGCATCCTCAAACAAAACTCTGCCTCTGACCACAAGTCGTGGTGGCTCTTCAGGTCGCATGGGTGCTAAGCCTTGCATAGCCTGGGCATTTTTTCAGATCGATAAAGATGACCCAACTCGTGTTATCTGTATTATTTGTCAGCAAAAGCTAAGTAGAGGCCAAAAAATCCATAGTTTGAGTACTTCATGCATGAACCGGCACATGGATATGAAGCATAAGTTGCAGTGGGAAGCTCACTATGCTACAATGCGGCCTAGCCGGCCAGGCCAACCACCGTCTGCCACATCTTGTGCATCCGCGGCCTCTTCATCCTCTGTGATTGGGGGGACAGCAGTCACACCTGTTTTGGGACGCAGACCTGCCACCTCTTTACCCGCAACAACCAGCGTGATTGGCAGGTCATCATTTTCTTTGGAGGTGGAAACACCAGCTGGTGTTCAGCGCTGTCCGACATCGATAGCACCACCTTTGGATCAAGGCAACCTAACATGTCCGCCTGCATCTTCCTCACAGACCGGCAGTTTGCCGGGGACACCCTTATCAACCCCGTCTAAGCACAACAGCCAGCCCTCGGTCCCTCAGATGTGGACAAGTAAAAGACCATTTCCTCCTAGCCATGAGAAAGCTAAGAGGTTGAATTTCACCATCTGCAAGCTCTTGGCTACAGAAATGCTGCCTTTCCGCCTGGTGGAGTGCCCAGTCGGCACTACTTCTGAAAGAAAGATGTGCCTGCTCTCCACCAGCATGTCGCACACAACATCACCGCTTCTTTGAGAAACTCTGTGTGTGACAGGGTGCATTTTACCACAGACACTTGGACGAGTAGGCATGGACAGGGGCGTTACATGTCGCTGACTGGGCACTGGGTAACTATGGTGACAGCAGGACAAGGGGCTGCTGTCCAAGTCTTGCCGTCCCCACGAGTTGTGCGTCAATCCTCTTTATCTCAAAGTTCCTCCACTGCTTCTGCCTCCTCAACCTCCTCTCGGTCCTCCACCTGCACCCAAAGCCTGTCTGGTCATGCCACAAGCTTTCTAACTGCGCAGAAGGGATCCTGCACACCTCCTTACTATGCTGGCAGTAGGGCTCAACGTCATCAGGCGGTTTTTACATTGAAATGTCTGGGAAATGTGAGTCACACAGCTGAGGAGTTGTGGTCAGCTCTGGAGAACCAATTTCATGAATGGTTGTCTCCACTGGACCTGAAACCAGGGAAGGCCGTGTGCGACAATGCTGCAAACCTGGGTGCGGCCCTTCGCCGGGGCAATGTCACACACGTGCCTTGTGTGGCTCACGTGTTGAACCTGGTTGTCCAGCAATTTTTAGCCCACTATCCCGGACTAGATGGCCTTCTGCAGAGGGCACGGTCGCTGTGTGCTCACTTCCGCCGTTCGCATCCCGCAGCTCAGCGACTTACATCTCTACAGAAGTCGTTGGGCCTGCCACTTCACTGGCTAAAAGGCGATGTGCCTACCTGGTGGAATTCAACTCTGCACATGTTGCAGCGACTGTGGCAGCACCAACAAGCCCTGGTGCAATACGTTCTGACGTATAGCCTGGGCCAACGAGATCCCGAGGTGGGGCAAATCACGCTGGAGGAGTGGTCTCAGATCAGGGACCTATGCACCCTTCTGCACAGTTTTGAAATGGCGATGAAGATGTTTAGTGCTGATGATGCCATTATCAGCATGACTATTCCAGTGATTTACATGCTGGAGCACATGTTAAACAGAATTCGGAGTCAGGTGGTGGCACAAGAGGAGGTGGAGGAAGTAGAGGAGGAGGAGTTGTATGCAGAAGGGCTAACATCTGCAAGGTCCAGACGGTCGGCAGCACCAAGTCGGCAGGCATGTGAGGGTGGGGGAGATGGTTTTACCAGGGCGCATGGTAGCAGCCAAACTAGTGAGGAAGGTGCAGGAGCCCAGGAAGAAGTGGAGGACGAACTGATGGAAGACTCATCAGATGAGGGAGACCTTGATCACATTTCTGTTGTGCGAGGTTGGGGGGAGAGGACAGAAGAAGGAAGCATGATTGTTACCTCGCCACCAACAAAACAGGGACTTGGTGCTCCTGGATGCGCAAGACACATGAGAGCCTTCTTGCTGCACTACCTGCAACATGACCCTCGAATTGTGAGAATTAGAAATAATCCTGACTACTGGGTTGCCACACTGTTAGATCCCCGGTACAAAAGTAAATTTTCAGAAATTATTCCTGCCATAGAAAGGGATGCACGCATGCAGGAGTATCAGCAGAGACTGTTGCAGAATCTTACATGTGCTTTTCCACAAAACACCAGTGGTGCACGTAGTGAATCTCACAGTTCCAACTTGCCAACCGTGGGACCGTCGAGTGTTCAGCACTCAAACCGTAACAGAAACACAGTATCTGCTGGTAACATCAATTTTGCAGAATCATTTCACCACTTTTTTAGCCCATCCTTTGTAAGGCCACAGGAGACAAGAAGTCTGACACATAGTCAACGCCTCGAGATGATGGTACAGGAGTATCTCCAAGTAAACATTGAAGCCATGACTGTGTCACTGGACCCTTGCTCTTTTTGAGCTTCCAATCTGGATAAATGGCCGGAGCTCGCCACTTACGCCTTGGAGATCTTGTCATGCCCCGCAGCCAGCGTTCTGTCTGAACGTGTGTTCAACGTTGCTGGTGGTTTGCTGACAGATAAGCGCACGTGGCTCTGCACTGATAATGTAGACAGACTCACGTTCATAAAGATGAACAAATCATGGATCCGAAAGGACTTTTCTACCCCTGTGTCATCCTGGGGAGAGTAAAAGCTTGATGATTTGTTAAAATCACCTCACCAACCGTTTTAAGCTTTCAAATTACTAATCATGTTTATCTGTATCTTGGCTGGAAAATAATTTGGGCCTTGTAGCAGTGTGCAGTATTGATTCTATTAGGCCATCTATACTAAACTCCACCAGATTTAAAATTACTAATCATGTTTATCTGCATCTTGGCTGGAAAATATTTTGGGCCTTGTAGCAGTTTGCAGTACTGATTCTATTAGGCCATCTATACTAAGCTCCACCAGCTTTCAAATTAATAATAATTTTTAGCTGCATCTAGCCCGGAAAATAATTTTGGGGCTCCTAGATGCGCAAGACACATGAGTGCCTTCTTGCTGCACTACCTGCAACATGAACCTCAGATTGTCAGAATTCGAAATAATCCTGACTACTGGGTTGCCGCACTCTTAGATCCCCCACACTCTTCGATCAACCTTTTCATTTTAATAAAGAACAAAAAAAGGGTCATTTTTGAAATTATAAGCATTAGCAGGTTATTAGAAACTGAAATCAAACAGTTTTCAACTCAAAACTTTATTCTAGGTGATGTTACATTTGCACATAGGACCCCTTGTTCGAAAGGAGCTTCTGAACTCTCTCGTCCATTCAATTTGTCAGGTTTTGGATGGTTTCTGTTTCAATTGTTTTGCATGAGGACAGAATACCCTCCCAGAGCTGTTGCTTAGATGTGAACTGCCTTCCGCCATCATAGACACTCCTTTTGATGATGCTCCAGAGGTTCTCAATGGGGTTGAGGTCAGGGGAGCATGGGGGCCACACCATAAGTTTGTCCCCTTTTATGCCCATATCAGCCAGAGATGCAGATGTGTTATGTGCAGCATGAGACGGTGCATTATCATGCATGAAAATGATCCTGCTGCGGAACACACGGTTCTTCTTCTTGAACCATGGCAGGAAGTGCTGTTTGAGAAACTCCACATACATTATGGAGTTCATCTTTACCCCTTCAGGGATCCTAAAGGGGCCGACAATCTCTCTCCCCATGATTCCAGCCCAAAACATTACTCCACCTCCTCCTTGTTGGCGCCATAGCCGTGTTTGCATGGGGTGTCCATCAACCAGCCATTCTCCACTCCATCCATCTGGACCATCGAGCGTTGCACGGCACTCATCGGTGAACAAAACAGTTTTGAAGTCAGTCTTCATGTATTGTTTGGCCCACTGGAGCCGTTTCTGCTTGTGTGCAGTGGATAGAGGAGGTCGACAGGACGGCTTACGCACAGCTGCAAACCTCTGAAGGACCCTGCATCTTGTTGTTCGGGGGACGTTGGAGGTACCAGCAGCTTCAAAAACTTGTCTGCTGCTATGACAAGGCTTTTTTGCCGCTGCTCTTTTAACCTGACGTAATTGCCTGTAGGAAAGAGTCCTCAATTTTCCCTTATCAGCACGCACACGTGTGTACTGTGAATCAGCTACATACTTCTTGATTGTGCGATGATCAGGATGAAGTGTCTTGGCAATGTTGATTGTAGTCATGCCTTGACCTAAACACTCCACAATTTGTTGCTTCTCAGCAGCCGACACATCCTTTTTCTTTCCCATTTTGGCAGAAAATGTAGGCTGCTTAATAATGTGGGACAGCCTTCTTAAGTAGTCTTGCCTTTCATTGGACACACCTGCCAAACTAATTAGCACAGGTGTCTGCAATTGCTTACAGTGATATAAAGAGCCCTGACACACATCACCATCAATGAGTTTAACTGACAAACAAAAAAATTCTTCCTTTATCACTCCTAAACACTTTTTGCATAATAATTTGGAACACAGTGTACATGTGCTTTTCCACAAAACACCAGTGGTTCACGTAGTGAATCTTACAGTTCTATCTTGCCAACCGTGGTCTGTAAGGAGTTGTTCAATAAAGGGCCCAAAATTAAGATAACATAGACGGGAGAGGTCTCTATGAATATGAATTCCTAAGTATTTGATACCCTGTGAGGGCCAGGCAAAGGGAAAGTTGGACTGGATGGAATCCTGTATGGATTTGGGGAGGGAGACATCGAGGGCCTCAGACTTCGCTGCATTGATTTTAAAATTTGACCATGTAACAAAGTGATCTATTTCAGCCATAACAGCAGGGATGGATATATGTGATTGAGTGATATATACTAGGATATCATCAGCAAATAGAGAGCACTTGTACTCGGTGCCTCCCACCTCAATCCACCTAATATTGGGGTTATGGCGAATTGATGAGAGCAGGTGCTCCGTCACTAGGATGTATAAGAGAGGGGACAGAGGACATCCCTGCCTTGTCCCATTGGTGATTATGAAAGGTGATGAAAATGTTCCATTTATCTTCAGCCTAGGTGACGTATTGTGATACAGGGCCGTGATTTTGGCTATAAAAGGGTCCCCTAGACCCCTACACCAAGCTTTTTAAGAGAATCATATATGGCGTGCCAGGAGACTCTATGGAATGCTTTCTCAGCATCCAGCGAGAGTATCTAATTACAAATTTTTAACTGCATCTAGCCCAGGAAATACTTTGTGCCTAGTAGCAGTTTCTGCTAGTCAGCGGATTATCCCAGCTGTTAAGCAAGCTACACCACCTGTAGTTTGGACACTTAATTTTTTCAAAGGAAATGGTTCGGGCCCCCGTGACACTCAGTGAAGAGCATCTGGGAGGCACCCCAAGGCATAAGGGCTGGGACTAGCGGTAGGACGCCTTGCGGTGGACCGCCAAGCTCGATCCTTATAAAAGCTTTTTAACTGCAGCAGCTTTAGTGGACGCTACTGGAGCTGGAATTACGTGGCTGCTGGCATGAGACTTGCCCTCCAATAGATCCTTGTAAAAGGATTTAAAGTGTATTCATTCAAATTAGAGAGACAATTTAAATTAAAAGATTAGAGCTGCCTCGGCCGCAGGGGGGCTCGCTCGACCCACCAGCGGACAGGCACCAGTATTGGGAGAGGGGGGCTGGCCGTCAGGGTCCACCGCAGCTCTGGCACAAAACCGGCGACACGGAGGCCGCACGGGCAGGAACGGACTGGCCGTGTCGGCTTCGCACTTTTTTGGTTTTAGAAGGGCATGACATGCCTATATCTGTGTCTCCCCCTCCTTTTACTCCTCCACCTCTTTTCTTTTCGCATGACTATATGTACTTGTCACTTTTCCATGTGTTAGTTCTGTCTTCTGAGCAGTTTGTCAGCTTTTGGACACCTTTGAAGGTGTTTTCTATGTGTTTCTATGTGTTTTTGTTTGCCTGCCATTGGTTTTAACGGTGTTCGAAGGTGTTCGACGAACAGTTTGACGAACAGTTCAGCGAACATATGGGTGTTCGACGAACCAAACCGAACTTAAACACTACGGGGGTGGCTCAACACTACTCATTATACACTATATTACAATACTTACATCTGATTTAAAGGGAATCTGTCACCAGGTTTTTGACACCTAATCTGATATAGAGACCCTAAATCAAGGGATGTGTCACTTACTGGGCTGCTTGCTGTTATATCAGCAGTAGATTATCACTAGATAACTAGTAAACCTGCTGCCATGTAGTCCTCTATAGTCATGAGTTCTGTGTAACTCTGTACCCACCCCTGATTGGCAGTCTTTTGCCTAAGCACAGTGTACACAGAAAGCTGACAATCAGTGTTGTGGGGAGAACTGCAGGAGATAAAACAGTGATTTTATCAAAACTACAGAAAGCAGCCCTGTAAGGGACACATTGCTGGAATTGTTGCTCTTAGATGCGGTATTAAAAACATGATGATAGATTCCCTTGAAATCCTAATATTCTGTTTTGCCAGCAGCTGCAAATAGAGGGGGTTTCTGTACGGGAATACCTAGAGACTTAGAAGATTGTTGGTAGAAAAAGACCACATGGTCTATCTTGTCTATATTATTTCCCTTTTTTACATTTACAATCGATGATTATTCCAGACATAACTAATTTAATGTACTGGTGATTTTCTAACTACTTTATGTACCACAAAGTTAATATTGTAAATATTGATAGCAAAAAAATAGCAATATTCAAGTTATTTTGCATTTTGTCTTCTGCAACCTCCATACATTCTAAAACACTGCAGGCTGCTCAGTGCTGTTCACTGGGAAAACTGTCAGATAAGCTCTGTATACAGATCACTACAGAAGGTATAGGTCCTTTCTTTTTAAAGAAGTCATATTACATAGCGGCTCGTGTGTGTTTTCTTCTCATACCCATTTAACAAGTTAAATAATAATTTCTGTACTGTGACATCTTTGTACTGTAAAATATGATACATGACTGGTACCCAATAAATGGCAATTATATGTGTAGACATTAAGATATTTTGTGTGTGCAGACAGGTTTTATAGTATAACTTCTCTACCTGAATAAATTGAACCAGAGATAAGGAAACATCTATAATGGATTACATTATGTAATCCATAAGATTTGCTTATATTAGTTCCTTATATCTTTTTCTCTTACATATATGAGACTTCTTTCGATGCTGCACTCTTCTTCCGAATCAATTCGCATATTCTTTGGACCTCCGCACTGTAGTACAAGGAAAACATAATGTGTATGTTAGGTAAGGGGTAAGCTAGGATTTTTTGTAACACTAGTAATTGAAGGGAAGGGGACTAGAACTCTAGTGTTATCTACTGGAAGTAGCAATCCTAAAAGTCAGTCCTTCAAGAATAGGCGTCTCCTGTCCTTCCTCCTTGCATGGAATTCTGGATGAGTTTCTGTATAAATAATGAATGAATTCAGGGCTGCTACATCAAGCATATTTGAAAAAATGACTGCAGCCCAACGTCTTATTTGCCTCTTGCATGAATATTCTCCCACCATTTCATCCATTTTGTCTACACCTCCTTTCGTTTTATTGTAATACAGGGTGATTTCTGGTTTCAATTTCCTGTCATTGCTGTCAATACTGCAATCATAATGCATGGTACTGAGTAATAGAACAGATTTCTCCTTCTTCGCTTTGTAAGATACCAGTGTCGCTTTGTTGTTGAAACCAAAGACACTCTCATAAAGTGCTCGCTGTGGATTGTGGTTCATTGCTTGAGGAATTTCTCCTCAGTTTGGCTTCATAGTACCATCAAGTGTAACAGCTTTTTCAAGCAGAAAATTGCCCAGTGCAACATTGGTAAAATAATTGTCCATGGTAATGTTTCTACCTGAATTGTATATTGGTACAGCAAGTGTTTTCACAGTCTCAGGCCCTAGATCTTTCTGTACTGGTGCATCAGCTTCTTTGCCACAGTAGATAAGCCCATTTATGCCATAATAATTTGCAGACTCACTCATCCAGAAGATTTTTATTCCATACTTGGCTGGTTTACTGGGCATGTATTGTATGAACTTGCAACGTCCTCTGAAGGGTACAAGTTGCTCATCTACTGTAACATTAGTACTAGGATTGTAAAGTTTGGTGCGATTTTTGATAAATATGTTCCAGATATAACTGATAGGGGCTAATTTGTCTGTTTGGAACCTCGCTGCACGAGTTCGCTTATCATCAAATCGAATGTATCTTCTAATTTCCTCATATCTGTCCACTGCCATTGTGACTTTGTAGTGTGGATGAGAAAGTGGGTCCAGAAATAATTTTCTGATTGGAGCATCATATGATTTTTTACTCCCTGCCAGCAGTAAAAGTCCAAAATATGCATAAAGTTCCTCTTTTGAGATATTTTTCCAGGACTTATTTTTTGAAGAAGCGATACATCTTCCTTTTAGGCCTGATCACTCCCTCCCAAAATCACATGACATCCTGACATGGCATGATCCACCCCCTGGCCCCTCCACCAACAACCCTGACTACAAATAAAGTAACTTGAGACACAAACACTGCTGAGTACATGACAAAAATAGCATCGGCTTAAAAGGTCCCAGTTCCATACAGATGTGGTTTTCCCCAAAAAAGCATTGTTACACCAAAATGCCTATCAAAAAAGTTTTATGAAGAACTGGACATTACCAACAAGGACATACTTGAGGAATACCTAGAGTTTCAAAATTCTAACTAAAGTAATTTTCCAGATAATAGCAAAAAAGTAATCACAGGACCTAAAAGGTCCCTGATACGCATTGTAGGGTTAAATTGTTATTGGGGTTTTTCCTAAATTTTGGCAGCCGTTGGACTCACTGCATATGTGTCACCCTGGCCTGGATGCCACAAATATAATAAAGCTGTGTCTGAGAGCAAGGGGGAGGTTCTCTGGTCAGGGGAACATTAGCATGCAGTACCTCCTGTCTCAGGCCAGTAGGGGGAGCAGGCTGCCCCTATAAAAGCTGGAACTGGGGGCAGGGTTAGGGAGAACTGGACGACCTGTCTCTGGATTGAGAGGTGTCCCAGAGCAGAGAGGGACGGTTGTATTGCACCCTAAGAGGACGTGTGGCGGTAGGAGAGCCACAAGCCTGGAACAAGAGGTGAAGTGCGCCTGTCCTGGCAGACAAAGAACCCAATTTACCAGACTTTGGCGTCTGAGGCTGTGAGGATTCCACGTCCTACAGCAGATAACCAGTCTGCAGGGGACTGTATGTTCCTTGGCCTAAGAAGCCCGGAGGTTCCGCCACACCAGAAGGGACCAGCAAAGCCATACCAGGCCGGGAATAGAAAGGGACCCAAGTTGCAGGCCATACGGGCGAGAAGACACGGTGAGCTCGGGAACGTGGGCTGTTACCCTATAAGGAGGAAATAGCCAGAAGGAGCGCAGAGAGCACGGTAGGCCTACACCCTCACCCTGACCGGGGCCAATTTCCCGTTTGCTCTCAGACTTCCAGGCCCCCCTCCTAGCCAGGCCTGTTTGTGGGTCAGTTCACCTGTTCTAGTAAAGACCCTGGACTGCAACCTGTTGTCTGTGTGCTCCTTGCTCCTCCAGCACTAACGGTGCTGGGATGCCCTACACCATCACCCCCATCTTCTACTATACTGCCCTGGGGCCGCACTCTTCCCGTGGGGAGTCACACTACCCCAGCTGCATACACCATCAGCCCGAGCGGTCTGCCTTGCAGCGGCGGTTCGCACTGACCGCAATCCACGGGTGGCGTAGTCGGACATTACCAACAGCGCATGGCAGACTACCACTGGTCTGACCACCCTGAGCCACGGAACCGGGTTGCCACTACTACCCCCATCGTTTCCCGATTGCCCGGCTCCGAGTGCCCCAAGGCCCAGGGGGCAAGTCAGTTTTGGCGTAGTCGGCAGGATAGTAACCAACCCGCCACAAACGGGTATTGCGTGCCTGAAAAAGACTGTACACGTACCTGAAGAAGAGGTTTCCCGCCATCCGGAGCCGTTTCCCGCCATTTTCAGCCGTCTCCCGCCATCTTCTGTCGGTTCCCGCCATCTTCAGCCGTTTTCCCGCCATCGGACGCCATCTTCAGGACGCCGCGTGGGAAGAAGAGGGGCGTGGACGTCCAAACAGCGCGAGACCCGATGCTCCGCCCCACGCACCGACGCTGCGCAAGGTCCTGGAAGGGAGAGAGAGTGACGCTGACGTCACCAGGACGCAACGCAAGGTCTTCGTCCAGAGCAGCACCAGCGGAGCCGCGGCCTACAGAAGAGGATCGTCGGAAGGTAGGCCACGCTTAACTAGGGGGGAGGAAGATGTCGGACACGGAGGCGCCCACTACCACCAGCGCAGCTGCAGCAGCGGTGATGCCATTTTCCCTGCCCTACATCCCTGGAGAGGCCTGGCTGCCTAAGTATTCAGGGGAGCCCGATGCCCTAACTGACTTTAAGGAAAGGCTGTACAGTTTGTTCCAAGTTTACCCCCTGACAGAGGAACAGAAGCTTAGCATACTGACAGGGCAGTTAACTGGCGCAGCCCAGCGGGAGGTAAAGTCATGGCCCGCTGAGGAGAAAAGAACTGTGAAGGGTATTCTGGCCCGGCTGCGGTGTACCTTTGACACACGTACCTCCGCTGAAATTAAAATGAGGTTCTATGAATGTAAGCAGTGGACACAGGACAGCATCAGAGACTATGCCCTAAATTTGCAGGAAGCCTTGAGGGCCATCCAACAAGCTGACCCTGGCAGCATGCAGGATACGGATAAGCTACTAACAGAACAGTTTATAGAAGGTCTGCTGTCTAGCGCCCACAGGACCCAGCTGCGCCTCATGTTCTTTCAGAACCCTGATCTGACCTTTGCCCAATTTAAGGACAGGGCCATAAGGGTGCTCTGTGAACCCGCAACAAGTGGCGCTATAAACCCCCGGCGCCCTGCTCTCACCTACCACCAGGAGGCGGCACCCTCCTCTATGGACTCTGTGGGGGCCGATGCACAGGCCCTGAACCAAGCCCCGTCGAAAGATCTGCATCACCAAGTCCAGGAGCTGACCAGGAGCGTCGCGGCGTTGACCAGGACCGTCCAGGCGTTACAAATGGACCCGTCAAGACCCATCGAGCTGGCTTCAAGTCCAGAGGATGTCCCGTGACGTCGACAGAGGAGGATCCCGTCTTTCCGAGGGAGGCCCATAGACCGCTACGCAGAGGATGGACAGCCCATTTGCCGTCGATGCAACCAGCCCGGACACATTTCCAGGTACTGCAATTTAAACGGGTCCAACCTGGGGCAGAGGGCCAACCCCCAAGCATAAGATCACCAGGCCCTTACAATTGGCGCAATAAGTACGTTGGGGGGCGCCCGGTTTTACCCGTGGTGCTGGACGGTATCCCCATGAGCGCCTTGCTGGATACCGGGTTGCAAGTAACCACTATCCCTTATGTACTTTTTAAGCAGTATTGGACTGATGCTGATATAACACGGTATCCAGACAGTGACTTGAGCATCATCGCCAGTAATGGCTTGCCCGTGCCGCAGATGAGGTTCAAAGAGATGACCATTAAGATTGGTAAAGTTGAACTACCGGCACAGGGAGTGATTATTGTGGACATTGACCGTCGTGAAAGTCACCCTAAAATAACTGTGGGTACTAACGTGATTGAAAATTGTCTTTCAGAGGTAATTGTAATTCTACAACAGGTGGCGGTGAATGCTAGTTCCAGCCAACAGAGAGTCCTCAACAAGGAGATAAAAGCCCTGATGAGACGGCAGCAGGTAGAACTGTCTGGTGGTGAGATCGGTAGCGTAAGACTGAGTGACCCATTCCCCATTTCCATGCCTCCCAAAAGTGAAATGATGATCTGGTGTCGGACTGCAATCGGGTTGAGAGGTAGAGACTACCAAGCCATGGTAGAACCCATGTACTCGGACAGCAGGCCCACCATTTTGACAGCCCGGCGGGTGGTTGATGTCCGTCATGGGAGGGTGCCCGTTCGCATTCTCAACATTGGGGAGAGAGAGGTACACTTACCCAGGTACGCTACACTTGCCAAACTGTTTGTTGTCGAACACAAAGCTATCAGGGCCGTGGAGCCTTTGCCTCCATCTCCACAGGCAGAGGGTAATGGCTCCCAGAAACAAAAGGAGGACTGGTGCCAGAAACTCCATGTGGGTGCTGACTCCACTCCCCTGCACCAAAAACAAGGAGTCTACCGGGTGGTACAGGAGTACGAGAGAGTCTTTAGTAAGCACCCGCTGGACTTCGGCAGAGTAAAAGGGATAGAACACCACATCCCCACAGGGAGCCACCCACCAATAAAAGAGAGACACAGGCCTGTACCCCCTGCACATTATCAGAACACCAAGGGTATGCTGCTCGAAATGAAAGAAGCTGGGGTCATTAGAGATAGCTGTAGCCCCTGGGAAGCCCCCCTGGTTCTGGTAAAAAAGAAAGACGGCACCATGAGAATGTGCGTGGACTATAGACAAATCAACCGTATCACCCACAAAGACGCATATCCGCTGCCTAGAATAGAGGAGTCTTTAGCCGCACTAAAATCAGCTAACTTCTTTTCTACTTTGGACCTTACTAGCGGGTACTGGCAGGTTCCTGTGGCAGAGGCTGACAAGGAGAAGACCGCCTTCATCACCCCGATGGGACTGAGTGAGTTCAACTGTATGCCCTTCGGGCTCTGCAACGCACCAGGGACCTTCCAGAGGCTGATGGAATGCTGTCTAGGGCACCGAAACTTCGAGACGGTCCTCCTTTACCTGGACGATGTGATCGTCTATTCGAAGACTTACGAGGACCATCTAAAGCACCTGGCTGAGGTGTTCGAAGCCCTGGCAGGCTATGGCCTGAAGGTGAAACCATCAAAGTGTCACCTGTTGAAACTGAAGGTCCAGTACCTAGGGCACGTGGTAAGTGCGGAAGGAGTAGCCCCCGACCCTGACAAGGTCACGGCAATCAAGAGCTGGCCAAGCCCTTCGAACATCAAGGAAGTGAGGCAATTCCTCGGGTTGGTAGGCTACTACCGAAGGTTCATCCCCGGGTTCACTAAGATGGCAGCTCCTATGCAGGACCTCCTGATAGGACAGTCTAAGTCCAGAAGTCAAAAGCCACCCTTCAAGTGGGATAAACCGGAAGAGGGGTCCTTCCGCCAGTTGAAGATGGCCCTCACAGGGGATGAGATCCTGGCCTGCCCTGATTATGGCCAGCCTTTTATTCTCCACACAGACGCCAGTAATGTGGGACTGGGAGCCGTACTGTCACAAAACCAACAGGGCCGGAAAGGGTGATCGCGTACGCCAGCCGGAAGCAGAGGCCCACCGAGAGGAACCCGGAGAATTACAGCTCCTTCAAGCTAGAATTCTTGGCGGTGGTGTGGGCCATAACGGAACGCTTCAAGCATTACCTGGCCTCCGCAAACTTCACTGTGTACATGGACAACAACCCGTTAACACACCTAGACAGTGCAAGACTTGGTGCCCTGGAACAGCGGTGGATGGCCCGTCTCACCAATTATGACTTTGTGATCAAGTACCGGGCAGGCAAAACCAATGCCAACGCTGACGCCCTGTCGAGAATGCCTCACTTACCTGAAGGTGACGAAGACCCAAAAGAGCTGGAGGAGGTAGAACTCCCCGCGTTTCACCGGTATGGAGCCGCTCAATACTCCCACCGTGTGAAGGAAGAGGATTTAACAACCGTTATGATCAATCCCCTACCTCACCACAGCTGGGCCGAGACCCAAGATAGTGACCCTGCAATCCGCCTGGTGAAAGATCTGCTGACCCAGGAAGACGTCCGCTTAGGTGCGGATGCTCCAGAGGAAGCCAAGCAGCTATGGAAAGAGAAGAGCAAGCTGTTCCTCTATGAAGGCAAGCTGTGCAGACGACTTGTCAACCACCGGACACACGAGCTGACCTGGCAAGTCGTGGTCCCAAGGCGGGATGCAGCTATGGTCCTGGGGGCTTACCATGACAGTGCGGGGCGCTTCGGTTGGAAGAAACTGGAGTTCCTGCTAAGAGGACGGCATGAGAGGGGCTGTAGAGAAGTGGTGCAGGGACTGTGGCCCTTGTAACTTAAGGAGAAAAGACCGCACCAGCCAGAAGGCACCCTTGAAGCCCATCGTCACACAGCAGCCTCTTGAGCTGGTAGCCCAGGATCACGTCAAATTGGCTCCAAGCCGGTCAGGATACATCTACGCCCTGACAATCGTGGACCACTATTCCCGTTTTCTAGTGGTGGTCCCGGTAAAAGACTTGACAGCCCAAACGGCGGCCAGAGCCTTCCAGCAATACTTCTGCCGTCCACACGGGTATCCAATCCAGAACAGGTCCTGACGGACCAGGGTCCAGCGTTCGAAGCTGAAATCTTCCAAGAATTCTGCAACCTCTATGGCTGTAAGAAGATTCGGACAACGCCTTACCACCCACAAACCAACGGGATGTGCGAGAAAATGAACAATATAGTCATTGATCTCCTGAAGACGTTGCCCCTGGAGGAACGCAGCCTGTGGCCAGAAAATCTGACGGATCTAATAGACTTATACAACCATATCCTGGTGAATGCTACAAACTGCACCCCGGCTTACCTGATGCGAGCTAGACCAGGTAAGCTGCCCGTAGACCTGGAGATGGGAGTCCTAACACCTGAGGACACCTCCCCGGATGCGGACTGGGATACGGAAAGGCGACTGCAGTACAAGAAGGTACAGGAGAGTGTGGAGAAGAGCTTGGCCCAGGTGAGAGAAAGGCAAAAAAGACCCCTCAACCAACACGCCCCTGCTGGTCCCCTAGAACCTGGTGAGCAGGTCCTGAAGCGAAAGAGAAGGCTACATAAGTTGGACGACCAGTGGGAAAGGGAACCCTACACCGTACTGCAGTCTGATCACGACAACCCGAAGGTGTGCGTGATCACCAAGGACGGAGGAGAAACCACTGGTACCGTCTCCAGAGACCACCTCAAAAGATGCCCCGAGCAACTCCGTAGTGCAGAAGAGGATCAAAATGACCTTGAACCCGCAGAGGACAAGGAAAAAATGATCAGCACCGTTCTCGGAGAGTTCCCTCAGTCCTGGACTCGAATAAACGATGCCATAGTGGCACCCGTCCTGCATTTCCTGCAACCGGCTCAGCAACAACCTACACCAGAGCCGGAAGGCGAAGAAGAGCAAGCAGTTCCAGAGGCGGAAGAGCCTGTACCAGCAGCCCAGGAGAATCAACCCTCTGCTGACAGTGAGCCTGCCATGCCTGCGGTAAGCCACAGGACCCCCAGACAGCTGCCTGCCCTGCCTGTAAGTCCAGCTGGTAGCAGTACCCCTAACGCTAGTGGGGAAAGCCAGGTCGGTCCACCACCAGACAGTGGGTTACGCAGGTCAACCAGGAGCACAAAGGGGCAGATACCCGCTTGCTGGAGAATATAGCGTGCACTAAAATTGTAAATAACCCTGTTGCCAAGTGTTGAAATGTTTACAAAGTTACATGCAAGATTGGTAATTCTGTGTTTCAGTTTCTTACAGTTACCGTACGGACTCGAAGGTTATGGACTTTTAATAACCGGGACTTTGTATGGACTGCGTTCGGAGCCTAACCAAGGAATGAACTAAGACTGTGAAGGACTTGGGGTAGGACAGACCCCCACCTGGTTAAGGCTCCCCGTTGTGTTGGTGATATGGACACCCGGTCACAGACCACACTGTGACCTTAAGAACTCAATCTGTGTGTCGTTTGTCTACTAATGTTTTATAGTCATGTATATTATCTTTGTTTACTGTTTAGTCCCGGAGTACTAAATTCTACTAGGGGGGAATGTGTCACCCTGGCCTGGATGCCACAAATATAATAAAGCTGTGTCTGAGAGCAAGGGGGAGGTTCTCTGGTCAGGGGAACATTAGCATGCAATACCTCCTGTCTCAGGCCAGTAGGGGGAGCAGGCTGCCCCTATAAAAGCTGGAACTGGGGGCAGGGTTAGGGAGAACTGGACGACCTGTCTCTGGATTGAGAGGTGTCCTAGAGCAGAGAGGGACAGTTGTATTGCACCCTAAGAGGACGTGTGGCGGTAGGAGAGCCACAAGCCAGGGACAAGAGGTGAAGTGCGCCTGTCCTGGCAGACAAAGAACCCAATTTACCAGACTTTGGCGTCTGAGGCTGTGAGGATTCCACGTCCTACAGCAGATAACCAGTCGCAGGGGACTGTATGTTCCTTGGCCTAAGAAGCACGGAGGTTCCGCCACACCAGAAGGGACCAGCAAAGCCGTACCAGGCCGGGAATAGAAAGGGACCCAAGTTGCAGGCCATACGGGCGAGAAGACATGGTGAGCTCGGGAACGTGGGCTGTTACCCTATAAGGAGGAAATAGCCAGAAGGAGCGCAGAGAGCACGGTAGGCCTACACCCTCACCCTGACCGGGGCCAATTTCCCGTTTTCTCTCAGACGTCCAGGCCCCCCTCCTAGCCGGGCCTGTTTGTGGGTCAGTTCACCTGTTCTAGTAAAGACCCTGGACTGCAACCTGTTGTCTGTGTGCTCCTTGCTCCTCCAGCACTAACGGCGCTGGGATGCCCTAAACCATCACCCCCATCTTCTACTATACTGCCCTGGGGCCGCACTCTTCCCGTGGGGAGTCACACTACCCCAGCTGCATACACCATCAGCCCCAGCAGTCAGCCTTGCAGCGGCGGTTCGCACTGACCGCAATCCACGGGTGGCGTAGTCGGACATTACCAACAGCGCATGGCAGACTACCACTGGTCTGACCACCCTGAGCCACGGAACCAGGTTGCCACTACTACCCCCATCGTTTCCCGATTGCCCGGCTCCGAGTGCCCCACGGCCCAGGGGGCGAGTCACATACCCTATAACTGTATAGCAGACCCGCTCCTTTCTAATAGGAACATGCCATTACTGTGGCCTACCTCTATGTGTCTTTAAATTGTTATTGTATTTTTTCCTAAATTTTGGCAGCAGCTGTACTCACTGCATACCCTATAACTGTACAGCAGACCCGCTATTTTCTAATGGGAACATGTTGTTACTGTTGCCCAGATCTATGTGTCTTTAAATTATTTTGGAGGTTCTTCCTAAGTTTTGGCAGCTGTTGGACTCACTACATACCCTATAACTGTATAGCAGACCCTCTCGTTTCTAATGGGAAAATGTCATTACTGTGGCCCACCTCTATGTGTCTTTAAATTGTTATTGGGTTTTTTCCTAAATTTTGGCAGCCTTTGGACTCACTGCATACCCTATAACAGTATAGCAGACCTGCTCCTTTCTAATGGGAGCATGTCGATACTGTGGCCTACCTCTATGTGCCTTTAAATTGTTATTGGCTTTTCCCTCAAATTTGGCAGCCGCTGTAAATGTGATGCCCTCCCTGAGCAATTGGGGGATACTCGGAGCCGGGTCAGTGTAGATGTTGCGGGGATGCAGTCGTGGCCTAGACCCGTTCCGTGCCCAGGGCTGTCACATAAAAATATTGGGCTTCTTTAGGATGAGTGGTTTGTTCGACTACGCCACCCGTGGCTTCTGGTGAGGGCCACTAGCGCTGCGACAGTCCTCTGAGGCTGGTGTTTTGGGCAGCTCGATTGGTATACTCCCCACAGGAGGAGTAGGCCTCAGGGCAGTGTTTACTGAACTGTAAGGAGGTTTGGTGGGTGCAGTGTCGCGCAGGAATAAACAAGCGCAGGCGGTGAATGAAGTCATCCGGGTCTTTACTCACTTTAGATGAACTTTCAGCCGCAAAGCTTCTCTCTGCTACACACGGCATACTGCGGTCACCGGGAAGGGGGTTCAGCACTTCCCAGGTAGATCAGGAGCACCTGTCAAGACCCCGTCAGTGTGTTCCTCTCCTTCTCTTTCTCCTCCTGCTTGTGTTCCTCCCTGGGATCCACTAAGCCGCCGGGCCTTTCCAACAGTGACGTGAAGTACACAGTCAGATATCGGGGGGGCCGGTCACCACTTTTGCAGCAGGAATCCCTCTGGCAGAGCAAGAGTAAAGAATACAGGTGGCGACTCCGCTCCGTCCTTATCCCCCTGGGATCCTTTTGCCGGTGGAGCCTATCTCCTCTGCTCCCCTCCAAGGCCTTCTTACGACAGGTGACTCGCCCAGGGGAATGGGGATTACTCGGTACTGGGCCTTTAGCCTGGCCTTTAGGGATGTCGCGGTGGTCGGCTCCCGGGCCCGTACCCTGGGGTCCCTCTTTAAAAGCGTTGATAGTTGTTTATTTTATTAAGAGTTCGTGACGCCACCTGTGGCTTCTGGTGAGAATCACCAGCGCTGCGCAGTCCACTGAGGCCGATGATAAGGCAGCTTGATGGCATAGCTCCCCACAGGTGGAGCTAGGCCTCAGGGCAGCGTATGAAGGAGATGCAGGACAGGCGAGACCCAGCCGGGTCTCGCAACATGGTGTCCGCTAACAATTTGAGCCGATTTTCCATTCAATTTGTTAGCGGACACCATGTTGCATTTGGAGAGTCCCTGTGTGCCCAAACATTGGAGCTCCCCCACAAATGACCCCATTTTGGAAACTAGACCCCCAAAGGCACCTATCTAGATGCATAATGAGCACTTAGAACCCCCAAGTGCTTCACAAATTGATTTGTAAAAATGAAAAAGTGTTTTTTTTTCACTTTTTCATTTTTACGAATCAATTTGTGAAGCACCTGGGGGTTCCAAGCGCTCACTATGCATCTAGATAGGTGCCTTGGGTGGTCTAGTTTCCAAAATGGGTCACTTGTGGGGGAGCTCCAATGTTTAGTCACACAGGGCCTCTCCAAACGCAACATGGTTCCAATTTGTTAGCAGACACCATGTCGCGTTTAGAGAGCTCCTGTGTGCCTAAACATTGGAGCTCCCCCACAAGTGACCCCATTTTGGAAACTAGACCACCCAAGGCACCTATCTAGATGCATAGTGAGCACTTGGAACTCCCAGGGGCTTCACAAATTGATTCGTAAAAATGAAAAAGTGTTTTTTTTTCACTTTTTCATTTTTACGAATCAATTTCATAGAATCATAGAATGGTAGAGTTGGAAGGGACCTCCTGGGTCATCTGGTCCAACCCCCTGCTCAAAGCAGGATTCACTAAATCATCTCAGACAGATGTCTGTCCAGCCTCTGTTTGAAGACGTCCATTGAAGGGGAACTCACCACCTCTCGTGGCAGCCTGTTCCACTCATTAATCACCCTAACTGTCAAAAAGTTTTTTCTAATATCTAATCTGTGTCTCCTCCCATTTAGTTTCATCCCATTGCTTCTAGTCTTTCCTTGTGCAAATGAGAATAAAGATGATCCTTCTACAATGTGACAGCCCTTGACATATTTGTAGACAGCTATTAAGTCTCCTCTCAGTCTTCTTTTTTGCAAGCTAAACATTCCCAAATCCTGCAACCGTTCCTCATAGGACATGGTTTGCAGACCAGTCACCATTCTGGTCGCTCTTCTCTGAACTTGCTCCAGTTTGTCGATGTCTTTTTTAAAATGTGGTGCCCAAAACTGTACACAGTATTCCAGATGAGGTCTGACCAAAGAGGAGTAAAGACCGATAATGACTTCACGTGATCTAGACTGTATGCTTCTGTTAATACATCCCAGAATTGTATTTGCCTTTTTTGCTGCTGCATCACACTGTTGACTCATGTTCAGTCTATGATCTATTAGTATACCTAAGTCTTTTTCACATGTACTGTTGCTTAGCTCTATTCCTCCCATTCTGTATATGCTTTTTTCATTTTTATTGCCCAGATGTAGTACTTTGCATTTTTCCCTGTTAAAAACCATTCTGTTGGTTGCTGCCCACTGCTCCAGTTTATTTAGGTCTTTTTGAATCCTCTCTCTCTCTTCTCTAGTATTAGCTATCCCTCCTAGCTTTGTGTCATCAGCAAATTTAATCAGTTTACCCTCAATTCCTTCATCTAAATCATTGATAAAGATGTTGAACAATACAGGTCCCAGGACAGAGCCCTGTGGTACCCCACTTGAGACATTCATCCATCTGGATGTGAAGCCATTTACAACCACCCTTTGAGTCCGATCACTAAGCCAGTTATGAATCCACCTAACAGTTGCCTGGTCCATTGCATACTTGGTCATTTTTTCAATAAGGATGGTGTGAGATACTTTGTCAAATGCTTTGCTGAAGTCAAGATATACTATATCTACAGCATTTCCCTGATCCACCCAGTCAGTGATTCTGTCATAGAAGGAAATTAAGTTAGTCTGACATGACTTGTTAGTTACAAACCCATGCTGACTCTGGTTAATCACTTCATTCTTATCCATGTACTTACATACATGTTGTTTAATAATTTGTTCAAAGATCTTTCCTGGTATAGAAGTCAGACTCACCGGCCTATAGTTCCCTGGGTCCACCTTCTTCCCCTTTTTGAAGATAGGAACAACATTTGCTCTTCTCCAGTCTTCTGGGACTTCTCCTGTTCTCCAAGAATTTTCAAAGATTATGGAGAGTGGTTCTAAAATTTCTTCTACGATCTCCTTCAGTACTCTGGGGTGTAATTCATCTGGACCTGGAGACTTGAACTCATTTATGTTAGCTAAATATTCCCTCACAATCTTTCTGTTTACAGATAACTTGGATTCCTCTATTCCTTTAAAAGGACAGTGAAGATCAGTTGATGTTACATTTTCTTTCTGAGAAATTTGTGAAGCACCTGGGGGTTCCAAGTGCTCATTATGCATCTAGATAGGTGCCTTGGGTAGTCTAGTTTCCAAAATGGGGTTATTTGTGGGGGAGCTCCAATGTTTAGTCACACAGGGCCTCTCCAAACGCGACATGGCGTCCGCTAACAATTTGAGCCGATTTTCCATTCAATTTGTTAGCGGACACCATGTCGCGTTTGGAGAGCCCCTGATGTGCCTAAACAGTGGAGCTCCCCCACAAGTGACCCCATTTTGGAAACTATACCCCTCAAGGATTTTATTAAGGTGTATAGTGAACATTTTGAACCCAGAGGTACGACACAGAATTTGATAACATTAGGTCATCATATTGAATAAGTTGTCATTAGTCTTGAGCGCAAGTGCTCGCTACTTGAGTTTGCATCGGGTACTCAGGTATGCACCATGTACTGCGTGTGCTCGAGTGACATGCTCGAGTCCCCGCCCGGATGTTTCACGGTTATTAGACACCCAAAAAAAACATGCGGGAATCGCTCGTGCATGGCAGGCAATCCCCGCAAAGTTTTTTGGGCCGTGAAGCATATGGGGCGGAGACTCGAGCATGTCACTCAAATACCCACGATACTCAATGCATACCAGAACACCCGATGCAAACTCAAGTAGCGAGCACTTGCGCTCAACACTAGTCGCCATATCGTCATCTTTTTTTCTTACTTTTGAAAAAAATCCCAACCCCATCACAACCCTAACCCCAACCCTAACCCCAACCCCAGCCCTAACCCTAACACAACCCTAACCGTAGCACAACCCTAACCCTAGCACAACCCTAACCCCAGCACATCTTTTTTTCTTACTTTTGAAAAAAATCCCAACCCCATCACAACCCTAACCCCAACCCTAACCCCAACCCCAGCCCTAACCCTAACACAACCCTAACCGTAGCACAACCCTAACCCTAGCACAACCCTAACCCGAGCACAGCCCTAACCCTAGCACAACCCTAACCGTAGCACAACCCTAACCCTAGCACAACCCTAACCTGAGAGTTTATTTTTCACGCTGTTCCTCATGCGGTATAAGTGATTAGACGACCTTATTCTTTGGGTCGGTGAGACTACAGCGATACCAGAATCATATGGGGTTTTTATAACTGACAGCTGTCACACACTAAAAGATGCATTTTTTGTAAAATCTTGTTTTTGCATCGCCATATTTTGAGAGCTATAATTTTTCCAGATTTTGGCAGACAGTCATTTGATGGCTTGTTTTTTGCGGGATCAGTTGATGTTGTTATTGGTGCCATTTTCAGGCACGTGACATTTTTTGATCGCTTTCTATTCCAATTTTTGGGAGGCAGAATAAACAAAAACCAACAATTCAGGAATTGTTTTTTTTTTTTTTTTTTTATTCTGTTCCGTGTGTGGTAAAATTGATAAGGCAGCATTATTCTTCGGGTCAGTAAGTTTACAGCAGTGCCACATTTATATCGTATTTCTATGTTTTTCACTTTTACATAATAAAAGCAATTTTATAGAAAAAATTATTTTTTAGCATAGTTTTATTCTGAGAGCTATAACTTTTTTACTTTTTGGCTGATGGAGCTGTATGGTGGCTTGTTTTTTGCGGGACGAGATGACGTTTTCAGCAGTACCATTTTTATTTATATTTGTCTTTGATCGCGTGTTATTCCATTTTTTGTTTGGCGGTATGGTGATAAAGCATTGTTTTTTGCTTGTTTTTTTTTTTTTTTTTTTACCGTGTTCACTGAAGGGGTTAACTAGTGGGACAGTTTTATAGGTCAGGTTGTTCTGGACGCGGCGATACCAAATATGTGTACTTTTATTGTTTTTTTTTTATTTTTTTATAAGAATATTTATTGATGGGTACATTATATTTTTATTTTTGGTGGATTATTTTTTTTATTTTTTATTTTATATTTTTACAATTTTTTTTTTTCCCTTTCTGACAGTTTTTATACTTTATTACTTTGTCCCACTATGGGACTTTCACTTATTTTTCTCTGATCGCCTGCATGGCACAGGAATGCAGCACCATCCCTGTGCCATGCAGGCTGTCAGCGCTGGACAGTGAGAAGATTGTTTGGAGATGCACTGCGCATGCCCAAAAAATCTTCCTGCTGTCTGGTGACCCGGATGTTGTCATGACGACATCGGGTCATCATGGCAACATCCTGGTAGCCACGGCAGACAGCGCTGGAAGCCGGAAGAGGAGGTGAGTATCTGCGATCACCTCCCCTTGCCACCGCAATGCTGCGATCAACTTCGATCGCAGCACCGCGGGGGTTAATGTGCTGGGAGTGGTGCGTGACCGCTCCCTGCACATAGTACCGGGTGTCAGCTGACACCCGGCGGCGATCGCGCCCGCACAGCCTGTGTGCGCGCGATCGCCATGACATACTAATACGGGTCTGGCTCTTAAGTCCCAGGGCACAGACGCGTATTAGTACGTCTAATGTTGTTAAGGGGTTAAACAGGTCATTGCATTCTTAATGTCCCACAATTTTTTCAGATATTCTAATGAATATTACCTACAATGTAAAGGCGTATCTATGGGGGCAAAGTACTCCCCCTCATTGGCTAACTTGGTCATGTCTTATTGGGAACAAAAATTCTTATATTCTGTTGATAATCCGTTTTCAAATAGTATCCAATGGTATGCCAGATTTATAGACGATCAACTCTTCATATGGAAGGGCGATTAATCTGATATTCCATCATTCATAGAATATTTGAACAGTAATTAATTGAATTTGTCGTTCACATTTTCTTTTCATTCAAGGTGTATCTCTTTTTTGGATTTGCAATTGGAGGGGACTGAGCATGGAATTTCAACATCCACATATTTCAAACCCATGTCAGGTAACACAATTCTCCACGCCAGGAGTGGACATCCGTTACATACTATTAAGGCCATACCGGTAGGAGAAATAGTCAGAATAAAATGCAATTGTAGCAATTCTAACAATTTAAATAAAGAATTATCCCATTGTAAAAACAAATTGAAACAAAGGGGCTATCCACAGTGGATATTAAACAGAGCAAGTAAAATTGCAGAGGATAAAAGCAGATCTGATCTATATTCAGGATAACAACCACGGTAATCAACAAGTAACATTATCCGTCCAATATAGCCCTCAATTTAACAGTATCAAAAATATAGTAGTAACATTTTTACCAATGCTATATGAAGATTCCACGCTAGCACAAGTTCTTTCCCCAGGTATCAGGATAGTATCCAAGAGATCACAGACTTTGGGGAACATTCTTTCCCCTTCCTTAACAAACTCTCTCCAAAAAAAACATACCTGGTTGCAATGTCAAGGATTTTACAAGTGTGGTCAAAATAGGTGCAATCTCTGTCAATATGTAAAAGTCACAAAAAAATTTTCTAATGCTGATAAATCCCAGACATTTCATAAAAATCAATTTATCAACTGCAACTGTGATCATGTAGTATATGTAATTCATTGTACTTTATGTGATAAAATGTATGTGGGATGTACAATCAGAAAACTGAAAAAAAGAATTTCTGAATATGTCTCTGATATAACTAATGTTTCTACAAATAATCATAATATATCTCATGCTTCTAGGCACTTTATACAACACCATAATAGAAATGTATCCTCATTCCAAGTTATGGGCATTGAGAGGGTTACTCCGAATCCTAGAGGGGGAGACTCAAGGAAACGTCTGCTAAACCGCGAGACATATTGGATAATGACTCTTGATACCTGCAATCCCACTGGCCTCAATTTGCGGCATGAACTTATGTATCACTATTAATTTTTAAATTTCTTTTTGTATAGGCTCACCTACATGTGTCTTTTTCTATGTAGTTGTTTTTATAATGCATTGCAGAAATCCTTTTTGTATGTGTCATATTAAATTACATTTTGTATGGTTCAATCATGTGATTTTCGCTGCTCTGATTGACAGTTAATCATGTGATTTTTATCTTTCATTGGATTGGTGTATTTTTTGTATTTAATCACGTTTGTTCATTAGTCATATAGCTTTGACAAAGGACGCATATGGCGTTTGAAACGCATTGCTATGGTTAAATATTTTTATATGGAATTGCCATTACTTAAAAAACTCATTTTATCCACGATAGAAGCTGAAATGTTTTTCTAATCATTGGCTGGTGGTGGTTGCTGTTGCCAGATGGTATTAGCAGTGGTGGTTGTTGCTATACGGGGGCTGCAGGCCACACACCAACAGAAAAGGTCTAAAGACCACACAGCAACGCATAAGGGCTGGGGCTGGAGGCCACACACCAACACAAAGAGGTTGAGCTGAAAGCCACACACCAACACAGAGAGGCTGGAGTCCACACACCAACACACAGGTCTGAAGGCCACACACCAACGCAAATGGGCTCGAATCCACACACCAACAAAGAGGGTCTGGAGGCCACACACTAACATACAGGGGATGCAGGCCTCACACCAACACACAGGGGATGCAGGCCTCACACAAACACACTAACTAGGAGGTAGTTGTTGCCAGATGGTGGTATTGGCTGTTGGTGGTTGTTGCCAGATGGTATTGGCTCGTGGTGTTGGCTGTTGCCAGATGGTATTGACTGGCGGTGGTGCTTGTTGCCAGATGCTATTGGCCGGTGGTTTTAGTTGTTGCCAGATGCTATTGGCCGTTGGTTTTGGTTGTTGCCAGATGGTATTGGCCGGTGGTGGTGGTTGTTGCCAGATGGTATTGGCTGTTGGTGGTGGTTGTTGCCAGATGGTATTGGCTGGTAGTGTTTGTTGCCAGATGGTGGTGGTTGTTGCCAGATGGTATTGGCTGTTGGTGGTGGTTGTTGCCAGATGGTATTGGCTGTTGGTGGTTGTTGCCAAATGTTATTGCCTGGTGATGGTGGTTGTTACCAGATGGTTATGGATGGTAGGTAGTGGTTATTGTTGCCAGATGATGTTGGCTGTTGTTGGTTTTGGTTGACAGATGGTATTGGCTGGTGGTGTTTGCTGTTGCCAGATGGTATTAGCTGGTGGTGGTTGCTGAAAATCACACACCAACACACAGGGACTAGGCTGGAGTCCACGGAGTCCATACACCAACACCCAGGGACTTGAGGCTACAGTACCTCAACACAGACTGGATGCCACAGCAACATTCAAGGGGCTGAAGTCCACACACCAACACACACCAACATTCAGGGGCTGGAGGCCACACACCAACACACGAAAGCTGGAGGCCACACACCAACACACAGGAGCTGGAGGCCACACACCAGGGGCTGGGCTTGAGGCCACATACCAACACACAGGGGCTGGTTTGGAGGCCACACACGAATACAGGCGCTTGGTTGGAGCCCACACATCAACATAGGGGCTGAGCTGAAGTCCACACATGTAACACACAGGGGCTAGAGTCCAGAGACCAACACACAGGGGCTGGAGTCCACACACCAACACACAGGGACGCGGCAGGAGTCCGCACACCAACACACAGGGGATTTGGAGTCCAAATGCCAACACACAGGGGCTGGCCACACACCAAGCACACTAGGTGAGCTGGAGGCCACACGCAATACACCCCTGGGGCTGGAGGACACACACCAACAGGGGACAGAGGCTGCTGGTGTAGGTGGTGGTTCTAAGATGGCATTGGCTGGTGGTGGTTGTTGGCAGATGGTATTGGCTGGTGGTGGTTGTTGCCAGATAGTATTGGCTGGTGGTGTTGGTTGTTGCCAGATGTATTGGCAGGTTGCGGTGGTTGTTGCCCGATACTATTGGCTGGTGGTTTTGGTTGTAGCCAGATGCTATTGGCTGGTGGTTTTGGTTGTTTCCAGATGGTATTGTGATCCCTTCAAGCTGTCAGGCTCTAATGAAACAAGAAGGCTCAGGTGTTACACTTTGTACATTCTATACCAATTGTGATGTCACATGATGTCTATGATGTTTATGTGCTTTGTGATGTCAACAAAACTACCTGTTTAACCCTTTCCAACCCAATGATTTACTTTGATTTTGTGAAAAGATTATTTAGATGCAACGGCTCATGTGGTTGTTGTTGCCAGATGGTATTGACTGGTGGTGGTTGTTGTTGCCAGATGGTGTTGGTTGGTGGTTGTTGCTGATGCCAGATGGTATTTGGCTGGTGGTGGTTGCTGTTGCCAGAAGATATTTGGCTCGTGGTGGTTGCTGTTGCCTGACGGTATTTATCTGGTGGTGGCTATTGCCAGATAGTATTGGCTGGTCAGGTGATTGTTGCCAGATGCTATTGGCTGGTGGTGTTGGTTGTTGCTAGATGGTATTGACTGGTGGTGGTAATTGTTCGCAGATGCTATTGGCCAGTAGTTGTGGTTGTTGCCAAATACTATTGGCTGGTGGTGATGGTTGTTGCCAGATGGTATTAACTGGTGGTGGTGGTTTATGCCAGATGGTATTGGCTGGTGGTGGTGGTTGATGCCAGATGGTATTGGCTGGTGGTGGTGGTTGTTGCCAGATAGTATTGGCTAGAGGTGGTTGTTGTTGCCTGGTGGTTGCTGTTGCCAGATGGTATTATGATGGTGGTTGTTGCGATACCAGGGCTGGAGGCCACACACCAACACACAGGCACTGGGCTGGAGGCTACATACCAACACAAAGAGGCTGAGCTGGAAGCCACTCACCAACACACACCCACAAACAAAGAAGGGCTGGAGTCCACACACCAACAAAGAGGGGCTGGAGGCCACATACCAACATACAAGGGAAGCAGGCCTCACACCAGGACACCGAGGATGCAGGCCTCACACAAACACACTAGGGCTGGAGGCCACACGCCAACACACAGGGCTGGAGGCCAAACACCAACAGGGGATGGTGGTTTTTGCCAGATGGAATATATTGGCTGTTGGTGGCTGTTTCCAGATACTATTGACCGGTGGTTTTGGTTGTTGCCAGATGCCATTGGCTGGTGGTGGTGGCTGTAGCCAGATGCTATTGGCTGGTGGTTTTAGTTTTTGCCACATGCTATGGGCTGGTGTTGGTTGTTGCCAGATGGCATTGGCTGGTGGTGGATTTTGGTGCCAGATGGTATTGGCTGGTGTGGTTGTTGTTGCCAGATGGTATTGGATGATGGTGGTTGTTGTTGCCAGATGGTATTGTTTGGTGATGGTTGCTGGTGCCAGATGGTATTGGCAGGTAGTGGTTCCTGTTGCCAGATGGTATTGGCTGGTGGTATTGGTTGTTGCCAGATAGTATTCATAGAGTGGTTGTTGCAAGATGGTATTGGAAGGTGGTGTTGGTTGTTGCCAGACAGCATTGACTGACTGGTGTGGTGGTGGTGGTTTATGCCAGATGGTATTGGCAGGTGGTGGTTGATGCCAGATGGTATTGGCTGGTGGTGGTGGTTGTTTCCAGATAGTATTGGCTAGTGGTGGTTGTTGTTGCCTGGTGGTTGCTGTTTCCAGACGGTATTATGATGGCGGTTGTTGCGATACCGGGGCTGGAGGCCACACACCAACACAAAAGGGCTGAAGACCACACACCAACACACAGGCACTGGGCTGGAGGCTACATACCAACACAAAGAGGCTGAGCTGGAAGCCACTCACCAACACACACCCACAAACAAAGAAGGGCTGGAGTCCACACACCAACAAAGAGGGGCTGGAGGCCACATACCAACATACAAGGGATGCAGGCCTCACACCAGCACACCGAGGATGCAGGCCTCACACAAACACACTAGGGCTGGAGGCCGCACGCCAACACACGGGGCTGGAGGCCAAACACCAACAGGGGATGGTGGTTGTTGCCAGATGGAATATATTGGCTGTTGGTGGCTGTTTCCAGATACTATTGGCCGGTGGTTTTGGTTGTTGCCAGATGCCATTGGCTGGTGGTAGTGGCTGTAGCCAGATGCTATTGGCTGGTGGTTTTAGTTTTTGCCACATGCTATGGGCTGGTGTTGGTTGTTGCCAGATGGCATTGGCTGGTGGTGGATTTTTGTGCCAGATGGTATTGGCTGGTGTGGTTGTTGTTGCCAGATGGTATTGGATGATGGTGGTTGTTATTGCCAGATGGTATTGTCTGGTGATGGTTGCTGGTGCCAGATGGTATTGGCAGGTAGTGGTTCCTGTTGCCAGATGGTATTGGCTGGTAGTATTGGTTGTTGCCAGATAGCATTCATAGAGTGGTTGTTGCAAGATGGTATTGTAAGGTGGTGTTGGTTGTTGCCAGACAGCATGGACTGACTGGTGTGGTGGTGGTGGTTGTTGCCAGATGATATTGGCTGGTGGTGGTGTATTGGATGGTGGTGGTTGTTGTTGCCAGATGGTATTGGATGGTGGTATTTTCTGTTGCCAGATGGTATTGGCTTGAGATGGTTGCTGTTGCCAGATGGTATTAGCTGTTGGTAGTTGTCATAGAGGGTCTGGAGGCCACACACCAACACACAGGGTTTGGAGGCCACACCAACATACAGGGCCTGGAGTCCACACACCAAGGGTCTGGGCAAGAGTTCACATTCCAACACAGGGGCTGGGCTAGATGGAGGCCACACACCAACACACAGGTCCTGGAGGCCACACACCAACACACACAGGGGCTGGGCTGCATGTAGATCACACACATCTGCACAAACACACACAGGTAATGGAGACCGCACACAGTGGCTGGAGCCACAAACCATCACACAGGGACTGGAGGCCACACAACATCAAACAGCGGCTGGAGGCCACACAGCAACAGGGGATGGAGGCCACTGGTGGTGGTTGTTGCCATATGGTATTGGCACATGGTGCTGGTTGTTGCCAGATGGTATTGCCTGGTAGTGGTGCTTGTTGCCAGATGGTATTGGCTGGTGATGGTTGTTGTTGCCAGATGCTTTTAGCTGGTAGTGGTGGTTGTTGCCAGATGGTATTGACTGGTGGTGGTGGTTGTTGCCAGATGTTATTGTATAGTGGTAGTTGTTGTCAGATGGTATTGGCTGGTGGTAGTAGTTGTTGTCAGATGCTTTTAGCTGGTAGTAGTGGTTGTTGCCAGATGGTATTGGCTGGTGGTGGTTGTTGTTGCCAGATGGTGGTGGTTGTTGTTGCCAGATGGTATTTGGCTGGTGATGGTTGTTGTTGCCAGATGGTATTGGCTAGTGGTGGTTGTTGATGCCTGGTGGTTGCTGTTGCCAGATGGTATTATTATGGTGGTTGTTGCGATACCTGGGCTGGAGGCCACACACCAACACAAAAGGGCTGAAGACCACACACCAGCACACAGGCACTGGGCTGGAGGCTACATACCAACACAAAGAGGCTGAGCTGGAAGCCACTCACCAACACCCACCCACAAACAAAGAAGGGCTGGAGTCCACACACCAACAAAGAGGGGCTGAAGGCCACATACCAACATACAGGGGATGCAGGCTCACACCAGCACACCGAGGATGCAGGCCTCACACAAACACACTAGGACTGGAGGCCGCACGCCAACACAGGGGTGGAGGACAAACACCAACAGGGGATGGTGGTTGTTGCCAGATGGAATATATTGGCTGTTGGTGGCTGTTTCCAGATACTATTGGCCGGTGGTTTTGGTTGTTGCCAGATGCCATTGGCTGGTGGTGGTGGCTGTAGCCAGATGCTATTGGCTGGTGGTTTTAGTTTTTGCCACATGCTATGGGCTGGTGTTGGTTGTTGCCAGATGGCATTGGCTGGTGGTAGTTGTTGTTGCCAGATGGTATTGGCTGGTGTGGTTGTTGTTGCCAGATGGTATTGTCTGGTGATGGTTGCTGGTGCCAGATGGTATTGGCAGGTAGTGGTGCCTGTTGCCAGATGGTATTGGCTGGTGGTATTGGTTGTTGCCAGCTAGTATTAATAGAGTGGTTGTTGCCAGATGGTATTGGAAGGTGGTGTTGGTTGTTGCCAGACGGCATTGACTGACTGGTGTGGTGGTGGTGGTTGTTGCCAGATGATATTGGCTGGTGATGGTGTATTGGATGGTGGTGGTTGTTGTTGCCAGATGGTATTGGGTGGTGGTATTTTCTGTTGCCAGATGGCATTGGCTTCTGATGGTTGCTGTTGCCAGAGGGTATAAGCTGTTGGTGGTTGTCATAGAGGGTCTGGAGGCCACACACCAACACACAGGGTTTGGAGGCCACACAAACATACAGGGCCTGGAGACCACACACCAAGGGTCTGGGCAAGAGTTCACATTCCAACACAGGGGCTGGGCTAGATGGAGGCCACACACCAACACACAGGTCCTGGAGGCCACACACCAACACACACAGGGGCTGGGCTGCATGTAGATCACACACATCTGCACAAACACACACAGGTAATGGAGACCGCACACAGTGGCTGGAGCCACAAACCATCACACAGGGACTGGAGGCCACACAACATTAAACAGCGGGTGGAGACCACACAGCAACAGGGGATGGAGGCCGCTGGTGGTGGTTATTGCCATATGGTATTGGCACCTGGTGGTGGTTGTTGCCAGATGGTATTGACTGGTAGTGGTGCTTGTTGCCAGATGGTATTGGCTGGTGGTGGTGGTTGTTGCCAGATGCTTTTAGCTGGTAGTGGTGGTTGTTGCCAGATGGTATTGACTAGTGGTGGTTGTTGTTGCCAGATGTTATTGGATAGTGGTAGTTGTTGTCAGATGGTATTGGCTGGTGGTAGTTGTTGTTGTCAGATGCTTTTAGCTGGTAGTGGTGGTTGTTGCCAGATGGTATTGGCTGGTGGTGGTTGTTGTTGCCAGATGGTGGTGGTTGTTGTTGCCATATGGTATTGGCTGGTGGTGGTTGTTGTTGCCAGATGGTATTGGCTAGTGGTGGTTGTTGTTGCCAGATGGTATTGGCTGGTGGTGGTTGCTGTTGCCAGATGATATTAGCTGGTGGAGGTTGCTGCTATTCGGGGGCTGGAGGCTAGTGTTGAGCCACCCCCGTAGTGTTCGAGTTTGGTTCGGTTCGTCGAACACCCGTATGTTCGCCGAACTGTTCATCGAACTGTTCATCGAACACCTTCGAACACCATTAAAACCAATGGCAGGCAAACAAAAACACATAGAAACACATAGAAAACACCTTTAAAGGTGTCCAAAAGCTGACAAACTGCTCAGAAGACACAACTAACACATGGAAAAGTGACAAGTACATATAGTCATGCGAAAAGAAAAGAGGTGGAGGAGTAAAAGGAGGGGGAGACTCAGATATAGGCATGTCATGCCCTTCTAAAACCAAAAAAGTGCGAAGCCGACACAGCCAATCCGTTCCTGCCCGTGCGACCTCCGTGTCGCCGGGTTTGTGCCAGAGCTGCGGTGGACCCTGACGGCTAGCCCCCCTCTCCGAATACTGGTGCCTGTCCGCTGGTGGGTGGAGAGAGCCCCCCTGAGGTGGAGGCAGGTCTAAGCTTTTTAATTTAAATTGTTTCTCTAATTTGAATGAGTACACTTTAAATCCTTTTACAAGGATCTATTGGAGGGCAAGTCTCATGCCAGCAGCCGAGTAATTCCAGCTCCATTAGCGTTCACTAAAGCTGCTGCAGTTAAAAAGATTTTATAAGGATCGAGTTCGGCGCTCCACCGCAAGGCGTCCTACCGTCAGTTCCAGCCCCTATGCCTTGGGTTGCCTCCCCGATGCTCTTCACTGAGTGTCCCGGGGGCCCGAACCATTTCCTTTGAAAAAATTAAGTGTCCAAACTACAGGTGGTGTAGCTTGCTTAACAGCTGGGATAATCCGCTGACTAGCAGACACTGCTACTAGACACAAAGTATTTCCTGGGCTAGATGCAGTTAAAAATTTGTAATTACATACTCTCGTTGGATGCTGAGAAAGCACTCCATAGAGTCTCCTGGCACACCATATATTATTCCCTTAAAAAGCTTGGGGTAGGGGTCTAGGGGACCCTTTTATAGCCAAAATCACGGCCCTGTATCGCAATACGTCACCTAGGCTGAAAATAAATGGAACATTTTCATCACCTTTCATAATCACCAATGTAACAAGGCAGGGATGTCCTCTGTCCCCTCTCTTATACATCCTAGTGATGGAGCACCTGCTCTCATCAATTCGCCATAACTCCAATATTAGGTGGATTGAGGTGGGAGGCACCGAGTACAAGTGCTCTGCATTTGCTGATGATGTCCTAGTATATATCACTCAATCACATATATCCATCTCTGCTGTTATGGCTGAAATAGATCACTTTGTTACATGGTCAAATTTTAAAATCAATGCAGCAAAGTCTGAGGCCCTCAATGTCTCCCTCCCCAAATCCATACAGGATTCCATCCAGTCCAACTTTCCCTTTGCCTGGCCCTCACAGGGTATCAAATACTTAGGAATTCCTATTCATAGAAACCTCTCCCGTCTATGTTATCTTAATTTTGGGCCATTTATTGAACAACTCCATACAGACCAGGGTTGGCAAGTTAGAACTGTAAGATTCACTACGTGAACCACTGGTGTTTTGTGGAAAAGCACATGTACACTGTGTTCCAAATTATTATGCAAAAAGTGTTTAGGAGTGATAAGGGAAGAATTTTTTTGTTTGTCAGTTAAACTCATTGATGGTGATGTGTGTCAGGGCTCTTTATATCACTGTAAGCAATTGCAGAAACCTGTGCTAATTAGTTTGGCAGGTGTGTCCAATGAAAGGCAAGACTACTTAAGAAGGCTGTCCCATATTATTAAGCAGCCTACATTTTCTGCCAAAATGGGAAAGAAAAAGGATGTGTCGGCTGCTGAGAAGCAACAAATTGTGGAGTGTTTAGGTCAAGGCATGACTACAATCAACATTGCCAAGGCACTTCATCCTGATCATCGCACAATCAAGAAGTATGTAGCTGATTCACAGTACACACGTGTGCGTGCTGATAAGGCAAAATTGAGGACTCTTTCCTACAGGCAATTATGTCAGGTTAAAAGAGCAGCGGCAAAAAAGCCTTGTCATAGCAGCAGACAAGTTTTTGAAGCTGCTGGTGCCTCCAACGTCCCCCAAACAACAAGATGCAGAATCCTTCAGAGGTTTGCAGCTGTGCGTAAGCCATCCTGTCGACCTCCTCTATCCACTGCACACAAGCAGAAACGGTTCCAGTGGGCCAAACAATATATGAAGACTGACTTCAAAACTGTTTTGTTCACCGATGAGTGCCATGCAACGCTCGATGGTCCAGATTGATGGAGTGGAGGATGGCTGGTTGATGGACACCACATGCAAACACGGCTACGGCGCCAACAAGGAGGTGGTGGAGTAATGTTTTGGGCAGGAATCATGGGGAGAGAGATGGTCGGCCCCATTAGGATCCCTGAAGGGGTAAAGATGAACTCCATAATGTATGTGGAGTTTCTCAAACACCACTTCCTGCCATGGTTCAAGAAGAAGAACCGTGTATTCCGCAGCAAGATCATTTTCATGCATGATAATCCACCGTCTCATGCTGCACATAACACATCTGCATCTCTGGCTGATATGGGCATAAAAGGGGACAAACTTATGGTGTGACCCCCATGCTCCCCTAACCTCAACACCATTCAGAACCTCTGGAGCATCATCAAAAGGAGTGTCTATGATGGCAGGAGGCAGTTCACATCTAAGCAACAGCTCTGGGAGGGTATTCTGTCCTCATGCAAAAGAATTAAAGCAGAAACCATCCAAAACCTGACAAATTCAATGGACGAGAGAGTTCAGAAGCTCCTTTCGAACAAGGGGTCATATGTGCAAATGTAACATCACCTAGAATAAAGTTTTGAGTTGAAAACTGTTTGATTTCAGTTTCTAATAACCTGCTAATGCTTATAATTTCAAAAATGACCATTTTTTTGTTCTTTATTAAAATGAAAAGGTTGATCGAAGAGTGTGGGGGATCTAAGAGTGCGGCAACCCAGTAGTCAGGATTACTTCGAATTCTGACAATCTAAGGGTCATGTTGCAGGTAGTGCAGCAAGAAGGCACTCATGTGTCTTGCGCATCTAGGAGCCCCAGAATTATTTTCCGAGCTAGATGCAGCTAAAAATTATTAATAAATTGAAAGCTGGTGGAGCTTAGTATAGATGGCCTAATAGAATCAGTACTGCAAACTGCTACAAAGCCCAAATTATTTTCCAGCCAAGATACAGATAAACATGATTAGTAATTTTAAATCTGGTGCAGTTTAGTATAGATGGCCTAATAGAATCAGTACTGCAAACTGCTACAAAGCCCAAATTATTTTCCAGCCAAGATACAGATAAACATGATTAGTAATTTTAAGTCTGGTGTAGTTTAGTATAGATGGCCTAATAGAATCAGTACTGCACACTGCTACAAGGCCCAAATTATTTTCCAGCCAAGATACTGATAAACATGATTAGTAATTTTAAATATGGTGGAGCTTAGTATAGATGGCCTAATAGAATCAGTACTGCACACTGCTACAAGGCCCAAATTATTTTCCAGCCAAGATACAGATAAACATGATTAGTAATTTTAAAGCTTAAAACGGTTGGTGAGGTGATTTTAACAAATCATCAAGCTTTTACTCTCCCCAGGATGACACAGGGGTAGAAAAGTCGTTTCGGATCCATGATTTGTTCATCTTTATGAACGTGAGTCAGTCTACATTATCAGTGGAGAGACGCGTGCGCTTATCTGTCAGCACACCACCAGCAGTGCTGAATACACGTTCAGACGGAACGCTGGCTGCGGGGCATGACAAGATCTCCAAGGCGTAAGTGGCGAGCTCCGGCCATTTATCCAGATTGGAAGCCCAAAAAGAGCAAGGGTCCAGTGACACAGTCATGGCTTTAATGTTTACTTGGAGCTACTCCTGTACCATTGTCTCTAGGCGTTGACTATGTGTCAGACTTCTTGTCTCCTGTGGCCTTGCAAAGGATGGGATAAAAAAGTGGTGAAATTATTCCGCAAAATTGATGTTACCAGCAGATACTGTGTTTCTGTTACGTTTTGAGAGCTGAACACTCGACGGTCCCACGGTTGGCAAGTTGGAACTGTGAGATTCACTACGTGCACCACTAGTGTTTTGGGGAAAAGCACATGTAAGATTCTGCAACAGTCTCTGCTGATACTCCTGCATGTGTGCATCTCTTTCTATTTCAAGAATAATTTCTTCAAATTTACTTTTGTACCGGGGATCTAACAGTGTGGCAACCCAGTAGTCAGGATTATTTCTAATTCTCACAATTCGAGGGTCATGTTGCAGGTAGTGCAGCAAGAAGGCACTCATGTGTCTTGCGCATCCAGGAGCACCAAGTCCCTGTTGTGTTGGTGGCGAGGTAACACTCATGCTTCCTTCCTCTGCCCTCTCCCCCCAACCTCGCACAACAGAAATGTGATCAAGGTCTCCCTCATCTGATGAGTCTTCCATCAGTTTGTCCTCCACTTGTTCCTAGGCTCCTGCACCTTCCTCACTAGTTTGGCTGCTACCATGCGCCCTGGTAAAACCATCTCCCCCACCCTCACAGGCGTGCCGCCTTGGTGCTGCCGACCGTCTGGACCTTGCAGATGTTAGCCCTTCCACATACAACTCCTCCTCCTCTACTTCCTCCACCTCCTCTTGTGCCACCACCTGACTCCGAATTCTGTTTAACATGTGCTCCAGCATGTAAATCACCGGAATAGTCATGCTGATAATGGCATCGTCAGCACTAAACATCTTCGTCGCCATTTCAAAACTGTGCAGAAGGGTGCATAGGTCCCTGATCTGAGACCACTCCTGCAGCGTGATTTGCCCCACCTCTGGATCTCGTTGGCCCAGGCTATACGTCACAACGTATTGCACCAGGGTTTGTCGGTGCTGCCACAATCGCTGCAACATGTGCAGAGTTGAATTCCACTGGGTAGGCACATCGCATTTTAGCCGGTGAAGTGGCAGGCCCAACGACTTCTGTAGAGATGTAAGTCGCTGAGCTGCGGGATGCGAACGGCGGAAGTGAGCACACAGCGACCGTGCCCTCTGCAAAAGGCCATCTAGTCCAGAATAGTGGGCTAAAAATTGCTGGACAACCAGGTTCAACACGTGAGCCATACAAGGCACGTGTGTGACATTGCCCCGGCGAAGGGCCGCACCCAGGTTTGCAGCATTGTCGCACACAGCCTTCCCTGGTTTCAATTCCAGTGGAGACAACCATTCATGAAACTGGTTCTCCAGAGCTGACCACAACTCCCCAGCTGTGTGACTCACATTTCCCAGACATTTCAAAGTAAAAACCGCCTGATGACGTTGAGCCCTGCTGCCAGCATAGTAAGAAGGTGTGCAGGATCCCTTCAGAGCAGTTAGAAAGCTTGTGGCATGACCAGACAGGCTTTGGGTGCAGGTGGAGGACCGAGAGGAGGTTGAGGAGGCAGAAGCAGTGGAGGAACTTTGAGATAAAGAGGATTGACGCACAACTCGTGGGGATGGCAAGACTTGGACAGCAGCCCCTTGTCCTGCTGTCACCATAGTTACCCAGTGCCCAGTCAGCGACATGTAACGCCCCTGTCCATGCCTACTTGTCCAAGTGTCTGTGGTGAAATGCACCCTGTCACATACAGAATTTCTCAAAGAAGCGGTGATGTTGTGTGCGACATGCTGGTGGAGCGCAGGCACACCTTTCTTTGAGACGTAGTGCCGACTGGGCATCTGGTACTGGGGCACTGCGACGGACATAAGGTCTCGAAAATCCTCTGTGTCCACCAGGCGGAAAAGCAGCATTTCTGTAGCCAAGAGCTTGCAGATGGTGAAATTCAACCTCTTAGCTTTCTCATGGCTAGGAGGAAATGGTCTTTTACTTGTCCACATCTTAGGGACCGAGGGCTGGCTGTTGAGCTTAGACGGGGTTGAGAAGGGTGTCCTCGGCAAGCTGTTGGTCTGTGAGGAAGATGGAGGCGGACATGTTAGGTTGCCTTGATCCAGAGGTGGTGCTATCGATGTCGAACAGCGCTGAACACCAGCTAGTGTTTCCACCTCCAAAGAAAATGATGACCTGCCAATCACGCTGGCTGTTGCGGGTAAAGAGGTGGCAGGTCTGCGTCCCAAAACACGTGTGACTGCTGTCCCCCCAGTCACAGAGGATGAAATGGCCGCGGATGCACAAGATGTGGTAGACGGTGGTTGGCCCGGCCGGCTAGGCCGTATTGTAGCACATTGAGCTTCCCACTGCAACTTATGCTTCATATCCATGTGCCGGTTCATGCATGAAGTACTCAAACTATGTATTTTTTGGCCTCTACTTAGCTTTTGCTGACAAATGTTACAGATAACACGAGTTGGGTCATCTTTATCGATCTGAAAAAATGCCCAGGCTATGCAAGGCTTAGCACCCATGCGACCTGAAGACCCACCACGACTGGTGGTCAGAGGCAGAGTTGTGTTTGAGGATGCAGTTGTTGACGTGCTTCCAGTACTACGTCTCTGTCCAGGAAGGCGCAACCTGACCTCGTCGTCACTAGCATCCTCCTCCACCTCCTCTGCTGACCTCATCGACTGGCTGACTGTGGGTTGACAGTAAGTGGGATCTCCAACCCTGTCATCATCACCCTGTGTGTTATCACACCCGTCGTCCTCAGAGCCAACCTCTTCCTGCCCTGACAAAAAACTAAAGTTGTCGCTCTAATCAGGTATTTGAGTCTCATCATCGTCTTCCTCATTGTCTCCACCAGCAGGAGTTACAGTTTGGGAACGAGGGTCTACATTATGGTCAGAACCTTCTGCGTCTGGTCCTGGATCCGACTCATAAAGATTCTGGGCATCAGTGCAGATCATTTCCTCGTCTGGATTCACAGAAGCTCTGGAGCCGACCTCTGATTCCCAGGCTATAGTATGAGTAAACAGCTCTGCAGACTCAACCATCTGTTCTACCCCATACTCAGAAGGGCAGCTGGAGACTTGGGAGCTTTGAGGAAGCAAGTGCGATTGGGGTGACACCTCTGAGGACTGGAGTATTTGTAATGTTGAAGTTGAGGTGGAGGAGAGCCCACTTAAAGGAACACTTGATATCCGTTGAAGCACCTGCTGTTTTTGTGCCTCATCTGGAATTTGTAGCGATTGGCGTGGCCGTAAGAAAGGGATCTTATCACATTGTCCGCTAAACGAAGTAGACATCTTAGTTTAGCTGGAAGATGGTCTTTCTTCTGCAGATGTTACTGTTGCTTTAACACCTACCCCACGGACACAACCTTTTTTTCCCTTCCCAACACGCCTATTCCCCTTTCCACCAGCAGCATGCCTTTTTCCACTCACTTTGGTGGATAACTAATTGACAACTCTGGAGTTGTTTGCACAAAAAACAATGGATGGGAACCGAGCAGAGCTGAGTGGCCAAACTGTGGTATTAGCCCAAAAGTATTGGCTGGGTTAGATGCAGAAAAAAATTATTTTGAATTTGCAACCTGCTGGAGGTTAGTATAGATGGACTAATAGAACAAGTCCCACACACTGCTACAAGCCGAAATATTTTTTCAGAGCTAGATGCTGAAAAAAATTATATTGAATTTGCAACCTGATGGAGGTTAGTATAGATGGACTAATAGAACAAGTCCCACACACTGCTAGAAGCCGAAATAGTTTTTCAGAGCTAGATGCAGAAAAAAATTATTTTGAATTTGCAACCTGCTGGAGGTTAGTATAGATGGACTAATAGAACAAGTCCCACACACTGCTAGAAGCCGAAATAGTTTTTCAGAGCTAGATGCAGAAAAAAAATATGTTGAATTTGCAACCTGATGGAGGTTAGTATAGATGGACTAATAGAACAAGTCCCACACACTGCTAGAAGCCGAAATAGTTTTTCAGAGCAAGATGCAGAAAAAAATTATATTGAATTTGCAACCTGATGGAGGTTAGTATAGATGGACTAATAGAACAAGTCCCACACACTGCTAGAAGCCGAAATAGTTTTTCAGAGCTAGATGCAGAAAAAAATTATATTGAATTTGCAACCTGATGGCGGTTAGTATAGATGGACTAATAGAACAAGTCCCACACACTGCTACAAGCCGAAAGATTTTTTCAGAGCTAGATGCAGAAAAAAAATTAGATTGAATTTGCAACCTGGTGGAGGTTAGTATAGATGGACTGATAGAACAAGTCCCACACACTGCTACAAGCCGAAGCTCAAATATTTTTTCAGAGCTAGATGCAGAAAAAAATTATATTGAATTTGCAACCTGCTGGAGGTTAGTATAGATGGACTAATAGAACAAGTCCCACACACTGCTAGAAGCCGAAATAGTTTTTCAGAGTTAGATGCAGAAAAAAATTATATTGAATTTGCAACCTGCTGGAGGTTAGTATAGATGAACTAATAGAACAAGTCCCACACACTGCTAAAAGCCGAAATAGTTTTTCAGAGCTAGATGCAGAAAAAAATTATATTGAATTTGCAACCTGATGGAGGTTAGTATAGATGGACTAATAGAACAAGTCCCACACACTGCTAGAAGCCGAAATATTTTTTCAGAGCTAGATGCAGAAAAAAATTATATTGAATTTGCAACCTGCTGGAGGTTAGTATAGATGGACTAATAGAACAATTCCCACACACTGCTAGATGCCGAAATATTTTTTCAGAGCTAGATGCAGAAAAAAATTATATTGAATTTGCAACCTGCTGGAGGTTAATATAGATAGACTAATAGAACAAGTCCCACACAATGCTAGAAGCCGAAATATTTTTTCAGAGCTAGATGCAGAAAAAAATGATGTTGAATTTGCAACCTGATGGAGGTTAATATAGATGGACTAAAAGAACAAGTCCCACACACTGCTAGAAGCCGAAATATTTTTTCAGAGCTAGATGCAGAAAAAAATTATATTGAATTTGCAACCTGATGGAGGTTAGTATAGATGGACTAATAGAACAAGTCCCACACACTGCTAGAAGCCGAAATAGTTTTTCAGAGCTAGATGCAGAAAAAAATTATATTGAATTTGCAACCTGATGGAGGTTAGTATAGATGGACTAATAGAACAAGTCCCACACACTGCTAGAAGCCGAAATAGTTTTTCAGAGCTAGATGCAGAGAAAAATTATATTGAATTTGCAACCTGGTGGAGGTTAGTATAGATGGACTAATAGAATGATGCTATGCCCAAAAGGTTTTACTTCACTAGGTGCACACACAGGTGGTGTAGCTTGCAACACAGATAGGCTTCTCCACTGACTAACACACACTGCAAGAGGACAAAAAGGATTAGCTTTGCTAGATTTAGCCAAATGCTGTGAAAAAAACTTGCACAGCACTGGCACAGACCTGCCTTGCAAAAAGTGATAGGAACTGATGTAACCTAGCCCTGAAAAGGACTGCAATTACAATTAGTCTTTACTCCCAACCTATCTATTTAAGAGCACAGACCTGCCTGATAAAAGTGATAGGAACTGATGTAACCTAGCCCTGAAAAGGACTGCAATTACAATTAGTCTTTACACCCAACCTATCTATTTAAGAGTAGTGTTGAGCCACCCCCGTAGTGTTCGAGTTCGGTTCGGTTCGTCGAACACCCGTGTGTTCGCCGAACTGTTCGTCGAACTGTTCGTCGAACACCTTCGAACACCGTTAAAACCAATGGCAGGCAAACAAAAACACATAGAAACACATAGAAAACACCTTCAAAGGTGTCCAAAAGCTGACAAACTGCTCAGAAGACACAACTAACACATGGAAAAGTGACAAGTACATATAGTCATGCGAAAAGAAAAGAGGTGGAGGAGTAAAAGGAGGGGGAGACACAGATATAGGCATGTCATGCCCTTCTAAAATCCAAAAAGTGAGAAGCCGAGACGGCCAGTCCGCTCCTGCCCGTGCCACCTCCGTGTCGCCGGGTTTGTGCCAGAGCCGCGGTGAACCCTGACGGCCAGCCCCCCTCTCCCAATACTGGTGCCTGTCCGCTGGTTGGTCGAGAGAGCCCCCCTGTGGTGGAGGCAGCTCTAAGCTTTTTAATTTAAATTGTCCCTCTAATTTGAATGAATACACTTTAAATCCATTTACAAGGATCTATTGGAGGGCAAGTCTCATGCCAGCAGCCGCGTAATTCCAGCTCCAGTAGCGTCCACTAAAGCTGCTGCAGTTAAAAAGCTTTTATAAGGATCGAGCTCGGCTGTCCACCGCAAGGCATCCTAGTGCCAGTCCCAGCCCCTATGCCTTGGGGTGCCTCCTGATGCTCTTCACTGAGTATCCCGTGGTCCCGAAGCATTTCCTTTGAAAAAATTAAGTGTCCAAACTACAGGTGGTGTAGCTTGCTTAACAGCCGGGATAATCCGCTGACTAGCAGACACTGCTACTAGGCACAAAGTATTTCCTGGGCTAGATGCAGTTAAAAATTTGTAAGTAGATACTCTCGTTGGATGCTGAGAAAGCATTCCATAGAGTCTCCTGGCACGCCATATATGATTCTCTTAAAAAGCTTGGGGTAGGGGTCTAGGGGACCCTTTTATAGCCAAAATCACGGCCCTGTATCACAATACGTCACCTAGGCTGAAGATAAATGGAACTGTAGCACCGAGGGCTCGGTTGCTACAGACGTATTGCACCTCACCCAGAGGTGTGATATCTCACTCTCAGATAAGGATGGAGTGTGGATCAGGACCCGACACCTGCATGCATTACACCACATTGCCGTGGGGCAGGGCGACCAATATGCCCCTGAGATGGGCACGACAGTCCCTGTCCCTGGCTGGAGTGGGGGGAGGGAACACTGAGGAAGGGGAACCCTGCAGTGCAGGAGCAGGGAGGAAGCAGTTCCTGGGTGCATTGAGAAGGGAGTATAAAAGGTGGGCACCATCTTAGTTCAGTGCAGAGAAGTCTGAGCAGAAGTGGCAGGGAGCAGGGGCTCTGCATGAGCTCTGCTCCGGAGGCGGGCCTAGTAACAGAGGCCGAGGCCTGCAAGAGGGAGAAGGAAGGAAGAGGAGCGGAGAAGGCTCCAGGAACGAGGAATGAAGGGATCCCAGGGGTGCGGACGGGCGAGTCGCCACCGCACGCCCGAATCCACCTGCGTGGAGGGGTCAGGCCAAAGGGGGAGACCGGTCCCCGAACTAGTGGAGGCAGGAAACGACCCTCAGCTAGAAACCGGAGGCTCTGACATTTTATGTGGCGCAGCCCCTTGCTCCACCCGCTAGGAAGGCACCACATAGGGTCAGGGAAACTGGCGCCAAGTTTACCAAGAGGAGGCCCGAGGCAGCCGGACAGAAGTGTTGGTAAGAAAGGCCAGACAAAGGACACACAAAGGGGGTCCTGTGAAGCGCTCCAAAGTTATCTGGGAGTTGTCTGAGCCCCTCACCTGGTGAGCACAGTACGACGTGGGCAGCCGTTACCTGCAGACGTGGTCTGGATAATAAGAACTGTGAGTAAAGGCCCTGGACTGCATCACTGACTCCGTGTCGTTACTGCTGCTGCCCTGCACCATCACCCCCATCCTCCGCATACACTGCCCTGAGGCTATACTCCTCCCGTGGGGAGTTATGCTACGCTCTGCTGCACCCACAACACCAGCCTTAGCGGTCTGCCCTGTAGCGGCGGTTCACTCTGACCGCAATCCACGGGTGGCGTAGTCGGACATTTAAACATCAAAACCACATAAATAGTTCCGCCACTGGTTTGACCGCCCTGAGCCACGGAACCGGATCGCCGCCACGAAGACTACAACCACCAGCATCCACCAAAAAGGGTCCGGCTCCGGGTGTCCCAAGGCCCAGGGGGTGCGTCAGAACATTTTCATCACCTTTCACAATCACCAATGGGACAAGGCAGGGATGTCCTCTGTCCCCTCTCTTATACATCCTAGTGACGGAGCACCTGCTCTCATCAATTCGCCATAACCCCAATATTAGGTGGATTGAGGTGGGAGGCACCGAGTACAAGTGCTCTCTATTTGCTGATGATGTCCTAGTATATATCACTCAATCACATATATCCATCCCTGCTGTTATGGCTGAAATAGATCACTTTGTTACATGGTAAAATTTTAAAATCAATGCAGCGAAGTCTGAGGCCCTCGATGTCTCCCTCCCTAAATCCATATAGGATTCCATCCAGTCCAACTTTCCCTTTGCCTGGCCCTCACAGGGTATCAAATACTTAGGAATTCCTATTCATAGAGACCTCTCCCATCTATGTTATCTTAATTTTGGGCCCTTTATTGAACAATTCCATACAGACCACGGTTGGCAAGTTAGAACTGTAAGATTCACTACGTGAACCACTGGTGTTTTGTGGAAAAGCACATGTACACCGCGTTCCAAATTATTATGCAAAAAGTGTTTAGGAGTGATAAGGGAAGAATTTGTTTGTTTGTCAGTTAAACTCATTGATGGTGATGTGTGTCAGGGCTCTTTATATCACTGTAAGCAATTGCAGACACCTGTGCTAATTAGTTTGGCAGGTGTGTCCAATGAAAGGCAAGACTACTTAAGAAGGCTCTCTCACATTATTAAGCAGCCTACATTTTCTGCCAAAATGGGAAAGAAAAAGGATGTGTCGGCTGCTGAGAAGCAACAAATTGTGGAGTGTTTAGGTCAAGGCATGACTACAATCAACATTGTGCGATGATCAGGTTGAAGTGTCTTGGCAATCAAGAAGTATGTAGCTGATTCACAGTACACACGTGTGCGTGCTGATAAGGGCAAATTGAGGACTCTTTCCTACAGGCAATTACGTCAGGTTGAAAGAGCAGCGGCAAAAAAGCCTTGTCATAGCAGCAGACAAGTTTTTGAAGCTGCTTGTGCCTCCAACGTCCCCCGAACAACAAGATGCAGGGTCCTTCAGAGGTTTGCAGCTGTGCATACGCCATCCTGTCGACCTCCTCTATCCACTTCACACAAGCAGAAACGGCTCCAGTGGGCCAAACATTACATGAAGACTGATTTCAAAACTGTTTTGTTCACGGATGAGTGCCGTGCAGCGCTCGATGGTCCAGATGAATGGAGTGGAGGATGGCTGGTTGATGGACACCCCACGCAAACACGGCTACAGCGCCAACAAGGAGGAGGTGGAGTAATGTTTTGGGCTGGAATCATGGGGAGAGAGATTGTCGGCCCCTTTAGGATCCCTGAAGGCGCTAAAGATGAACTCCATAATGTATGTGGATTTTCTCAAACAGCACTTCCTGCCATGGTTCAAGAAGAAGAACCGTGTATTTCACAGCAAGATCATTTTTCTGCATGATAATGCACCATCTCATGCTGCACATAAAACATCTGCATCTCTGGCTGATATGGGCATAAAAGGGGACAAACTTATGGTGTGACCCCCATGCTCCCCTGACCTCTACCCCATTCAGAACCTTTGGAGCATCATTAAAAGGAGTGTCTATGATGGCGGGAGGCAGTTCACATCTAAGCAACAGCTCTGGGAGGGTATTCTGTCCTCATGCAAAACAATTGAAGCAGAAACCATCCAAAACCTGACAAATTCAATGGACGAGAGAGTTCAGAAGCTCCTTTCGAACAAGGGGTCCTATGTGAAAATGTAACATCACCTAGAATAAAGTTTTGAGTTGAAAACTGTTTGATTTCAGTTTCTAACAACCTGCTAATGCTTTTAATTTCAAAAATGACCATTTTTTTGGTCTTTATTAAAATGAAAAGGTTGATCGAAAAGTTTGGGGGATCTAAGAGTGTGGCAACCCAGTAGTCATGATTACTTCGAATTCTGACAATATGAGGGTCATGCTACAGGTAGTGCAGCAAGAAGGCACTTATGTGTCTTGCGCATCTCGGAGCCCCAAAATTATTTTCCGGGCTAGATGCAGCTAAAAATTATTTTTAATTTTAAATCTGGTGAAGCTTATTATAGATGGCCTAATAGGATCAGTGCTGCACACTGCTACAAAGCCCAAATTATTTTCCAGTCAAGATACAGATAAACATGATTAGTAATTTGAAAGCTTAAAACGGTTGGTAGGGTGATTTTAACCAATCATCAAGCTTTTACTCTCCCCAGGATGACACAGGGGTAGAAAAGTCGTTTCGGATCCATGATTTGTTCATCTTTATGAACGTGAGTCTGTCTACATTATCAGTGGAGAGCCGCGTGCGCTTATCTGTCAGCACACCACCAGCAGCGCTGAACACACGTTCAGACAGAACGCTGGCTGCGGGGCATGACAAGATCTCCAAGGCGTAAGTGGCTAGCTCCGGCCATTTATCCAGATTGGAAGCCCAAAAAGAGCAAGGGTCCAGTGACACAGTCGTGGCTTCAATGTTTACTTGGAGATACTCCTGTACCATCGTCTCTAGGCGTTGACTATGTGTCAGACTTCTTGTCTCCTGTGGCCTTGCAAAGGATGGGCTAAAAAAGTGGTGAAATGATTCCGCAAAATTGATGTTACCAGCAGATACTGTGGTTCTGTTACGGTTTGAGTGCTGAACACTTGACGGTCCCACGGTTGGCAAGTTGGAACTGTGAGATTCACTACGTGCACCACTGGTATTTTGTGGAAAAGCACATGTAAGATTCTGCAACAGTCTCTGCTGATACTCCTGCATGCGTGCATCCCTTTCTATGGCAGGAATAATTTCTGCAAATTTACTTTTGTACCGGGGATCTAACAGTGTGGCAACCCAGTAGTCAGGATTATTTCTAATTCTCACAATTCGAGGGTCATGTTGCAGGTAGTGCAGCAAGAAGGCACTCATGTGTGTTGCGCATCCAGGAGCACCAAGTCCCTGTTGTGTTGGTGGCGAGGTAACAATCATGCTTCCTTCCTCTGTCCTCTCCCCCCAACCTCGCACAACAGAAATGTGATCAAGGTCTCCCTCATCTGATGAGTCTTCCATCAGTTCGTCCTCCACTTCTTCCTGGGCTCCTGCACCTTCCTCACTAGTTTGGCTGCTACCATGCGCCCTGGTAAAATCATCTCCCCCACCCTCACATGCCTGCCGCCTTGGTGCTGCCGACCGTCTGGACCTTGCAGATGTTAGCCCTTCCGCATACAACTCCTCCTCCTCTACTTCCTCCACCTCCTCTTGTGCCACCACCTGACTCCGAATTCTGTTTAACATGTGCTCCAGCATGTAAATCACCGGAATAGTCATGCTGATAATGGCATCGTCAGCACTAAACATCTTCGTCGCCATTTCAAAACTGTGCAGAAGGGTGCATAGGTCCCTGATCTGAGACCACTCCTCCAGCGTGATTTGCCCCACCTCTGAATCTCGTTGGCCCAGGCTATACGTCAGAACGTATTGCACCAGGGCTTGTCGGTGCTGCCACAGTCGCTGCAACATGTGCAGAGTTGAATTCCACCGGGTAGGCACATCGCATTTTAGCCGGTGAAGTGGCAGGCCCAACGACTTCTGTAGAGATGTAAGTCGCTGAGCTGCGGGATGCGAACGGCGGAAGTGAGCACACAGCGACCGTGCCCTCTGCAGAAGGCCATCTAGTCTGGGATAGTGGGCTAAAAATTGCTGGACAACCAGGTTCAACACGTGAGCCATACAAGGCACGTGTGTGACATTGCCCCGGCGAAGGGCCGCACCCAGGTTTGCAGCATTGTCGCACGCGGCCTTCCCTGGTTTCAGGTCCAGTGGAGACAACCATTCATGAAATTGGTTCTCCAGAGCTGACCACAACTCCTCAGCTGTGTGACTCACATTTCCCAGACATTTCAATGTAAAAACCGCCTGATGACGTTGAGCCCTACTGCCAGCATAGTAAGGAGGTGTGCAGGATCCCTTTTGCGCAGTTAGAAAGCTTGTGGCATGACCAGACAGGCTTTGGGTGCAGGTGGAAGACCGAGAGGAGGTTGAGGAGGCAGAAGCAGTGGAGGAACTTTGACATAAAGAGGATTGACGCACAACTCGTGGGGACGGCAAGACTTGGACAGCAGCCCCTTGTCCTGCTGTCACCATAGTTACCCAGTGCCCAGTCAGCGACATGTAACGCCCCTGTCCATGCCTACTCGTCCAAGTGTCTGTGGTGAAATGCACCCTGTCACACACAGAGTTTCTCAAAGAAGCGGTGATGTTGTGTGCGACATGCTGGTGGAGCGCAGGCACACCTTTCTTTGAGAAGTAGTGCCGACTGGGCATCTGGTACTGGGGCACTGCGATGGACATAAGGTCTCGAAAATCCTCTGTGTCCACCAGGCGGAAAGGCAGCATTTCTGTAGCCAAGAGCTTGCAGATGGTGAAATTCAACCTCTTAGCTTTCTCATGGCTAGGAGGAAATGGTCTTTTACTTGTCCACATCTGAGGGACCGAGGGCTGGCTATTGTGCTTAGACGGGGTTGATAAGGGTGTCCCCGGCAAACTGCCGGTCTGTGAGGAAGATGCAGGCGGACATGTTAGGTTGCCTTGATCCAAAGGTGGTGCTATCGATGTCGGACAGCGCTCAAGATCAGCTGGTGTTACCACCTCCAAAGAAAATGATGACCTGCCAATCACGCTGGCTGTTGCGGGTAAAGAGGTGGCAGGTCTGCGCCCCAAAACAGGTGTGACTGCTGTCCCCCCAGTCACAGAGGATGAAGAGGCCGCGGATGCACAAGATATGGCAGACGGTGGTTGGCCCGGCCGGCTAGGCCGCATTGTAGCACACTGAGCTTCCCACTGCAACTTATGCTTCATGTCCATGTGCCGGTTCATGCATGAAGTACTCAAACTATGTATTTTTTGGCCTCTACTTAGCTTTTGCTGACAAATGTTACAGATAACACGAGTTGGGTCATCTTTATCGATCTGAAAAAATGCCCAGGCTATGCAAGGCTTAGCACCCATGCGACCTGAAGAGCCACCACGACTTGTGGTGAGAGGCAGAGTTGTGTTTGAGGATGCAGTTGTTGACGTGCTTCCAGTACTACGTCTCTGTCCAGGAAGGCGCAACCTGACCTCGTCGTCACTAGCATCTTCCTCCACCTCCTCTGCTGACCTCATCTCTTGGCTGACTGTGGGTTGACAGTAAGTGGGATCTCCGACCTCATCATCATCACCCTGTGCGTTATCACACCCGTCGTCCTCAGAGCCAACCTGTTCCTGCCCTGACAAAAAACTAAAGTTGTCGCTCCAATCAGGTATTTGAGTCTTATCATCGTCTTCCTCATTGTCTCCACCAACAGGAGTTACAGTTTGGGAATGAGGGTTTACATTATGGTCAGAACCTTCTGCGTCTGGTCCTGGATCCGACTCATAAAGATTCTGGGCATCAGTGCAGATCATTTCCTCGTCTGGATTCACAGAAGCGCTGGAGTCGACCTCTGATTCCCAGGCTATAGTATGAGTAAACAGCTCTGCAGACTCAACCATCTGTTCTACCTCATACTCAGACGGGCAGCTGGAGATTTGGGAGCTGTGAGGAAGCAAGTGCGATTTGGGTGACACCTTTGAGGACTGGAGTATTTGTGATGTTGAAGTTGATGTGGAGGAGAGCCCACTTAAAGGAGCACTTGATATCCGTTGAAGCACCTGCTGTTTTTGTGCCTCATCTGGAATTTGTAGCGATTGGCGTGGCCGTAAGAAAGGGATCTTATCACATTGTCCGCTAAAAGAAGTAGACATTTTAGTTTGGCTGGAAGATGGTCTTTCTTCTGCACCTACCCCACGGACACAACCTTTTTTCCCCTTCCCAACACGCCTATTCCCCTTTCCACCAGCAGCAGGCCTTTTTCCACTCATTTTGGTGGTTAACTAATTCACAACTCTGGAGTTGTTTGCACAAAAAAACAATGGATGGTAACCGAGCAGAGCTGAGTGGCCAAACTGTGGTATTAGGCCAAAACTATTGGCTGGGTTAGATGCAGAAAAAAATTATTTTTAATTTGCAACCTGATGGAGGTCAGTATAGATGGACTAATAGACCAAGTCCCACACACCGCTAGAAGCCCAAATATTTTTTCAGAGCTAGATGCAGAAATTTTTTTTATTCAATTTGCAACCTGATGGAGGTCAGTATAGATGGACTAATAGACCAAGTCCCACACACTGCTAGAAGCCCAAATATTTTTTCAGAGCTAGATGCAGAAAAAAATTATTTTCAATTTGCAACCTGCTGGAGGTCAGTATAGAAGGACTAATAGAACAAGTCCCACACACTGCTAGAAGCCCAAATATTTTTTCAGAGCTAAATGAAGAAAAAAATTATTTTTAATTTGCAACCTGATGGAGGTCAGTATAGATGGACTAATAGACCAAGTCCCACACACTGCTAGAAGCCCAAATATTTTTTCAGAGCTAGATGCAGAAAAAAATTATTTTTAATTTGCAACCTGATGGAGGTCAGTATAGATGGACTAATAGACCAAGTCCCACACACCGCTAGAAGCCCAAATATTTTTTCAGAGCTAGATGCAGAAAAAAATTATATTCAATTTGCAACCTGCTGGAGGTCAGTATAGAAGGACTAATAGAACAAGTCCCACACACTGCTAGAAGCCCAAATATTTTTTCAGAGCTAAATGAAGAAAAAAATTATTTTTAATTTGCAACCTGATGGAGGTCAGTATAGATGGACTAATAGACCAAGTCCCACACACTGCTAGAAGCCCAAATATTTTTTCAGAGCTAGATGCAGAAAAAAATTATTTTTAATTTGCAACCTGATGGAGGTCAGTATAGATGGACTAATAGACCAAGTCCCACACACTGCTAGAAGCCCAAATATTTTTTCAGAGCTAGATGCAGAAAAAAATTATTTTTAATTTGCAACCTGATGGAGGTCAGTATAGATGGACTAATAGAATGATGCTATGCCCAAAAGATTTTATTTCACTAGGTGCAGTAAAAAAATTGGTATTCTATACACAGGTGGTATATCTTGCAACACAGATAGGCTACTCCACTGACTAACACACTCTGCAATAGGCCAAAAAGGATTAGCTTTGCTAGATTCAGCCAAATGCTGTGAAAAAAACTTGCACAGCACTGGCACAGACCTGCCTGGCAAAAACTGATAGGAACTGATGTAACCTAGTCCTGAAAAGGACTCCAATTACAATTAGTCTTTACTCCCACAATCTATCTATTTAAGAGCACAGACCTGCTTGATAAAAGTCGTAGGAAATGCTGTAACCTAGTCCTTAAAAGGACTGCAATCACAACTATTCCCTACTCCCAAGCTATCTGTATATTTGTGCGAAAATTGGCTTGAAATTAACAAGGTATAGCGCACACAGCAACAGCGGTGCCGTCTAACACGCAGCTGCAGCAGTGAGAAAATGGTGGCGACGGGGAAAATGGCTTGGTCTTATAAGGCAAGGACATGTGACATACACTGCCAATCACACATGCCCTTGCTTGTGTGAAAAAAAGCACTTCGCTCCGTGTGTGCGCTGCTGATAGGCTGACAGATTGCACCTCCCCACTGCAAATGCGGGAAAGAGAAAAAAAAATGGAGATCTTCATTGTTCCTGCAGAGATCCATCCCCTGCCCCTCCCCCCGCCCCGCTGTACACTCAAACTACGTATTAACATTAATTTTCATCATTACTGAGAAAAAATCCAGTTATGATTTTGGTGCACGAACAGTTATCGAACATAACCTCGAACAGCCGAATTTTTCTCAAATTGTTCGTGTTCGCCGACCGGCTCGAACACCGCCCAAAACAGCTCGAATTTGAGATTGGCGAACAGTTTGAGTAGAACAACGCTCATCTCTATTTAAGAGCACAGACCTGCCTGATAAAAGTCGTAGGAAATGATGTAACCTAGTCCTTAAAAGGACTGCTATCACAACTATTCCCTACTCCCAAGCTATCTGTATATTTGTGCGAAAATTGGCTTGAAATTAACAAGGTATAGCGCACACAGCAACAGCGGTGCCGTCTAACACGCAGCTGCAGCAGTGAGAAAATGGTGGCGACGGGGAAAATGGCTGGGTCTTATAGGGCAAGGACATGTGACATACACTGCCAATGACACATGCCCTTGCTTGTGTGAAAAAAAGCAGTTCGCTCCGTGTGTGCACTGCTGATAGGCTGACAGATTGCACCTCCCCACTGTAAATGGAGATCTTCATTATTTCTGCAGAGATCCATCCCCTGCCCCTCCCCCCGCCCCGCTGTACACTCAAACTGCGTATTAACATTAATTTTCAGCATTACTGAGAAAAAATCCAGTTATGATTTTGGTGCACGAACAGTTATCGAACATAACCTCGAACAGCCGAATTTTTTTCAAATCGCTCGTGTTCGCCGAACGGCTCGAACACCACCCAAAACAGCTCGAATTTGAGATTGGCGAACAGTTCGAGTCGAACACCGCTCATCTCTACTGGAGGCCACACAGCAACACAAAGGGGTTCAAGACTACACACCAATAAATGCACAGGGGCTGGAGGCCACACACCTACACAAAGAGGCTGACCTGGAAGCCACACACCAACACACTAGGGCTGGAGGCCACACACCAACACACTAGGGCTGGAGGCCACACACCAACACACTAGGACTGGAGGCCACACACCAACACACTAGGGCTGGAGGCCACACACCAAGACACTAGGGCTGGAGGCCACACACCAACACACAGGGGCTGGAGACCACACACCAACACACAGGGGCTGGAGGCCACACACACCAACACACAGGGGCTGGAGGCCACATACACCAACACACAGGGGCTGAAGACCGCACACGCACACAGGGGCTGGAGGCCACACACACACAGGGGCTGGAGGCCACACACACACAGGGGCTGGAGGCCACACACACACACAGGGGCTGGAGGCCACACACACACACAGGGGCTGGAGGCCACACACACACCCACAGGGGCTGGAGGCCACACACACACGCACAGGGGCTGGAGGACACACACGACACACATGGGGGCTGGAGGCCACACACACACCCACAGGGGCTGGAAGCCACACACACACACACGGAGGGGCTCAAGACCACACACCTGCTGGGAAGGACGTCACACATGCTGGAGGCCACACATTAACATAGAGGGGCTGGAAGCCACACACCAACTAACAGGGGCCGAGAGTCCACACACCAGCAAACAGAGGCTTTAGGCTATACCAATACACAGAGGTAGAGGCCACACACAAACACACTAGGGCTGGAGGCCACACGCCAACACACAGGGGCTGGAGGCCGCTGGTGGTGGTTTTTGTTAGCAGATGGTATTGGCTGGCGGTTGTTGTTGCCAGATGGTATTGGCTGGTGGAGGTTTGTTGCCAGATGGTATTGGCATGATGGTGGTTGTTGTTGACAGATGGTATTAGCTGGTGATGGTTATTGCTATACGGGGGCTGGAGGCCACATACCAACACATAAAGAGGCTGGAGCAACACACATGGGCTGGAGGCCACACACCAACAAAGAGGGGCTCGAGATCATACACACACAGCTAAGGGCTGGCAGGAGGCCACACATGCTGGGGGCCACACATTAACATAGAGAGTGAGGCCACACATCATCTAACAGGGCGGCTGAGAGTCGACACAGAGGCAGTAGGCTACACAGCGACGCAAAGTGGCTTGAGGCAACACACCAACAACACACAGGGTGATGGAGCCCACACACCTGCACACAGTAGACCTGTGTGTTGGTTTGTCATCCAACAACACACAGGGCGATGGAGCCCACACACCTGCACACAGTAGACCTGTGTGTGTGTCATCCAGCCCCTGTGTGTTGGTGTGTCATCCAGCCCCTGTGTGTTGGTGTGTGGCCGCCAGGCCCTGTGTGTTGGTGTGCCTTCCAGCCCTTGTGTGAGCTGAAATTCACACACCAACAAAGAGAAGCTGGAGTCCACACACCAATAAAGAGGGGCTGGAGGTCACACACCAACACACAGGGGATGCAGGCCTCACACCAATACACAGGGGCTAGAGGCCACACACAAACACTGGATCTGGAGGCCAAACACCAACTTACAGGGGCTGGAGGCCATACACACACAGAAGCTGGAGGCCACTGGCGGCGGTTGTTGACAGATGGTACTTACTGGCTGGTAGTTGCTGTTGCCAAAAGGTATTGCCAGATGCTACTGGCTGGTGGTCGTGGTTGTTGCCAGATGGTATTGGTTGGTGGTGTTGGTTGTTGCCAGATGATATTGGCTGGTTGGTGGTTGTTGCCAGATGGTGGTGGTTGTTGTCAGATGCTATTGGAAGGTGGTTGTTGCCAGATGTTATTGGCTGGTGGTTGTTGCCAGATGCTGTTGGCTGGTTGTGGTTGTTTCAAGATGGTATTGGCTGGTGGTGGTGGTTGTTGCCAAATGGTTATTGGCTGGTGGTGGTGGTAGTTGTTACCAGAACGGAACGGTGGTGGTGGTTGTTGCCAGATGGTATTGGCTTCTTGGCTGATGGTGGTGGTTGTTGCCAGATGGCATAGGCATTGATGGTGGTTGTTGTTGTCAGATGGTATTGGCTGGTGGTGGTTGTTGTTGCCAGATGGTATTGGATGGTGGTGGTTGTTGCCAGATGGTATTGGCACCGGGTGGTGGTGGTTGTTGCCAGATAGTATTGGCTGGTGGTGGTGGTTGCCAGATGGTATTGGCTGGTGGTTGTGGTTGTTGTCAGATGATATTAGCTGGTGGTGGTTGTTTGTTGCCAGATGGTATTGGCTGGTTGGTGGTGGTTGTTGCCAGATGCTTTTAGCTGATGGCAGTGGTTGTTGTTGCCAGATGGTATTGGCTGGTGGAGGTGGTTGTTTTAGGTGGTGGTGGTGGTTGTTGTCAGATGGTATTGGCTGTTGGTGGTTGTTGACAGATAGTATTGGCTGGTGGTGTTTGTTGTTGCCAGGTGGTATTGACAGGTGGTGGTGGTTTTGGTTGTCAGATTGTATTGGATGGTGGTGGTTGTTGTTGCCAGATGGTATTGACTGATGGTGGTTGTTGTTGACAGATGGTATTGGCTGGTGGTGCTTGCTGTTGCAGATGGTATTTATCTGGTGGTGGTTGCTGTTGCCAGATGGTATTCAACTGGTGGTGATTATTGCCCGATGGTATTGGCTGGTGGTGGTTGTTGCCCAATGGTTTTGGCTGGTGATGGTTGTTGCCAAATGCTATTGGCTGGTGGTGTTGGTTGTTGCTAGATGGTATTGGCCAGTAGTTGTGGTTGTTGCCAGATGCTATTGGCTAGTGGTGGTGGTTGTTACCAGATGGTATTGACTAGTGGTGGTGGTTGATGCCAGATGGTATTGGCTGGCGGTGGTGGTTGTTGCCAGATGCTTTTAGCTGATAGTGGTGGTTGTTGTTGCCAGATGGTATTGGCTGGTGGAGGTGGTTGTTTTTAGGTGGTGGTGGTGGTGGTGGTTGTTGTCAGATGGTATTAGCTAGTGATGGTTGTTGTTGCAAGATGGTATTATAGGCTGGTGGTTGTTTTTGCTGTTGCCAGATGGTATTTGGTGGTGGTTGTTGTTATACAGGTGCTGGAGGCCACACATCAAAACAAAAGGTCTGAAGACCATACAACAACCAACACACAGGGGCTGGGCTGGAGGCTACATGCCCACACAAAGTGGCTGAGCTGGAAGCCACACACCAACACACAGGGGATGGAGGCCACACACCATCACACAGGGTGCTGGAGTCCGCACACCAACACACAGGTCTGAAGGCCACACACCAACACAGATGGACTGGAATCCACACACCAACAAAGAGGGACTGGAGGCCACACACCAACATACACGGGATGCAGGCCTCACACCAACACACAGGGGATGCTGGACTCAACACACTAGGGCTGAAGGCCACACGCCAACACACAGGGGCTGGAGGCCACACCTACAGGGGTTGAAGGCAGCTGGTGTTGTTTGTTGCCAAATGGTATTGCCTCGTGGTGGTTGTTGTTGGCAGATGGTATTGGCTGGTGGTAGTTACTGTTGCAGATGGTATTTACCTGATCATGGTTATTTCCAGGTGGTATTGGCTGGTTTAGGTTGTTGCCAAATGCTGTTGGCTGGAGGTGTTGGTTGTTGCTAGATGGTATTGACTGGTGGTGGTGGTTGTAGCCAGATGCTGTTGGCCAGTAGTAGTTGTTGCCAGATACTATTGGCTGGTGGTGGTGGTGGTTGTTGCCAGATGGTATTAACGTGTGTTGGTGGTGGTTGATGCGAGAAGGTATTGGCTGATGGTGGTGGTTGTTGTCAGAAGCTTTCAGCTGGTGGCGGTGATTATTGCCAGATGGTATTGGCTCCTGGAGATGATTGTTGCCAGATGTTTATTGGCTGGTAGAGGTTGTTGTTGCCAGATGGCATTGACTGGTGGTGGTTGTTGTTGCAAGATGATATTGGCTGGTGGTTTTTGCTGTTGCCAGATGGTATTAACTGGTGGTGGCTGTTGTTATACGGGGGCTGAAGACCACACACCAACACACAGGGGCTGGGCTAGAGGCTACATATCAACACAAAGAGGCTGAGCTGGAAGCCACACACCAACACACAGTGGATGGAGGCCACACACCAACATGCAGGCCTCACACCAGATGCAGGCCTCACACAAACACACTAGGGCTGGAGGCCACATGCCACACACCAACAGGGGCTGGAGTCAGCTGGTGGTGGTTGTTGCCAGATGGTATTGGCTTGTTGCCTGATGCTACTGGCCGGTGGTTTTGGTTGTTGCCAGATGCTATTGGCTTGTGGTTGTTGCCAGATGTCTGGTGGTTTTTGTTGTTGCCACATGTGTTGCCAGATGGTATTGGCTGGTGGTGATGGTTGTTGCCAGATTCTGTTGGTTGGTGGTGGTGGTTGCGGCCAGATGGTATTGGCTGGTGGTGTTGGCTGTTGCTAGATTGTATTGGTTGTACCTGGTGGTTGTTGCCAGATAGTATTGGCTGGTGGAGGTTGTTGCCAGATGGTATTGGCTGGTGGTGGTGGTTGTTGCCAGATGGTATTAGCTGGTGGTGGTTGCATGTTGCCAGATGGTATTGGCTGGTTGGTGGTGGTTGTTGCCAGATGCTTTTAGCTGGTTGCAGTGGTTGTTGTTGCCAGATGGTATTGGCTGCTTGAGGTGGTTGTTTTCAAGTGGTGGTGGTGCTTGTTGTCAGATGGTATTGGCTGTTGGTGGTTGTTGACAGATAGTATTGGCTGGTGGTGTTTGTTGTTGCAAGATGGTATTGACAGGTGGTGGTGGTTTTGGTTGTTGTCAGATTATATTGGATGGTGGTGGTTGTTGCCAGATGGTATTGACTGGTGGTGCTTGCTGTTGCAGATGGCATTTATCTGGTGGTGGTTGCTGTTGCCAGATGGTATTCAACTGGTGGTGATTACTGCCCAATGGTATTGGCTGGTGGTGGTTGTCGCCCGATGGTATTGGCTGGTGGTGGTTGTTGCCAAATGCTATTGGCTGGTGGTGGTGGTTGTTGCCAGATGGTATTGACTAGTTGTGGTGGTTGATGCCAGATGGTATTGACTGGCGGTGGTGGTTGTTGCCAGATGCTTTTAGCTGATAGTGGTGGTTGTTGTTGCCAGATGGTATTGGCTGGTGGAGGTGGTTGTTTTTAGGTGGTGGTGGTGGTGGTTGTTGTCAGATGGTATTGGCTAGTGATGGTTATTGTTGCCAGATGGTATTATAGGCTGGTGGTTGTTTTTGCTGTTGCCAGATGGTATTTGATGGTGGTTGTTACTATACAGGTGCTGGAGGCCACACACCAAAACAAAAGGGCTGAAGACCATACACCAACCAACACACAGGGGCTGGGCTGGAGGCTACATGCCCACACAAAGTGGCTTAGCTGAAAGCCACACACCAACACACAGGGGATGGAGGCCACACACCATCACACAGGGTGCTGGAGTGCACACACCAACACACAGGTCTGAAGGCCACACACCAACACAGATGGACTGGAATCCACACGCCAACATACAGGCGATGCAGGCCTCACACCAACACACAGGGGATGCTGGCCTCAACACACTAGGGCTGGAGGCCACACACCAACACACAGGGGCTGGAGGCCACACGCCTACAGGGGCTGGATGCAGCTGGTGTTGGTTGTTGCCAAATGGTATTGGCTGGTGGTGGCTGTTGTTGCCAGATGGTATTGGCTGGTGGTGGTTACTGTTGCAGATGGTATTTACCTGGTCGTGGTTATTGCCAGGTGGTATTGGCTGGTGGAGGTTGTTGCCAAATGCTATTGGCTGGAGGCGTTGGTTGTTGCTAGATGGTATTGCCTGGTGGTGGTGGTTGTAGCCAGATGCTGTTGGCGATTAGTACTTGTTGCCAGATACTATTGGCTGGTGGTGGTGGTGGCTGTTGCCAGATGGTATTGACGTGTGATGGTGGTGGTTGATGCCAGAAGGTATTGGCTGATGGTGGTGGTTGTTGTCAGATGCTTTTAGCTGGTGGTGGTGATTATTGCCAGATGGTATTGGCTCTTGGAGATGATTGTTGCCAGATGGTTATTGGCTGGTGGAGGTTGTTTTTGCCAGATGGTATTGGCTGGTGGTGGTTGTTGTTGCAAGATGGTATTGGCTGGTGGTTTTTGCTGTTGCCAGATGGTATTAGCTGGTGGTGGCTGTTGTTATACGGGGGCTGAAGACCACACACCAACACACAGGGGCTGGGCTAGAGGCTACATACCAACACAAAGAGGCTGAGTTGGAAGCCACACACCAACACACAGTGGATGGAGGCCACACACCAACATGCAGGCCTCACACCAGATGCAGGCCTCACACAAACACACTAGGGCTGGAGGCCACATGCCACACACCAAGAGGGGCTGGAGGCAGCTGGTGGTGGTTGTTGCCAGATGGTATTGGCTTGTTGCCAGATGCTATTGGCCGGTGGTTTTGGTTGTTGCCAGATGATATTGGCTTGTGGTTGTTGCCAGATGGCTGTTGGTTTTTGTTGTTGCCACATGTGTTGCCAGATGGTATTGGTTGTTGGTGGTGGTTGTTGCCAGATTCTATTGGTTGTTGTTGGTGGTGGTTGTGGCCAGATGGTATTGGCTGGTGGTGTTGGCTGTTGCTAGATAGTATTGGCTGTACCTCATGGTTGTTGCCAGATAGTATTGGCTGGTGGTGGTTGTTGCCAGATGGTATTGGCTGGTGGTGGTGGTTGTTGCCAGATGGTATTAGCTGGTGGTGGTTGCATGTTGCCAGATGGTATTGGCTGGTTGGTGGTGGTTGTTGCCAGATGCTTTTAGCTGGTGGCAGTGGTTGTTGTAGACAGATTGTATTGGCTGGTGGAGGTGGTTGTTTTTAGGTGGTGGTGGTTGTTGTCAGATGGTATTGACTGTTGGTGGTTGTTGACAGATAGTATTGGCTGGTGGTGTTTGTTGTTGCCAGATGGTATTGACAGGTGGTGGTGGTTTTGGTTGTTGTCAGATTGTATTGGATGGTGGTGGTTGTTGTTGCCAGATGGTATTGACTGGTGGTGCTAGCTGTTGCAGATGGTATTTATCTGGTGGTGGTTGCTGTTGCCAGATGGTATTCAACTGGTGGTGATTATTGCCCAATGGTATTGGCTGGTGGTGGTTGTTGCCCGATGGTATTGGCTAGCGGTGGTTGTTGCCAAATGCTATTGGCTGGTTGTGTTGGTTGTTACTAGATGGTATTGGCTAGTAGTTGTGGTTGTTACCAGACGCTATTGGCTGGTGGTGGTGGTTGTTGCCAGATGGTATTGACTAGTGGTGGTGGTTGATGCCAGATGGTATTGGCTGGCGGTGGTGGTTGTTGCCAGATGCTTTTAGCTGATAGTGGTGTTAGTTGTTGCCAGATGATATTGGCTGGTGGAGGTGGTTGTTTTTATGTGGTGGTGGTGGTTGTTGTCAGATGGTATTGGCTAGTGATGGTTGTTGTTGCCAGATGGTATTATGAGCTGGTGGTTGTTTTTGCTGTTGCCAGATGGTATTTGTTGTTATACAGGTGCTGGAGGCCACACACCAAAACAAAAGGGCTGAAGACCATACACCAACCAACACACAGGGGCTGGGCTGTAGGCTACATGCCCACATAAAGTGGCTGAGCTGGAAGCCACACACCAACACACAGGGTATGGAGGCCACACACCATCACACAGGGTGCAGGAGTCCACACACCAACTCACAGGTCTGTGTTGGTTGTTGCCAGATGCTATTGGCTTGTGGTTGTGGTTGTTGCCAGATGACTGGTGGTTTTTGTTGTTGCCACATGTGTTGCCAGATGGTATTGGCTGGTGGTGGTGGTTGTTGCCAGATGCTTTTAGCTGGTGGCAGTGGTTGTTGTAGACAGATTGTATTGGCTGGTGGAGGTGGTTGTTTTTAGGTGGTGGTGGTTGTTGTCAGATGGTATTGACTGTTGGTGGTTGTTGACAGATAGTATTGGCTGGTGGTGTTTGTTGTTGCCAGATGGTATTGACAGGTGGTGGTGGTTTTGGTTGTTGTCAGATTGTATTGGATGGTGGTGGTTTGTTGTTGCCAGATGGTATTGACTGGTGGTGCTAGCTGTTGCAGATGGTATTTATCTGGTGGTGGTTGCTGTTGCCAGATGGTATTCAACTGGTGGTGATTATTGCCCGATGGTATTGGTGGTGGTGGTTGTTGCCCGATGGTATTTGCTAGCGGTGGTTGTTGCCAAATGCTATTGGCTGGTTGTGTTGGTTGTTACTAGATGGTATTGGCCAGTAGTTGTGGTTGTTACCAGACGCTATTGGCTGGTGGTGGTGGTTGTTGCCAGATGGTATTGACTAGTGGTGGTGGTTGATGCCAGATGGTATTGGCTGGCGGTGGTGGTTGTTGCCAGATGCTTTTAGCTGATAGTGGTGTTAGTTGTTGCCAGATGATGTTGGCTGGTGGAGGTGGTTGTTTTTATGTGGTGGTGGTGGTGGTGGTTGTTGTCAGATGGTATTGGCTAGTGATGGTTGTTGTTGCCAGATGGTATTATAGGCTGGTGGTTGTTGTCAGATGGTATTTGTTGTTATACAGTTGCTGGAGGCCACACACCAAAACAAAAGGGCTGAAGACCATACACCAACCAACACACAGGGGCTGGGCTGTAGGCTACATGCCCACACAAAGTGGCTGAGCTGGAAGCCACACACCAACACACAGGGTATGGAGGCCACACACCATCACACAGGGTGCAGGAGTCCACACACCAACTCACAGGTCTGTGTTGGTTGTTGCCAGATGCTATTGGCTTGTGGTTGTGGCTGTTGCCAGATGACTGGTGGTTTTTGTTGTTGCCACATGTGTTGCCAGATGGTATTGGCTGGTGGTGGTGGTTGTTGCCAGATGCTATAGGTTGTTGGTGGTGGTGGTTGTGGCCAGATGGTATTGGATGGTGGTGGTTGTTGTTGCCAGATGGTATTGGCTGGTGGTGTTGGTTGTTGCTAGATAGTATTGGCTGTACCTGGTGGTTGTTGCCAGATAGTATTGGCTGGTGGTGGTTGCTGTTGTCAGATGGTATTAGCTGCTGGTGGTTGTTGCTATACGGTGGCTGGTGACCACACACCAACACACAGCGGCTGGGCTGGAGGCGACACACAAACACATCTAGCGGGTGGAGGTCACACACTAACATATATGTCTGAAGGCCAAACTCCAACAAAGAGGGGCGGGCGGCTACACACGTCAACATACAGGGAATTCAGGCCTCACACCAACACACAGGCGATGCAGGCCTCACACAAACACATTAGGGCTGGAGGCCACACGCCAATGCACAGGGGCTGCAGCTGATGTTGGTTGCTGCCAGATGGTTGGCTGATGGTGGTTCTTGCCAGATGGTATTGACTGTTGGTGGTTGTTGCCAGATGGTATTAGCTGGTGGTGTTGGTTGTTGCCAGATAGTATTGACTGGCTGTGGTGGTTGTTGCCAGATGTTATTGGCCTGTGGTTTCGGTTGATGCCGGATGGTGTTTTTTGTTGCCAGATGGTATTGGCTGATGGTGGTTACTGTTGCCAGATGGTATTAGCAGGTGGTGGTTGTTGCTATATGGGGGTTGGAGGCCACACACATCAACAAAGGGCCACCTACACAGAGGTCATACATGCTGGAGGTCACACATCAAAACACATTTGCTAGAGGCCACATATTAACATAGAGGGGTTGGAGGCCACACACCAATTAACAGTGGCATAGAGTCCACACACCTGCACACAGAGGTTGTAGGTTACACAGCGGCACCACAAAGTGGCTTGAGGTCACACACCAACACACAGGGGAATCTCTCACACCCACCTGCAGCCCCCCTATTTGTTGGTGTGTGTGTGCTGGAATCCACACACAAACAAAGAACAGCTGGAGTCCACACACCAATAAAGAGGGTCTGGAGGCCACACACCAACACGCCCCTATGCATAGGGGGCTAGAGGCCACACACAATCACACTAGGGCTGGAGGCCACACGCCGACGTCAATAGCATCTGGCAGCAACCACCAACCAGCCATTAACATCTGGCAACAACCAACACCACCAACCAATACCATCTGGCAACAATCACCGGTCAGTAGCATCTGGCAACAACCACCACCATCTGGTAACAACCACCACGAGCCTGTACCATCTGGCAACAGCCACCACCAGCCAGTACCATCTGTCAACAACCACCACCAGCCAGTATCATCTGTCAACAACCACCACCACCAGCGGCCTCCAGCTCCTGTTGACATGTGTTGGTGTGGCCTCCAGCCCCTCTTTATTGGTGTGTGGATTCCAATCACCAACACACAGGGCCTGGTGGCCACACACAAATACACAGTGGCTGAATGACACACCAATGCACTTCTTTCACTGTGTGTTGAAGCCACTTTGTGTTGCTGTGTAGCCTACAGCCAGATGCTATTGGCTTGTGGTTGTTGTTGTTGCCAGAAGGTATTGGCTGGTGGTGGTTGTTGCCAGATGGTATTGGCTGATGGTGGTTGGTGGCTGTTGCCAGATGGTATAGGCATTGATGGTGGTTATTGTTGCCCGATGGTATTGGATGGTGTTGGTTGTTGTTGCCAGATATTATTGGCTGGTGTTGATTGTTGTTGCCAGATGGTATTGGCTGGTGGTGGTTGCTGTTGCCAGAACTGGTATTAGCTGCTGGTGGTTGTTGCTATATGGGGGCTGCAGGCCACACACACAGGGGCTGGGCTGGAGGCCACACACCAACACAGAGAGGCTGAGTTGAAAGCCACAAAACAAATGGGCTGGAATCCACACACCAACAAAGAGCGGCTGGAGTCCACACACCAACAAAGAGGCCACCAACACACAGGGGATGCAGGCCTCACACAAACACACTAGGGCTGGAGGCCATACACCAACAGGGGCTGGAGGCAGCTGGTGGTGGTTGTTGCCAGATGGTATTGGCTGATGATTGTTGTTGCCAGATAGTGTTGGCTGTTGGTGGTTGTTGCCAGATGGTATTGGCTCATGGTGTTGGCTGTTGCCAGATGCTATTGACTGGCGGTGGTGGTTGTTGCCAGATGCTACTGGCCAGTGGTTTTAGTTGTTGCCATATGCTATTGGCACCGGTGGTTGTAGCCAGATGGTATTGGCTGGTGGTGAATGTTGTTGCCAGATGGTATTGGCTGTTGGTGGTTGCTGTTGCCAGAACTGGTATTAGCTGCTGGTGGTTGTTGCTATATGGGGGCTGCAGGCCACACACACAGGGGCTGGGCTGGAGGCCACACACCAACACAAACAACAGGCTGAGATGAAAGCCAAAACACAAATGGGCTGGAATCCACACACCAACAAAGAGCGGCTGGAGTCCACACACCAACAAAGAGGCCACCAACACACAGTGAATGCATGCCTCACACAAACACACTAGGGCTTGAGGCCACACGCCAACACACAAGGGCTGGAGGCCACACACCAACAGGGTCTGGAGGCAGCTGGTGGTGGTTGTTGCCAGATGGTATTGGCTCATGGTATTGGCTGTTTCCAGATGGTATTGACTGGTGGTGGTTGTTGCCAGATGCTATTGGCCAGTGGTTTTAGTTGTTGTCAGATGTTATTGGCACCGGTAGTTGTTGCCACATGGTATTGGCTGGTGGTGGTAGTTTTTGCCAGATGGTATTGGCTGGTGGTGGTTGTTGGTGGTTGTTGCTAGATGGTATTGTCTGTTGGTGGTTGTTGCTATACGGGGGATGGCCCTAAGCAAACTCTATCGGTGTGCATTATAATACTACACAGCCACCCCCTCCATGAATTGGTAGGTTAGTGAGTGGCTGTTTGCATCAGTATCCTGTACATGTGCTGCCCCCGCCTTTATCATGGAGGCTTGCTGCATCCTGAAGTGCATTGTTAATCTGGCCTGGTGTTGATAAGGTATTATCTTTTACTGTGATGCATTTTGAAATGATGTCCAATGTTAACCGTTTTAATGTTTAGTGTTAGGACTCGCAAGTATGAGGACCCTTGACACTGGGTTGCGAGCTTACCTATTTTGGCCAAAATATCGACTAATACCTCATGTGGTGTATTTATCTTATACACCATTTTTCATCTTTTTTGCACATTTTTATGCAGGATGCACCCAGGTCTCTTTAGTGTTGGCTGGGTGAATTGGGGCGTCTGTCCTGTGTGGGTGCACGTATTATAGTGCTGGGCAGCCCGCCTGATCTAATAGTATGGGCGGCATCAATAGGCTGCAAGCCAGACACTGCATCACACATATCTGTGTGACTGGCGCCCTAAGCAAACTCTATCGGTGTGCATTATAATACAACACAGCCAGGGGTGGATTAAGAGTAGCAAGGGCCCCGGGCAGTTTAGAAGGTGCGCCCCCCACACACACACACACACACCTGATGTATCACATGTCTCATGATCCCCTGTGATAGTTCATGTGAAAATAATTTGGCACAATATTAATTATAATAATTTTTTTTTAGGCTGTGAGCCCTCTATGCGTTTTTTAAGCGTTTCCGCAGCGGCAATTCCGCTGCAGAAACACTTAAAAAACGCTTGGTAGAAGGTCTGCTATGTTCCCCTATGATAATCCACATGTGCTGTGCACATGCTGCGGAAATTTCCGCTGCAGATTATCATTGCGGAAAAATCCGCAGCATTACCAATTATTTTGCGGAAGCGCGGCGTTTTCGCCGCCATTGACTTGCATTGGAACGCATGGAATCCACATCACTGCATCGGTACATGCAGAATCCATGCGTTTCAATGTGCGAATGGTACCCGGGTTCGGAGAAGAGGAGACTCTCCTCCCGACCCGGGTACCATAGAACCTGTAAAAAAAGAATAAAATAAAAAATAAATATTATACCTACCTTCTGATGGCCCCCGGTGTCTTTATCCGATGCGTCCTGGCTTGCCGGCAGCTCGCGATGGTCTGAAAAGGACCTGCCGTGACGTCATTTAGTCATGTGACGATCACGCGACCGCTGACATCGGCAGGCCATCAGAAGGTAAGTATATATTTTTTATTTTTTACCATTCTTTTATGGTCACACTACATAAATCCATGCTGGTTGCATGGATTTATATAGTGTGACCAAGTTGTCAAGCACTTTCCAAGTGATGCTAAAATCGCTTAGAAAGCGCTTGTCAACCCGCATGCAGAAATGCAAGTGAAGAACGCTTCACTTCCGCATGTCCCTGGCAGGAAAAACGCATGTACAAACCGCATGCGTTTTTTCTGCCAGGGAGATGCAGAAACTCTCAAAAAAAATCCGGAGCATTTCTGCATTGAGGGCACATAGCCTTACATTAATTATATGACTCAATATGGAGCACAAGTAGCCATCTATACACAGCAGGAGGCCGCACGTAGCCATCTATACACAGCAGGAGGCCGCACGTAGCCATCTATACACAGCAGGAGGCCGAACGTAGCCATCTATACACAGCGGGAGGCCGCACGGTGCCATCTATACACAGCGGGAGGCCGCACGGTGCCATCTATACACAGCTGGGGGCCACACGGTGCCATCTATACACAGCAGGAGGCCGCACGTAGCCATCTATACACAGCAGGAGGCCGCACGTAGCCATCTATACACAGCAGGAGGCCGAACGTAGCCATCTATACCCAGCGGGAGGTCGCACGGTGCCATCTATATACAGCAGGAGGCCGCACGGTGCCATCTATACACAGCAGGGGGCCACACGGTGCCATCTATACACAGCGGGAGGCCGCACGTAGCCATCTATACACAGCAGGGGGCCGCACGGTGCCATCTATACACAACAGGAGGCCGCACGTAGCCATCTATACACAGCAGGAGGCCGAACGTAGCCATCTATACACAGCGGGAGGCCGAACGTAGCCATCTATACCCAGCGGGAGGTCGCACGGTGCCATCTATATACAGCAGGAGGCCGCACGGTGCCATCTATACACAGCAGGGGGCCACACGGTGCCATCTATACACAGCGGGAGGCCGCACGTAGCCATCTATACACAGCAGGGGGCCGCACGGTGCCATCTATACACAGCAGGAGGCCGCACGTAGCCATCTATACACAGCAGGAGGCCGCACATATACATCTATACACAGCAGGAGGCCACACGTAGCCATCTATACACAGCAGGAGGCCGAACGTAGCCATCTAAACACAGCGGGAGGCCGCACGGTGCCATCTATACACAGCGGGAGGCCGCACGGTGCCATCTATACACAGCTGCAGGCCACACGGTGCCATCTATACACATCAGGAGGCCGCACGTAGCCATCTATACACAGCAGGAGGCCGCACGTAGCCATCTATACACAGCAGGAGGCCGAACGTAGCCATCTATACCCAGCGAGAGGTCGCACGGTGCCATCTATACACAGCAGGAGGCCGCACGGTGCCATCTATACACAGCAGGGGGCCACACGGTGCCATCTATGCACAGCGGGAGGCCGCACGTAGCCATCTATACACAGCAGGGGGCCGCACGTAGCCATCTATACACAGCAGGGGGCCGCACGGTGCCATCTATACACAACAGGAGGCCGCACGTAGCCACCTATACACAGCAGGAGGCCGAACGTAGCCATCTATACACAGCGGGAGGCCGCACGGTGCCATCTATACACAGCAGGAGGCCGCACGTAGCCATCTATACACAACAGGAGGCCGAACGTAGCCATCTATACACAGCGGGAGGCCGCACGGTGCCATCTATACACAGCGGGAGGCCGCACGGTGCCATCTATACACAGCAGGGGGCCACACGGTGCCATCTATACACAGCAGGAGGCCGCACGTAGCCATCTATACACAGCAGGAGGCCGCACGTAGCCATCTATACACAGCAGGAGGCCGAACGTAGCCATCTATACCCAGCGGGAGGTCGCACGGTGCCATCTATACACAGCAGGAGGCCGCACGGTGCCATCTATACACAGCAGGGGGCCTCACGGTGCCATCTTTACACAGCGGGAGGCCGCACGTAGCCATCTATACACAGCAGGGGGCCGCACGGTGCCATCTATAGACAGCAGGGGGCCGCATGGCGCCATCTATACACAGCAGGAGGCCGCACGTAGCAGCTATACACAGCAGGAGGCCGCACATATACATCTATACACAGCGGGAGGCCGCACGGTGCCATCTATACACAGCGGGAGGCCGCACGGTGCCATCTATACACAGCAGGGGGCCACACGGTGCCATCTATACACAGCTGGGGGCCGCACGTAGCCATCTATACACAGCAGGAGGCCGAACGTAGCCATCTATACACAGCGGGAGGCCGCACGATGCCATCTATACACAGCAGGAGGCCGCACGGTGCCATCTATACACAGCTGGGGGCCACACGGTGCCATCTATACACATCAGGAGGCCGCACGTAGCCATCTATACACAGCAGGAGGCCGCACGTAGCCATCTATACACAGCAGGAGGCCGAACGTAGCCATGTATACCCAGCGGGAGGTCGCACGGTGCCATCTATACACAGCAGGAGGCTGCACGGTGCCATCTATAGACAGCAGGGGGCCGCATGGCGCCATCTATACACAGCAGGAGGCCGCACATAGCCATCTATACACAGCAGGAGGCCGCATGTATACATCTATACACAGCGGGAGGCCGCATGGTGCCATCTATACATAGCAGGAGGCCGCACGGTGCCATCTATACACAGCAGGGGGCCGCACGGTGCCATCTATGCACAGCGTTAGGCAGCATGGTGCCATCTATAGACAGCAGGGGGCCGCACGGCGCATCTATACACAGCATGGGGCCGCACGGCACCATCTATACACAGCAGGGGGCCGCACGGCGCCATCTATACACAGCAGGGGGCGACACGGCGCAATCTATACACAGCAGGGGGCCGCACGGCGCCATCTATACACAGCAAGGGGCTGCACGGTGCCATCTATACACAGCAGGGAGCCACACGGCGCCATCTATACACAGCAGGGGGCCGCACAGCGCCATCTATAGACAGCAGGAGGCCACATGGCGCCATCTATACACAGCAGGAGGCCGCACGGCGCCATCTATACACAGCGGGAGGCCACACGGCGCCATCTATACACAGCAGGAGGCCTCATGTAGCTATCTATGCACAGCAGGAGGCCACACGGCACCATCTATACACAGCGGGAGGCCGCACGGCGCCATCTATACACAGCGGGAGGCCGCATGGCGCCCCCCCAGAGACAGCAGGAGGCCGCACGGCGACTTCTATACACAGCGGGAGGGCGCACGGCGCGATCTATACGCAGCGGGAGGCCGCACATAGCCATCTATACACAGCGGGAGGCCGCACGGCGCCACCCCCAGAGACAGCAGGAGGCCGAATGGCGCCTTCTATACTCAGCAGGAGGCCACACAGCGCCTTCTGTACTCAACAGGAGGCCGCACGGCGCCTTCTGTACTCAGCAGGAGGCCGCACGGCGCCTTCTATACTCAGCAGGAGGCCGCACGGCGCCTTCTATACTCAGCAGGAGGCCGCACGGCGCCATTTATACTCAGCAGGAGGCCGCACGGCGCCATCTATACTCAGCAGGAGGCTTCACGCAGTCACGCACACACACAAACATATACAGACATACACATACATACACGCATAAACACATTTGAAGCACAAAAATACATATAAACAGACATCACACAATTATGTCTGCCTGCACACACACACACTCACTCAATTACACACACACACACACTCACTTTCACACACTCACCATCCCCCGGCTTGGCTCCATTCCTTCTGCAGTAATGCAGGCCGGGCGCGCACTGCGTGACGTCACAGCTAGGAGACACGGCCGCGCACAGGGCCGTGTCTCCTAGCTGTGACGCGGCCGGGCCAGCACAGCGAAGTTAACTGCTACAGCGCTGGCCTGGCCTAAGAAGAAGTAGTGGCCGTGCACCACTGTCTGCCTGTATGCCGCGCCCCTGTGTATGCTGGGCCCTGCCTGACGTCATGTGGCAGGGCGGTCCCAGCATCATTCAAACTGCCCGCCCTGGTGAATCTGCAGCTGGCCGGATGGGAGGGGCTGCGTGATGCAGTGTGTCTGTGAGTGGCTGCTTTGAACTTTGGTACCGCCCTGCTTGACATCATGTGGCAGGGCGGTCCCAAAGTTCAAAGCAGCCACTCACAGACCCGCTGGCGGGAAATTTAAATGATGTTGGGACCGCCCTGCCACATGACGTCAGGCAGGGTGGTACCAACAGCATTTAAACTGCACGCCCGTGCTAGTGAATATACAGCCGCGGCTGCCAGATGGGAGCGTCATGTGGCACTGGCAGGGTGGGGCGACACAGTATGATTCAAACCGCCTACAGCTGCGGGCCCGCAGCGGTGATCATCTAAACCTTCGGCCAGCGCGGCGGTGACCGAAAAAAATGTGCATTATAATGGGAGCAATTCATGGGCCCCCTGGAGCCTCAGGGCCCCTGGGGTAGCCCATATTGCCCTCATTATAATCCACCTTTGTACACAGCTACCCCCTCTATGAATTGGTAGGTTAGTGAGTGGCTGTTTGCATCAGTATTCTGCACATGTGCTGCCCCCGCCTTTATCATGGAGGCTTGCTGCATCCTGCAGTGCATTGTTAATCTGGCCTGGTGTTGATAAGGTATTATCTTTTACTGTGATGCTATACGGGGGATGGAGGCAACACACACCAACACACAGGGGCTAGAGGCCACACACCAACAAAGAGGGGTTTGAGACCACACACCTACACAGCTATGAGCAGGGCAGGAGGCTTAGCCACACATGCTGGAGGTCACACATTAACATCTAGGGGGGCTGGAGGCCACACACCAACTAACAGGGGCTGAGAGACCACACACCAGCACAAAGAGGCTGTATGCTAGCAACACAACAGCACAAAGTGGCTTGAGGCCACACACCAGCACATAGGGGTTGGAGGCCACACACCAACACACAGGGGCTGGCTGGAGGCCACACACCAACAGAAACTGGAGGCTGCTGCTGGTGGTTGTTGTTGCCAGATGGTATTGGCTGTTGGTGGTTGCTGCCAGATGGTATTGGCTGGTGGTGTTGGTTTTTGCCACATGGTATTGGCTGGCAGTTGTGGTGGTTGTTGCCAGATGCTATTGGACTGTGGTTTGGTTGTTACAGCTAGATGCTATTGACTGGTGTTGGTGGTTGTTGCCAGATTGTATTGGTTGGTGGTTGTTGTTGGCAGATGGTATTGTCTGGTTGTGCTGGTGGTTGCCAGATGGTATTGGCTGGTGCGTGTGTGATGTCATACTGCTCGTGTGTTTGTGTGTAGTGTTTGTGTGTGTTTTGTCATACTGCTCCTGTGTGTGTGTGTTTTGTCATACTGCTCCTGTGTGTGTGTTTTGTCATGCTGCTCCGGTGTGTATGTGTGTGATGTCATACTGCTCCGATGTGTGTGGGTGTGTATTGGTTGGTGGTGTTGGTTGTTGCCAGATGGCATTGACTGGTGTGGTGGTAATGTTGCCAGATGCTATTGGCTGGTGGTTATGGTTGTTGCGAGATGCTATTGGCTGGTGGTTGTGGTTGTTGCCAGATGCTATTGGGTGCTGGTGGTGGGTGTTGCCAGATAGTATTGGCTGGTGGCGGTGGTTGTTGCAAGATGGTATTGGCTTGGTGGTGGTGGTTGTTCCCAGATGTTATTGACTGATGGTTGTTGCCAGATGGTGGTTGTTGCCAAATGGCATTGACTGGTGTGGTGGCAATGTTGCCAGATGCTATTGGCAGGTGGTTATGGTTGTTGTGAGATGCTATTGGCTGGTGGTTGTTGTTGTTGCCAGATGCTGTTGGGTGCTGGTGGTGGGTGTTGCCAGATGGTATTGGCTGGTGGCGGTGGTTTTTGCAAGATGGTATTGGCTTAGTGGTGGTGGTTGTTCCCAGATGGTATTGGCTGATGGTTGTTGCCAGATGGTGATTGTTGTCAGATGGTATTGGGTGGTGGTAGTTGTTGTTGCCAGATAGTATTAGCTGGTAGTGGTTCTTATTGCCAGAGATGGTATTGGCTGGTGGTGGTTGCTGTTGCCAGATGATATTAGCTGGTGGTGGTTGTTGCTATATGGGGGGGGGCTGGAGGCCACACACCAATACAAAGGGGCCGAAGACCACACACCAACAAGCCCCCTGGGCTGGAGGCCACACACCAACCAACACACAGGGGGGTCTGGAGTCCACAAACCCACACACCAACAAAGAGTGGCTGGAGCACCAATAAAGAGGGGGCTGGGGAGGCTACACACAACAACACACAGGTCTGAAGGCCACACACCAACACAGATGGGCTGGAATCCATCCATACAGCAACAAAGAGAGGCTGGAGGCCACAGACCAACATACAGGGGCTGGAGATCACAAACCAACACACAGGAGATGCAGGCCTCACACCAATACACATGGGCTGGAGGCCACGCACAAACACACTATGGATTGGAGGCCACAAGTTGACACAGAGGCTGGACACACACCAACAGGGGCTGGAGGCCGCTGGTGGTAGTGGTTATTGTCAAATGGTAGTCGCCAGATGGTATTGGCTGTTGGTGGTTGCTGCCAGATGCTATTGCCTGGTGGTGTTTGTTGTTGCCAGATGGTATTGGCTGTTGGTGGTTGTTGTCAGATGCTATTGGCTGGTGGTTTTGATTGTTGCCAGATGCTATTGGCTGGTGGTTGTGGTTGTTACCAGATGGTATTGGCTGGTGGTGATGGTTGTTGCCAGATGGTATTGGCTGGTGGTTGTTTTTACCATAGATGGTGGTTGTTGCCACATGGCATTGACTAAGTTTGGTGGTGGTTGTTGCCAGATGGTATTGGCCAGTGCTGGTGGTTGTTGTTGCCAGATATTGGTTGGTGGTATTGGTTGTTGCCAGATGGTATTGACTGGTGTGGTGGTAATGTTGCCAGATGCCATTGACTGGTGGTTATGGTTGTTGCCAGATGCTATTGGCTGGTGGTGATGGTTGTTGCTAGATGGTATTGGAACCTAATGGTGGTGGTTGTTACCTGATGGTATTTGGTGGTGGTGGTTGTTGAAAGATGGTATTGGCTGGTGGTTTTTGTCAGATGGTATTGGCTGGTGGTGGTTGCTGTTGCCAGATGGTATTAGCTGGTAGTGGTCGTTGCTATACGGGTGTTGGAGGCCACACAACAACACAAAGGGACTGAAGACCACACACCAACATATCCAGGGGCTGGGCTGGAGGCCACACAACAACACAAAGGGGCTAAGCTGGAAGCCACACACCAACAAACACACAGGGTCTGGAGTCCACACACCAACAAACAGGTCTAAAGGCCACACACCAACAAAGAGTGTCTGGAGCACCAATAAAGAGGGGGCTGGGCTGGATGGAGGCTACATACACAAAGAGGCTGAGCTGGAAGCCACAGACCAACACACATCCGAATCGAGGCCACACACCATCACACAAGGGCTGGAGTCCTCACACCAACACAAGTTTGAAGGCCACACACCAACCAACACAGATGAGCTGGAATCCACACACCAACAAAGAGGGGCTGGAGGCCACACACCAACATACAGGCCACACACCAACATACAGGGCACACACAAACACACAGGAGATGCAGGCATGACACCAATACACAGGGGCTGGAGGCCACACACAAACACACTACGGCTGGAGGCCACAAGTTGACCCAGGGGCTGGAGGTCGCTGGGGGTGGTGGTTGTTGTCAGATGGTATTGACACTGGTGGTGGTAGTCGCCAGATGGTATTGGCAACAGTTGGTTGTTGCTGCTAGATGGCATTGGCTGGTGGTGGTTGTTGCCATAGATTGGTGGTTGTTTCCAGATGGCATTGACTAAGGTTGGTGGTGGTTGTTGCCATATGGTATTGGATGGTGGTTGTTTTTGTCAGATGGCATTGGTGGTTCATGGTGGTTGTTGTTGCCAGATGGTATTGGCTGGTGGTTGTGGTTGTTGACAGATGGTATTGGCTGGTGGTTGTGGTTGTTGCCAGATGGTATTGGCTGGTGGTGATGGTTGTTGCCATAGATAGGTGGTTGCTGCCAGATGGCATTCACTAAGGTTGGTGGTGGTTGTTGCCATATGGTATGGGATGGTGGTTGTTGTTGTTGTCAGATGGCATTGGCTGGTTGGTGGTGGTTGTTGTTGCCAGATGGTATTGGCTGGTGGTGCTTGTTGTGTTGTTGTCAGATGGTATTGGCTGGTGGTGGATGTTGTTGCCAGATGGTATTGGCTGGTCAGGTGGTTGCTGTTGCCAGATGGTAGGTATTAGGTGGTGGTTGTTGCCATATGGGGGCTGGAGGCCACACCAACACACCGAGGGGATGGGCTGGAGGCCACACACCAACTAACACAAAGGGACTGAGCTGGAAGCCACACACCAACAAACACACAGGGTCTGGAGTCCACACACCAACAAACAGGTCTAAAGGCCACACACCAAGAAAGAGTGGCTAGAGCACCAATAAAGAGGGGGCTGGGCTTGATGGAGGCTACATACCAACACAAAGAGGCTGAGCTGGAAGCCACACACCAACACACATAGGGAATGGAGGCCACACACAAGGGCTGGAGTCCACACACCAACACACAGGTCTGAAGGCCACACACCAACACAGATGGGCTGGAATCCAAACACCAACAAAGAGGGTCTGGAGGCCACAAACCAACATACAGGGGCTCGAGACCACACACCAACACACAGGAGAGATGCAGACCTCACACCAACAATACACAGGGGCTGGAGGCCACACACCAACAGGGGTTGGAGACCGCTGGTGGTGGTGGTTGTTGTCAGATGGTATTGGCTGGTGGTGGCTGTCTCCAGATGGTATTGGCTGTTGTTCGTTGTTGCCTGATAGTATTGGCTTGTGGTGTTGGTTGTTGCCAGACGCTATTGGATAGTGGTGGTTGTTGTCAGATGGACTTATTGGCTGGTTGGTGGTTGTTGCTGTTGCCAGATGGTATTAGCACCATGGTGGTGGTTGTTGCTGTGGTCTGGAGGCCAGACACCAACACACAGGGGCTGGAAGCCTAACACCAACGGCTGGATGCCACACACCAACAAAAAGGGGCTCGAGACCACACACCTACACAGCTCCAAGGGCTGGGCAGGAGGCCACACATGCTGCAGGCCACACATTGACTAACATAGAGGGAGGCCACACATTAACATAGAGGGGCTGGAGGCCTCACACCAACTAACAGGAGGTGATAGTCCTTACATTAGCACACAGATACAAAGTGGCTTGGAGGCCACTTGTGTTTGGTGTGTCCTCCAGCCCCTGTTGGTGTGTGGCCGTGTGTGGACTTGGTGTGTGCCTTCCAGCCCTTGTGTGGGCTGGAATCCACTCACCAACAAAGAGCAGCTGAAGTCGGTGGCTGGGGGCCACACACCAACCAACACACCCGAGCCGTGGATGCAGGCAGCCTAACACAATACAAAGGGTCTAGAGGCTGTGAACATACACATTGGCCACACACCAACAACACACAGGTGCTGGAGGCCACACACCAACAGGGGCTGGAGGCCGCTGGTGATGGTGGTTGTTGCCACATGGTATTGGTTGTTGGTGCGTGGTTGTTGCCAGATGCAATTATTGGCACCCGGTGGTTGTGGTTGTTGCCAGATGCCATTGGCTGGTGTTACTGGTTGTTGCATAGGATGATGGTGGTGGTTGTTGTCAGATGATATTGGCTGGGTGGTGGTGGTTGTTGCCAGATGACTGGTGGTGTGTTGTTGCCAGATGATATTGGCACTGGTGGACCATGGTTGCTGTTGCCAGATGGTATTAGCTGCTGGTGGTTGTTGTTATGCATACACACACAGATGCTGAAGGGTCACAATATGGGCTGGAGGCCACACCAAGACAAAGGGGCTTGAGGTGGTTGTTGGTGTGTGGTTGTTGCCAGATGCAATTATTGGCACCCAGTGGTTGTGGTTGTTGCCAGATGCCATTGGCTGGTGTTGCTGGTTGTTGCATAGGATGGTGGTGGTGGTTGTTGTCAGATGATATTGGCTGGGTGGTGGTGGTTGTTGCCAGATGACTGGTGGTGTGTTGTTGCCAGATGATATTGGCACTGGTGGACCATGGTTGCTGTTGCCAGATGGTATTAGCTGCTGGTGGTTGTTGTTATGCATACACACACAGATGCTGAAGGGTCACAATATGGGCTGGAGGCCACACCAAGACAAAGGGGCTGGAGGCTACACACCAACACTGGAGGCCACACACCAACAAAGAGCAACTGGAGTTCACACACCAATAAAGAGGGGCTGGAGGCCACACATCAACAAGCAGGGCACACCAACGGTTGGTATGTTGCCTCCAGCCCAGTCCCCATGTGTTGGTGTGTAAGTTTCCTATAGATATCAAAATCTATATTTTCAGCGTCATTTATGCTCAAATCCAAGTCCAGAAATGTAGTAACATGATCAACATGGTAGAAAGCTGTAAGAACCATGTAAATGATGGAATTGTTTCTTTAGGAGAAATCCAGATTATAAGGATATCGTCAATAAACCGCATATATCGAAACAAATTCACACAAAATGGATTTAAATATGTATAAATATAATTTTCCTCCCACCAGTTTAAAAAAATATTGGCTATGGGTGGCGAAAATTTAGCGCCCATCTAACAGCCTAGCCCCGATGTGTGGTTCCAGTCCCTGTGTCAACGTTGGTGTGTGGCCTCCAACTCAGCAGGGGTGTGTTGGTTTGTTTGTTGGGGTGGCCTCCAGTCCCTGTGTGTCCGTGTGTGGCCTCCAGTCCCTGTGTGCTGGTGTGTGGCTTCCAGACCATGTTTGTTGTTTGTTGGTGTGTGGCCAGCCTCCAGTCCATGTGTGTCAGTGTGTGGTCTCCAGCACATGTGTATTGATCGGTGTGTGGCCTCTTGCGTGTGTCAGTGTGTGGCCTACAGCCAAGCCCATGTGTCGACGTCGGTGTGTGGTGGACTGCAGCCAAGCACTGTGTGTCCTTCCATGTGTGGCCTCCAGACCCTGTGTGTGGATCTGTGGCCTCCAGATGACCCTATGCGTCGAGCCTCCTAGACCTTGTGTGTTGGTTGGTGTGGGGCCTCCAGCCCAAGTGGTTGGTGTGTGGCTCAGCCCTGTGTGTTGATGTGTGGACCCCAGCACCGGTGTGTGGCCCCCAGCACCGGTGTGTTGGTGTGTGGCTTCCAGCACCTGTGTGTCCGTGTGTGGCTCCCAGTGTGGCCTCCGGCCCAGCTCCCACCTCCTAGGAGTGTGTTGATGTGTGCCCTCCAGCCCCTCTATGTGTTGGTGAGTGGCCTCCACCACTGTGTATTGATGTATGGGCTCCAGCCACTGTGTGTTGAAGACCTTGTGTGTTGGTGGGTGGCCTCCAACCCCTGTGTGTTGGTGTGTGGCCTCTAGCCCACCTCCTGTGTGTTGGTGTGTGCCCTCCAGCCACTGTGTGTTGATGTATGGCCCCCAGCCCCAAAGTGCTTACTTAGTGTGTGGCCTCCATCTGGCCCATTGGTGTGTGGCCTAGCCCCTCTGTGTGTTATGGTGTGTGGACTCCAGGAGCCCCTGAGTGTTGTTTGGTGTGTGGACTCCAGCCCCCTGTGTGTTGGTTGGTGTACTCCAGCCCCTTTTCAACCTGTGTGTACTCCAGCCCCTGTGTCAAGTTGGTGTGTGGACTCCAGCCCGTGTCTTGACTCCATCCCCTGTGTGGGGGCCCCCAGCCCAGCCCCAATGTGTTGATGTGTGCCTTGTGTGACCTCCAGTCCCTGTGTGTTTGTGTGTGGACTCCATGGAGTCTTTGTTTGTTGGTGTGGCCCCTGGTATGTAAAGTAGAGAAACTACCGCATTCCTGGAGTGGTAAGGTGCCCTGGTAGGGTTGCAAGCCCGAAGTAATATTAGTAAATAACTTGGCACTCAATAGACTGGAGGATATTTTTAAGCAGATATTTAATGATTATAACGTAGTACAGTAAGCAGACGTTTCGGTCACAGGGACCTTCATCGGTGTACAGGGAATATTGTTGATGTAAATGAGGCAGAAGCCCGGAGGAGAAGGTGAACTGTAGGGTATTGTAACCAAGTATAGCCGTGGAGCTGGTAGAACGCGGTGTCCACCGCTAGTTCAGGACAGTGGGAGTCTACAGTTCACCTTCTCCTCCAGGCTTCTGCCTCATTCACATCAACAATATTCCCTGTACACTGATGAAGGTCCATGTGACCGAAACGTCTGCTTACTGTACTACGTTATAATCATTAAATATCTGCTTAAAAATATTCTCCAGTCTATTGAGTGCCAGGTTATTTACTAATATGGCCCCTGGTATGTGACTGGCTTCTAGACCCTGTGTGTCCGTGTGTGGCCTCCAGTCCATCCATATGTGTGTCCTTCAGCTTGTTTGGTGGTGTATGGCCTGCAGCCCTTCTGTGTTGGTGTGTAGCATCCAGCCCAGCCCCTCTATGTTGGAGTGCAGCCCAGTGTGTGGCCACCAGCCCAGTTCCGGTGTGTAACCTCCAGCCTAGCCCCTCTGTTGGTGTGTGGACTCCAACCCATTGTGTGTGTGATGATATGCAGCCTCCAGCCCAGTCCCGGTGTGTTGGTGTGCAGCCCCCAGCTGCTTAGCCCTGATGTGTGGCCTCAAGTTCCAGGGTCTGCTAGTGTGTGGCCTCAAGCAGGTCCTGAGTGTTGGTGTATGGCCTCCAGCCCTTGTGTGTTGGTGTGTGGCCTCCAACCCAGCGTGTTGGTATGTGGCCTTTAGTCTGTATGTTGGTGTGTGGTCTGAAGATCCTAGGGGTGTGTGTGGTCTCAAGCAGGGCCCTGTGTGTGGACTCCAACCTTTGTTTGTTGGTGTGGCCTCCAGTCCCTGTGTTTCCATGTGTGGCCTCCAGTCCCTGTGGTTGGTGTGTGGTCTCAAGCCCCTGTGTCAACTGCCCCTGTGTCAACTTGGTCCGTTCAGCCCCAGTATCTTGGTGTGTGGACTCCGTTCCTTTGGTGTGTGGACTCTCCAGGCCCTGTGTGTGTGTGGACTTTCCAGCCCCTGTGTGTGTGGTGTTAGTTTGTGGACTCTCCAGCCCCTGTGCGTGTGGTGTTGGTGTGTGAACTCTCCAGCCCCTGTGCGTGTGGTGTTGGTGTGTGGACTCTCCAGCCCCTGTGCGTGTGGTGTTGGTGAATGGACTCTCCAGCCCCTGTGCGTGTGGTGTTGGTGTGTGGACTCTCCAGCCCCTGTGCGTGTGGTGTTGGTGTGTGGACTCTCCAGCCCCTGTGCGTGTGGTGTTGGTGTGTGAACTCTCCAGCCCCTGTGCGTGTGGTGTTGGTGTGTGGACTCTCCAGCCCCTGTGTGTGTGGTGTTGGTGTGTGGACTCTCCAGCCCCTGTGCGTGTTGTGTTGGTGTGTGGACTCTCCAGCCCCTGTGCGTGTGGTGTTGGTGTGTGAACTCTCCAGCAACTGTGCATGAGGTGTTGGTGTGTGGACTCTCCATCTCCTGTGCATGTGGTGTTGGTGTGTGGACTCTTCAGCCCCTGTGCGTGTGGTGTTGGTGTGTGGCCTCCAGCCCCTGTGTGTGTGAGTGTGGCCTCCAGCCCCTGTGTGTGTGTGTGGCCTCCAGCCCCTCTGTGTTGGTGTGTGTGGCCTCCAGCCTCTGTGTTGGTGTGTGTGTCCTCCAGCCCCTGTGTGTGTGTGTAGCCTCCAGCCCCTGTGTGTTGGTGTGTGTGGCCTCCAGCCCTGTGTGTTGGTGTGTGTGGCTTCCAGCCCCTGTGTTTTGGTGTGTGTGGCCTCCAGCCCCGCCCTGTTGGTGTGTGTGGCCTCCAGCCCCTGTGTGTTGGTTGTGTGGCCACCAGCCCAGCCCCTGTGTGTTGGTGTGTGTGGCCTCCAGCCCAGCCCCTGTGTGTGTGTGGCCTCCAGCCCAGCCCCTGTGTGTTGATGTGTGTGGCCTCCAGCCCAGCCCCTGAGTGTTGGTGTGTGTGGCCTCCAGCCCAGCCCCTGTGTGTTGGTGTGTGTGTCCTCCAGCCAGCCCCTGTGTGTTGGTGTGTGTGGCCCCAGCCCAGCCCCTGTGTGTTGGTGTGTGTGGCCCCCAGCCCAGCCCCTGTGTGTTGGTGTGTGTGGCCCCCAGCCCAGCCCCTGTATGTTGGTGTTTGTGGCCCCAAGCACAGCCCCTGTGTGTTGGTGTGAGGCCTCCAGCACATCCCCTGTGTGTTGGTATGTGGCCCCCAGCCTCCGTGTGGCCTCCAGGCAAGTCTCTGTGTGTTGTTGGTGTGTAGCTTCCAGCCCAGCCCTTATGTGTTGGTGTGTGGCCTCAATCCACTGTGTGTTGATGTGTGGCCTCCAGCCCATGTGTACGGCCCATGTGTGGTGTGTGGCCTACCTACAGCCAAGCCCATGTGTGTTGGTGTATGGCCTCCAGACCCTGTGTGCTGGTGCCTCTAACCCCTGTGTGCTGGTGTGTGGATTCCAGCTCTGCCCCTGTGTGTTGGTGTGTGGACACTAGCCCTATCCCTCTGTGATGGTGTGTGGTCTCCAGCCCGTGTGCTTCCATGTGGACTAAAGGTTGGTATGTGGACTCCAGCCCATCCCTTGTGTGCTGGTGTGTGGCCTCCAACCCTGCCTCTGTTTTTTAGTGTGTGACCCTCCAGTCCCTGGGTGTGTTGGTGTGTGACCCTCCAGTCTCTGTGTGTTGGAGTGTGGCCTCAAGGTCCTGTTTATTGGTGTAGGGGCCCCCAGCCCCTGTGTGTTGATGTGTGGACTCCAGCCTTTATGTGCTGGTGTGGCCTCCAGCACCGGCATGTTGGTATGTGGCTTCCAGCCCCAGTGTTTCCTTGTGTGGCCTACAGTCCATGTGTGTCGGTCGGTGTGTGGCCTGTAGCCCATCTCTGTGTTGGCCAGCCTCTGTGTGTTGGTATGTAGCTTCCAACTCAGCCCCTATGTGCTGGTGTGTGGCCCTCAGACCCTATGCGTTGGTGTGTGGCCCCCAGTACTGCCCCTGTGTGATGGTGTGTGGCCCCAACCTGCTGTATAGTGATGTGTGAACTCCAGCCCTGACTCTATGTGTTGGTTGGTTGGTCTGTGGACTCCAGACCTGCCTCTAGGTGTTGGTCTGTGGACTCCAGCCCTGTCTCTATGTGTTGGTCTGTGGACTCCAGTCGTATCCCTGGGTGCTGGGGTCCACACAGTGTTTCTGTGTGGACTCGAGCCCCTGTGTGTTGGTGTGTGGACTCCAGCCCCTGTGTTGTTGGTGTGTGTGGCCTCCAGCCCCTGTGTCGTTGGTATGTGTGGCCTCCAGCCCGTGTCGTTGGTATGTGTGGCCTCCAGCCCCTGTGTCATTGGTGTGTGTGGCCTCCAGCCCCTGTGTCATTGGTGTGTTTGGCCTCCAGCCCAGTCCCTGTGTCATTGCTGTGTGTGGCCTCCAGCCCAGTCCCTGTGTCATTGGTGTGTGTGGCCTCCAGCCCAGTCCCTGTGTCATTCGTCTTTGTGGCCTCCAGCCCAGCCCATGTGTTGGTTTGTGGCCTCCAGCCCAGCCCGTCTGTTGGTTTGTGGCCTCCAGCATGTGTGTTGGTTTGTGACCTCCAACCCAGCCTGTTTGTTGATGTGTGGGCTCCAGTGCCTGTGTGTTGTTGTGTGTCCTCAAGATCCTGTGGTTGGTGTGTGGCCTCCAGCCCTTGTGTGCAGGTGTATGGCCCCCAGCCCCTCTTGGTGTGTGGACTCCAGCCCAGCCCCTGTGTGTTGAACCTGTGTGATCTCCAGACCCTGTGTGTTGGTGTGTGGCTTCCAGCCCCTGTGTGCTGGTATGTGGCCTCCAACCTAGCCCCTGTGTGTGTGGCTTCCAGCCCCCGTGTGTTGGTGCGTGGACTCTAGCCCAGTTCCTGTGTTTTATTGTGTGGCCCTCCAGTCCCTGGGTGTGTTGGTGTGTGGCCTCCAGTCTCTGTGTGTTGGTGTGTGGCCTCAAGGTCCTGTTTATTGGTGTAGGGGCCCCCAGCCCCTGTGTATTGATGTATGGACTCCAGCCTTTATGTGCTGGTGTGGCCCCCAGCACCAGCATGTTGGTATGTGGCTTCCAGCCCCGTGTTTCCATGTGTGGCCTACAGTCCATGTGTGTCGGTGTCTCACCAGTAGCCCACCTCTTGTTGGCCAGCCTCTGTGTGTTGGTGTGTAGCTTCCAACTCGGCCCCTATGTGCTGGTGTGTGGCCCTCAGACCCTATGAATTGGTGTGTGGCCTCAAGTACTGCCCCCGTGTGCTGGTGTGGCCTCCAGCCCTGCCCCTGTATAGTGATGTGTGAACTCCAGCCCTGCCTCTGTGTTGTGGTTGGTGGACTCCAGACCTGCCTCTAGGTGTTTGTCTGTGTACTCCAGCCTGCCTCTATTGTTGGTCTGTGGACTCCAGTCGTATCCCTGGGTGCTGGAGTGACACACAGTGTTTCTGTGTAGACTCCAGCCCCTGTATGTTTCTGTGTGGACTCCAGCCCCTGTGTGTTTCTGTGTGGACTCCAGCCCCTGTGTGTTGGTGGTATGTGTGGACTCCAGCCCCTGTGTGTTGGTGGTGTGTATGGACTCCAGCCCCTGTGTGCTGGTGGTGTGTGTGGCCTCCAGCCCAACCCCTGTGTCGTTGGTGTGTGGCCTCCAGCCCAGCCAGCCCCTGTGTGTTGGTGTGTGGCCCCCAGCCTCTGTGTGGCATCCAGTCCATGTGTATTGGTGTGTCCAGTCCATGTGTGTTGGTGTGTAGCCTTCAGCCCTTGTGGGTCAGTGTGTGGCCTCCAGCCCAGACCCTCTGTGCTGGTGTGTAGCCTCCAGCCCCTCTGTGCTCGTGTGTAGTCTCCAGCCCCTTCTGTGCTGGTGAGTAGTCTCCAGCCCCTCTGTGCTGGTGTGTAGCCTCCAGCCCCTCTGTGCTCGTGTGTAGTCTCCAGCCCCTTCTGTGCTGGTGAGTAGCCTCCAGCCCCTCTGTGTTGGTGTGTAGCCTCCAGCCCCTCTGCGTTGGTGTGTGTCCTCCAGCCTGTGTGTGGCGTCCAGCCTTTATGTGTTGGTTGGTGTGTGGCCTCCAGCCAAGCCCGTCTGTTGGTTTGTGGCCTCCAGCTCAGCCCGTCTGTTGGTTTGTGGCCTCCAGCCCAGCCCGTCTGTTGGTTTGTGGCCTCCAGCCCAGCCCGTCTTTTGGTTTGTGGCCTCCAGCCCAGCCCGTCTTTTGGTTTGTGGCCTCCAGCCCAGCCCGTCTGTTGGTTTGTGGCCTCCAGCCCAGCCCGTCTGTTGCTTTGTGGCCTCCAGCCCATCCCGTTTGTTGGTTTGTGGCCTCCAGCCCAGCCCGTCTGTTGGTTTGTGGCCTCCAGCCCAGCCCGTCTGCTGGTTTGTGGCCTCCAGCCCAGCCTGTCTGTTGGTTTGTGGCCTCCAGCCCCTCCCACGAGGGTTGGTTTGTGGCCTCCAGCCCATCCCCCGAGTATTGGCTGGTTTGTGGCCTCCAGCCCCTCCCCCCAGTGTTGGCTGGTGTGTGGCCTCCAGCCCCTCCCCCCAGTGTTGGCTGGTGTGTGGTCTCCAGCCCCCGTGTGTTGGTGTCTAGTGGTGTTTGTTGCTATATGGGGGCTGAAAACCACACAACAACACACAGGGGCTGGACTGGAGACCACACACCAACACAGATGGGCTGGAATCCACAATCCAACAAAGAGCGGATGGAGTCCACACAAAAACACACAGGGGATGCCGGCCTCATACAAACACACAGGGGCTGGAGGCCACACATCAACAGGGGCTGGAGGCAGCTGGTTGTGGATGTTGCCAGATGGTATTGGCTGATGGTTGTTGTTACCAGATGGTATTGGTTGTTGGTGGTTGTTGCCAGATGGTATTGGCTCGTGGTGGTTGGTTTTTGCCAGATGGTATTGTCTGGTGGTGGTGATTGTTGCCAGATGGCATTGGCTGGTGGTGGTTGCTGTTGCCAGATGGTATTGACTGGTGGTGATTGTTGGTGCCAAATGCTATTGGCTTTTGGTGGTTGTTGTTGCCAGATAGTATTCCCTGGTGGTGTTGGTTGCTGCCAGAAGTATTGACAGGTGGTGGTAGTTATTGCCACATGCTATTGGCTGGGGTTTTTGATTGTTGCCAGATGCTATTGGCAGGTGGTTTTGGTTATTGCAAGATGGTATTAGATGGTGGTGGTTGTTGTTTCCAGATGGCATTGACTGGTGGTGGTGTTTGTTGCCAGATGGTATTGGCTGGTGGTGGTGATTGTTGCCAGATGGCATTGACTGGTCGTGGTGTCCAGATGGTATTGGCTGTTTGAAATGATTGTTGCCAGATGCTATTGGCTGGTGGTGGTAGTTGTTGCTAGATGCTATTGGCTGATGGTGGTGGTAGTTGCCAGATGGTATTGGCTGGTGGTGTTGGTTGTTGCCAGATGATATTGGCTGGTGGTGTTGGTTGTTGCCAGATAGTATTGCCTGGTGGTGTTGGTTGCTGCCAGAAGTATTGACAGGTGGTGGTGGTTATTTACAGATGCTATTGGCTGGTGGTTTTGGCTATTGCAAGATGGTATTAGATAGTGGTGGTGGTTGTTGTTTCCAGATAGTATTGACACCATGGTGGTGGTGTTTGTAGCCAGATAGTATTGGCTGGTGGTGGTGGTTGTTGCCAGATGGCATAGACTGGTGATGGTGGTTGTTGCCATATGCTATTGGCTGGTGGTGGTGGTAGTTGCCAGATGGTATTGGCTGGTGGTGGTGGTTGTTGCCAGATGATATTGGGAGGTGGTGTTGGTTGTTGACAGATAGTATTGGCTGGTCGTGGTTGTTGCCAGATGGTATTGACTGGTGGTGGTGGTTGTTGTCAGATTGTATTGAGTGGTGGTGCTTTTTGTTGCTAGATTGTATTGGCTGGTGGTGGTGGTTGTTGCCAAATGGTATTGGCTGGTGGTTTTGGTTGTTGCCAGATGCTATTGGCTGGTGGTTTTGGTTATTGCCAGATTGTATTAGATGGTGGTGGTTGTTGCTATATGGGAGCTGAAAGCCACACAACAACACACAGGGCTGGGCTGGAGGCCAAACACCAACACAAAGAGGCTGAGCTGGAATTTACACACCAACACACATGGGATGGAGGTCACACACCAACACAGATGGGCTGGAATCCACAATCCAACAAAGAGCAAATGGAGTCCACACACCAATAAAGAGGGGCTGGAGGCCACACACCAACATACAGGGGATGCAGGCCTCACACCAACATACAGGGGATGCAGACCTCATACAAACACACTAGGGCTGGAGGTCACACGCTAACAAACACACAGAGGCTGGAGGCCACACACCAACAGGGGCTGGAGGCATCTGGTGTTGGATGTTGCCAGATGGTATTGGCTGATGGTTGTTGTTGCCAGATGGTTTTGGCTGGTGGTGGTTGGTTTTTGCCAGATGGTAATGTCTGGTGATGGTGATTGTTGCCAGATGGCATTGGCTGGTGGTGGTTGCTGTTGCCAGATGGTATTGGCTGGTAGTGATTGTTGGTGCCAAATGCTATTGGCTTTTGGTGGTTGTTGTTGCCAGATAGTATTGCCTGTTGGTGTTGGTTGCTACCAGAAGTATTGACAGGTGGTGGTGGTTATTGCCAGATGCTATTGGCTGGGGGTTTTGATTGTTGCCAGATACCATTGGCTAGTGATTTTGGTTATTGCCAGATGGTATTAGATGGTGGTAGTTGTTGCCATATGGGAGCTGAAAACCACACAACAACACACAGGGGCTGGGTTGGAGGCCAAACACCAACACAAAGAGGCTGAGCTGGAATTTACACACCAACACACATGGGATGGAGGCCACACACCAACACAGATGGGCTGGAATCCACAATCCAACAAAAAGCAAATGGAGTCCACACACCAATAAAGAGGGGCTGGAGGCCACACACCAACATACAGGGGATGCAGGCCTCACACCAACATACAGGGGATGCAGGCCTCATACAAACACACTAGTGCTGGAGGTCACACGCTAACCAACACACAGATGCTGGAGGCCACACACCAACAGGGACTGGAGGCATTTGGTGGTGGATGTTGCCAAATGGTATTGGCTGATGGTTGTTGTTGCAAGATGGTATTGGTTGTTGGTGGTTGATGCCAGATGGTATTGGCTCGTGGTGGTTGGTTTTTGCCAGATGGTATTGTCTGGTGGTGGTGATTGTTGCCAGATGGCATTGGCTGGTGGTGGTTGCTGTTGCCAGATGGTATTGGCTGGTGGTGATTGTTGGTGCCAAATGCTATTGGCTTTTGGTGGTTGTTGTTGCCAGATAGTATTGCCTGGTGGTGTTGGTTGCTACCAGAAGTATTGACAGGTGGTGGTGGTTATTGCCAGATGATATTGGCTCGGGGTTTTGATTGTTGCCAGATGCTATTGGCTGGTGGTTTTGGTTATTACAAGATGGTATTAGATGGTGGTGGTTGTTGTTTCCAGATGGCATTGACTGGTGGTGGTGTTTGTTGCCAGATGGTATTGGCTGGTGGTATTGGTTGTTGACAGATAGTATTGACTGGTCGTGGTTGTTGCCAGATGGTATTGACTGGTGGTGGTGGTTGTTGTCAGATTGTATTGAGTGGTGGTGCTTTTTGTTGCTAGATTATATTGGCTGGTGGTGGTGGTTGTTGCCAAATGGTATTGACTTGTGGTTTTGGTTGTTGCCAGATGGTATTGGCTCGTGGTGTTAGTTTTTGCCAGATGGTATTGGCTAGTGGTGGTTGTTGTTGTCAGATGGTATTGGCTGGTGGTTGAGATTGTTGCCAGATGCTATTGTCTGGTGGTGGTTGTTGAAAGATAGTATTGACTGGTGGTGGTTGTTGTCAGATTGTATTGGGTGGTGGTGCTTTTTGTTGCTAGATTGTGTTGGGTGGTGGTTGTTGCCAAATGGTATTGGCTGGTGGACGGTTGCCAGATGGTATTGGATGATGGTGGTTGTTGTTGCCAGATGGTATAAGAATTGATGTTGGTTGTTGTTGCCAGATGGCATTGGCTGGTGGTGGTTGCTGTTGCCAGATGGTATTGACTGGTGGTGATTGTTGGTGCCAAATGGTATTGGCTTTTGGTGGTTGTTGTTGCCAGATGGTATTGGCTGTTGGTGTTTGTTGCCAGATGGTATTGACTGTTGGTGTTTGTTGCCAGATGGTATTGACTCGTGGTGTTGGTTTTGCCAGATGGTATTGGCTATTGGTGGTTGCTGTTGTCAGATGGTATTGGCTGGTGATTGTGATTGTTGAAAGATGGTATTGGCTGGTGATTGTGATTGTTGCCAGATGGTATTGGCTGGTGATTGTGATTGTTGCCAGATGCTGTTGGCTGGTTGTGGTGCTTGTTGCCACATGCTATTGGCTGGTGGTGGTGATTGTAGCCAGATTCTATTGGCTGGTGGTGGTTGTTGTCAGATGGTATTGGCTGATGGTGGTTGTTGTTGACAGATGATATTGACTGTTGGTGGTTGTTGCCAGATATCATTTCCTGATAGTGTTCGTTGCTGCCGGATGGTATTGACAGTTGGTGGTGGTTGCCAGATGCTATTGGCTGGTGGATTTGGTTGTTGCCAGATGCTTTTGGCTGGTTGTTTTGGTTGCTGCCAGATGATATTAGATGATGGTGGTTGTTGTTGCCCAATGGTATTGATTGGTGGTGGTTGTTATTGAGAGGTTGTATTGCCCGTGGAGGTTGTTGTTGCCAGATTGTATTTAGCTGGTGGTGGTTGTTGCTATACGGGGGATGGAGACCACACACGAACACACAGGAGTTGCAGGCGCCACACAAACACACAGGGGATGCAGGCCTGACATCAACACACAGGGTCTGGAGGCCACACACCAAAACACAGGGGCTGGAGACCGCTGGTGGTGGTGGCTGTTGCCAGATGGAATTGGCTGTTGATGGCTGTTGACAAATGGTATTGGCTGGTGGTGTTGGTTGTTTCCAGGCGGCATTGACTGGTGGTGGTGGTTGTTCTCAGATGATATTGGCTGGTGGTGGTGGTTGTTGCCAGATGGTATTTTCTGATGGTTTGGTTGTTGCCACATGCTATGCGCTGATGGTGGTGGTTATTGCCAGATGGTATTGGCTGGTAGTAGGAGTTGTTTCCAGATGGTATTGGCTTGTGGTGGTTGTTGTTGCCAGATGATATTGGCTTGTGGTGTTTGTTGTTGCCAGATAGTATTGGCTGTTGATGGTTGTTGACAAATGGTATTGGCTGGTGGTGTTGGTTGTTGCCAGACGGCATTGACTGGTGGTGGTGGTGGTTGTTGTCAAATGATATTGGCTGGTGGTGGTGGTTGTTGCCAGATGGTATTTTCTGATGGTTTTGGTTGTTGCCACATGCTGTGGGCTGATGGTGGTGATTATTGCCAGATGGTATTGGCTGGTAATGGGAGTTATTGCCAGATGGTATTGGCTTGTGGTGGTGGTTGTTGTTGTCAGATGATATTGGCTAGTGGTGGTGGTTGTTGCCAGATGGTATTGGCTAGTGGTGGTGGTTGCCAGATGGTATTGACTGATGGTGGTTGTTGTTGCCAGATGGTGTTGGTTGTTGTTGCCAGATGGTATTGGCTGTTGGTGTTTGTTGTTGCCAGATGCCATTGGTGGTTGCTCTTGCAAGATGGTATCAGCTGCTGCTGGTAGTTGTTGCTATATGGGGGCTGAAAGCCACACTAAAACCAAGGGGCTGAAGACCACACACTAACACAAAGAGCCTGAGCTGGAAACCACACACCAACACACATGGGATGCAGTCCACTCAACATCACACTGAGTCTAAAATCCATACACCAACACAGATGGGCTGGAACCACACACCAACAAAGAGCGGATGAAGTCCACACGCCAACACACAGGGGATTCAGGCCTCACACCAACACACAGGGGATGCAGGCCTCACACCAACACACAGGGGATACAGGCCTCACACCAACACACAGGGGCTGGAGGCCACACACCAACAGGGGCTGGAGGTAGCTGGTGGTGAATGTTGCCAGATGGTATTGGCTGATGGTTGTTTTTGTCAGATGATATTGACTGTTGGTGGCTCTTGCCTGCTAGCATTACCTGATGGTGTTGGTTGCTGCCAGATGGTATTGACATGTGGTGGTTGTTATTGTCAGATGGTATTGGCTGGTGATTTTGGTTGTTGCCAGATACTATTGGCTGGTTGTTTTGGTTGTTGCCAAATGATATTAGATGGTGGTGGTTGTTGTTGCCAGATGGTATTGACTGGTGGTGGTTGTTATTGAGAGGTTGTATTGGCTGGTGGTGATTTCTGCTGCCAGATTGTATTTAGCTGTTGGTGGTTGTTGCTATACGGGGGCTGGAGGCCACACACCAACACACAGGGGATGCAGGCATCACACCAACAACACGCAGGGGATGCAGGCCTCACATCAACACACAGGGGCTGGAGGCCACTGGTGGTGGTGGTTGCTGCAAGATGGTATTAGCTGGTAGTGGTTGTGTCAGATGGTATTGGCTGTTGGTGGTTGTTGACAGATGATATTGGCTGGTGGTGTAAATTGTTGCCAGATAGAATTGACTGATGGTGGTGGTTGTTGCCAGATGCTATTGGCTGGTGCTGATGGTTGTGCCAGTGTATTGGGTGGTGGTTGTGGTGGTTGCCAGATGGTATTAGCTGATGGTTTTGTTTGTTGCCACATGCTATGGGCTGATGGAGGTGGTTATTGCCAGATGGCATTGGCTGATAGTGGGGGTTGTTGCCAGATGGTGTGGCTGGTGGTGGTTGTTGCCAGATGATATTGGCTGGTGATGTTTGTTGTTACCAGATAGGTGATGGAGGTTTTGGCTGCTAGATTGCATTGGCTAGTGGTGGTGGTTGTTGCCAGATGGTATTGGCTGGTGGTGGTTGTTGTTGCCAGATGGTACAGGAATGGTGGTTGTTGTTGCCAGATGTTATTGGATGGTGGTGGTTGTTCTTGCCAGATGGTATTGGCTGTTGGTGTTTGTTGTTGCCAGATGGCATTGGCTGGTTGTAGTTGCTGTTGCCAGATGGTATTAGCTGCTGGTGATTGTTGCTATATGGGGGCTGAAGGCCACACTAAAACAAAGGGGCTGAAGACCACACAACAACACACAGGGGCTGGGCTGGAGGCCACACACCAACACAAAGAGGCTGAGCACCACCACACATGGAATGGAGTCTACATACCATCACACAAAGGCTAAAATCCACACACCAACACAGATGGGCTGGAATCCACAGACCCAACAAAGAGCGGATGGAGTCCACACACCAATAAAGAGGGGCAGGAGGCCACACACCAATAAAGAGGGGCTGGAGGCCACACACTAACATACAGGGGATGCAGGCCTCACACCAACATACAGGGGATGCAGGCCTCACACCAACAGGGGCTGGAGGGAGCTGGTGGTGGATATTGCCAGATGGTATTGGCTGATGATTGTTGTATTCAGATTGTATTGGCTGTTGGTGGTTTTTGCCAGATGGTATGGGCTAGTGGTGGTTGTTATTGTCAGATGGTATTGGCTGGTGGTTGTAATTGTTGCCAGATGCTATTGGCTGGTTGTGATAGGTGTTGCCAGATGCTATTGGATGGTGGTGGTGGTTGTTGCCAGATGCTATTGACTGGTGGTGGTTGTTGCATATGGTATTGGCTGTTGGTGATTGTTGGTGCCAAATGGTATTGGCATTCTCTTGATGAGCTTCAAGAGGTGGTCACCGGAAATGGTCTTCCAACAATCTTGAAGGAGTTCCCAGAGATGCTTAGCACTTGTTGGCCCTTTTGCCTTCACTCTGCGGTCCAGCTCACCCCAAACCATCTCGATTGGGTTTAGGTCTGGTGACTGTGGAGGCCAGGTCATCTGGCGTAGCACCCCATCACTCTCCTTCTTGGTCAAATAGCCCTTACACAGCCTAGAGGTGTATTGGCTGTTGATGGCTGTTGCCAGATAATATTGCCTGGTGGTGTTGGTTGCTGCCAGATGCAACATGTTGGCTGTTGGGTTCAGTTATTGTTAGATGCTATTAGATGGTCATGTTTGTTGTTGCCAGATGGTATTTAGCTGGTGTTGGTTGTTGCTATATGGGGGCTGGAGGCCACACACCAACTTGACTCAGGGGATGCAGGCCTCACACCAACACACAGGGGATGCAGGCCTCATACCAACACACAGGGGCTGGAGGCCGCACACCAACACACAGAGACTGGAGGCTGCACACCAACACACAGGGGCTGGAGGCCACACACCAACACACAGGAGCTGGAGGCCGCACACCAACACACAGGGGCTGGAGGCTGCACACCAACACACAGGGGCTGGAGGCCACACACCAACACACAGGGTCTGGAGGCCGCACACCAACACACATGGCCTGGAGGCCGCACACCAACACACAGGGCCTGGAGGCCGCACACCAACACACAGGGGCTGGAGGCCGCACACCAGCACACAGGGGCTGGAGGCCGCACACTAACACACAGGGCCTGGAGGCCTCTGGTAATGGTGGTTGTTGCCAGATGGTATTGGCTGTTGGTGGTTGTTGCCAGATGGTATTGGCTGGTGGTGTTGGTTGCTGCCAGATGGCATTGACTGGTGGTGGTGGCTGTTGCCACACACTATGGGCTGATGGTGGTCGTTATTGCCAGATGGTATTGGCTGGTGGTGGTTGTTGTTTCCAGATGGTATTGGATGATGGTGGTTGTTATTGACAAATGGTATTAGCTGGTGGTGTTTGTTGCTATACGGGGGCTAAAGGTTACACACCAACACACAAGGGCCGAAGGTCACACACCAACACACATGGGCTGTAGGCAACACAGAGGGGGCTGGAAACCACATTACTACACAGCCAGGGGCTAAGCAGTAGGCCACACGTGCTGGAGGCCACACATAAACACACATTTGTTGGAGGCCACACATCAATACAGAGAGTTTGGAGGCCACACACCAACATACAGGGCCTGGAGGCCACACACCAAGGGTCATGGCTGGAGTTCACATTCCAACACAGGGGCTGGGCTGAATGGAGGCTGGTGGTGGTTGTGTCAGATGGTATTGGCTGTTGGTTGCTGTTGCCAGATGCTGGTGGTGGTTGTTGCCAGATAGTATTGACTGGTGGTGGTGGTTGTTGCCAGATGCTATTTGCTGGTGGTTGTTGTTGCCAGATGGTATTGGATGGTGGTGGTTGTTGTTGCCAGATGGTATTGGCTGGTGGTGGTTGCTGTTGCCTGATGGTATTGGCTGGTGGTGTTTGCTCTTGCAAGTTGGCATTGTCGGTTCGTGGTTGCTGTTCCCAGATGGTATTGGCTGGTGGTGTTGGTTGTTGCCAGATAGTATTGGCTGGTGGTGGTTGTTGCCAGATGGTATTTAATGGTGGTGGGTGTTGTTGTCAGGTGGTGTTGGGTGGTGGTGGTCTTTGTTGTCAGATTGTAATGGGTGGTGGTGGTGGTGGTTGTTGCCAGATGGTATTGGCTGGTGGTGGTGGTTGTTGTTGCCAGATGGTATTGGCTGGTGGTGGTGGTTGTTTGGTTGGAGGTGGTTGCTGTTGCCAGATGGTATTAGCTGGTGGTGGTTGTTGCTATATGGGGGCTAGAGGCCACACCAACACACAGGGGCTGGAGGCCACCAACCAACACACAGGTTTGAAGTCCACACACCAACAGATGGGCTGGAATGCACACACCAACAAAGAGTGGCTGGAGTACACACACCAATAAAAAGGGGCTGGAGGCCACACACCAACATATAGAAGATGCAGGCCTCACAAAAACATACAAGGGATGCGGGCCTCACACAAACACACAGAGGCTGGAGGCAGATGGTGGTGGTTGTTGCCAGATGGTATTAGCTGATTGTGGCTGTTGCCAGATGGTATTGGCTGTTGGTGGTTGTTGCCAGATATTATTGACTGCTGGTGGTGATTGTTGCCAGATGCTATTGGCTGGTGGTTTTGGTTGTTGCCAGATGCTTTTGGCTGGTGATTTTGGTTATTGACAGATGGTATTAGATGGTGGTTGTTGTTGACAGATGGTATTGACTGGTGGTAGTTGCTGTTGCCAGATTGTATTTAGCTAGTACGGGGGCTGGAGGCCACACACCAACACACAGGGGATGAAGGCAGGCCTCACACCAACACACAGGGGATGCCGGCCTCACAGCAACACAGAGGGGCTGGAGGTCACACACCAGCACACAAGAACTGGAGACCACTGGTGGTTGTGGTTGTTGCCAGATGGTATAATCTGGTGGTGGTTGTGTCAGATGGTATTGGCTGTTGGTGGTTGTTGCCAGATGGTATTGACTGGTGGTCTTGGTTATTGCCAAATGGTATTGGCTGATGGTGGTTGTTGCCAGAGGGCAGATGCTAATTATTGGCTGGTGATGGCTGTTGCCAGATGGTATTGGCTGGTAGTGTTGGTTGTTACCAGAGAGTATTGGCTGGTAGTGGTTGTTGCCAGATGGTATTGACTGGTGGTGGTGGTGGTTGTTGTCAGATGGTATTGGGTGGTGGTGGTTGTTGCCAGATGGTATTGACTGGTGGTCTTGGTTATTGCCAAATGGTATTGGCTGATGGTGGTTGTTGCCAGATGGCAGATGCTAATTATTGGCTGGTGATGGCTGTTGCCAGATGGTATTGGCTGGTAGTGTTGGTTGTTGCCAGAGAGTATTGGCTGGTAGTGGTTGTTGCCAGATGGTATTGACTGGTGGTGGTGGTGGTTGTTGTCAGATGGTATTGGGTGGTGGTGGTTTTTGTTACTAGATTGTATTTATTTGCTCATGGTGGTGGTGGTTGTTGTCAGATGGTATTGGATGGTGGTAGTTGCTGTTGCCAGATAGTATTGGCTGTTGGTGGTTGTTGTTGCCAGATGGCAATGGCTGGTCATGGTTGCTGTTGCTAGATGGTATTAGCTGGTGGTGGTTGTTGCTATACAGAGACTGAAGGCCACACACCAACACAAAAGGCCTGAAGACCACACAACAACACACAAGGGCTGGAGGCCACACACCAACACAAAGAAGCTTTGCTGGAAGCCACAGCACAACAAGTATGGGATGGAGGCCACACACCATCACACAGAGGCTAAAGTCCACACACTAACACAGATGGGCTGGAATCCACACACCAACGAATAGCGGATTGAGTCCACACACAAACATACAGGGTATGCAGGCCTCACACCAACATACAGGGGATGCAGGCCTCACACCAACACACAGGGCATGCAGGCCTCATAGAAGCACACTAGGGCTGGAGGTCACACAACAACACACAGGGGCTGGAGGCCACACACCAACAGGGGCTGGAGGCAGCTGATGGTGGATGTTACCAGATGGTAATGGCTGATGGTTGTTGTTGCCAGATGGTATTGGCTGTTGGTGGTTGTTGCCAGATGTTATTGGCTCGTGGTGTTGGTTTTTGCCAGATGGTATTGGCTAGTGGTGGTTGTTGTCAGATGGTATTGGCTGGTTGTTGTGATTGTTGCCAGATGCTATTGGCTGGTTGTGGTGGTTGTTGCCAGATGCTATTGGCTGGTGGTGGTGGTTGTTGCCAGATGCTATTGGCTGGTGGTGGTGGTTGTTGCCAGATGCTATTGGCTTGAGGTGGTGGTTGTTATTGCCAGATTGTATTAGCTGGTGGTGGCTGCTTTTACCAGATTGTATTTAGCAGTTGGTGGTTGTTGCTATACAGGGGGCTGGAGGCCACACACCAGCACACAGGGGATGCAGGCCTCACAGCAACACACAAAGGCTGGAGGTCACACACCAACCAACACACAAGAACTGCTTCTGGTGGTGGTGGTTGTTGCCAGATGGTATTAGCTAGTGCTAGTTGTGTCAGAAGGTATTGGCTCTTGGTGTTTGTTGCCAGATGGTATTGGCTTGTGGTGTTGTTGCCAGATGGCATTGACTGGTGGTGGTGGTTGTTGCCAGATGCTATTGGCTGGTGGCGATGGTTGTTGCCAGATGCTATTGGCTGGTGGTGGCGGTTGTTGCCAGATGGTATTGGCTGGTGGTGGTTGCCAGATATTGGCTTATAGTTTAGGTTGTTATTGCCAGATGGTATTGGCTGGTAGTGATGGTTGTTGCCAGATGGTATTGGCTGGTGGTGTTTGTTGCCAGATGATATTGGCTGATGATGGTGTTGGTTGTTGTCAGATAGCATTGGCTGTTGGTGGTTGTTGCCAGATGGTATTGAATGGTGGTAGTGGTGGTAGTTGTCAGATGGTATTTGGTGGTGGTGGTTTTTGTTTCCAGATTATAATGGCTGGTGGTGGTGGTTATTGCCAGATGGCATTGGCTGGTGGTGGTTGCTGTTGCTAGATGGTATTAGCTGGTGGTGGTTGTTGCTATTTGGGGGCTGAATGCCACACACCAACACAAAGGGGCTGAAGACCACACAACAACACACAGGGGCTGGGTTGGAGGCCACACACCAACATACAAGGGATGCAGGCCTCACACCAACATACAGGGGATACAGACCTCACACCAACACACAGGGGATGCAGGTCTCATATAAACACACTAGGGCTGGAGGCCACACGCCAACACACAGGGGCTGCAGGCCACACATCAACAGGGGTTGGAGGCTGCTGGTGGTGGGTGGATGTTGCCAGATGGTATTGGCTGGTGGTTCTGATTGTTGCCATATGCAATTGGCTGGTTATGGTGGTTGTTGCCAGATGCTATTGGTTGGTAGTGGTGGTTGTTGCCACATGCTATTGGCTGGTGTTGGTGGTTGTTGCCAGATGGTATTGGCTGTATATGGTGGTTTTTGCCAGATGCTATTGTCTGGTGGTGGTGGTTGTTGCCAGATGATATTGGCTGTTGGTGGTTGTTGCCAGATAGTATTGCCTGGTGGTATTGGTTACTGCCAGAAGTATTGACAGGTGGTGGTGGTTATTGCCCGATGCAATTATTGGCTGGTGGTTTTGGTTGTTGCCAGATGCTTTAGGCTGGTGATTTTGGTTATTGACAGATGGTATTAGATGGTGGTTGTTGTTGACAGATGGTATTGACTGGTGGTGGTTGTTATTGAGAGATTGTATTGGCTGGTGGTAGTTGCTGTTGCCAGATTGTATTTAGCTGGTGTGGGGGCTGGAGGCCACACACCAGCACACAGGAGATGCAGGCCTCACGCCAACACACAGGGAATGCAGGCCTCACAGTAACACACAGGGGCTGGAGGTCACACACCAACACATAGGAACTGGAGGCCGCTGGTGGTGGTGGTTGTTGCCAGATGGTATTAGCTGGTGGTGTTTGTGTCAGATGGTATTGGCTGTTGGTGGTTGTTGCCAGATGATATTGGCTGGTGGTGTTGTTTATTGCCAGAAGGCATTGACTGGTGCTGGTTGTTGCCAGATGCTATTGGCTGGTAGTGGTGGGGTTGTTGCCAGATGGTATTGGCTGGTGGTCGTGGTTATTGCCAGATGCTATTGGCTGATGGTGGTTGTTTCCAGATACTATTTATTGTCTGGTAGTGGGGATTGTTGCCAGATGGTATTGTCTGGTAGTGAGGGTTGTTGCCAGATGGTATTGTCTGGTAGTGGCTGTTGCCAGATGATATTGACTGGTGGTGGTGGTTGTTGCCAAATGGTATTGGGTAGTGGTGATTTTTGTTGCCAGATTGTATTGGCTGGTGGTGGTGGTTGTTGCCAGATGATATTGGCTATGGTGGTGGTGGTTGGCAGATGATATTGGATGGTGGTTTTTGTTGGCAGATGGGATTGGATGGTGGTGGTTGTTGTTACCAGATAGTATTTATTGGCTGTTGGTGGTTGTTGTTGCCAGACGGCGATGGCTGGTCGTGGTTGCTGTTGCTAAATGGTATTAGCTGGTGGTGGTTGTTGCTATACCAGGACTGAAGGCCACACACCAACACAAAGGGGCTGAAGACCACAAAGCAACACACAGGGACTGGGCTAGAGGCCACACACTAACACAAAGAAGGAGCTGGAAGCCACAGTCCAGCACTGACTAAGACAGGAAGTGGGAGGAGGCCTGACAGGAAGTGGTGAAGGCGGAGCCTGCCGTGTGCTGCAAGAGTTGTGCTGTGTGTGGAGAGAGCTCCTGGGAAGGGAGGAGAGCCAGGCGGAGGTGACCGAGCGGACCGGGAGGACCAGTAGGAGGCGACCGGAGGGACGAGCGCAAGAGAGCGCTGTGGCAGCGTGCAGTGCCGGCCAGCGGAGGGTGCCAGGTGGTGGTGACCAGGAGGTGATCAGGAGGACCGGTAAGAGGCGACCGGAGGGACAAGCGCGCTGTGATAGCGTGCAGCGTCCCTAGAGGAGGTGAGTGAGGGGCAGGAGGCCGCGATAAGCGGCCCTACTGAACCCAAGTGTGTACTGTACTGTATTGTATTTGTATCTGTATTGTAATTGTATTGTATTCCCTAGTCCATATTTAATTGATTACCCCCCCGTCCATATTTAATTGATCACCCCCGTCCATATTTAAATTGATTCCCCTGAACACCCCTGTCCATATTTAACTGATCCCTCTGACCACATTAAATTGACCCCCCCGTCCTCATTTAATTGATCCCCGACCACCCCCCATCCATATTAAAGTGATCCCCCTGACCACATTTAAATGATTGACCCCCCCAGCCCATAATTGATTGATTCCCCTTGTCCTATTTAATAGATTCCCCTTGTCCACTTTTACTCATCCCCAGTCCCTATCTATTTGCCTTATCCCCCACCATATTTAATTAACCCCTGTCCATAATTAATTGATTGATTCCCCAGACCACAATTAATTATTTCCCCAGTCCATATTTATTGATATTATTGATACTTATTGATCCCCAGTCCTTAGTTAATTGACCCACCGTCCATACCTATTTATTTGCTTTACCCCCCATCCTATTTAATTAAACCCCCTGTCCATAATTAATTGATTGATTCCCTAGTCCACAATTAATTATTTCCCCAGTCCATACTTATTGATCCCAGTCCATAGTTAATTGACACACCGTCCATACTTAATTAATCCACCTGACCCACTCAGCTGATCCCCCGTCCATACTTAATTGATACTTAATTGATCCCCCGTCCATACTTAACTGATCCCGCGCCGATATCTAATCGATACACTTGCACATCCCTAATTGATCCCCGTCCATACACCTATATATAAATAATTGTGTTTTGTACTTGTACATATATACTGACTGTATCCCCATATTTAGAATGACGTCCATGTTGGCCGGAGCCGTGCAGTGTACATCTTGCGCAATGTATGCATTCCCTGAGCTACCGCTCAGGGATCCATACTGCTGCGAGAGATGTGAGCATATCGTGCACTTGGAAGCCCAAATCCTGGATCTAAGTGCTCAGATAGCGGTACTGAGGAGCATCGACAACATGGAACGGAGTTTGCTGCTCACCGAGCAGACACTCAATGGGTCAACACTGGGGGTGGAGCTTAGTGGGGAAGCGCAGGCTGAACAGACAGGGAGCTGGGTAACAGTTAGAAGGGATAGAGGGAAGAAGTATAGGAAGGCTGGTTCAGAACCGGCATTATTGGAGCACGACAGATCCTCTGACCGCCGGGGGAGTGTATGCTCCAGTAATGAGGGGGAGGGGGGAAGTGTAGGGCAAGCTAGACAGGTCCTGGTAGTGGGTGACTCTATTATTAGGGGGACAGACAGGGCAATCTGTCACAAAGACCGGGATCGCCGAACAGTGTGCTGCCTCCCTGGCGCTCGAGTCCGGCACATCGCGGATCGGGTTGACAGGTTACTGGGTGGGGCTGGCGAAGACCCAGCGGTCATGGTCCACATTGGCACCAATGACAAAGTGAGTGGTAGATGGAGGGTCCTTAAAAATGATTTCAGGGATCTAGGTAGGAAGCTTAGGGCAAGGACCTCCAAGGTAGTTTTCTCAGAAATACTACCAATCCCGCGAGCCACACAGGAGCGCCAACGGGAGGTTAGGGAGGTGAATAAGTGGCTAAAGAGTTGGTGCAAGGCAGAAGGGTTTGGGTTCATGGAGAACTGGGCCGACTTCGCTGTCGGCTACAGGCTCTACCGTAGGGACGGGCTGCACCTCAATGGGGAGGGTGCAGCGGTGCTGGGGAAGAAGATGGCTAATAGGTTGGAGGAGTTTTTAAACTAGAGACGGGGGGGGGAAACCAAGGAAATAGGTGGGATGTGAGGCAAGCAAGGGGGAAGGGGAGAAGTGAATATAATGAGGGTGGAGAGGGGGGTGGGGATAGTACAGTTAGATCGTTAGAGAAGAATAGGATGCTAAATAACCCCAAAGTTTTATCTTGCATGCTGACCAACGCAAGAAGCCTGACCAATAAGGCGGATGAGCTGCGGGCGCTTATATCGGAGGAGAGGTATGACATCGTAGGTATAACAGAGACTTGGCTAGACGATAGCTACGACTGGGCGGTAAATTTAACAGATTATAGTTTATTTAGAAGGAACCGGAAACAGGGGAAGGGCGAAGGAGTCTGCTTATATGTAAGGTCACGTCTAAAGCCCAGACTAAGGGAAGATATAGGAGAGGGAGAAGAGGGGGTCGAGTCCATGTGGGTAGAGATAGAGGGGGCAAAAAATAATAATAAAATATTACTGGGGGTCTGCTATAAGCCACCTAATATAACAGAGGAGAATGAGAAACTGCTATTAGGACAAATAGACAAAGTAGCAAAACATAATGAGGTGATTGTAATGGGGGACTTCAACTACCCGGATATTGACTGGGAAACAGAAACCTGTAGATCGCAGAAAGGAAAAAGGTTCTTGACAAATATCAAGGATAATTATCTCTCCCAACTAGTGCAGGAACCAACGAGAGGGAAGGCAGTGTTGGACTTAATATTGACTAATAGGCCTGATAGAATAACTGAGGTACAGATAGGGGGGCACCTAGGTAATAGCGATCATAATATTATCAATTTCAAAATGCCCTTCAGTAGGGTTATCAATAAGGGAACAACTAAAACATTAAACTTTAGGAGGGCGAAGTTTGATCAGCTGAAAGAAAACCTTCAACTTATTGACTGGGACAAAGTTCTTAATCAAGGAAATACGAATAGTAAATGGGAAACCTTCAAAAGAATTCTGAATACTCAGTGCGAGAGGTATATACCGTATGGGAATAAAAGGGCCAGAAATAAGAGGAAACCAATATGGTTGAATAAGAACGTAAAAGGGGCGTTAAATAGCAAAAAAGAGGCATTCAAGAGATTAAAACAGGAAAACAGTAAGGAGGCACTAATGTGTTACAAGGAAAAAACGACAACCTGCAAAAAACAAATGAAAATAGCAAAGGAGGAAACAGAGAGACGTATTGCTAGGGAAAGTAGATCAAATCCCAAACTGTTCTTTACGTATATAAATAGTAAAAGGATTAAATCTAATAATATTGGACCGATAAAAAGTGATGAAGGCAAAATCATAGAGAAAGATGAGGATAAAGCTAATCTATTAAATAAATTTTTTTCGTCAACTTTCACAAAGGAAAAAGAACTAACAGGCGAAATGAGAAGTGACAAACTTAATCCTCCACTAAGTATGACAAATCTAACCCAAGCTGGGGTACAGAAACGCCTCAGTAACATTAAAATAAACAAATCACCAGGACCTGATGGCATACACCCACGGGTACTAAGGGAACTAAGTAATGTGATAGACAGACCGTTATATCTTATATTTAAGGACTCTGTTGAGACTGGGTCTGTACCACTTGATTGGCGACAGGCGAATGTAGTGCCAATATTCAAAAAGGGAGCAAAAAGTAACACCGGAAACTATCGGCCGGTGAGTCTGACGTCCGTTGTGGGCAAAATTTTTGAAGGCTTTATTAATGAGGCAATCATGGAGCATCTTGATGCTAATAATCTATTAACCCCGAACCAACATGGATTCATGAGGAATCGCTCCTGCCAAACAAACCTGATTGACTTCTACGAGGAGGTTAGCTCTCGAGTAGATCAGGGGGAACCAGTGGATATCGTGTATCTCGACTTCTCAAAAGCGTTTGATAGCGTGCCACATAATAGGTTGGTATACAAAATGAGAATGATGGGGCTGGGGGAAAATGTCTGCAAGTGGGTAGCTAACTGGCTAAAGGATAGAAGGCAGAGGGTGGTTATAAATGGAATATACTCAGATTGGGTAAGCGTCACTAGTGGGGTACCACAGGGGTCTGTACTAGGCCCAATGTTATTTAATATCTTTATTAACGACATAGTCAACGGGATAAATAGTAAAATATCAATATTTGCAGATGACACAAAGTTATGTAAAACAATTAATACAAAAGAGGACAGTGCAGACCTACAGAGGGATTTGGATAAGCTGGGTAGGTGGAGCATTAAATGGCAAATGAGGTTTAACGAGGAGAAATGTAAGGTCATACATATGGGAAGGAAAAATGGAAGTCACCAGTACTCACTGAATGGGAAACCATTGGGGAATTCAGAGATGGAGAAGGACTTGGGCATCTTGATTGATAGCAAACTAAATTGGAGTGCCCAAAGTCAGGCCGCTGCTGTAAGGGCAAACAGGGTAATGGGATGTATCAGAAGAGGTATAGCTGCAAAGGATGAGAACATTGTTCTTCCACTGTACAAAGCACTGGTCAGACCACACTTGGAATACTGTGCTCAGTTATGGGCCCCAATATATAGAAAGGATATAAATGAGCTTGAAAAGGTACAAAGGAGGGCAACAAAATTAATAAGGGGAATGGAGGGACTGCAATACCCAGAGAGGTTGGCAAAACTAGGACTATTCAGCCTGGAAAAGAGAAGGTTGAGGGGGGACATAATAAATGTGTACAAATATGTTAGGGGACAGTATAGAGACCTTGCCCGGGATTTGTTCAAAAGGAGGGATATTACGGTAACAAGAGGGCACTCACTAAGACTGGAAGAGAAAAGGTTTCAGCACCAGCATAGGAAGGGTTCTTTACGGTAAGAGCAGTGAGAATATGGAATTCACTGAGTGAGGAGACGGTAATGTCGGATTCACTAAACCAGTTCAAGCGGGGACTGGATGCTTTTCTAGATACCAGGCAGATTTCAGCATAAACTTAAAAATAAAATAAAATAGTAGGTTGATACAGGGATTTATTCTGACTGCTGGTTTCAGAGTCGGGAGGGAATTTTTCCTCAGGTGAAGATTGGCTAAATTATTTGGGGTTTTTGCCCTCCTCTGGATCAACTTTAGCAATTACAGAACTAACAGGTCGAACTTGATGGACGCAAGTCTTTATTCGGCTTTACTAACTATGTAACGTATGGGATGGAGGTCACACACCGTCACACAGAGGCTAAAGTCCACACACCAACACAGACGGGCTGGAATCCACACACCAACAAAGAGCGGATGGAGTCCACACACTAACATACAGGGTATGCAGGCCTCACACCAACACAGGGGATGCAGGCCTCACACCAACACATAGAGGATGCAGGCCTCATACAAACACACTAGGGCTGGAGGTCACACACCAACACACAGGGGCTGGAGGCCACACACCAAAAGGGGCTGGAGGCAGCTGATGGTGAATGTTGCCAGATGGTATTGGCTGATGGTTGTTGTTGCCAGATGGTATTGGCTGTTGGTGGTTGTTGCCAGATGGTATGGGCTCGTGGTGTTATTTTTTGCCAGATGGTATTGGCTAGTGGTGGTTGTTGTTGTCAGATGGTATTGGCTGGTGGTTGTGATTGTTGCCAGATGCTATTGGCTGCTTGTGTTGGTTGTTGCCAGATGCTATTGGCTGGTGATTAGAGATGAGCGGTGTTTGACTAGAACTGTTCGCCAATCTCTAATTCGAGCTGTTTTGGGCGGTGTTCGAGTCGTTCGACGAACCCGAACGATTTGCAAAAAATTTGACTGTTCGAGGTTATGTTCGATAATTGTTCGTGCACCAAAAGCGTAACTGGATTTTTTCACATCATGCAGGGCTTGTCTGTCACTCACTGAAATGTCACAGCCATGGTGGTTGTGGCATTACAGTGGTTGCCCAAATCTATGGGAACAGTGCTCACAGTGAAACATGAAAAGCCGGCAATTCAGCAGCGGCATACACCAGTACCCTACAATTTAGAACAGAAAGAATAGAGTATCACACATAGATTAGATAGATAGAAACATGTCAGTCACATATCTAAGAAGTACAGTGACAGTGTTGGTTATTGTACTTGTCATTTAGTGTTAAAGGATTTATTAAAAAAAATATTAGTGTTTTCATGCACCGTCTCTTTAAAAAAGCCGGCCGGTAATTTAGCATCGGTACCCGACAATTTATAACAGAAAAATAGAGCATCACACATAGATTAGATAGATAGAAACATGTCAGTCACATATATAATAAGTACAGTGATAGTGTTGGTTACTGTACTTGTCATTTAGTGTTAAAATAAAGGATTTATTAAAAAAAAAATTGGCGTGGGGTTCCCCGTAATTTTAGTCTCTAGCGAAGGTTAAGCAGACGGCTGGGGCAGATGTTTGAAGCCTGGGAAGGGGGTAATACCCACAGAGCTTCCCAGGCTACTAATATCAGCCCCCAGCTGAACACCTAGCCTTTACTAGCTATTAAAATGGGGGACCCCCCAAAAAATGACGTGGGGTCCCCCCTATTTTAATAGCTAGCAAAGGCTAGGCAGACAGCTGGGGGCTGATATTAATAGCCCAGGAAGGGTGCCACGAATATTGGCTCCCTCCCAAGCTAGAAACACCAGCCGTAAGCCGCCCCAGAAATGGCGCATCCATAGGATGCGCCAATTCTGGCACTTAGCCTCGCTCTTCCCACTGCCCTGTAGCGGTGGCAGTGGGGAAATACGGCTGGGGTTGATGTCAGCTTATAATGCCAGCTGACATCAAGCCCAGGTTAGTAATGGAGAGGCATCTATAAGACACCCCCATTACTAACCCCATAGTCAAAGTTGAAAAAAAACACAAACACCCAGAATAAAGTCCTTTAATTGAAATAAACACACAATTCTTTATTGTTCTAAATTAAACCATACTTACCGTCACGCCCATTCCAGCTGAAGCCAACGATCTCCTGCAATAAAAGTAAAATAATAAAGCAACATCATCCTTACCTCTCCATGGTTCCCAGGACGGCTCCAGCTCTGCTACATTCACATGACAGGCTGGATCGCAGCCGAAAGCTGCCATCCAGCTTGCCATGCCGCAGACACTGAGAAGCGCAGGCATGCTTGCGCTCCTCAGTGTTTGGCTGTGACGGCATCCAGATGAGCCGAGATCATGTCCAATGAACTCAGCTCACCTCATGCACGTCACTGACAGCGTGGGAAAATTCTCCTGCGCTTGCCGTGAGCGCAGGAGAATTCACTCACGCTCACTGCATGCGCAGGAGAATTTTCACATGCTGTCAGAAAGCTTGGGCCTCCCTGCGCTGCGGATTCCAGCCCCCAGCTGCCTAGTTGTACCTGGCTGGACACAAAAATAGGGCGAAGCCCCACGTATTTTTTTTTTAATTATTTCATGAAATTCATGAAATAATTAAAAAAAAAGGGCTTTCCTATATTGTTGAGTCCGGCCAGGTACAAATAGGCATTTAGGGGTTAGGGACAGCCCGTTCCTGCCTGCTGTACCTGGCTGGACACAAAAATAGGGCGAAACAATTTTTTTTTAAAATTATTTCATGAAATTCATGAAATAATTAAAAAAAAGGCTTCCCTGTATTTTTGTTTCCAGCCAGGTACAAATAGGCATTTAGGGGTTGGGGGCAGCCCATTCCTGGATGCTGTACCTGGCTGGACACAAAAATATGGCGAAGGCCACGTCAAATTTTTGGTGAAAAATTCAATAGACACTTGAGGAGTTTCACTGAGAAGCTTCTCAGTGTCTGCGGCATGGCAAGCTGGATGGCAGCGTTCTGCTGCGGTCGAGCCTGTCATCTCGATGTAGCAGAGCTGGAGCGGTCCTGGGAACCATGGAGAGGTAAGGATGATGTTGCTTTATTATTTTACTATTATTGCAGGAGATTGTTGGCTTCAGCTGGAATGGGCGTTCGACGGTGTTCGACGGTGTTCTAAGGTGTTCGACGAACAGTTCCACGAACATCCCGGTGTTCGACGAACCGAACCTGAACCTGAACACTACGGGGGTGGCTCAACACTACTGGTGATGGTGGTTGTTGCCAGATGCTACTGGCTGGTGGTGGTGATTGTTGCCAGATGCTACTGGCTGGTGGTGGAGGTCACACACCAACCAACACACAGGGTTCTGGAGGCCACACACCGACACACAGGGGTCTGGAGGCCACACACCGACACACAGGGGTCTGGAGGCCACACATCGACCGACACACAGGGTCCCTGGAGGCCACACACCGACCGACACACAGGGTCCCTGGAGGCCACACACCGACACACAGGAGTGAGGAGGCCACACACTGACCGACACACAGGGTACCTGAAGGCTACACACCAACCAACACACAGGGTCCCTGGAGGCCACACACCGACACACAGGGGCTGGAGGCTACACACCGACACACAGGGGCTGGAGGCCACACACTGACACACAGGGGCTGGAGGCCACACACCGACACACAGGGGCTGGAGGCCACACAAAGACACACAGAGGCTGGAGGCCACACACCAACACACAGGGGCTGGAGGCCACACACCGACACACAGGGGCTGGAGGCCACACACCGACACACAGGGGCTGGAGGCCACACACCGACCGACACACAGGGTCTGGAGGCCACACACAGGTTCTGGAGGCCACACACAGGGGCTGGAGGCCACACACAGGGGCTGGAGGCCACACTCTGACACACAGGGGCTGGAGGCCACACACCGACACACAGGGGCTGGAGGCCACACACCGACACACAGGGGCTGGAGGCCACACACCGACACACAGGGGCTGGAGGCCACACACCAACAATCAGGAGCTGGAGGACACACACATGGCTGTAGGACAAACACCGAGACACATGGCTGGAGGCCACACACCGACAGACAGGGGCTGGGCTGGAGGCCACACACAGGGGCTTGGCTGCAGGCTACACACCAGCACATAGGGTCTGGGCTGGAGGCCACACACCAACACAGAGGGGCTGGAGGCCACACACCAACACAGAGGGGCTGGAGGCCACACACCAACACAGAGGGGCTGGAAGCCACACACCAACACAGAGGGGCTGGAGGCCACACACTAATACACAGGGCCAGGACTGGAGGCCACACACCAACGCATAGGGTCTGAGGGCCACACACCAGCACATAGGGTCTGAAGGCCACACACCCAACACACAGTGGCTGGCCTGGAAGCCACATACCAAGACACAGGAGGTGGGCTAGAGGCCACACACTGACACACGGGGTCTGGAGGCCACACACCGACACACAGGGTCTGAAGGCCATACACTGACACACAGGGTCTGGAGGCAACACACCGACACACAGGGTATGTAGGCCACACACCGACACACAGGGTCCAGAGGCCACACCGACACACAGGGTCCGGAGTCAACACACCAAAACACAGGGTCCGGAGGCTACACACCGACACACAGGGTCTGGAGGCCACACACCGACACACAGGGTCTGGAGGCCACACATCGACACACATGGCTGGCACCACAAACCGACACACAAGGCTGGAGGACACACACCGACACACAGGGTCTGGAGGCCACACACCCACACAGAGAGTCTGGAGGCCACACACCAACACAGAGGGGCTGGAGGCCACACACCAACACAGAGGGGCTGGAGGACACACACCAGCACATAGGGGCTGGAGGCCACCTACACACCAACACATAGGGGCTGGAGGCCACACACCAGCACATAGGGGCTGGAGGCCACACACCAGCACATAGGGGCTGGAGGCCACACACCAGCACATAGGGGCTGGAGGCCGCACACCAGCACATAGGGGCTGGAGGCCACACACCAGCGCACAGGGGCTGGAGGCCACACACCAGCACATAGGGGCTGGAGGCCACACACCAGCACATAGGGGCTGGAGGCCACACACCAGCACATAGGGGCTGGAGGCCACACACCAGCACATAGGGGCTGGAGGCCACACACCAGCACATAGGGGCTGGAGGCCACACACCAGCACATAGGGGCTGGAGGCCACACACCAGCACATAGGGGATGGAGGCCACACACCAGCACATAGGGGCTGGAGGCCACACACCAGCACATAGGGGCTGGAGGCCACACACCAGCACATAGGGGCTGGAGGCCACACATCAGCACATAGGGGCTGGAGGCCACACACCTGCACATAGGGGCTGGAGGCCACACATCTGCACATAGGGGCTGGAGGCCACACACCAGCACATAGGGGCTGGAGGCCACATACCAGCACATAGGGTCTGGGCTGGAGGCCACACACCAGCTCATAGGGTCTGGGCTGGAGGCCACACACCAGCACATAGGGTCTGGGCTGGAGGCCACACACCAACACAGAGGGGCTGGAGGCCACACTCCAACACAGAGGGTCTGGAGGCCACACACCAACACACAGGGGCTGGAGTTTACACACCAACACACAGGGATACGGCTGGAGTCCACAGACCAATACATAGAGGCAGAGCTGGACCAACAGTTCACATATCACTCTAAAGGGGAAGGGCTGGAGGCCACACACCAACAGACAGAGGCTGGCATGGAAGACACATATCAACACACAGGAGGTGGGCTAGAGGCCACACACTGACACACAGGGCTGGAAGCCACATACCAACACGCCGATGCTGGGGCCAAAGCAGCACATAAAGACTGGATTCCACACATCAACACACAGAGATTGGAGGGCCACACACCAACACACAGGGGCTGGAGGACACCACATCAACGCACAGGGGCTGGAGGCCACACACCAACACACAGGGGCTAGAGGCCACACACCAACACACAGGGGCTGGAGGCCACACACCAACACACAGGGGCTGGAGGCCACACACCAACACACAGGGGCTGGACGCCACACACCAACAAACAGGGGCTGGAGGCCACACACCAACACACAGGGGCTGGAGGCCACACACCAACACACAGGGACTGGAGGCCACACACCAACACACAGGGACTGGAGGCCACACACCAACACACAGGGGCTGGAGGCCACAAACCAACACACAGGGGCTGGAGGCCACACACCAACACACAGTGGCTGGAGGCCGCACACCAACACACTGGGGCTGGAGGCTGCACACCAACACACTGGGGCTGGAGGCCACACACCAACACACTGGGGCTGGAGGCCACACACCAACACACAGGGACTGGAGGCCACACACCAACACAAAGGGGCTGGAGGCCACACACCAACACACAGGGGCTGAAGGCCACACACCAACAAATAGGGTCTGGGCTGGAGGCCACATATACCCTGTGTGTTGGTGTGTGGTCTCTCGACCCTGTGTGTTGGTGTGTGGTCTCCAGACCCTGTGTGTTGGTGTGTGGTCTCCAGACCCTGTGTGATGGTTTGTGGTTTCCAGACCCTGTGTGATGGTGTGTGGCCTCCATCCCAGCCCCTGTGTGTTAATGTGTGGCCTCCAGTGCCAGTGTGTTGTTGTGTGGCCTCCAGACCCTATGGTTGGTGTTTGTCCTCCAGACCCTGTGTGTTTGTGTGTGGACTCTAGCCCAACCTCTGAGTGTTGGTGTGTGGCCTCCAGCCAAGCCCCTGTGTGTTGGTGTGTGGCCTCCAACCCAGCCCCTGTGTGTTGGTGTGTGGCCTCCAGCCCAGCAGCTATGTTTTATTGTGTGGCTTCCAGCCCCTCTGTGTTGGTGTTGTCTCCAGCCCCTGTGTGTTGGTGTGTGGTCTCCAGACCCTGTGTGTTGGTGTGTGGTCTTCAGACCCTGTGTGTTGGTGTGTGGTCTCCAGACCCTGTGTGTTGGTGTGTGGTCTGCAGACCCTGTGTGTTGGTGTGTGGTCTCCAGAACCCTGTGTGTTGGTGTGTGGTCTCCAGAACCCTGTGTGTTGGTGTGTGGTCTCCAGACCCTGTGTGTTGGTGTGTCGTCTCCAGACTCTGTGTGTTGGTTAGTGGTCTCCAGACACTGTGTGTTGGTGTGTGTCCTCCACCCATGTGTGTCCATGTGTGGCATCCAGCCCATGTGTGTCAGTGTGTGGCCTCAAGCCCAGCCCCAGTGAGTGGCCTCCAGACCCTGTGTGTTGTTCTCTAGCCTCCAGCCCAGCTCCTTGTGTGTTGTTGTGTGGCTTCCAGCCCCCATGTGTTGGTGTGTGGACTCTAGCCCAGCCTCTGAGTGTTGGTGTGTGGCCTCCAGCCCAGCCCCTGTGTGTTGGTTTGTGGCCTCCAACTCAGCTCCTATGTGTTGGGGTGTGGCCTCCAGACCCTCTGTGTTCTTGTGTGGCCTCCAGACCCTCTGTGTTGGTGTGTGGCCTCCAGACCCTCTGTGTTGGTGTCTGGCCTCCAGACCCTCTGTGTTGGTGTGTGGCCTCCAGACCCTCTGTGTTGGTGTGTGGCCAACAGACCCTCTGTGTTGGTGTGTGGCCTCCAGACCCTCTGTGTTGGTGTGTGGCCTGCAGACCCTCTGTGTTGGTGTGTGGACTCCAGACCCTCTGTGTTGGTGTGTGGCCTCCAGACCCTCTGTGTTGGTGTGTGGCCTTCAGACCCTCTGTGTTGGTGTGTGGCCTCCAGACCCTCTGTGTTGGTGTGTGGCCTCAAAACCCTGTGTGGTCTCTAGACTCTATGTGTTGGTGTGTGGTCTCCAAACTCTGTGTGTTGGTGTGTGGTCTCCAAACTCTGTGTGTTGGTGTGTAGTCTCCAAACCCTATGTGTTGATGTGTCTCCTCCAGCCTGTGTGTTGGTGTTTTGCATCCAGCCCTGTGTGTTGGTGTGTGGCCTCCATCCCAACCCCTCTGTGTTGATCTGTGGCCTCCAGACCCTGTGGTTGGTGTTTGGCCTCCAGCTCAGCCCCTGTGTGTTGGTGTGTGGCTTCCAGCCCAGCCCCTGTGTGATGGTGTGTGGCCTCCAGCCCAGCCCCTCTGTGTTGGTGTGTGGCCTCCAGCCCAGCCCCTGTGTCTTGATGTGTGGCCTCCAGCCCAGCCCCTGTGTCTTGGTGTGTGGCCTCCAGCCCAGCCCCTGTGTGTTGGTGTGTGGCCACCAGCCCAACCCCTGTGTGTTGGTGGGTGGCCTCCAGCCCAGCCCCTGTGTGATTGTGTGTGGCCTCCAGCCCAGCCCCTGTGTGATGGTGTGTGGCCTCCAGCCCAGCACCTGAGTGTTGGTGTGTGGCCTCCAGCCCAGCTCCTTTGGGTGTTGGTGTGTGGCCTCCAGCTCAGCACCTGTGTGTTGGAGTGTAGCCTCCAGCCCAGCCCCTGTGTGTGTTGGTGTGTGGCCTCCAGACTAGCCCCTGTGTGTGTTGGTGTGTGGCCTCCAGCCCATCCCCTGGGTGTGTTGGTGTGTGGCCTCCAGCCCAGCCCCTGTGTGTTGATGTGTGTGGCCTCCAGTGCCTGTGTGTTCTTGTGTGGCCTCCAGACCCTGTGGTTGGTGTTTGGGCCTCCAGACCAGCCCCTGTGTGTTGGTGTTTGAGCCTCCAGCCCAGCCCCTGTGTGTTGGTGTGTGGCCTCCAGCCCAGCCCCTGGGTGTGTTGGTGTGTGGCCTCCAGCCCAGCCCCTGGGTGTGTTGGTGTGTGGCCTCCAGCCCAGCCCCTGGGTGTGTTGGTGTGTGGCCTCCAGCCCAGCCCCTGGGTGTGTTGGTGTGTGGCCTCCAGCCCAGCCCCTGGGTGTGTGGCCTTCAGCCCAGCCCCTGGGTATGTTGGTGTGTGGCCTCCAGCCCAGCCCCTGGGTGTGTTGGTGTGTGGAATCCAGCCCAGCCCCTGGGTGTGTTGGTGTGTGGCCTCCAGCCCCGCCCATGGGTGTGTTGGTGTGTGGCCTCCAGCCCAGCCCTTGTGTGTTGGTGAGTGGCCTCCAGTCCAGCCCCTGTGTGTTGGGGTGTGGCCTCCAGCAAAGCCCCTGTGTGTTGGGGTGTGGCCTCCAGCAAAGCCCCTGTGTGTTGGGGTGTGGCCTCCAGCAAAGCCCCTGTGTATTGGTTTGTGGCCTCCAGCCCAGCACCTATGTGTTAGTGTGTGTCCTCCAGCCCCTCTGTGTTGGTGTGTGGTCTCCAGACCCTCTGTGTTGGTGTGTGCTCTCTAGACCCTGTGTGTTAGTGTGTGGTCTCCAGACCCTGTGTGATGGTGTGTGCTCTCCAGCCCCTGTGTGTTGATGTGTGGCCTCCAGTGCCTGTGTTTTGTTTTGTGGCCTCCAGACCCTGTGGTTGGTGTTTGGCGCCCAGCCCCTGTGTGTTGGTTTGTGGCCTCCAACACAGCCCCTGTGTGTTGGTGTGTGGCTACCAGCCCAGCACCTATGTTTTATTGTGTGGCTTCAAGCCCCTCTGTATTGGTGTGGCTTCCAGCCCCTCTGTGTTGGTGTGGTCTCCAGCCCCTCTGTGTTGGTTTGTGGTTCCCAGCCCCTGTGTGTTGGTGTGTGGTCTCCAGACCCTGTGTGTTGGTGTGTGGTCTCCAGACCCTGTGTGTTGGTGTGTGGTCTCCAGACCCTGTGTGTTGGTGTGTGGTCTCCAGACCCTGTGTGTTCGTGTGTGGTCTCCAGACCCTGTGTGTTGGTGTGTGGTCTCCAGAACCTGTGTGTTGGTGTGTGGTCTTCAAACCCTGTGTGTTGGTGTGTGTCTTCCACCCATGTGTGTCCATGTGTGGCATCCAGCCCATGTGTGTCAGTGTGTGGCCTCAAGCCCAGCCCTAGTGAGTGGCCTCTAGCTCCTTGTGTGTTGTTGTGTGGCTTCCAGCCCCATGTGTTGGTAAGTGGACTCTAGCCCAGCCCCTGTGTGTTGGTTTGTGACCTCCAACTCAGCCCCTCTGTGTTGGTGTGTGGCCTCCAGCCCCTCTGTGTTGGTGTGTGGCCTCCAGCCCCTCTGTGTTGGTGTGTGGCCTAGAGCCCCTCTGTGTTGGTGTGTGGCCTCCAGCCCCTCTGTGTTGGAGTGTGGCCTCCAGCCCCTCTGTGTTGGTGTGTGGCCTCCAGACCCTCTGTGTTGTTGTGTGGCTTCCAGCCCCCATGTGTTGGTATGTGGACTCTAGCCCAGCCTCTGTGTGTTGGTTTGTGGCCTCCAACTCAGCCCCTCTGTGTTGGTGTGTAGCCTCCAGCCCCTCTGTGTTGGTGTGTGGCCTCCAGCCCCTCTGTGTTGGTGTGTGGCCTCCAGCCCCTCTGTGTTGGTGTGTGGCCTCCAGCCCCTCTGTGTTGGTGTGTGGCCTCCAGATCCTCTGTGTTGGTGTGTGGCCTCCAGACCCTCTGTGTTGGTGTGTGGCCTCCAGACCCTCTGTGTTGGTGTGTGGCCTCCAGACCCTCTGTGTTGTTGTGTGGTCTCTAGACTCTGTGTGTTGGTATGTGGTCTCCAAACTCTGTGTGTTGGTGTGTGGTCTCCAAACTCTTTGTGTTGGTGTGTGGTCTCCAAACTCTTTGTGTTGGTGTATGGCCTCCAGCCCAGCCCCTGTGTGTTGATGTGTGGCCTCCAGTGCCTGTGTGTTGTTTTGTGACCTCCAGACCCTGTGGTTGGTGTTTGGCCTCCAGCCCAGCCCCTGTGTGTTGGTGTGTGGCCTCGAGCCCAGCCCCTGTGCGTTGGTTGGTGTGTGGCCTCCAGCCCCTGTGCATTGGTGTATGGCCTCCAGCCCAGCCCCTGTGCGTTGGTGTGTGGCCTCCAGCCCAGCCCCTGTGCGTTTGTGTGTGGCCTCCAGCCTATCCCCTGTGTGTTGGTGTGTGGCGTCCAGCCCAGCCCCTATGCGTTGGTGTGTTGTCTCCAGACCCTGTGTGTTGGTGTGTGTTCTCCAGACCCTGTGTGTTGGTGTGTGGTCTCAAAACCCTGTGTGTTGGTGTGTGTCCTCCACCCATGTGTGTCCGTGTGAGGCATCCAGCCCATGTGTGTCAAAGTGTGGCCTCAAGTCCAGCCCCAGTGAGTGGCCTCCAGCTCCTTGTGTGTTGTTGTGTGGCTTCCAGCCCCTATGTGTTGGTATGTGGACTCTAGCCCAGCCCCTGTGTGTTGGTTTGTAGCCTCCAACTCAGCACCTCTGTGTTGGTGTGTGGCCTCCAGCCCCTCTGTGTTGGTGTGTGGCCTCCAGCCCCTCTGTGTTGGTGTGTGGCCTCCAGCCCTTCTGTGTTGGTGTCTGACCTCCAGACCCTCTTTGTTGGTGTGTGGCCTCCAGACCCTCTGTGATGGTGTGTGGCCTCCAGACCCTCTGTGTTGGTCTGTGGCCTCCAGACCGTCTGTGTTGTTGTGTGGTCTCTAGACTCTGTGTGTTGGTGTGTGGTCTCCAAACTCTGTGTGTTGGTGTGTGGTCTCCAAACTCTGTGTGTTGGTGTGTGGTCTCCCAACCCTATGTGTTGATGTTTCTCCTCCAGCCTGTGTGTTGGTGTTTGGCGCCCAGCTCTTGTGTGTTGGTGTGTGGCCTCCAGCCCAGCCCCTGTGTTTTGATGTGTGGCCTCCAGTGCCTGTGTGTTGTTTAGTGGCCTCCAGACCCTGTGGTTGGTGTTTGGCCTGCAGCCCAGCCCCTGTGTGTTGGTGTGTGGCCTCCAGCCCAGCCCCTGTGCGTTGTTTGGTGTGTGGCCTCCAGCCCCTGTGCATTGGTGTGTGGCCTCCAGCCCAGCCCCTGTGCTTTGGTGTGTGGCCTCCAGCCCAGCCCCTGTGCTTTGGTGTGTGGCCTCCAGCCCAGCCCCTGTGCGTTGGTGTGTGGCCTCCATCCCAGCCCCTGTGCGTTGGTGTGTGGCCTCCAGCCCATCCCCTGTGTGTTGGTGTGTGGCCTCCAGCCCAGCCCCTGTGCATTGGTGTGTGGTCTCCAGCCCAGCCCCTGTGCGTTGGTGTGTGGCCTCCAGTCCAGCTCCTGTGGGTTGGTGTGTGGCCTCCAGCCCAGAACCTGTGTGTTGGTGTGTGGCCTCCAGCCCAGACCCTGTGTGTTGGTGTGTGGCGCCCAGCCCCCGTGTGTTGGTGTGTGGCCTCCAGTCCTGCCACTGTGTGTTGGTGTGTGGCCTCCAGCCCAGCCCCTGCCCAACCTAGCCCAGGCCACACACCAACATAGAGGAACTGGAGGCCACACACCAACACAAAGAGGCTGAGCTGGAGTCCACACCCCAACACAGATGGGCTGGAATCCACACACCAATAAAGAGGGTCTGGAGGTCATATACTAACATACAGGAGATGCAGGCCTCACAAAAACACACAGAGGATGCAGGCCTCACACAAATAAACTAGAGATGGAGGCCACACGTCAACACACAGGGGCTGGAGACCACATACCAACAGTGGCTGGAAGCAGATGGTGGTGGTTGTTGCCAGATGCTATTGGCTGTTGGTGGTTGTTGCCAGATGCTTTTGGCCGGTGGTTTTGGTTGTTGCCAGATGCTATTGGCTGGTGGTGGTGGTTGTTGCCAGATAGTATTGACTGGTGGTGGTGGTTGTTGACAGATGCTATTGGCTGATGGTTTTTGTTGATGCCAAATGATATGGGCTGGTTGTGGTGGTAGTTGCCAGATGGTATTGCCTGGTGGTGTTGGTCGTTGCCAGATGATATTGGCTGGTGGTGATTCTTGTTGCCAGATGGTATTGCATGGTAGTGGTTCTTGTTGCCAGATGGTATTCTATGGTGGTGTTTCTTGTTGCCAGATGGTATTGACTGGTGGTGGTTGCTATTGCCAGATGGTATTGACTGGTGGTGGTTGATGTTGCCAGATAGTATTGGCTGGTGGTGTTGGCTCTTGCCAGATAGTATTGGCTGGTTGTGGTTGTTGCCTGATGATATTGAATGGTGGTGGTGGTTGTTATCAGATGGTATTAGGTGGTGGTGGGTTTTGTTGCCAGATTACATTGGCTGGTGGTGGTGGTTGTTGCCAGATGGTATTGGCAGGTGTCGGTGGTTGCCAGATGGTATTGGCTGATGGTGGTTTTTGTTGCCAGATGGTATAGGCATTGATAGAGGCTGTTCTTGCCAGATGGTATTGGATGGTAGTGGTTGTTGGTGCCAGATGATATTGGCTGTTGGTGGTTTTTGTTGCCAGATGGCATTAACTGGTGATGTTGCTGTTGCTAGATGGTATTAGGTGGTGGTTGTTGCTATATGGGGGCTAAAATCCACATACCAACACATAGGGGCTGAAGACCACACAACAACACCCAGGGGCTGGGCTGGAGGCCACACACCAACACAAACAGGCTGAGCTGGAAGTTACACACCAACACACATGGGATGGAGGCCACACACCATCACACAGAGGCTAAAGTCCACACACCAACACAGATGGGCTGGAATCCACATTCCAACAAAGAGCAGATGGAGTCCACACACCAATAACGAGGGGCTGGAGGCCGCACACCAAAATATAGGTGATGCAGGCCTCACACCAACATACAGGGGGTGCAGGCCTCACACCAACACACAGGGGATGCAGGTCTCATACAAACACACTAGGGCTAGAGGCCACAAGCCAACACACAGGGGCTGGAGGCCACACACCAACAGGGGCTGGAGGAAGCTGTTGGTGGATGTTGCCAGATGGTATTGGCTGATGGTTGTTGTTGTCAGATGGTATTGGCTGGTGGTTGTGATTGATGCCAGATGCTGTTGGCTGGTTGTGGTGGTTGTTGCCAGATGCTATTGGCTGGTGGTGGTGGTTGTGGCCAGATGCTATTTGGTGGTGGTGGTTGTTACCAGATGGTATTGACTGGTGGTGATTGTTGGTGCCAAATGGTATTAGCTGATGGTGGTTGTTGTTGCCAGATGATATTGGCTGTTGGTGGTTGTTGCCAGATAGTATTGCCTGGTGTTGTTGGTTACTGCCAGAAGTATTGACATGCGGTGGTGGTTATTGCCATATGCTATTGGCTGGTGGTTTTTGTTGCTGCCAGATGCTATTGGCTGGTGGTTTTGGTTATTGCCAGATGGTATTAGATGGTGGTGGTTGTTGTTGCCAGATGGTATTGACTGGTGGTGGTTGTTGCCAGATGGTATTAGCTGGTGGTGGTTGTGTCAGATATTATTGGCTGGTGGTGTTGGTTGCTGGCAGATGGCATTGACTGTTGGTTGTGGTTGTTGCCAGATGTTATTGGCTTGTGGTGGTGGTGGTGGTGGTTGCCAGATGGTATTGGCTGGTTGTGGTGGTTGTTTCCAGATGGTATTGGCTAGTGGTGGTGGTTGTTGCCAGATGGTATTCTTTGGTGGTAATTGTTGGTGCCAAATCGTATTGGCTGATGGTGGTTGCTGTTGCCAGATGATATTGGCTGTTGGTGGTTGTTGCCAGATAGTATTGCCTGGTGGTGTTGGTTGCTGCCAGAGGAATTGACAGGTGGTGGTGGTTATTGCCAGATGCTATTGGCTGGTGGTTTTGGTTGTTGCCAGATGCTATTGGCTAGTGGTTTTAGTTATTGCTAGATGGTGGTGGTTGTTGTTGCCAGATGGTATTGACTGGTGGTGGTTGTTACTGATAGATTGTATTGGCTGGTGGTGGTTGCTGTTGCCAGATTGCATTTAGCTGGTGGTGGTTGTTGCTATACGGGGGCTGGAGGCCACGCACCAACACACAGGGGTTGCAAGCCTCACACCAACACCAGGAACTGGAGGCCACTGGTGGTGGTGGCTGTTGCCAGATGGTATTAGCTGGTGGTGGTTGTGTCAGATGGTATTGGCTGTTGGTGGCTGTTGATAGATGGTATTGGCTGGTGGTGTTGGTTGTTGGCAGATGGCATTGGCTGGTGGTGGTGTTTGTTGCCAGATGGTATTGGCTGGTGGGGGTGGTTGCCAGATGATATTGGCTGATGATTTTAATTGTTGCCACATGCTATGGTCTGATGGTGGTGGTTGTTGCCAGATGGTATTGACTGTTGGTGGTGGTTTTTGTTAGATTGTATTAGGTGGTGGTGCTTTTTGTTGCTAGATTGTATTGGCTGGTGGTGGTGGTTGTTGCCAGAGGGTATTGGCTGGTGGTGGTGGTTGCCAGATGGTTTTGGCTGTTGGTGGTTGTTGTTGCCAGATGGCATTGGCTGGTGGTGGTTGCTGTTGCCAGATGGTATTAGCTGGTGGTGGTTGTTGCTATATGGGGGCTGAAGGCCACACACCAACACAAAGGGGCTGAAGATGACACAACAACACACAGGGGCTGGGCTGGAGACCACACATCATCACAAAGAGGTTGAGCTGGAATCCAAAGACCAACACTCATGGGAGGAAGGCCACATACCGTCACACAGAGGCTAAAGTCCACGCACCAACACAGATGGGCTGGAATCCACACACCAACAAAGAGCTGATGGAGTCCACATACCAACATACAGAAGATAGAGGCCTCACATCAACACACAGGGAATGCAGGCCTCAGTCAAACATACTAGGGCTGGAGGCCACACGCCAGCACACAGGGGATGGAGGCCACACACCAACAGGGGCTGGAGGCTGCTGGTGGTGAATGTTGCCAGATGGTATTGGCTGATGGTTGTTGTTGCCAGATGGTAGTAGCTCGTAGTGTTGCTTTTTGCCAGATGGTATTGGCTAGTGGTGGTTGTTGTTGTCAGATGGTATTGGCTGGTGATTGTGGTTGTTGCCAGATGCTATTGGCTGGTGGTGGTGGTTGTTGTCAGATGCTATTTGCTGGTGGTGGTGGATATTGCCAGATGGTATTGGCTGGTGGTGGTGGTTCTTGCCCGATGGTATTGACTGGTGGTGATTGTTGGTGCCAAATGGTATTGGCTGATGGTGGTTGTTGTTGCCAGATGATATTGGCTGTTGGTGGTTGTTGCCAGATAGTATTGCCTGGTGGTATTGGTTGTTGCCAGAAGTATTAACAGGTGGTGGTGGTTATTGACAGATGCTATTGGCTGATAGTTTTGGTTGAAGCCACATGCTATTGGCTGGTGGTTTTGGCTATTGCCAGATGGTATTAGATGGTGGTGGTTCTTGTTGCCAGATAGTATTGACTGGTGGTGGTTGTTATTGAGAGATTGTATTTTCTGGTTGAGGTTGCTGTTGCCAGGTTGTATTTAGCTGGTGGTTGTTGCTATATGGGGGATGGAGGCCACACACCAACACACAGGGGATGGAGGCCTCACACCAACACACAGGGGATGCAGGCCTCAGAGCAACACACAGGGGCTGGAGGTCACACACTAACACACAGGAACTGGAGGCTGCTGGTGGTGGTGGTTGTTTCCAGATAGTATTAGCTGGTGGTGGTTGTGTCAGATGGTATTGGCTGTTGGTAGTTGTTGCCAGATGGTATTGGCTGGTGGTGTTGGTTGTTGCCTGACATCATTGACTGGTGGTGGTTGTTGCCAGATGCTATTCGCTGGTGGTGGTGTTTGTTGCCTGATGGTAATGGCTGGTGGTGGTTGTTATTGCCAGATGGTATTGGTTGGTAGTGGGGGTTGTTACTAGATGGTATTGGCTGGTGGTGCTTGTTGCCAGATGATATTGGCTGGTGGTGTTGGTTGTTGGCAGATAATATTGGATGGTGGTGGTTGTTGCCAGATTGTATTGACTGGTGGTGGTGGTTGTTGTCAGATGGTATTCGGTGATGGTGTTTTTTCTTGCCAGATTGTATTGGCTGTTGGTTGTTGTTGCCAGATGGCATTGAATTGAGCTGGTTGTTGTCAGATGCTATTGGCTGGTGGTGGTGGTTGTTGCCAGATGCTATTGGCTGCTGGTGGTGGTTATTGCCAGATGGTATTGGCTGGTAGTGGGGATAGTTCCCAGAAGGCATTGGCTGGTGGTGCTTGTTGCCAGATGATATTGGCTGGTGGTGTTGGTTGTTGCCAGATAGTATTGGATGGTGGTGGTTGTTGCCAGATGGTATTGACTGGTGGTGGTGGTTGTTGTCAGATTGTATTGGCTTTTGGTGGTTTCTGTTGCCAGATTGAATTTAGCTGGTGGTGGTTGTTGCAATACAGGGGATGCAGGCCTCACACCAACAAAGAGGGGTTGGGGGCCACACACCAACACACAGGGGCTGGGGGCCACACACCAACACACAGGGGCTGGGGCTACACACCAACACACAGCAACTTTAGGCTGCTGGTGGTGGTAGTTATTGCCAGATGTTATTAGCTGGTGGTGGTTGTGTCAGATGGTATTGACTGTTGGTGATTGTTGCCACATGCTATTGGGTGGAGGTTTTGGTTGTTGCCAGATGCTATTCCCTAGTGGTTTTGGTTATTGCCGGATGGTATTAGATGGTGGTTGTTGTTACCAGATATTATGGTGGTTGTTGTGGTTGTTGCCAGATGCTATTGGCTGGTGGTAGTGGTTGTTGCAGATGCTATTTTCTGGTGGTGGTGGATGTTGCCAGATGGTATTAACTGTTGGTGATTGTTGGTGCCAAATGCTATTGGCTGATGGTGCTTGTTGCTGCCAGATGATATTGGCTGTTGGTGGTTGGTGCCAGATAGTATTGCCTGGTGGTATTGGTTGCTGCCAGAAATATTAACAGGTGGTGGTGGTTATTGAAAGATGCTATTGGCTCATGGTTTTAGTTGATGCCAGATGCTATTTTTGGCTATTGCCAGATGGTATTAGATGGTGGTGGTTGTGTCAGATGGTATTGGATGTTGGTGGTTGTTGCCAGATGGTGTTGGTTGTTGCCTGACATCATTGACTGGTGGTGGTTGTTGCCAGATGCTATTAGCTGGTGGTGGTTGTGTCAGATGGTACTGGCTGGTGGTGGTGGTTATTGCCAGATAGTATTGGCTGGTAGTGGGGGTTGTTGCCAGATGATATTGGCTGGTGGTGTTGGTTGCTGCCAGATGGTATTGGATGGTGGTGGTTGTTGCCAGATGGTATTGACTGGTGGTTGTCAGATGGTATTGGGTGGTGGTGGTGGTTGTTGCCAGATGGTAATGGCTGGTGGTGGTTGTTTCCAGATGGTATTGACTGGTGGTGGTTGTTGTTACCAGATGGTTTTAGATGGTGGTGGCTGTTGTTGCCAGATGGTATTGGCTGTTGTTGGTTGTTGTTGCCAGATGGCAATGGCTGGTGGTCGTTGCTGTTGCCAGATGGTATTAGCTGGTGATGTTTGTTGCAATACAGGGGCTGAAGACCGCACAACAACATACAGGGGCTGGGCCGTAGGCATCACACCAACACACAGTGGATGCAGGCCTCACACCAACACACAGTGGATGCAGGCCTCACACCAACACACAGGGGCTGGAGGCCACACACCAACACCAGGAACTGGAGGCCTCTAGTGGTGGTGGTTGTTGCCATATGGTATTAGCTGGTGGTGTTTGTGTCAGATGGTATTGGCTGTCGGTGGTTGTTGCCAGATGGTATTGACTGGTGGTTGTTATTGAGAGATTGTATTGGATGGTGGTGGTTGCTGTTGCCAGATTGTATTTAGCTGGTGGTGGTTGTTGCTATGCGGGGGCTGGAGGCCACACACCAACACACAGGGGATTCAGGCCTCACACCAACACACAGGGGCTGGAGGCCTCATACCAACACACAGGAAATGGAGGCCGCTGTTGGTGGTGGTTGTTGCCAGATGGTATTAGCTGGTGGTGGTTGTGTCAGATAGTATTGGCTGTTGGTGGTCATTTACAGATGGTATTGGCTAGTGGTGTCAGTTGCTTCCAGACGGCATTGACTGGTGGTTTTTGCTGCCAGATGCTATTGGCTGGTGGTAGTGGTTGTTGCCAGATGGTATTGGCTTGTGGTGGTTGCCAGATAATATTGGCTTATGGTTTAGGTTGTTGCCAAATGCTATGGGCTGATGGTGGTGGTTATTGCCAGATGGTATTGGCTGGTAGTGGGGGTTGTTGCCAGATGATATTGGCTGGTGGTGGTGGTTGTTGCCAGATGATATTGGCTGGTGATATTGGTTGCTGCCAGATAGTGTTAACTGGTGCTGGTTGTTGTCAGATGGTATTGGGTGGTGGTGGTTTTTGTTGCCTTATTGTAATGGCTGGTGATGGTGGTTGTTGCCAAATGGTTTTGGATGGTGGTAGTGGTGGTTAACAGATAGTATTAGATGATGGTGGTTGTTGCTGCCAGATGGTATGGGCATTGATGGTGGTTGTTGTTGCCAGATGTTATTGGATGGTGGTGGTTGTTGTTGCTAAATGGTATTGGATGTTGTTGCCAGATGGCATTGGCTGGTGGTGGTTGCTGTTGCTAGATGGTATTAGCTGGCGGTGGTTGTTGCTATATGGGGGCTGAAGGCCACACACCAACACAAAGAGGCTGGGCTGGAGGCCACACACCAACAAAAAGAGGTTTAGCTGGAAGCCACACACCAACACACATGGGATGGAGGCCACACATCGTCACACAGAGGCTAAAGTCCACACACCAACACAGATTTACTGGAATCTACACACCAACAAAGAGCTGATGGAGTCCACACACCAATAAAGAGGGGCTGGAGGCCCCACACCAACACACAGGGCATGCAGGCCTCACACCAACACATATGAAATGCAGGTCTCATACAAACATACTAGGGCTGGAGGCCAGATGGTATTGGCTGATGGTGAATGTTCGTGCCAAATGGTATTGGCTGCTGATGGTGGTTGTTGTTGCAAGATGATATTGACTGTTGGCGGTTGTTGCCAGATGCTATTAGCTGGTTGTTGCCAGATGATATTAGATGGTGGTGGTTGTTGTTGCCAGATGGTATTGACTGGTAGTGGTTGTTAAAGAAAAGTTGTATTGGCTGGTTGTGGTTGCTGTTGCCAGATTGTATTTAGCTGGTTGTGGTTGTTGCTATACAAGGCCTGGAGGCCACACACCAACACACAGGGGATGCAGGCCTCACACCAACACACAGGGGATGCAGGCCTCACACCAACACACAGGGGCTGGAGGTCACACACCAACACACAGGGGTTAAAGGCCACTGGTGGTGGTGGTTGTTGCCAGATGGTATTAGCTTGTGATGGTTTTGTCAGATGGTATTGGCTGTTGGTGGTTGCTGCCAGATAATATTGGCTGAATGTTTTGGTTGTTGCCACATGCTATGAGCTGATGGTGGTGGTTATTGTCAGATGGTATTGGCTGGTAGTGGGGGTTGTTGCCATATGATATTGGCTGTTGGTGGTTGTTGCCAGATAGTATTGCCTGGTGGTGTTGGTTGCTGCCAGAAGTATTGACAGGTGGTGGTGGTTATTGCCAGATGTTATTGGCTGGTGGTTTTGGTTGTTGCCAGATGCTATTGGCTGGTGGTTTTGGTTATTGCCAGATGATATTAGATGGTAGTGGTTGTTGTTGCCTGATGGTATTGACTGGTGTTGGTTGTTATTGAGAGATTGTATTGTATTGGCTGGGGATGCAGGCCTCACACCAACGTACAAGGGCTAGAGGCCACACACCAAAACACATGAACTGGAGGCCGCTGGTTGTTTCCAGATGGTATTGGCTGGTGGTTGTGGTGGCTGCCAGATGATATTGGCTGATGGTTTTGGTTGTTGCCACATGCTATGGGTTGATGGTGGTGGTCATTGCCAGATGGTATTGGCTGGTAGCGGGGGTTGTTGCCAGAAGGTATTGACTGGTGGTGGCGGTTGTTGCCAGATGATATTGGCTGGTGGTGTTGGTTGCTGCCAGATAGTATTGGGTGGTGGTGGTTTTTGTTGCCAGATGGTATTGAATGGTGGTGGTTGCCAGATGGTATAAGCATTGATGGTGGTTGTTGTTGCCAAATGGTATTGGATGGTGGTCGTTGTTGTTGCCAGATGGTATTGGCTGTTGTTGGTTGTTGTTGATATACGGGGGCTGAAGGCCACACACCATCAAAAAGGGGCTGAAGACCACACAACAACACACAGGGGATGAAGTCCACACACCAACATACAGGGGATGCAGGTTTCACACCAACACACAGGGGATGCAGGTCTCATTCAAACATACTAGGGCTGGAGGCCAAACGCCAACACACAGGGGCTGGAGGCCACACACTAACAGGGGCTAGAGGCAGCTGGTGGTGGATGTTGCCAGATGGTATTGGCTGTTGATGGTTGTTGCCAGATGGTATTTTCTCGTGGTTTTGTTTTTTGCCAGATGGTATTGGCTAGTGGTGGTTGTTGTTGTCAGATAGTATTGGCTGGTGGTTGTGATTGTTGCCAGATGCTATTGGCTGGTTGTGGTGGTTGTTGCCAGATGCTATTGGCTGGTGATGGTGGTTGTTGCCAGATGCTATTGGCTGGTGATGGTGATTGTTGCCAGATGATATTAGGTGGTGGTGATTGTTGCCAGATGCTATTGGCTGGTGGTGGTGGTTGTTGACAGATGGTGTTGGCTGGTGGTGATTGTTGGTGCCAAATGGTATTGGCTGATGGTGGTTGTTGTTGCTAGATGATATTGACTGTTGGTGGTTGTTCCCAGATAGCATTGTCTGGTGGTGTTGGTTGCTGCCAGATGGTATTGAGAGGTGGTGGTGGTTATTTCCAGATGCTATTGGCTGGTGGTTTTGGTTGTTGCCAGATGGTATTAGATGGTGGTGGTTGTGTTTGTCAGATGGTATTGAACGGTGGTGGTTGTTATTGAGAGGTTGTATTGGCTGGTGGTGGTTGCTGTTGCCAGATTGTATTTAGCTGGTGGTGGTTGTTGCTATAGGGGGGCTGGAGGCCACATACTAACACACAGGGAATGCAGGCCTCACACCAACACACAGGGAATGCAGGCCTCACACCAACTCACAGGGAATGCAGGCCTCACACCAACACACAGGGGATGCAGGCATCACACCAACACACAGGGGCTGGAGGCCACACACCAGCACACAGGGGCTGGAGGCCGCTGGTGGTGGTGGTTGTTGCCAGATGATATTAGCTGGTGGTGGTTGTGTCAGATGGTATTAGTTGTTGGTGGTTGTTGCCAGATGGTATTGACTGGTGGTGGTGGTTGTTGCCAGATGCTGTTGGCTGGTGGTGTTGGTTGCTGCCAGATGGCATTGACTGGTGATGGAGGTGGTTGCCAGATGGTATTGGCTGATGGTTTTGGTTGTTGCCACATGCTATGGCCTGATGGTGGTGGTTATTGCCAGATGGTATTGGCTGGTAGTGGGTGTTGATGCCAGATGGTAATGGCTGGTGTTAGTGGATGTTGCCAGATGATATTGACTGGTGGTGGTGGTTGTTGTCAGATGGTATTATTGGCTGGTGGTGATGGTAGTGATTGCCAGATGGTATTGGCTGTTGATGGTGGTTGTTGTTGCCAGATGGTATAGGCATTGATGGTGGTTGTTGTTGCCATATGGTATTGGCTGGTCGTTGTTGTTGTTGCCAGATGGTATTGGCTGTTGGTGGTTGTTGTTGCCAGATGGTATTAGCTGGTGGTGGTTGGTGCTATATGGGGGCTGAAGGCCACACTAAAACAAAGCGGCTGAGTTGGAGGCCATACATCAACACAGAGGCTAAAGTGCACACACCAACACAGATGGGCTGGAATCCACAATCCAACAAAGAGCGGATGGAGTACACACACCAACATACAGGGGATGCAGGCCTCACACCAACATACAGGGGATGCATGCCTCATACAACCACACTAGGGTTGGAGGCCACACACCAGCAGGGGCTGGAGGCAGCTGGTGGTAGATGTTGCCAGATGGTATTGGCTGATGGTTGTTGTTGCCAGATGGTATTGGCTGGTGGTGTTGGTTTTTGCCAGATGGTATTGGCTAGTGGTGATTGTTGGTGCCAAATGGTGTTGATTGTTGGCGGTTGTTGCCAGATAGTATTGCCTGGTGGTGTTGGTTGCTGCCAGATGATATTGACTTGTGGTCGTGGTTATTGGTAGATGCTATTGGCTGGTGATTTTGGTTGTTGCCAGATGCTATTGGCTGGTGGTTTTGGTTGTTGCAAGATGCTTTTAGATGGTGGTGGTGGTTGTTGCCAGATGGTATTCAACTGGTGGTGGGTGTTGCTATACGGGGGCTGGAGGCCACACACCAAGACACAGGGGATACAGGACTCACACCAACACACATGGGGATGCAGGCCTCACACCAATACACAGGGGCTGGAGGCTGCACACCAACACACAGGGGCTGGAGGCTGCTGGTGATGGTTGTTGTTGCCAGATCGTATTAGCTAGTGGTGGTTGTGTCAGATGGAATTGGCTGTTGGTGGTTGTTGCCACATACTATGGGCTGATGGCGGTGGTTATTGCCAGATGGTATTGGCTGGTAGTGGGTGTTGTTTCCAGATGGTATTGGCTCGTGGTCGTGGTTGTTGCCAGATGATATTGGCTGGTGGTGATTGTTGTTACCAGATGGTATTGAATGATGGTGGTTGTTATTGCCAGATGGTATTGGCTGGTGGTGGCTTCTGTTGCCAGATGGTATTGGCTGGTGGTGGTTGCTGTTGCCAGAATGTATTAGCTGGTGATGGCTGTTGCTATATGGGGGCTAAAGTCCACACACCAACACACAAGGGCTGGAGGCCACACACCAACACACATGGGCTGGAGGCCACACACCAACACACATGGGCTGGAGGCCACATACCAACACAGAGGGGGCTGGAAACCACACACCTACACAGCCAGGTGCTAAGCAGGAGGCTACACATGCTGGAGGCCACACATAAACACACATTTGTTTGAGGCCGCACATCAACATAGAGGGTTTGGAGGCCACACACCAACATAGAGGGGCTGGAGGACACTCACCAGCGGTCTTGGCTGGAGTTCACATTTCAACACAGGGGCTGGGCTGAATGGAGGTCACACATGAACAAACAGGGGCTGGGCTGCACATAGGTCACACACCAACACACAGGGGCTGGAGTCCACACATCTGCACACAGGGGCTGGAGTCCACACATCTGCACACAGGGGCTGGAGTCCACACACCATCAAACAGCGGCTGGAGGCCACACATGAACACACAGGCTGGAGTCCACAGAACAGCACAGATGCGCTGGAATCTACGCACCAACAAAGAGCAGCTGGAGGCCACACACAAACACACAGGGGATGCAGGCCTCACACCAACACATAGGGGCTAGAGGCCACACAGAAACACAGTGGGGATGGAGGCCACCCACCAACAGGAGATGGAGGCCACTGGTGGTAGTAGTTGTTGCCAGATGGTATTGGTTGGTCCTGGTTATTGCCAGATGGTATTGGCTGGTGGTGGTTGTTGCCAGATGCTATTGGCTGGTTGTGTTGGTTTTTGCCAGATGGTATTGACTGGTGGTGATGGTTGCTGCCAGATGCTATTGGGCAGTAGTTGTGGTTGTTGCCAGATGCTATTGGCTGGAGGGGGTAGATGTTACCAGATGGTATTGGCTAGTGGTAGTGGTTGTTAGTGCCAGATGGTATTGGCTGGTGATGGTCTTGTTTACCAGATGGTATTGGCTGGTGGTGGTTGCTGTTGCCAGATGGTATTGTCTGTTTGGTGGTTTTTGCCAGATGTTATTGTCTGGTGGTGTTTGTTGTTGCCAGATGGTGGTGGTTGCTGTTAGCAGATGGTATTAGCTCGTGGTGGTTGTTTCTATGTGGGGGTTGGAGGCCAAACATCAACACACATGGGCTGGAGGCCACACTCCAACACACAAACTCACAGGGGCTGGGCTGGAGACCACATACCAATACACAGGAGCTTGGCTGGAGGTCATACACTAACACACAGCGGCTGGGCTCAAGGCCACACCCCAAAACATAGGGGCTGGGCTGGAGGCCGCACACCAACACACAGGGGCTGTGATGGAGGCCGCACATCAACACACAGGTGCTGGGCTGGAGGCCGCACACCAACACATATGGACTGGACTGGAGGCTGCACACCAACACACAGGGGCTGGACTGGAGGCCGCACACCAACACACAGGGGCTGGAGGCCGCACACCAACACTAAGGAGCTGAGCTGGAGGGCGCACTCTAACACACAGGGGCTGGGCTGGAGGCCACACACCAACACACAGGGGCTGGGCTGGAGGCCACACACCAACACACAGGGGCTGGGTTGGAGGCCACACACCAACACACAGGGGTTGGAGGCCACAAAGCAACACTCAGGGCCTGGGCTGGAGGCCACACATCAAGACACAGGGGCTGAAGTAACATACCAGCATACAAGCACTGGGCTGGAATACACACACCAACACCCAGGGGCTGGAGGTTACACGCTCAACACATAGGGACTGGAGGCCATACACCAACACCCAGAAGCTGGAGGCCACACCCTCAACACACAGGAATTGGGCTGGAGTCCACACACCAACACACAGGGATTGGGCTGGAGTCCACACACCAGCACACAGGGATTGGGCTGGAGTCCACACACCAACACACAGGGATTGGGCTGGAGTACATACACCAACACACAGGGATTGGGCTGGAGTCCACACATCAACAAACAGGGATTGGGCTGGAGCCCACACACCAACACACAGGGATTGGGCTGGAGTCCACACACCAACACACAGGGATTGGGCTGGAGTCCACACACCAGCACACAGGGATTGGGCTGGAGTCCATACACCAACACACAGGGATTGGGCTGGAGTCCACACACCAACACACAGGGATTGGGCTGGAGTCCACACACCAAAACACAGGGGGACTGGAGTCCACACACCAACACACAGGGGGACTGGAGTCCACACACCAACACACAGGGGGACTGGAGTCCACACACCAACACACAGGGGGACTGGAGTCCACACACCAACACACAGGGGATCTAGAGTCCACACACCAACACACAGGGGATCTAGAGTCCACACACCAACACACAGGGGGACTGGAGTCCACACACCAACACACAGGGATTGGGCTGGAGTCCACACACCACCACAGAGGGATTGGGCTGGAGTCCACACACCAACACACAGGGGGGACTGGAGTCCACACACCAACACACAGGGGGGCTGGAGTCCACACACCAACACACAGGGGGACTGGAGTCCACACACCAACACACAGGGGCTGGGCTGGAGGCCGCACACCAACACACAAGGGATGCAGGTCTCATTCAAACACACTAGGGCTGGAGGCCAAACGCCAACACACAGGGGAACTAGAGTCCACACACCAACACACAGGGGGACTGGAGTCCACACACCAACACACAGGGACTGGGCTGGAGTCCACACACCAACACAGAGGGATTGGGCTGGAGTCCACACACCAACACACAGGGGGGACTGGAGTCCACAAACCAACACACAGGGGGGCTGGAGTCCACACACCGACACACAAGGGGACTGGAGTCCACACACCAACACACAGGGGCTGGGCTGGAGGCCGCACACCAACACACAAGGGATGCAGGTCTCATTCAAACACACTAGGGCTGGAGGCCAAACGCCAACACACAGGGGCTGGAGGCCACACACTAACAGGGGCTGGAGGCAGCTGGTGGTGGATGTTGCCAGATGGTATTGGCTGTTGATGGTTGTTGCCAGATGGTATTTTCTCGTGGTTTTGGTTTTTGCCAGATGGTATTGGCTAGTGGTGGTTGTTGTTGTCAAATAGTATTGGCTGGTGGTTGTGATTGTTGCCAGATGCTATTGGCTGGTTGTGGTGGCTATTGCCAGATGTTATTGGCTGGTGATGGTGGTTGTTGCCAGATGCTATTGGCTGGTGATGGTGATTGTTGCCAGATGCTATTAGGTGGTGGTGATTGTTGCCAGATGCTATTGGCTGGTGGTGGTGGTTGTTGCCAGATGGTGTTGGCTTGTGGTGATTGTTGGTGCCAAATGGTATTGGCTGATAGTGGTTGTTGTTGCTAGATGATATTGACTGTTGGTGGTTGTTCCCAGATAGCATTGTCTGGTGGTGTTGGTTGCTGCCAGATGGTATTGACAGGTGGTGGTGGTTATTTCCAGATGCTATTGGCTGGTGATTTTGGTTGTTGCCAGATGCTATTGGCAGGTTGTTTTAGTTGTTGCCAGATGATATTAGATGGTGGTGGTTGTGATTGACAGATGGTATTTACCGGTGGTGGTTGTTATTGAGAGGTTGCATTGGCTGGTGGTGGTTGCTGTTGACAGACTGTATTTAGCTGGTGGTGGTTGTTGTTATACGGGGGCTGGAGGCCACATACTAACACTCAGGGAATGCAGGCCTCACACCAACACACAGGGAATGCAGGCCTCACACCAACTCACAGGGAATGCAGGCCTCACACCAACACACAGGGGATGCAGGCCTCACACCAGCACACAGGGGCTGGAGGCCACACACCAACACACAGGGGCTGGAGGCCGCTGGTGGTGGTGGTTGCTGCCAGATGATATTACCTTGTGGTGGTTGTGTCAGATGGTATTAGTTGTTGGTTGTTGTTGCCAGATGGTATTGACTGGTGGTGGTGGTGGTTGTTGCCAGATGCTGTTGGCTGGTGGTGTTGGTTGTTGCCAGATGGCATTGACTGGTGATGGTGGTGGTTGCCAGATGGTATTGGCTGATGGTTTTGGTTGTTGCCACATGCTATGGCCTGATGGTGGTGGTTATTGCCAGATGGTATTGGCTGGTAGTGGGTGTTGATGCCAGATGGTAATGTCTGGTGGTAGTGGATGTTGCCAGATGATATTGACTGGTGGTGGTAGTTGTTGTCAGATGGTATTATTGGCTGGTGGTGGTGGTAGTGATTGCCAGATGGTATTGGCTAATGATGGTGGTTGTTGTTTCCAGATGGTTTAGGCATTGATGGTGGTTGTTGTTGCAATATGGTATTGGCTGGTGGTGGTTGTTGTTGCCAGATGGTATTGTCTGTTGGTGGTTGTTGCTGCCATATGGTATTAGCTGGTGGTGGTTGGTGCTATATGGGGGCTGAAGGCCACACTAAAACAAAGCGGCTGAGTTGGAGGCCATACATCAACACAGAGGCTAAAGTGCACACACCAACACAGATGGGCTGGAATCCACAATCCAACAAAGAGCAGATGGAGTACACACACCAACATACAGGGGATGCAGGCCTCACACCAACATACAGGTGATGCAGGCCTCATACAACCACACTAGGGCTGGAGGCCACACACCAGCAGGGGCTGGAGGCAGCTGGTGGTAGATGTTGCCAGATGGTATTGGCTGATGGTTGTTGTTGCCAGATGGTATTGGCTGGTGGTGTTGGTTTTTGCCAGATGGTATTGGCTAGTGGTGATTGTTGGTGCCAAATGGTATTAATTGTTGGCAGTTGTTGCCAGATAGTATTGCCTGGTGGTGTTGGTTGCTGCCAGATGGTATTGACTTGTGGTCGTGGTTATTGGCAGATGCTATTGGCTGGTGATTTTGGTTGTTGCCAGATGCTATTGGCTGGTGGTTTTGGTTGTTGCAAGATGCTTTTAGATGGTGGTGGTGGTTGTTGCTAGATGGTATTCATCTGGTGGTGGGTGTTGCTAAACAGGGGCTGGAGGCCACACACCAAGACACAGGGGATACAGGACTCACACCAACACACATGGGGATGCAGGCCTCACACCAATACACAGGGGCTGGAGGCTGCACACCAACACACAGGGGCTGGAGGCTGCTGGTGATGGTTGTTGTTGCCAGATGGTATCAGCTAGTGGTGGTTGTGTCAGATGGTGTTGGCTGTTGGTGGTTGTTGCCAAATGGTATTGGCTGGTGGTGTTGGTTGTTGCTAGATGCTATTGGCTGGTGGTTTTGGTTGTTGCCACATACTATGGCCTGATGGTGGTGGTTATTGCCAGATGGTATTGGCTGGTAGTGGGTGTTGTTTCCAGATGGTATTGGCTGGTGGTCGTGGTTGTTGCCAGATGAGATTGGCTGGTGGTGATTGTTGTTGCCAGATGGCATTGGATGATGGTTGTTGTTATTGCCAGATGGTATTGGCTGGTGGTGGCTTCTGTTGCCAGATGGTATTGGCTGGTGGTGGTTGCTGTTGCCAAAATGTATTAGCTGGTGATGGCTGTTGCTATTTGGGGGCTAAAGTCCACACACCAATACACAAGGGCTGGAGGGCACACACCAACACACATGGGCTGGAGGCCACATACCAACTCAGAGGGGGCTGGAAATCACACACCTACACAGCCAGGTGCTAAGCAGGAGGCTACATATGCTGGAGGCCACACATAAACACACATTTGTTTGAGGCCGCACATCAACATAGAGGGTTTGGAGGCCACACACCAACATAGAGGGCCTGGAAGACACTCACCAAGAGTCTTGCCTGGAGTTCACATTTCAACACAGGGGCTGGGCTGAATGGAGGTCACACACGAACAAACAGGGGCTGGGCTGCACATAGGTCACACACCAACACACAGGGGCTGGAGTCCACAACATCTGCACGCAGGGGCTGGAGTCCACACATCTGCACACAGGGGCTGGAGTCCACACACCATCAAACAGCGGCTGGAGGCCACACGCGAACACACAGGCTGGAGTTCACAGAACAGCACAGATGGGCTGAAATCCACGCACCAACAAAGAGCAGCTGGAGGCCACACACAAACACACAGGGGATGCAGGCCTCACACCAACACATAGGGGCTAGAGGCCACACAGAAACACAGTGGGGATGGAGGCCACCCACCAACAGGAGATGGAGGCCGCTGGTGGTAGTAGTTGTTGCCAGATGGTATTGGTTGGTCCTGGTTATTGCCAGATGGTATTGGCTGGTGGTGGTTGTTTCCAGATGCTATTGGCTGGTTGATGCCAGATGGTATTGGCTGGTGATGGTGGTGTTTACCAGATGGTATTGGCTGGTGGTGGTTGCTGTTGCCAGATGGTATTGTCTGTTTGGTGTTTTTTGCCCGATGTTATAGTCTGGTGGTGTTGGTTGTTGCCAGATGGTGGTGGTTGCTGTTAGCAGATGGTATTAGCTCCTGGTGGTTGTTTCTATATGGGGGTTGGAGGCCAAACATCAACACACATGGGCTGGAGGCCACACTCCAACACACAAACTCACAGGGGATGGGCTGGAGGCCACATACCAATACACAGGAGCTGGGCTGGAGGTCATACAGTAACACACAGCGGCTGGGCTGGGCTTGAGGCCACACACCAATACACAGGGACTGGGCTGGAGGCAGCACACCAACACACAGGGGCTGGGATGGAGGCCGCACACCAACACACAGGTGCTGGGCTGGAGGCCGCACACCAACACACAGGTGCTGGACTGGAGGCCGCACACCAACACACAGGGGCTGGAGGCCGCACACCAACACAAAGGGGCTGAGCTGGAGGGCGCACTCCAACACACAGGGGCTGGGCTGGAGGCCACACACCAACACACAGGGGCTGGGCTGGAGGCCACACACCAACACACAGGGGTTGGAGGCCACACACCAACACACAGGGGTTGGAGGCCACAAAGTAACACTCAGGGCCTGGTCTGGAGGCCACACATCAAGACACAGGGGCTGAAGTCCACATACCAGCAAACAAGCACTGGGCTGGAATACACACACTAACACACAGGGGCTGGAGGTTACACGCTCAACACATAGGGGCTGGAGGCCATACACCAACACCCAGAAGCTGGAGGCCACACCCTCAACGCACAGGGATTGGGCTGGAGTCCACACACCAACACACAGGGATTGGGCTGGAGTCCACACACCAACACAGAAGGATTGGGCTGGAGTCCACACACCAACACACAGGGATTGGGCTGGAGTCCACACACCAACACACAGGGAATGGGCTGGAGTCCACACACCAACACACAGGGATTGGGCTGGAGTCCACACACCAACACACAGGGATTGGGCTGGAGTCCACACACAAACACACAGGGATTGGGCTGGAGTCCACACACCAACACACAGGGATTGGGCTGGAGTCCACACACCAACACACAGGGATTGGGCTGGAGTCCACACACCAACACACAGGGATTGGGCTGGAGTCCACACACCAACACACAGGGATTGGGCTGGAGTCCACACACCAACACACAGGGATTGGGCTGGAGTCCACACACCAACACACAGGGATTGGGCTGGAGTCCACACACCAACACACAGGGATTGGGCTGGAGTCCACACACCAACACACAGGGATTGGGCTGGAGTCCATACACCAACACACAGGGATTGGGCTGGAGTCCACACACCAACACCCAGGGATTGGGCTGGAGTTCACACACCAACACCCAGGGATTGGGCTGGAGTCCACACACCAGCACACAGGGATTGGGCTGGAGTCCACACACCAACACAGAGGGATTGGTCTGGAGTCCACACACCAACACAAAGGGATTGGGCTGGAGTCCACACACCAACACACAGGGATTGGGCTGGAGTCCACACACCAACACACAGGGATTGGGCTGGAGTCCACACACCAACACACAGGGATTGGGCTGGAGTCCACACACCAACACACAGGGATTGGGCTGGAGTCCACACACCAACACACAGGGATTGGGCTGGAGTCCACACACCAGCACACGGGGATTGGGCTAGAGTCCACACACCAACACACAGGGATTGGGCTGGAGTCCACACACCAACACACAGGGATTGGGCTGGAGTGCAAGTGGGTAAATAGCTGGCTGAGTGATAGAAAGCAGAGGGTGGTTATCAATGGAGTAAGCTCAGGGTGTGTCAGGGTTACTAGCGGGGTGCCTCAAGGGTCTGTCTTGGGCCCTATATTATTAAATATATTTATTAATGATCTAGTGGAAGGGTTGCATAGTAAAATAGCAATATTTGCAGATGATACTAAACTTTGTAAAGTAGTTAATACAGATGAGGATAGGGCACAGCTACAGGAGGATTTAGATAAATTGGGGAGTTGGGCCAAAAAATGGCAAATGGGGTTCAATGCCTATAAATGCAAGGTCATGCACATGGGAAAGAAAAACAGCAGTCACCCATACATATTAAATGGGAAAACGATGGGGAAACCTGACATGGAGAAGGACCTGGGCGTCTTGGTTAATAGCAAATTAAATTGGAGTGCCCAGTGTCAGGCAGCAGCTGCGAAGGCAAATAGAGTCATGGCATGCATCAGAAGAGGAATAGGGGCATATGATGAGAACATTGTTCTTCCTCTGTATAAAGCACTGGTAAGGCCGCACTTAGAATATTGTGCACAGTTCTGGGCTCCGGTGCTCAGGAAAGACATATTGGAGCTAGAGAGGGTGCAAACTAGGGCGACTAAGGTAATAAAGGGAATGGAGGGACTAAAATACCCAGAGAGGTTGTCAAAATTAGGCCTATTTACGTTGGAAAAGAGAAGGCTTAGGGGAGACCTCATAAACATGTATAAATACATCAGGGGGCAGTACAGAGATCTCTCCCATGACCTGTTTATACCAAGGATGGTGACAAAGACGAGGGGGCACACTATGCGTCTGGAGGAAAGGAGGTTCCTGCACCAGCATAGAAGGGGATTCTTTACGGTCAGAGCCGTGAGACTCTGGAACTCTCTGGGAGAGGAAGTGGTGATGTCCAACTCACTTAATGAGTTCAAGAGAGGCCTGGACGCCTTTCTTGAGAACAATAAAATTACATCTTATGCTTAGTGATAGTTAATTAATCCAGATTGGTGTCGGGAAGTGAATTTTTTCCTCAATGATGTAAATTGGCCTATACCGCATGGTTTTTTTTGCCTTCCCCTGGATCAACGCTGTGGAATAGCTGCAGTGCACAAGAAATAGGCTGAACTGGATGGACGCTTGTCTTTTTTCGGCCTTATAAACTATGTAACTATGTAATTATAACACACAGGGATTGGGCTGGAGTCCACACACCAACACACAGGGATTGGGCTGGAGTCCACATACCAACAAACAGGGATTGGGCTGGAGTCCACACACCAACACACAGGGATTGGGCTGGAGTCCACACACCAACACACAGGGATTGGGCTGGAGTCCACACACCGACATACAGGGTTTGGGCTGGAGTCCACACACCAACACACAGGGATTGGGCTGGAGTCCACACACCAACACACAGGGATTGGGCTGGAGTCCACACACCAACACACAGGGATTGGGCTGGAGTCCACACACCAACACACAGGGATTGGGCTGGAGTCCACACACCAACACACAGGGATTGGGCTGGAGTCCACACACCAACACACAGGGATTGGGCTGGAGTCCACACACCAACACACAGGGATTGGGCTGGAGTCCACACACCAACACACAGGGATTGGGCTGGAGTCCACACACCAACACACAGGGATTGGGCTGGAGTCCACACACCAACACACAGGGGAACTGGAGTCCACACACCAACACACAGGGGGACTGAAGTCCACACACCAACACCCAGAAGCTGAAGTCCACACACCAACACACAGGGGGACTGGCGGCCACACACCAACACCCAGAAGCTGGAGTCCACACACCAAAACACAGGGGGACTGGAGGCCGCACACCAACACACAGGGGCTGGACTGGAGGCCGCACACCAACACACAGGGGCTGGACTGGAGGCCGCACACCAACACACAGGGGCTGGACTGGAGGCCACACACCAACACACAGGGGCTTCACTGGAGGCCGCACACCAACACAAAGGGGCTGAGCTGGAGGCCGCACACCAACACACAAGGGCTGGAGGCCACACGCCAACACACAGGGATTGGGCTGTATAAAGGGATTCTTGAGTTCACACACCAACACCCAGAAGCTGGAGGCCACACCCTGAACACACAGGGGTTGGAGTCTAAACACAAACCCACAGAGCCTGGAGGCCACACAACAACACACAGGGGTGCAGATGGAGTCCACACACCAACACACAGGGGGGACTGGAGTCCACACACCAACACACAGGGGGACTGGAGTCCACACACCAACACACAGGGGCTGGGCTGGAGGCCGCACACCAACACACAAGGGCTGGAGGCCACACGCCAACACCCAGGGATTGGGCTGTATAAAGGGATTCTTGAGTCCACACACCAACACCCAGAAGCTGGAGTCCACACACCAACACTCAGGGGGACTGGAGTCCACACACCAACACCCAGAAGCTGGAGTCCACACACCAACACACAGGGGGACTGGAGTCCACACACCAACACACAGGGGCTGGGCTGGAGGCCGCACACCAACACACAGGTGCTGAGCTGGAGGCCGCACACCAACACACAGGGGCTGGACTGTAGGCCGCACACCAACACACAAGGGCTTGACTGGAGGCCGCACACCAACACACAGGGGCTGGAGGCCGCACACCAACATAAAGGGGCTGAGCTGGAGGCCGCACACCAACACAAAGGGGCTGAGCTGGAGGCCGCACACCAACACACAAGGGCTGGAGGCCACACGCCAACACACAGGGATTGGGCTGTATAAAGGGATTCTTGAGTTCACACACCAACACCCAGAAGCTGGAGGCCACTCTCTCAACACACAGGGGTTGGAGTCTAAACACAAACCCACAGGGCCTGGAGGCCGCACCACAACACACAGGGGTGCAGATGGAGGCTACACACCAACACATAGGGGTGGTCTGGAGGCCACACAAAAACTCAAAGGCGCTGGAGGCTACACACCAACACCACAAGGGCTGGGATAGAGACTATACACTAACATACAGGGGCTGGAGGCCACACACCAGCACACCGGAACTGGAGGCCACACACCAACACAAAGGGCGTGGAGTCCACACACCAACACACATGGGCTGAAGGCCACACACCAACACGCAGGTGCTGGAAGCCAACACACCAACACACACAGGCTGGAAGCCACACACAAACGCACAGAGCCTGGAGGCCACACACCTATTCACAGGGGCTGGGATGCAGGCCACACACCAACTCACAGGTGCTGGGCTAGAGTCCACACACCAACACACAGGGATTGGGCTGGAGTCCACACACCAACACACAGGGATTGGGCTGGAGTGCAAGTGGGTAAATAGCTGGCTGAGTGATAGAAAGCAGAGGGTGGTTATCAATGGAGTAAGCTCAGGGTGTGTCAGGGTTACTAGCGGGGTGCCTCAAGGGTCTGTCTTGGGCCCTATATTATTAAATATATTTATTAATGATCTAGTGGAAGGGTTGCATAGTAAAATAGCAATATTTGCAGATGATACTAAACTTTGTAAAGTAGTTAATACAGATGAGGATAGGGCACAGCTACAGGAGGATTTAGATAAATTGGGGAGTTGGGCCAAAAAATGGCAAATGGGGTTCAATGCCGATAAATGCAAGGTCATGCACATGGGAAAGAAAAACAGCAGTCACCCATACATATTAAATGGGAAAACGATGGGGAAATCTGACATGGAGAAGGACCTGGGCGTCTTGGTTAATAGCAAATTAAATTGGAGTGCCCAGTGTCAGGCAGCAGCTGCGAAGGCAAATAGAGTCATGGCATGCATCAGAAGAGGAATAGGGGCATATGATGAGAACATTGTTCTTCCTCTGTATAAAGCACTGGTAAGGCCGCACTTAGAATATTATGCACAGTTCTGGGCTCCGGTGCTCAGGAAAGACATATTGGAGCTAGAGAGGGTGCAAAGGAGGGCGACTAAGGTAATAAAGGGAATGGAGGGACTAAAATACCCAGAGAGGTTGTCAAAATTAGGCCTATTTACGTTGGAAAAGAGAAGGCTTAGGGGAGACCTCATAAACATGTATAAATACATCAGGGGGCAGTACAGAGATCTCTCCCATGACCTGTTTATACCAAGGATGGTGACAAAGACGAGGGGGCACACTATGCGTCTGGAGGAAAGGAGGTTCCTGCACCAGCATAGAAGGGGATTCTTTACGGTCAGAGCCGTGAGACTCTGGAACTCTCTGGGAGAGGAAGTGGTGATGTCCAACTCACTTAATGAGTTCAAGAGAGGCCTGGACGCCTTTCTTGAGAACAATAAAATTACATCTTATGCTTAGTGATAGTTAATTAATCCAGATTGGTGTCGGGAAGTGAATTTTTTCCTCAATGATGTAAATTGGCCTATACCGCATGGTTTTTTTTGCCTTCCCCTGGATCAACGCTGCGGAATAGCTGCAGTGCACAAGAAATAGGCTGAACTGGATGGACGCTTGTCTTTTTTCGGCCTTATAAACTATGTAACTATGTAATTATAACACACAGGGATTGGGCTGGAGTCCACACACCAACACACAGGGATTGGGCTGGGGTCCACATACCAACAAACAGGGATTGGGCTGGAGTCCACACACCAACACACAGGGATTGGGCTGGAGTCCACACATCAACACACAGGGATTGGGCTGGAGTCCACACACCAACACACAGGGATTGGGCTGGAGTCGACACACCAACACACAGGGATTGGGCTGGAGTCCACACACCAACACACAGGGATTGGGCTGGAGTCCACACACAAGCACACAGGGATTGGGCTGGAGTCCACACACCAGCACACAGGGATTGGGCTGGAGTCCACACACAAACACACAGGGATTGGGCTGGAGTCCACACACCAACACACAGGGATTGGGCTGGAGTCCACACACCAACACACAGGGGAACTGGAGTCCACACACCAACACACAGGGGGACTGGAGTCCACACACCAACACCCAGAAGCTGAAGTCCACACACCAACACACAGGGGGACTGGAGGCCACACACCAACACCCAGAAGCTGGAGTCCACACACCAAAACACAGGGGGACTGGAGGCCGCACACCAACACACAGGGGCTGGACTGGAGGCCGCACACCAACACACAGGTGCTTGCCTGGAGGCCGCACACCAACACACAGGGGCTGGACTGGAGGCCACACACCAACACACAGGGGCTTCACTGGAGGCCGCACACCAACACAAAGGGGCTGAGCTGGAGGCCGCACACCAACACACAAGGGCTGGAGGCCACACGCCAACACACAGGGATTGGGCTGTATAAAGGGATTCTTGAGTTCACACACCAACACCCAGAAGCTGGAGGCCACAGCCTGAACACACAGGGGTTGGAGTCTAAACACAAACCCACAGAGCCTGGAGGCCACACAACAACACACAGGGGTGCAGATGGAGTCCACACACCAACACACAGGGGGGACTGGAGTCCACACACCAACACACAGGGGCTGGGCTGGAGGCCGCACACCAACACACAAGGGCTGGAGGCCACACGCCAACACCCAGGGATTGGGCTGTATAAAGGGATTCTTGAGTCCACACACCAACACCCAGAAGCTGGAGTCCACACACCAACACTCAGGGGGACTGGAGTCCACACACCAACACCCAGAAGCTGGAGTCCACACACCAACACACAGGGGGACTGGAGGCCGCACACCAACACACAGGTGCTGAGCTGGAGGCCGCACACCAACACACAGGGGCTGGACTGTAGGCCGCACACCAACACACAAGGGCTTGACTGGAGGCCGCACACCAACACACAGGGGCTGGAGGCCGCACACCAACATAAAGGGGCTGAGCTGGAGGCTGCACACCAACACAAAGGGGCTGAGCTGGAGGCCGCACACCAACACACAAGGGCTGGAGGCCACACGCCAACACACAGGGATTGGGCTGTATAAAGGGATTCTTGAGTTCACACACCAACACCCAGAAGCTGGAGGCCACAGCCTGAACACACAGGGGTTGGAGTCTAAACACAAACCCACAGAGCCTGGAGGCCACACAACAACACACAGGGGTGCAGATGGAGTCCACACACCAACACACAGGGGGGACTGGAGTCCACACACCAACACACAGGGGGACTGGAGTCCACACACCAACACACAGGGGCTGGGCTGGAGGCCGCACACCAACACACAAGGGCTGGAGGCCACACGCCAACACCCAGGGATTGGGCTGTATAAAGGGATTCTTGAGTCCACACACCAACACCCAGAAGCTGGAGTCCACACACCAACACTCAGGGGGACTGGAGTCCACACACCAACACCCAGAAGCTGGAGTCCACACACCAACACACAGGGGGACTGGAGGCCGCACACCAACACACAGGTGCTGAGCTGGAGGCCGCACACCAACACACAGGGGCTGGACTGTAGGCCGCACACCAACACACAAGGGCTTGACTGGAGGCCGCACACCAACACACAGGGGCTGGAGGCCGCACACCAACATAAAGGGGCTGAGCTGGAGGCTGCACACCAACACAAAGGGGCTGAGCTGGAGGCCGCACACCAACACACAAGGGCTGGAGGCCACACGCCAACACACAGGGATTGGGCTGTATAAAGGGATTCTTGAGTTCACACACCAACACCCAGAAGCTGGAGGCCACAGCCTGAACACACAGGGGTTGGAGTCTAAACACAAACCCACAGAGCCTGGAGGCCACACAACAACACACAGGGGTGCAGATGGAGTCCACACACCAACACACAAGGGCTGGAGGCCACACGCCAACACCCAGGGATTGGGCTGTATAAAGGGATTCTTGAGTCCACACACCAACACCCAGAAGCTGGAGTCCACACACCAACACTCAGGGGGACTGGAGTCCACACACCAACACCCAGAAGCTGGAGTCCACACACCAACACATAGGGGGACTGGAGTCCACACACCAACACACAGGGGCTGGGCTGGAGGCCGCACACCAACACACAGGTGCTGAGCTGGAGGCCGCACACCAACACACAGGGGCTGGACTGTAGGCCGCACACCAACACACAAGGGCTTGACTGGAGGCTGCACACCAACACACAGGGGCTGGAGGCCGCACACCAACATAAAGGGGCTGAGCTGGAGGCCGCACACCAACACAAAGGGGCTGAGCTGGAGGCCGCACACCAACACACAAGGGCTGGAGGCCACACACCAACACACAGGGATTGGGCTGTATAAAGGGATTCTTGAGTTCACACACCAACACCCAGAAGCTGGAGGCCACACTCTCAACACACAAACACACAGGGGTTGGAGTCTAAACACAAACCCACAGGGCCTGGAGGCCGCACCACAACACACAGGGGTGCAGATGGAGGCTACACACCAACACATAGGGGTGGTCTGGAGGCCACACAAAAACTCAAAGGCGCTGGAGGCTACACACCAACACCACAAGGGCTGGGATAGAGACTATACACTAACATACAGGGGCTGGAGGCCACACACCAGCACACCGGAACTGGAGGCCACACACCAACACAAAGGGCGTGGAGTCCACACACCAACACACATGGGCTGAAGGCCACACACCAACACGCAGGTGCTGGAAGCCAACACACCAACACACACAGGCTGGAAGCCACACACAAACGCACAGAGCCTGGAGGCCACACACCTATACACAGGGGCTGGGATGCAGGCCACACACCAACTCACAGGTGCTGGGCTGGAGTCCACACACCAACACACAGGGGTTGGAATGGAGGCCACACACCAACACACAGGGGCTGGTCTGGAGGCCACACATCAAGATAGGGTCTGAAGTCCAAAGACCAACACACAGGGGCTGGAATCCACACACCAACATACAGGCACTGGGTTGAAGTCCAGGCACCAACACACAGGGGGTTGGAGTCCAGACACCAAAACACAAGGGCTGGAGACCACACGCCAACACACAGGGATTGGGCTGGTGTCCACACACCAATATAAAGGGTTTCTGGAGGCCACACCCTCAACACACAGGGATTGGAGTCCAAACGCAAACCCACAGGGCCTGGAGGCCACACAACAACACACAGGGGTGCAGATGGAGGCTACACACCAACACACAGGAGCTCAGCTGGAGGCCACACATCAACACACAGGGGTGGTCTGGAGGCCACACAAAAACTCACAGGTGCTGGAGGCTACACACCAACACCACAGGCGCTGGGATAGAGACTATACACAAACATACAGGGGCTGGAGGTCACACAACAGCAGACAGGGGCTGGAGGCCACACACCAACACAAAGGGCCTGGAGTTCACACACCAACACACAGGTGCTGGAAGCCAACACAACAACACACACAGGCTGGAAGCCACACACAAACGCACAGAGCCTGGAGGCCACACACCAATACACAGGGGCTGGGATGCAGGCAAGACACCAACACACAGGTGCTGGGCTGGAGTCCACACACCAACACAAAAAGGCTGGAGTCCACACAACAACACACAGTGGCTGGGCTGGAGGCCACACACCAACACACAGGGGCTGGGCTGGAGGCCATAAACCAGCACACAGCGGCAGGGCTGTAGTTCACACACCAACTCACAGCGGCTGGGCTGAAAATCACTTGACTGGAGGCCATACACCAACACACGGGGGTGGGCTGGAGGCTACACACCAACACACAGGGGCTGGGATAGAGGCCACGCACCAACTCAGAGGTGCTGGAGGCCCACACCAACACACAGGTGCTGGAGGCCACACACCAGCAGGCAGGGATGGATGCCACACACCAATACACCCACACACATGGGCTGGAAGCCACACACCAACACACAAGGTCTGGGCTGTAGGCCACACACTAACACACAGGGGCTGCAGGCTACACACCAACACACGGAGGCTGTAGTCCACACACCAACGAACAAGGTCTTAGCTTTAGGCCACACATCATCACACAGGGTCGGGAGGCCACACACCAACACACAAGGGCTGGGCTGGAGGCCACACACCAACACACAGGGGCTGAGCTGGAGGCCACACACCAACTCACAGGGGCTGTGCTAGAGTCCACACACCAACACAAAGGGCCTGGAGGCCACACACGCCAACACACAGGTGCTGGGCTGGAGGCCACAAACCAACACACAAGGACTGGAGGCCACACAGCAAAACAGAGGAGTTTAGATGGAGGCCACACACCAACATATCGATACTGTAATCCATTGGTTCTACACTGAATATTTTTTCCATCTCTTTTTCTTCTGGATTTTTTTCCACTCCAGGAATCATTTAATCTTGCAGAGAAAACTTCAGCTTCTGAGAAGATCTTTTTGGTGTCTGGAGCAGAATATCAGGATGTCTTGAAGTTCTCACTTTAAACACTATTTGCCAAAGGCAACAAAAAACCCAACCTAAAGACCTTAAAATAAACTTTTATTTGACTAGTATAAAGGAATATAACTTTAAAAGTTTGCAGAGGTCAGTATAACAACTAGCTAACTATTGAGGATCCATTGATCTCTCGTTTCATCTATCTGTATGACTACTATATATCCTAAGGCAAGCAAGGTGTGGCCGCTACCTATACTCTCCTATGCTTATGTATGACTTTTGTATACTGACTACTGCCATTAAAACAAAACACAGAGCCTCCCCAACATGTTTCACCAGAGATCTGGCGTCATCAGGGGATAGAGGCTCTGGTGAAACATGTTGGGGAGGCTCTGTGTTTTGTTTTAATGGCAGTAGTCAGTATACAAAAGTCATACATAAGCATAGGAGAGTATAGCTAGCGGCCACACCTTGCTTGTCTTAGGATATATAGTAGTCATACAGATAGATGAAATGAGAGATCAATGGATCCTCAATAGTTAGCTAGTTGTTATACTGACCTCTGCAAACTTTTAAAGTTATATTCCTTTGTACTAGTCAAATAAAAATTGTATTTTAAGGTCTTTAGGTTGGGGTGTTTGTTGCCTTTGGCAAACAGTGTTTATAGTAATTACCACACACTGATCTTGGAGCAGTATGGTTGGTAATTTCAGTTCTCATTTTGTCACCTGGACACTGCACAGGGATCTCCAATAATGGAGGAAATCGTTATACTGAGAGCACAGACCTGGGCCGTGTCCGATAAGTCTGGTATCAGGCACACTACTACATTGGCAGGACACATCTATCCATATTGCAGACAATATATTCATATTTTTTTCATACTTAAAGGGCTTGGCCATAGTGATGGGTGCCGGTGACCCAGTAAGAGCTGCTTGCAGTCTCATGGGGACTAAAATGGCCGTTGTCGGCGATTGATGAAACTGAGGGCCAGAAATCCTCCTGGATAATGCTGCTATTGGCTGGCTGTAGGTGGGCCGGGTTTAATCCACATCGAATTCTATTGATTTTACAATAAATTCATGTTCACAGGTGAGTATATAATATATAGGGATCTGTTTTGAATCCAAATGATCCATCTCACCAAAAATGGCCGGACTGCCCATCACTAATTGGCCAATACTTCACAAGTCCCTGTCATGAGAACCACCTGCCCCAGAGAAGCTCGTGTAGACTTACCTTGCTTTCTCACACCCTTCTGTAACGTCAGCTGCTGTTCTGGTCCCTTGATCTCGTTCTTCTGACTTGCGGTGATGTCATGTCACCTTATCTCTGAGTTCCAGTCTCTGGAGTCTATTGTGACATCACAATCACGTGACATCATACTACGTGGTGTGCGAGGCCCCATCCATCAACTCCTGTCCAGTATGTACACGCCTGCTATATACCTGTGTAATATATACCTACCCTGCTGTGTACCCCTATATTGTATATGTACGTACAACCCTGCTATATACATGTTTAATATATACACAACCTGCTGTATACCCTAAAATGAATATATACGCACACCCCTGCTATATACCTGTGTAATATATGTAATAATATATGTACACCCCCTGCTCTATAACTGTGTAATATATGCACACCCTGCTGTATACTCTATAATGTATATATACACTCCCTGCTTTCTACCTATAATAATATATATATGTACTCCCCCTTCTATATACCTGTGCAATATATACACGACCTGCTGTATACACATATAATGTATATTTATGTACACCCTCTGCTGCATTCCTGTGTAATATATACACACTATACTGTATACCCCTATAATATATATATATATATATATATATATATGTACATCTCCCACTCTATAGCCTGTGTAATATAAATATATATATATATATATATACATACACACACACAAACCCTGCTGTATACTCCTATAATGTATACATGTACACCACCTGCTGTATACCCTGCGTGATATCCTGTATATACATCCTGCTGTATAACCCTATAATATGCTTCTATATGTACAGCCCCTGCTCCATTCAGTGAATGATGGGTGCCGGTGACCCAGTATGAGCTGCTTGCAATCTCAAGGGGACTAAAATGGCCATTGTGTGCAGGTGATGAAACTGAGGGCCAGAAATCCACTCTGAATAATGATGCTATTGGCTGACTGTAGGTGGGCCGGGTTTAATCCACATCAGATTACGTTGATTTTACCATAAATTTATGTTCACAGGTGAGCATATAATATATAGGGATCTGTTTTGAATCCAAATGATCCATCTCACCAAAAATGTCCGGACTTCCCATCACTAGTTGGCCAATACTTCACAAGTCCCTGTCATGAGAACCACCTGCCCCAGAGAAGCTCTTGTAGACTTACCTTGCTTTCTCACACCCTTCTGTAACCTGAGCTTCTGTCCTGGTCATTTGATCTCCGTCGTCTGACTTCTTGTGATGTCACATCACCTTTTCTCTGAGATCCAGTCTCTGGAGTCTATTGTGACATCACAATCACGTGACATCATACCATGTGGTGTGCGGGGCCCCATCCACCAACTGCTGTGCAGCTGTATACCCCTATAATGTATATATACATGTACACCCCCTGCTATATTCCTATGTAATATATACAGTGGCATGTACAAGTTTAGGCATCCCTGGTCAAAATTACTGTTATTGTGAACACTTAGCAAGTTGAAGATTAAATGATCTCTAAAAGGCCTAAAGTTAAAGATGACACATTTCTTTTGTATTTTAGGCCGAAAAAAATATATGTTGTCATTTTTTTTTACATTTTAAAAATGACCAAAAGGAAAATGGGCCAATACAAAAGTTTCGGCACCCTTGAAGATGTGAATGTACAATTTTCATAGTCATGAAAATACAGAAAAATCTTTAAATGAGAAGCTGTGTCCAAAATTTTGGTCTCTACTGTATATATATATATATATATATATATATATATATATATATATAATATGTATGTGTGTGTGTACACAGCTCTGGCAAAAATTAAGAGACCACTGCAGAACTTTCATTTTCTCAGATTTTTCTCTTTTATATGTATGTATATTTTTGAGTAAAATGTACATTGTTGTTTTATTCTATAAACTACTGACAACATGTCTCCGAAATTCAAAGCTAAAAATTTTGAATTTATTTGCAGCAAATGAGAGATTGTCAAAATAATAAAAAAGAAACAGTGCTTTCAGACCTCAGATAATGCAAAGAAAACAAGTTCTTATTCATTTACAAACAACAATACTCATGTTTTAACTCAGGAAGAGTTCAGAAATCAATATTTGGTGGAATAACCACGATTTTTAATCACAGCTTTCATGCGTCTTTGTATGCTTTCCACTAGTCTTTCTCACTGCTTTTGGGTGACCTTATCTCACTCCTGGCACAAAAATTTAAGTAGTTCTTCTTTGTTTGATGGCTTGTGTGACTATCCATCTTCCTCTTGATTACATTCCAGAGGTTTTCAATGGGGTTCAGGTCTGGAGATTGGGCTGGCCATGACAGGGTCTTGATGTGGTGCTCCTTCATCCACACATTGATTTACCTAGCTGTGTGGCATGGGGCATTGTCCTGCTGGAAAAACTAGTTCTCAGAGTTGGGGAACATTGCCTGATCAGAAGGAAGCCAGTGTTTTCAAGGATAACCTTGTATGCGGCTTGATTCATACGTCCTTCGCAAAGATTAACCTGCCCAATTCCAGCCTTGCTGAAGCATCCCCAGATCATCACCGATCCTCCACCAAATTTCACAGTGGGTGCAAGACACTCTGGCTTGTATGCCTCTCCAGCACTCCGTCTAACCATTAGCTGACCAGGTGTTGGGCAAAGCTGAAACTTAGACTCATCAGAGAAGATTACCTTACTCCAGTCCTCTATTGTCCAATTCTTATGGTCTTTGGCAAACTTCAGCATCGCTCTCCTTTGCTTCTCATTGATGAAAGTATTTTTTCTAGCTTTACATGACTTGAGGCCTCTAGGAGCCCGTTACCAACTGCTCTTGCCGTGCACTTCACCCCAGCTGCCATTTACCATTCCTTTTGTAGGTCACTTGATGTCATCCTGTGGTTGCTGAGTGACATTCGAATAAGATGACGGTCATCCCGGTCAGTGGAGAGTCGCTTTCGCCCTCTGCCGGTCTGTAGCTTTGTTGTCCCCAATGTCTACTGCTTGACCTTGTTGTAATGGACTGCCGTCTTCGAAATTTTAAGGATGGAGGCAACATGACGCTCACTGTATCCCTCTGCTAGTAAAGCCAGAATTGAGCCCTTCTTTTCCTCACTCAAGACTTTTCTTTTCAACTCCTTTGGCATGGTTAAAAGTTATTTTTTCACTCAAATTACTTTTGGGCTATTCCTAGCATTTGTTTTGCCATCCAGCTTGTCCTATTGCAAGAGGATTGTGAAGACCACAGCAGTGTTTTTTATACTTTCCCTCGTTACATAAGATTTGGCTCAGTTGATCACCTAATCAGAAGCACATTAAGTAGAATGAGGTGTACTTTGGTTGGAATTCAACTGACACTGGAATGGAATGGCTGTCAGACAGGTAGAGATGGTGATTTTTAGAAAACTGTGCAGTGGTCTCTTAATTTTTGCTAGAGCTGTATATACAGTATAGATATACATATAATGTGCTTTTCCTGTGTTAGGTGCTCTACATAATTGTGAATTCGTTGCACATGTGTGATTTTTTTTTCTTTTCTCTCTCTCCTTTTAAAAGTTTCATTTCACTTTGTAACTAGTATGCTCTATGACTAATGGCGCGCTCAGCGCCAGAAACGCATCAGAGTGTTTTTACCGCCAACATGTGGAAATTTTTATTCTCCTTTTTTATATGAAATAAAGTTTGAAGATTGTTTTACCTAGAGGTGCCTTCCTACTTTATGCTTTTGATAAATAACGAGAATATGCCATGTAAGGGACAGCACTGTACATAACAGCAGAGGAAGCTACTGTATATAATAAGGGACGGCACCATATAGAACTAGAGAGGATGGTACGTAATAAAGGATGGTCTTCTACATAATAAAAGAGTAAATTGTAACTAAGTACGGCACTATACATAATAAGTGAGTACACTATATACTAAAGGACTGTGCTATACATAATAAGGCTACATTCCTGTGTCCGTGTGTGCAGTGTCGGTGTGCTGACCGCTTTTACAGACGCATTGAACATGTCCTATTCTGATCTTCAAAATCGGATCAGAACAGGACATTCTCTGACCCTCATGGATCTCATTCTCAGATCCGTGACTTTCACGGATGTGAGAATGGAACCAGAAAACTCTACGAGTTTGTGTGCCATCCAATAAGAAAATCTGGCAGCTCACGGACATTTCACACAAACATGAGAATGTGGCCTAAGGGATTTAGCAGATAACATTATCACTTCAAGTCATACAGTGCATACTTACCGCTGATGTCTCGTCTGATTAGAGTCGTTTTTTGCTGCTTCTTCTCCATCTGGTCAGACCTTCATTTTGATATCTCTCTGCCACGACTCGTCTTGTCACGATGATCACTGCAGCCCTAATAATAACAAGGTCACAAACATAGGCGGATTATAATGATGGCAATGTGGGCTATCGCCCGGGGCCCGGGGCTCCGGGGGGCCCATGGCCAGATTGCCCTCATTAAAATATGTGGGCGCCAATGCGGCACATACCAGCAGGAAAAGGCGGAGGGGGCCCCGGACCGCTCCCGCAGCAGCTGCGGACGGCCGCTGCATCTTCTTCGGCCGGGCCAGCACTGTACCTGTTAACTTCCCTGTGTGTTTGTGCTAGCCCGGCCGTGTCACAGCTAGGAGACACGGTCCTGTGCACGGCCGTGTCTGCTAGTGTGACATCACGCAGTGTGCGCCATGCACTGCTGCACCAGAGAGGAGCTGGACGACTGGAGCCGAGCCGGAGGAAGGTGAGTGAGTGTGTGTGTGTGTGTGTGTGTGAGTGTGTGAGAGTGATTGTGTGTGTGATTCAGTGTGTGATTGATTGAGTGTGTGTGAGTGAGTGTGATTGAGTGAGTGTGTGTGCAGGCAGGGAGATATCATTGTGTGATGTCTGTTTATATGTATTTTTGTGTTTATGCGTGTGTGTATATGTCTGTATATGTTTGTGTGTGTGCGCTTGACTGCGTGCGGCCTCCCGCTGTTTCTGGGGGGGCGCCGTGCGGCCTCCCACTATATCTGGGGGGCGCCGTGCGGCCTCCCGCTGTGTAAAGATGGCACTGTGCGGCCTCCCGCTGTGTATAGATGGCTACGTGCGGCCTCCGGCTGTGTATAGATGGTGCCGTGCGGCCTCCCACTGTATATAGATGGTGCCGTGTGGCCTCCCGCTGTGTATAAATGGTGCCGTGCAGCCTCCCGCTGTTGATAGATGGCTACGTGCGGCCTCCCGCTGTGTATAGATGGCTACGTGCTGCCCCCTGCTGTGTATAGATGGCTACATGTGGCCCCCTACTGTGTATAGGTGGCGCCGTGCTGCCTCTCGCTGTGTATAGATGGCTATGTGCGGCCTCCCGCTGTGTATAGATGGCACCGTGCGACCTCCTGCTGTGTATAGATGGCACCGTGCGACCTCCTGCTGTGTATAGATGGCTACGTGCGGCCTCCTGTTGTGTATAGGAGGATTGTGGCAGCTCATATTATGTGTAGGGTCTCATACTGTATATAGGAATTGTCAGCATACTTAATTGTGCTCAATATTAAGTCATACAATTAATGTAAAAAAATTATTATAATTAATATATTAATATTGTGCCAAATTAATTTCACATGAACTATCACATGATCTATCACAGGGGATCATGTGACATGTCACGTGATACATCAGGGGTGTTGGGTGGGGGCCCGCGTCTTCTAAACTGCCCGGGGCCCTTGCTACTCTTAATCCACCCCTGGTCACATATATTGTATGCATACACGTGTCTTCCTCACACTGCGCCCCTGAATACAGATATGAACTCTGCCATTAATATACTATCAGCCACAGTATCCATCATTATCCTCTCCCCCACCTCCATCATTGTCCTCTCCCCCATCTCCATCATTGTTTTCACCCACCTCCATTGTTGCCCCCTCCCCCACCTCTATCAATGTTCTCTTCCCCATCCCCACCATTGTTCTACCCCACCTCCATCAATGCTCTCCCCCACCTCCATCACTGTTCTCCCCTTCCTCCATCATTGCTCTCCTCTTCCCCATCATTGCTATCCCCCACCACCATTATTGTCCTCCCCCATCATTGTTCTCCCTCATCCCCATGACTGTTTCCCCCACCTCCATCATTGTTCTCCACCACCAACCCTCATGGTCCTGTACCTCTCCCCAGTGTATTAGTAAAAAAAAAAAAAAAAAACACTCACCTCTCAGTCTGTTCCCACGTAGCTTCGTCGTTGCCGGCAACTTTCTCTCTGACACAGGCGTGCTTTGCATGCTGACGTCATCAAGCCGTGCGGACGTGTCAGGAAGAAAGCGCCGGGCAGGAAGCAGAGGACCGATCCCTGAAGCTCCGCTCAGCTGCCATTTTCTCCAGTCGGGAGCGGAGCTGCAGGGATTGCTCCCTGCCCGCCGCACCGCACATGATGAGGGCAATCTGGCCATGGGCCCCCCAGAGCCTTGATCTCTGAGAAGCAGGCCAAATTTCCCTCAGTGTTAGCCGCCCTGCAAGGGCCCCCCTCCACCTCCGGGCCCCAGTGCAGCTGCACCAGTGGTATGTCCACCCCTGAAGACATCTTGAGGGATCTTGTTCCATTCCATTTGCTAATCTGCAAACAATTCGTCTTTATTGCTATGGGTACGGGCCCCAACTCATTGCCCTAACTTATCCCAAAGGTGCTCTATAGGGTTTAATTCAGGTGATTGGTTTGGCCATTGAAACAGGCGAACATTTTTCTTTGCTAACCAATTTTTGACTAGATTGGATGTGTGCTGAGGATCATTGTCTTGCTGGAATTTCCATCCCCTGCCTACTTTGGTTTTACCATGTGGCAGCATTACATTCTCCAGTATATCCTTGTAGATGGTAGCATTTATATTTCCATCAATTCTGTGCAGAGGGCCAATGGCAGATGCAGAAAAGCAGCCCCAAACCCATGACATTGCCACCACCATGTTTCACTGTAGGTGTTTGGTACCTTACATCATTGCATTTTCCAATTGGGCGCTATATATAGTGTTTGCCATCACTGCCAAACAGATTGAACTTGGATTCATTCGAACACAACACCAATCTGTCTCTTTCCATTGGTTGTGTTCTTTGGCAAACTGAAGTCGGGCCTTCCAGTTCTTTGCAGAGAAGAAAGGCTTGTTGACTGGAATTTGTGCATTCAATCCTACTGCTCTTAGCCATCGTACCACAGTTTGGTCACTCACTTTGACCCCATATTCTTCATTCATTTCGTGCGAAATCTGCACAGCACTTTTATGGACATCAGATACTGACTTTTTCTTAATAATGTGATCAACTTTGGAGGAATTTTTCCGTGGTCGTCCACTTCTTGTTTGTCAGCTGTAACCTTCTTTGTAACCTTCTTTGTAACCTTTGTAACCTTCTTTTTCTTTCTTTAATATACGTGACACTTGACTCGACTCTGAGAACAGTTGAATTCCATAGCTACCTCTTTTTGTCTTGTCCCTGACTTCACTCTCAGAATAATAAGCTTCCTGATATCTGGTGATAAGATTGGCTTTGTCTTTGCCATGTGTCAACCTAAAAATTCACATACAAAAAAATGTAGGCAAACTTCGACTACCCATGACAAAATATGTAAAACAATATTTGGCCCAGCAAATATTGAAAACAAACACATAAAGGGATAAAACAAATGTCAAACACAATTTTTTTCCTTATAGCTGACAACCATTTGCTTCCGGTTTACTAAAATTACCAGAAAAATGGCATCACCACAACCACAGATTTTGGTAGCTACTGTATATGCCTAATCTTATTGACCAAACTATTTCTTATGTGTTTCATGTACAGTACATGCATACATGCACTTATCTGCTCTGCCATTATAGCATTACATTTTTGTGATCATTTCTGCGTTTCTGTACACATGTATTTGTGAAACCTCTGTGATTAGCTCGCCTACCACATACACACATTTTTTAAGATGTCCCTGTCTGTCTTTTGGTGTTTGCTTTAATTATTTTGTATAAACATGTTTTTTAATGAATTCTTACAATAAAAATTCATTACATTTTTTATTAAAATATTGTTTGGATTTTGGTATTGGCACAATTCTGTTTTTGGTTATCTAGGATACGACACTGGCAAACTTCATATAATTGAAGGAAGGATGGATGGACAAATGTACCAAGACATTCTTTCTAAATATCTGCTGCCATCTAACGGGATGGTGAAGATGAAACGAGGGTGGACATTTCAGCAAGACAATGATCCCAAACACACAGCCAATCAGTTAGTTTCAGAGAAATAAAATAAAGCTGCTATAATGGCCCAGCCAATCACTGGATCTGAATATAATAGAAAAATTATGGAAGGAACTTATGCACAGAATTCATAGAACGAGCTCACGGAACCTTCAGGATGTGAAGAGTGTTTGTGTGGAAGAATGGGCCAAAATCACACCTGAGCAATGCATGCAACTAGTTTCTCCATACAGGAAGCATCTTAAAGCTGTCATCACCAACAAAGGCTTTTGTACAACGTGTCATTTCTCCATTTTTACATATAACTGAATATATGGGCATCTATGGTTTGATTCTTTGCCTGTGTGGATTGGATGGGTTGTTACCAACATATGGTGAGAATTTCATGTTAGTTGTTCTGTAACAATTTCAAGGGTGCAAACACTTTCAGCCATGACTGTATATACTGTGATACAGATGTCATATACACGATATGTAATCATATATATTACACTAGGACTACAGAAATCAGATATTTTACCAGCCGCATATTATCCTGTATATAACAGAGGATGTGCACATAGTATATTACATACAGTATACAGAATAATATGTGACACCATATATACTCTGTGATACAGAACATCAGGTATTATATACAAGACAGAATGTAATAGTTATATATTACATTATGACTACAGACATCAGATATTACACCAGTCAGATATTATCCTGTATATAACATTGGATGCCTGTGCACATAGTATACAACATACAGTATACAGTAGAATATATGATGGTATATATAATGTAATACAGATGTCATATACAGGACATGTGATCATATATGTTACACTATGACTACATACATCAGATATTACAACATTCACATTTTATCTTATATGTATCATTAGATGCCTGTGTGCACAGTACAGCACATCTAGTACACAGAAGAATATATGACATTATATATACTGTGATACAGACATCATATATTATACCATCCGCCTATTATCCTGTATATAATATGGAATGCCTGTGCATATAGTATCGCACATATAGTATACAGGATAATGTGTAATTAGTATATGTTATACTGTGATACATACATCAGATAGAGCGATGCTTTAAGAGTGCCGAATGCCTATGGAGGAAAACTCGCACACCAGAAAACTTTATCTACTATAAATTTATGTTAAGAACTTATAACTCTGCCCTTCACCTCGCAAAACAGACCTACTTCACCACCCTGATCCCCTCACTAACAACCCAAAAAGACTTTTTGACACCTTTCACTCCCTCCTTAGTCCTAAAGCGCAGGTTCCTATCACAGACATTTGTGCTGAGGATCGGGCCTCCTACTTTACAGAGAAAATAGAAAATACAGTGGGTATGGAAAGCATTCAGACCCCTTTACATTTTTCACTCTTTGTTTCATTGCAGCCATTTGGTAAATTCTGAAAAGTTCATTTATTTTCTCATTAAAGTGCACTCTGCACCCCATCTTGACTGAAAAAAAACAGAAATGTAGACATTTTTGCAAATTTATTTAAAAAAGAAAAACTGAAATATCACATGGTCTTAAGTATTCAGACCCTTTATTCAGACACTCATATTGCGTATTGTATTGCGTGCCTGAACAAGTCTTTATACTTACCTGAGTGAAGTTTCCCGCCATTCGGGGCCATTTCCCGCCAATCGGAGCCGTTTCCCGCCATCGGGCGCCATCTTCGGGACGCCGCGCGGGAAGAAGAGGGGCGTGGACGTCCAAAAACCCGCGAGACCTGAAGCCCCGCCCTGCGCAAGGTCCTGGAAGGAGATCCAGCGGACGCCGACATCATCACCGAGCGACGCAAGGTCCTCGCACAGAGCATCGCGAGCGGAGCCGCGGCCTACAGAAGAGGATCGCCGGAAGGTAGGCCACGGTTAACTAGGGGGGAGGAAGATGTCGGACGCGGAGAGACCCTCTACCACCAGCGTAGCCACTGCAGCCGTGATGCCGTTTTCCATGCCCTATATCCCCGGAGCGGCCTGGCTGCCACAGTATGCCGGCGAGTCGCAAACCTTGGGCGACTTTAAAGAAAGGCTGTATAGCCTGTTCAAAGTTTATCCCCTGACAGAAGAGCATAAAGTAAGCATACTGATAGGGCAGTTAACTGGTGCGGCCCAGCGGGAGGTAAAGTCTTGGACAGCTGAGGAGAAAAGGACTGTAAGGAGAGTTCTGACCCGTCTATGGGACACCTTTGATACCCGTACCTCAGCAGAAATCAAAATGCGGTTCTATGGATGTAAGCAGCGAGCTCAAGATAGCATCAGAGATTATGCCCTAAATTTACAGGAAGCCTTGGGGGCAATTAAGCAAGCTGACCCTGGCAGCGTGCAGGATCCAGATAAACTATTGACTGGCCAGTTCATAGAAGGTCTGCTGTCCAGCACCCACAGAACTCAGCTGCGCCTCATGGCCCTACAGAACCCCGATTTGACTTTTGCACAGTTCAAAAATAGGGCCATCCGGGTGCTCCGAGAACCCGCACCGGGTGGTGCTGTAGCTTCCCGGCGCCCTGCCATCACTTACCACCAGGGGGCGGCGCCCTACCCCGCAGACCTTGTGGAGGCTGATGCGCAGGCCCTAAATCCATCCCCGCCTGCAAACCTGCACCATCAGGTCCAAGAACTAACAAAGAGTGTTGCTGCATTGACCAGGACCGTACAGTCGTTACAGATGGACCCGTCAGGACCAATCAAGCTGGCTTCCAGTCCGGAGGATGTCCCGTGGCATCGACAGAGGAGGATCCCGTCGTTCAGAGGGAGGCCCACCGACCGTTACACTGAGGATGGACAGCCGATTTGCCGCCGTTGCAGCCAGCCAGGACACGTAGCCAGGTACTGTACTTTAAATGGGTCCGACCTGGGGCAGAGGGCCAACCCCCAGGTATTAGGTCATCAGGCCCGTCTAATTGGCGTGATAAGTACGTGGGGGGACGCCCAGTTTTACCCGTAGTGCTGGACGGTATCCCCATGAGTGCACTGCTGGATACCGGGTCACAAGTAACTACCATCCCCTACGTACTTTTTAAGCAGTATTGGAGTGACACTGACATAACCCGCTATCCAGACAATGACTTGAGCATCATCGCCAGCAATGGCCAGCCCATGCCGCAGGTGGGGTTCAGAGAGATGACCATTAAGATTGGTAAAGTTGAACTGCCGGCACAGGGAGTGATCATTGTGGACATTGACCGTCGAGAAAGTCACCCTAAAATAACCTTGGGTACTAACGTGATTGAAAATTGTCTTTCAGAAGTAATTGTAATTTTGCAGCAGGTGGCGATGAATGCGAGCTCCGGCCAACAGAGGGTCCTCCACAAAGAGATAAGAGCCCTGATGAGACGGCAACAGGTAGAACTGTCTGGTGGTGAGATCGGTAGCGTGAGGATGAGCAACCCGTTCCCCATTGCCATGCCTCCCAAAAGTGAAATGATGATCTGGTGTCGGACTGCAATCGGGTTAAGAGGGAGAGACTACCAAGCCATGGTAGAACCCGTGTACTCAGACAGCAGGCCCACCATTTTGACAGCCCGGGGGGTGGTTGATGTCCGCCATGGGAGGGTGCCCGTCCGGATCTTAAACATTGGGGAAAGGGAAGTACACTTGCCCCGGTACGCTACACTAGCCAAATTGTATACCGTTGAACACAATGCTGTCAGGGCCGTGGAACCCTTGCCTCCATCTCCCCAGGCGGAGGGTAATGGCTCCCAGAAACCCAATGAGGACTGGTGCCAGAAACTCCACGTGGGTGCTGACTCCACTCCCTTGCACCAAAAACAAGGAGTCTACCAGGTGGTTCAGGAGTACGAGAGAATCTTTAGTAAGCACCCGCTAGACTTCGGCAGGGTGAAAGGGGTAGAACACCACATCCCCACGGGGAGCCACCCACCAATAAAAGAGAGATACAGACCAGTACCCCCCGCACACTATCAGAACGCAAAGGGCATGCTGAGAGAAATAAAAGAAGCCGGGGTCATTAGAGACAGCTGTAGCCCCTGGGCAGCCCCCTTGGTTCTGGTAAAAAAGAAAGACGGTACCATGAGAATGTGCGTGGACTATAAACAAGTCAATTGTATCACCCATAAAGACGCATACCCGTTGCCTAGAATAGAGGAGTCTTTGGTCGCACTAAAATCAACTAATTTCTTCTCTACTTCGGACCTTACTAGCGGGTACTGGCAGGTTCCTGTGGCAGAGGCTGACAAGGAGAAGACCGCCTTCACCACCCCGATGAGATTAAGTGAATTCAACTGTATGCCATTCGGGCTCTGCAACGCACCCGGGACCTTCCAGAGGCTGATGGAATTCTGTCTAGGGCACCGAAACTTTGAGACGGTCCTACTTTACCTGGACGACGTGATTGTATATTCAAAGACCTACGAGGACCATCTGAAACACCTGGCGGAGGTGTTCGAAGCCCTGGCAGGCTTTGGCCTGAAAGTGAAGCCCTCAAAGTGTCACCTGTTGAAACCGAAGGTACAGTACCTAGGACATGTGGTGAGTGCAGAGGGAGTAGCCCCCGACCCCGACAAGGTTACAGTAATAAAGAACTGGCCAAGCCCCTCTAACATAAAAGTAGTGAGGCAGTTCCTCGGGTTGGTAGGCTACTACCGAAGGTTCATCCCCAGGTTCACCAAGATGGCAGCTCCTATGCAGGACCTCCTGATAGGACAATCTAAGACCAGAAGCCAAAAGCCACCCTTCAAGTGGGATAAGCCGGAAGAGGAGTCCTTCCGCCAGCTGAAGATGACCCCCACGGGGGATGAGATCCTCGCCTACCCCGATTATGGCCAGCCTTTTATCCTCCACACAGACGCCAGTAATGTGGGGCTGGGAGCCGTACTGTCATGGAACCAACAGGGCAGAGAAAGAGTGATCGCGTACGCCAGCCGGAAGCTGAGGCCCACTGAAAGAAACCCGGAGAATTATAGCTCCTACAAGCTAGAATTCTTGGCAGTGGTGTGGGCCGTCACAGAACGGTTTAAACATTACCTGGCCTCCGCAAAGTTCACTGTGTACACGGACAACAACCCATTGACACACCTGGACAATGCAAGACTAGGTGCCCTAGAACAGCGGTGGATGGCCCGGCTATCAAATTATGACTTCACAATCAAATACCGGGCAGGCAGAACCAACGCCAACGCAGACGCCCTATCAAGAATGCCCCACCTACCCGAAGGAGAAGAAGACTCGGAAGAGCTGGAGGAAGTAGAGCTCCCTGCGTTCCACCGGTATGGGGCCACTCAGTATTCTCACCGGGTAAGAGACAAAGACCTAACCACCGTCATGTTCAACCCCTTACCCCACCACGGCTGGGCTGAAACGCAAGATAGTGACCCTGCAATACGCCTGGTGAAAGACATGTTAACCCAGGCAGACGCTAGCACGGGCCCAGATGCTCCAGAGGAAGCCAAGCAGTTATGGAAGGAGAAAAGCAGGCTATTCCTCTATGAAGGTAAGCTGTGCAGAAGGCTTGTCAACCACCGGACGCACGAGCTGATCTGGCAGGTAGTGGTCCCAAGACAAGATGCAACAATGGTCCTGGAGGCCTACCATGACAGAGCGGGACATTTCGGGTGTAAAAAGCTGGAGTTCCTACTGAGAGAGCGGTTCTTCTGGGTCGGTATGAGAGGGGCCATAGAGAAGTGGTACAGGGACTGCGGCCCATGTAACCTCAGAAGGAAGGACGGTACCAGCCAGAAGACACCTTTGAGGCCCATCGTCACCAGGCAGCCTCTTGAGCTGGTAGCTCTGGACCATGTGAAATTGGGCTACGTCTATGCCCTGACAATAGTGGATCACTATTCCCGGTTCCTGGTGGTGGTTCCCGTTAAAGACTTGACAGCCCAAACAGCGGCCAGAGCCTTCCAACAACACTTCTGCCGTCCACACGGGTATCCGGAACAGGTCTTGACAGATCAAGGTCCAGCGTTTGAGGCTGAAATCTTCCAGGAGTTCTGCAACCTCTACGTCTGTAAGAAGATTCGGATAACGCCTTACCACCCGCAAACCAACGGGCTATGTGAGAAAATTAATAATATCATCATTGATCTCCTCAAAACGTTGCCCTGGAGGAACGCAGCCTGTGGCCGGAAAAACTGCCGGACCTGATAGACTTATACAACCATATCCCGATGAATGCTACAAATTGCACCCTGGCCTACCTGATGCGAGCAAGACCAGGTAAGCTGCCGATAGACCTTGAGATGGGAGTCCTGACACCCGAGGACACCTCCCCAGATGCGGACTGGGATACAGAACGGCGGCTACAGTACAAGAAGGTACAGGAGAGTGTGGAGAGGAGTCTGTCTCAAGCGAGAGAAAAGCAAGAGAGGCTCTTCAACCAACACGCCCCTGCTGGTCCCCTGGAACCTGGTGAGCAGGTCCTGAAGCGGAAGAGAAGGCTTCACAAGATAGATAACCAGTGGGAGAGAGACCTGTACACAGTACTGCAGTCCGACCACAACAACCCGAAGGTATGTGTAATTACCAAGGATGGAGGAGAAAACACTAGCACCATCTCCGGAGACCACCTAAAAAGGTGCCCCGAGCAACTACAGAGTGCAGGAGAAGATCAAGATGACCTTGAACCCGCAGTGGACAAGGAAGAAATGGTCAGCACCGTTCTTGGAGAGTTCCCCCGGTCCTGGACTCGGATAAACGACGCAATAGTGGTACCCGTCCTACACTTCCTTCAACCTAACCAGCAGGAGCCTACAGGAGAGCAGGAAGAACAAGAGGAACAAGCAGCCCAAGAGGCAGAAGAACCCATGCCAGCAGCCCAGGAGAGTCAACCCTCTGCTGACAGTGAGCCTGCCATGCCTGCGGTAAGCCAAAGGACCCGCAGACAGCTGCCTGCACTGCCTGTAAACCCAGCTAGTAGCTGTACCTTAAATGCTAGTGGGGAAAGCCAGGTTAGACCACCACCAGACAGTGGGTTACGCAGGTCAACCCGGAGCACTAGGGGTCAAATACCAGCTCGCTGGAAGATCTAAATGCTGTATATTGCAAATGTTTTATGTTTGTTACCCGGTTATTAATAATGTTTTTCCAGTTTCCCTAGTTCAATGGACTGACAGGTCATGGACACTGAATGGCCGGAACTGTCTTGTAGATAGTTGCACTTGGTGCCCTCTTGTGAAGATGGCCACAGAAGAAAAACCTGTCCGGCATGGCCTTCTTGTAGCCCAAAGTAGGTAGCTCAGCCTTGTCGCCACGCCCAAGGCCAGGAACTTGGGGATTATGGAGACAGGTCCCCGCACCGTTCAAAAACTTCACCTAGTTGGGTGATATGGACACCCGGTCATGGAAGCGCCGTGGCCTTAAGGACAAAATATACTTGTATATATGTTATGTTATCATTTATACCCTGTATTTGTGTTTACTGTTTAGTCCGGAGTACTAAATTTTACTAGGGGGGAATGTGTCACCCCAGGCCTGGATGCCACAAATATTAAAGGCTGTGTCTGAGAGCAGGAGGGAGGTTCTCTGGTTAGGGACCATTAGCATGCAGCACCTCCTGTCCCAGGCCAGTAGGGGGAGCTGGCTGTCCTATAAAAGCTGGAACTGGGGCAGGGTTAGAGAAACCAGAACCCACTTCTGAAGTGACCAGAAGGGTTCCTTAGAGGAAGGGACAGGTCAGCAGCAGATGAGGAGTCCGTGAGGCAGAGGAGAAACTGCAAGCCAGGGACAGAGGCGACGAGAGCCGGTCCTGGCAGAGAACCATTCTACCGGACATTGGGGTCCGAGGCTGTCCGGGTTATCATTCCCAGCTGCAAAGAACCAACCCGTGAGGGATTTCAGGTCCCTTGGCCTAAGAAGCCTGGAGGCTCCGCCACACAGAGGGACCAGTATAGCGAGGAGAAAGCAAAAGGTACCCAAGGCCCGAGTCGCAAGCCATACAGGCGAGAAGTACACGGCTAGCTCAGGGACGTGGGCTATTACACCACGAAGAGGGGGATAGTCAGAAAGAGCATAGAGAGAACAGTAGGCCTACACACTCACCCTGACCAGTGGGGCTCGCCCGAATGCTCTCAGACACCCAGGTCCATTCCTAACCGGTACCACTGTTGGGTCATTAATAATACCTACAATAAAGACCCTGGACTGTTTGAAGCGGACTCTGAACTCTTACTATTGCGGCCTGCACTATCACCCCCAGCATCCACCTACACTGCCCTGAGGCTACACTCTTCCCGTGGGGAGTTATCCTACCCCTGTGCTGCACACCAACACCAGCCTCAGTGGTCTGCCTTGCAGCGGCGGTTATCCCTGACCGCAATCCACAGGTGGCGTAGTCCGACATTTAAAACACTGACCACCCTGAGCCACGGGATCGGGTTGCAACTACTACCCCCAGCATCGTACAGAAGCCCGGTTCCGGGTATCCCACGGCCCAGGGGGCGAGTCATATCCATAGGTCCAGGTTGTGCAGGACTTCCCAACCTTGGACGTATGGATATGTCCTGGCAATTTTGCGTGCACAGGAGCTGTGCGCGCGCGATCGCCGCCAGGTGTTCAGCTTACATGACAGCTGACACACACAGGAGCGGTGCCCGCACTGCTTCCGGCAGTTTAACCCCCTAAATGGTGCAATTGATATTGATCGCAGCATTTAGAAGGCAAGATGAGGGAGGGGGCTCCCTCTCCCCTCTGATCGGTGCCCCTGCGACACTATCATTGCTATGGTGACCCAAGGTCGTCATGACGACATCCGTGTCACCAGGCTCGAGCAAGCTTGCTAGATCATGCACAGTGCATGGTCTAAGAAGCTTGTGTGAGAGCAGAAGTGACAGTTATAATGCATTGCAATGCATTATAACAGTGATCAAACTGCTGACAGTGAATGTCCCATAGAGGGACTAAGTAAAAAAAAAAAAGCAAAAAAATATACAGTATACATATCTAAAAAAAATCACAAAATAATAATAATAAAAATAAAAATTTATTGTACCCATAAATAAGTATTTTTATGTAAAAAAGTTAAAAAAATACACGTTTGGTATCGCCGCATCCGGAACGACCCGTCCTATAAAAGTGTCACAATAGTTAACCCCTTCATTGAAGACCATAATAATAATAAAAAAAAAACAAGACAAGAAACTATACTTTTTCATCATACCGCCAAATGAAAAGTGGAATAAAATGCGATCAAAAATATGAATGTAAATAAAAATGGCATAGTTGAAAATGTCATCTTGTTCCGCAAAAATCAAGCAGCCATACAGCTCCATCAACAGAAAACTTAAAAAGTTATAGCTCTCTGAAACAGCAATGCAAAAATAATTATTTTTCCTAGAAAATAATTTTTATTGTGTAAAAGCTCCAAAACATAAACTGCATAAAAAAAAAAAAACACTTCCTGAATTGCTGTTTTTTGATCATTCTGCCTCTCAAAAATTGGAATAGAAAGCGATCAAAAAATGTCATGTGCCCGAAAATGGTACCAATAAAAACGTCAACTCGTCCCACAAAAAACAAGCCCTCACATGACTGTCGACAGCAATATGGAAAAATTATACCTCTCAAAATATGGTGATACCAGTGTCTTTTAGTGTGCAACAGCAGCCAAATGTGAAAAAACAATATAAATCTGGTATCGCTGTAATCTCACCGACCCGTGTAAATCTCTGAAATACGGGATTCAAACGAATTCCCTATAATGAGACTTGACCTGTGATGCAGTGGTGTCCGTCTTTTTAGGTGTGCATAAAAGTGCCGTCCGCCACAGTTTTGTGCACCTCTGAAAAGAAGGACACTGCTGAACAGAGGCCAGACGGAGCCCAGAGTAACTCCGCTGCCTCATTACAGTGAATGGATTCCTCGGGGGTTTCATCTGAATCACGTCATTCAGAGATTTAAATGGGAACCCCATTATCAGTACTCAGCATAGAGCGAAGGATAAATGTGATCGTAAATGTTATGGAAAATGTTCCCAATAAAAGCTTCAACTCAATTCACAAAAAAAGCAAGAACCTACTCAGGTCTGTCATCTGTTAACAGAAATATAGGGGGCTTCCATGTTACTGGTAATACAAAGACTCTGGAAAAGCGCTATGGCTCCTCGTCCCCCAAAAGAAATCCAGGGAATTCTGCTCTCCCGAGGCTAAAGGCCCCTCTCCTTTCTGAGCCCCACAGTGTGCCTAAGCCGCATTTAGGGAATGTGCACATGTTGAGTAATTGATTGCAGAAATTTCTGCAACGTTTCTGCATCTCTTGACAGGAAAACACAGCCTCAAAAACGTTGCGCTTTTGCCGTGATTTTGCTGCATTTTTGCCGCGTTATTTGCCTGCGTTTTTTTCAGTGCATTCAATGGGTGAAAAACGCAGGCAAAAACGCACAGAGAATTGACATGCTGCAGATTATTTTCTGAACCAAATCTGCAAGTCAAAAATACTCAATGTGTGCATGACACTTCAGGTTTCTCATTCACTCCTTAGCGTCCACATGTTTGGCATTTCTATAGCGAAGAGAGCCGGTCTAATTTACGGTGCATGTCTCCAGAAGCACAAGCTGGTCATAATGTACTGTGCACTATAGTAGCAGATTTGCAATTTTCACTCAGCAACATCCACTGCTGCTGGTTTCTGGAAAACACCCATGGAGTCAAATTTTCGAAGGGGTATAATTTCCAAAATAGGGTCACTTGAGGGAGGCATTCTGTTCTTCTAGCATTTATTCTAGTAAAATATGCGCTCCAGAAGGCAAATAGCACTCTGTCCCTCCCAAGAGTTGCCGTGTGGCTAAGCAGTACTGTACAGCCACACAGGGTCGAACTGGGTGATGGAGGAGGCGGGGGGAGATGAGGGAGAGCAATGGTGATGGAGGAGGTGGGAGGAGATGAGGGAGAGCAATGGTGATGGAGGAGGCGGGGGGAGAAGAGGGAGAGCAATGTGATGGAGGAGGCGGGGGAGAAGAGGGAGAGCAATGGTGATGGAGGAGGCGGGGGAGAAGAGGGAGAGCAATGGTGATGGAGGAGGCGGGGGAGAAGAGGGAGAGCAATGATGATGGAGTAGGCGGGGGGAGAAGAGGGAGAGCAATGGTGATGGAGGAGGCGGGGGAGATGAGGGAGAGCAATGGTGATGGAGGAGGTGGGGGGAGATGAGGGAGAGCAGTGGTGATGGAGGAGGTGGGGGGAGATGAGGGAGGGTGATGGAGGAGGTGGGGGGAGATGAGGGAGGATGATGGAGGAGGTGGGGGGAGATGAGGGAGAGCAATAGTGATGGAGGAGGTGGGGGGAGATGAGGGAGAGCAATGGTGATGAAGGAGGCGGGGGAGAAGAGGGAGAGCAATGGTGATGGAGGAGGTGGGGGGAGATGAGCGAGAGCAATGGTGAGGAGGTGGGGGGAGATGAGGGAGAGCAATGATGATGGAGGAGGTGGGGGAGATGAGGGAGAGCAATGGTGATGGAGGAGATTGGGGGAGATAAGGGACAGCAATGGGGGGAGATGATGGAGAGCAATGGTGATGGAGGAGGTGGGGTGAGAAGAAGGAGAGCAATGGTGAAGGAGGAGGTGGAGATGAGGGAGAGCAATGGTGAAGAAGGAGGTGGGAGGAGATGAGGGAGAGCAATGGTGATGGAGGAGGCGGGGGGAGAAGAGGGAGAGCAATGGTGATGGAGGAGGTGGGAGGAGATGAGGGAGAGCAATGGTGATGGAGGAGGCGGGGGGAGAAGAGGGAGAGCAATGTGATGGAGGAGGCGGTGGAGAAGAGGGAGAGCAATGGTGATGGAGGAGGCGGGGGAGAAGAGGGAGAGCAATGGTGATGGAGGAGGCGGGGGAGAAGAGGGAGAGCAATGATGATGGAGTAGGCGGGGGGAGAAGAGGGAGAGCAATGATGATGGAGGAGGTGGGGGAGATGATGGAGATCAATGGTGATGAGGAGATGCGGGAGATGAGGGAGAGCAATGGTGATGGAGGAGGTGGGGGAGATGAGGGAGAGCAGTGGTGATGGAGGAGGTGGGGGGAGATGAGGGAGGGTGATGGAGGAGGTGGGGGGAGATGAGGGAGGATGATGGAGGAGGTGGGGGGAGATGAGGGAGAGCAATAGTGATGGAGGAGGTGGGGGGAGATGAGGGAGAGCAATGGTGATGAAGGAGGCGGGGGAGAAGAGGGAGAGCAATGGTGATGGAGGAGGTGGGGGGAGATGAGCGAGAGCAATGGTGAGGAGGTGGGGGGAGATGAGGGAGAGCAATGATGATGGAGGAGGTGGGGGAGATGAGGGAGAGCAATGGTGATGGAGGAGATTGGGGGAGATAAGGGACAGCAATGGGGGGAGATGATGGAGAGCAATGGTGATGGAGGAGGTGGGGTGAGAAGAAGGAGAGCAATGGTGAAGGAGGAGGTGGAGATGAGGGAGAGCAATGGTGAAGAAGGAGGTGGAGGGAGATGAGGGATAGTAGTGGTGATGGAGGAGGTGGGGGGGAGATGAGGGAGGGTGATGGAGGAGGTGGGGGGAGATGAGGGAGAGCAATGGTGATGGAGGAGGTGGGGGGAGAAGAGGGAGAGCAATGGTGATGGAGGAGGTGGGGGGAGAAGAGGGAGAGCAATGGTGATGGAAGAGGTGGGGGGAGAAGAGGGAGAGCAATGGTGATGGAGGAGGTGGGGAGAAGAGGGAGAGCAATGGTGATGGAGGAGGTGGGGGGAGATGAGGGAGAGCAATGGTGACGGAGGAAGTGGGGGAGATGAGGGAGAGCAATGGTGATGGAGGAGGTGGAGGGAGATGAGGGATAGCAATGGTAATGGAAGAGGTGGGGGGAGATGAAGCAGAGGAACGGTGATGGAGAGCAATGGTGATGGAGGAGGTGGGGGGAGATGAGGGAGGGTGATGGAGGAGGTGGGGGGAGATGAGGGAGGATGATGGAGGAGGTGGGGGGAGATGAGGGAGAGCAATAGCGATGGAGGAGGTGGGGGGAGATGAGGGAGAGCAATGGTGATGAAGGAGGCGGGGGAGAAGAGGGAGAGCAATGGTGATGGAGGAGGTGGGGGGAGATGAGCGAGAGCAATGGTGAGGAGGTGGGGGGAGATGAGGGAGAGCAATGATGATGGAGGAGGTGGGGGAGATGAGGGAGAGCAATGGTGATGGAGGAGATTGGGGGAGATAAAGGACAGCAATGGGGGGAGATGATGGAGAGCAATGGTGATGGAGGAGGTGGGGTGAGAAGAAGGAGAGCAATGGTGAAGGAGGAGGTGGAGATGAGGGAGAGCAATGGTGAAGAAGGAGGTGGAGGGAGATGAGGGATAGTAGTGGAGATGGAGGAGGTGGGGGGGAGATGAGGGAGGGTGATGGAGGAGGTGGGGGGAGATGAGGGAGAGCAATGGTGATGGAGGAGGTGGGGGGAGAAGAGGGAGAGCAATGGTGATGGAGGAGGTGGGGGAGAAGAGGGAGAGTAATGGTGATGGAAGAGGTGGGGGGAGAAGACTGAGAGCAATGGTGATGGAGGAGGTGGGGAGAAGAGGGAGAGCAATGGTGATGGAGGAGGTGGGGGGAGATGAGGGAGAGCAATGGTGACGGAGGAGGTGGGGGAGATGAGGGAGAGCAATGGTGATGGAGGAGGTGGAGGGAGATGAGGGATAGCAATGGTAATGGAAGAGGTGGGGGGAGATGAAGCAGAGGAACGGTGATGGAGAGCAATGGTGATGGAGGAGGTGGGAGGAGATATGACATGGCAATGATGATGCAGGAGGTGGGGGGAGATATGGCATGGTGATGGAGGAAGTAGGGGGAGATATGGCATGGCAATGATGATGGAGGAGGTGTGGGAGATATGCATGGCATGATAATGGAGGAGGTGGGGGGAGATATGCATGGCATGGTGATGGAGGAGGTGGGGGGAGATATGCATGGTATGGTGATGGAGGAGGTGGGGGGAGATATGAATGGCAGAGTGATGGAGGAGGTGAGGGGAGATATGCATGGTATGGTGATGGAGGAGGTGGGGGAGATATGCATGGCATGGTGATGGAGGAGGTAAGGGGAGATATGCATGACACTGGTGATGGAAGAGGTGGGGGAGATATGGCAATGATGATGGAGGAGGTGGGGGAGATATGGCAATGATGATGGAGCAGGTGGGGGGAGATATGGCAATGATGATGGAGCAGGTGGGGGAGATATGGCAATGATGACGGAGGAGGTGGGGAGAGATATGGCAATGATGACGGAGGAGGTGGGGGAGATATGGCAATGATGGAGGAGGTGGTGGGGGGAGATATGTTAATGATGATGGAGAAGGTGAGGGAGATATGGCAATGATGATGGAGGAGATGGGGAACATATGACAAGGATGGAGGAGATATGACAATGATGGAGGAGGTGGGGGAGATATGACAATGATGGAGAAGGTGGGGGAGATATGACATTGTTGGAGAAGGTGGGGGAGAGCAATGATGGGGATGGGAGGGAGCAATGATGGAGGAGGTGTGAGGACAGCAATTATGGGGATGAGGAGAGAAATGATGGAGGTGGGGGAGATAAATGATTCTGTTAATATCTGGTCTGGTCACGGTGTGGTGGTATGTCTCCCTTGTATGTGGTATTATTTGGTCACTATGTGGTGGTAATATGTGGTTTGGTTATGGTGTGGTGGTATTTCTCCCTTGTATGTGGTATTATTCAGTCACTATGTGGTGGTAATATGTGGTCTGGTGATGGTGTGGTGGTATTTCTCCCTTGTATGTAGTATTATTCGGTCACTATGTGGTGGTAATATGTAGTCCAGTCATGGTGTGGCAGTATTTCTCCCTTGTATGTGGTACTATTGGTTTGGGATAGTGGATTGTGTTATGTATGGCGGTCATTTGTTCTCTCTGATATTAATTAGGAGAAGGTTCTTTATTTCCATTAGTGATTAAATACTTGGAACAAGATGTACTTACAGGGGTTCTCTGGGGAAAACAAGTAATCACCTCTCCATAGGATAAGTGATAAATTATTGATTAGTGGGGGTCTGACTGCTGGGACCCACACTGATTGGTAGAATGTGGAGCTTTTATCCCCATTAGACTGGAGCTCATGTGCAACTTGACCACTGATCCATTCATTCCCTCAGTGGCTGTTCTTGTTTTTTTTTCTGAAAGCCCCAAAGAGAATGAATGGAGTTGCGATCAGACTTCCCACCTGCTGCTGCATTTTAAAATGGTGATAAGTGTCCTGTCAGGGATAAAACTTCCCCATTCTTCTGATGGTGCGTTTTCCAATGTTCGGACCATAACGATCAATAAGTGATCACCGATCCTCTGGATCCCATGGATCAGTGATAACTTGTTTTAACTAAAGAACCCTTTTAATGCAAACTACCGTAATTGTACATCCCACTTATAGCATGTGCACAGTATATGTGCAGGAGCCAACTGTGATTTACAGTCGACACTCCACTATAACGGGGATATCGGCTAACAGTTAAAGTGAAGGAAATAATTATTTGATCCCTTGCTGTTTTTGTAAGTTTGCCCACTGACAAAGACATGAGAAGTCTATAATTTTAAGAGTAGGTTAATTTTAACATTGAGAGATAGAATATCCCCCAAAAAATCAAGAAAATCACATTGTATAAATTAGATAAATGTATTTGCATTTTGCAGTGAGAAATACAAACAATTATGAGTTCTGGCTCCTACAGACCAGTTAGACGCTCCTAATCAACTCGTTACCTGCATTAAAGACAGCTGTCTGTCACCTGTAGAAAAGACTCCTGTCCACAGACTCCATTAATCAGTCAGACTCTAACCTTTACAACATGGGCAAGACCAAAGAGCTTTCTAAGGATGTTAGGGACAAGATCATAGACCTGCACACAGCTGGAATTGGCTACAAAACCATGAGTAAGACACTGGGTGAGAAGGAGACAACTGTTGGTGCAATAGTAAGAAAATGGAAGTAATACAGAATGACTGTCAATCGACATCGATCTGGGGCACCATGCAAAATCTCACCTCGTGGGATATCCTTGATCATGAGGAAGGTGAGGGATCAGCCTAAAACTACACGGGGGGGACTTGTTAATGATCTCAAGGCAGCTGGGAACACATTATGCCTTAAAGGTTTAAAATGCTGCAGGTCTCCCTGCTCAAGAAGGCACATGTGCAGGCCCGTCTGAAGTGTGCCAATGAACACCTGGGTGATTCTGTGAGTTATTGAGAGAAGGTGCTGTGGTCAGATGAGACAAAAATTGAGCTCTTTGGCATTAACTCAACTCGCTGTGTTTGGAGGAAGAGAAATGCTGCCTATGACCCAAAGAACACTGTCCTCACTGTCAAGCATGGAGGTGGAAACATTATGTTTTGGGGGTGTTTCTCTACTAAGGATATAGGACTACTTCACCGCATCAATGGGAGAATGGATGGCGCCATGTACCGTAAAATCCTGAGTGACAACCTCCTTCCCTCCGCCAGGACATTAAAAATTTGTCATGGCTGGGTCTTCCAGCAAGACAGTGACCTAAAACATACAGCCAAGGCAACAAAGGAGTGGCTCAAAAATAAGCACATTAAGGTCATGGAGTGGCCTAGCCAGTCTTCAGACCTTAATCCCATAGAAAACTTATGGAGAGAGTTGAAGCTCCGAGTTGCCAAGCGACAGCCTTAAAATCTTAATGATTTAGAGATGATCTGCAAAGAGGAGTGGACCAAAACTCCTCCTGACATGTGCGCAACCCTCATCATCAACTACAAACAACGTCTGACTGCTGTGCTTGCCAACAAGGGTTTTGCCACCAAGTATTAAGTGTTGTTTGCCAAAGGAATCAAATACTTATTTCTCACTAAAAATTGTAAATAAATTTTCTCGTTTATACAATGTGATTTTCTTGATTTTTTTTTTTGATATTTTATCTCTCAATGTTAAAATTAACCTACCCTTAAAATTATAGACTGTTCATGTCTTTGTCAGTAGGCAAACTTACAAAAACAGCAAGGGATCAAATAATTATTTTCTTCACTGTATTTGCATATTGCTGTAGGGTGGGCCCCGAGGATCAATTCATCCTGTGGGCCCCAGACTCCCCAGTCCGACACTGCAGCCACATATGGGGTATTGCTGCATTCAGCAGAAATTGTGTGACAAATTTTTGTACCATTTTTACCAATTTTCCCTTGTGAAAATGTAAAATCTGGGGCTAAAACAACATTTTTGTGGTAAAAATGTAATTCATTTTTCTTCACTGCCCAATAGTATAAAATTCTGTGATACACCCGTGGTATCAAAATGATCACTGCACCCCTAGATGAATTCGCTGACAGGTGTAGTTTGTATAATGGGGTCACTTATGGGGACGGGTTCTCCTGTTCTGGCACCTCAAGGGCTCTCCCAGTGGCTCATGGCACCTGGAAATCATAACAGTAAAATCTTCACTATCATATGGCACTCCTTCCTTTCTGAGCTTTGCACTGTGCCTCAAAAGTAGTTCCTGATTACATGTAGGGTATTGGCACACCCAGGAGAAATTGCACAACAAACTGAGAGGTCCACTTTTTCCTATTAGCTCTTATAAAAAATAAAAATTTGGGGCTAAAACAACATTTTAGAGGTAAAAAATGTAATTATTCTTTCTTCACCGCCCAATGGTATAAATTTCTGTGAGGCACATGTGGTGTCAACATGCTCACTGCACCGATAGATGAAATCATTGAGAGGTGTAGTTTGTAAAATGACATCACATATTGGGGGGTTTCTGCTGTTCTGGCACCTTAGGGGCTCTGCCAATGTGACATGGCACCCTCAAATCATTTTAGCAAAATCTGAACTCCAATATGGCACTTCTTCCCTTCTGAGCTTTGCACTGTGCCTCAGAAGTAGTTTTCCCCCACATATGGGGTATTGGGATACTCGGGATTGATTGCACAACAAATTATATGGTCCATTTTGCTCCTGTTACCCTTGCGAAAATGAAAAATTTGGAGCAAAACCAACATTTTTGTGGGAAAAATTAAATTTTTTATTTTCACAGTTCAACATTATAAACTTCTGTGAAGCACCTGGGAGATCAAAGTGCTCACCATACATCTAGATAAATTCCTTGAGGGGTTTAGTTTCTGAAATGGTGTCACTTGTGGGGGTTTTCCACTGTTTAGGCACATCAGAGGCTCTCCAAACACGACATGGCGTTCGCTAAAGATTCCAGCAAATTTTGCGTTCAAAAAGTCAAACGGTGTTCCTTCCCTTCCGAGCACTGCTATGCACCCAAACAGTAGTTTTCCTTCACATATTGAGTATCGGCGTACTCAGGAGAAATTGCACAACAAATTGTCCAGTACATTTTTTCCTGTTAGCCTTGTGAAAATAAAAAGTTTGGGGCTAAACTAAAATTTTTGGGAAAAAAGTAAAAATGTTAATTTTTTCCTTCTACATTCCATTAATTTCTGTGAAGCACCTGAAGGGTTAATAAACTTCTTGAATGTGGTTTTAAGGACTTTGAGGGGTGCAATTTTTAGAATGTTGTCATTTTTGGGTATTTTCTGTCATATAGGCCCCTCAAGGTCCCTAAAAAAATGGTTTTGTAATTTTTTTTGGAAAAATTAAAAATTGCTCATAAACTTTTAACTCTTCTAACTTCCTAACAAAAAAAAAACGTTTAAAAATGATGCAGATGTAAAGTAGGCATGTGGTAAATTATTTATTAACTATTTTGTATAACATAACTCTCTGGTTTTAAAAGCATAAGAATTAAAAGTTTGAAAATTGCAAAATTTTTGGCAAATTTCAAATATTTTCACAAATAAACGCAAGACATATCGAACAAGTTTTACTGCAATAAAGAAATACAATATGTTACGAGAAAATATTCTCAGAATCAGTGGGATCCGTTGAAGCGTTCCAGAGTTATTACCCCATAAAGTGTCGCTGATCAGAATTGTAAAATTTGACCTGGTCATAAAGGTGAAAACAGGCTTGGGGGGGCGAAGGGGTTCAAAATAGACAGTGAAATGTTTTGCCTCAAAAAAAGAATCAGCTGTGATTTCATGCTGTCCTGTCTGTATGCTCTTTTGTTTCCTCCAGGGTCCAGGAGCTGTGGTATGATCAGACCATATTCTTGCACGGTAAGACACAACCATTACATAATACACAGCAGGGGCACATTTATAAGATTCTCGGCCCAGGAATATTTTTCTTTAACACATCCAATTTTGGAACGTATTATTATTCCAAAATCTTTTAATGAAAAGGTACTTTGTACATGGGAAAACCCCTTTAAGTATGCTAACAACCCCCTATATGCGGTATGAGCCTGCACACAGCCACGCTATATGTCGTATGAGCCCACACACAGCCCCCTATACAGGGCTGGTACCAGGAATTTCAGGGCCCTATACTGGCAAAATTTTCGGGTCCCCTTAAGACTCCGCCCAGGCTCCACCTCCACCCCTCAAACCTTCCACAATCACACCGCCCACTCTTGGAAAAACTCCACTTCTGCACCACTTCCTCACCAATCACACATTAACAGTTCCCATTGAACACCATATGACATACATAGCCAGCAGCTTTTGTTTTGGCCAAAAGATTTTTTAAACCGCTACCACGACAAAGTAGACTCTTCTGGCCGGGCCTTACTCTACTTTATTCCATTAAACATTTCTTATAATACCCAATACTCTTTTTTGATATATTTTTCTTTAAGTGAATGTGTCACATACATTTTTTAAAAAAGACCAATAATACCACATACAAGGAACAAATACCACCACACCATGACTAGGCCACATATTACCACCACTTAGTCACCGAATAATACCACATACAAGGAACAAATACTGCGACACCATAGCCAGACCACATATTATCATCACACAGTGACTGAATACTACAATACTGATCATTAATAAAAAAAAACACAATACTAATATTACCATAGTAAGTGCCATTATACACAGGAGCTCTGTACATAGTATACAGTGTATAGTGTAAGTGTACAGGGATCACCAGTGACATTATACAAAGGGGCTCTGTATATAGTGTCAGTGTACAGGTAATATAGTGATCACCGGTGACATTATAAACAGGAGCTCTGTATATAGTGTACAGGTAATACAGTGATCATCAGTGACATTATACACAGGAGCTATGTATATAGTGTACAGGCACTACAGTGATCACCAGTGACATTATAAACAGGAGCTCTGTACATAGTGTCAGTGTACAGGTAATACAGGGATCACCAGTGACATTATACACAGGAGCCCTGTGTATAGTATGTAGTGTATAGTGTCAGTGTACAGGTAACACACTGACTCACCGGTGACGTCTCTAGTTGAAGTCCTTCATCTTCGCTTTTCTTGTTCATCCAACGCAGACCGCCATCATTTCTTCCAGCCAGGACTCGTCTCTGCAGAAAATAACACACAGTTATCTAGAGCAGTTTCCAGAGCACATTCCCCAATTTTTCCCCAACTTCTACCAGATGAAGAAAAAAGTGACATATTGTCACCCTACACAGTAACAGGACCAACCCCCCCTCACTGAAAACAGTATTCTCAAAAATAAAATACATCACAGCAGTAATAATATCCTTTAAATAGTAACTACAGTAGTAATGTCCCACATCCTACTCCCATATGTACTCCATTCTGGACCCCACGTCTCATTCCTGGCCCTTTGTGTTCTCCCATTCCTGGCCCCATATGTATTTATCCTGCCCCCATGTCTCTCCATTCTGCTCCTGTGTCACCATTCTGCCCCCATGTCTCCTCTCATCATTCTGCCCCCATGCTCATCATTCTGCCCCATGTCTCCTCTCATCATTCTGCCCCCATGTCTTCTCTCATAATTCTGCCCCCATGTCTCCTCTCATCATTCTGCCACCATGTCTCCTCTCATCATTCTGCCCCCATGTCTCCTCTCATAATTCTGCCCCCATGTCTCCTCTCACCATTCTGCCCCCATGTCTCCTCTCATCATTCTGCCCCCATGCTCATCATTCTGCCCCATGTCTCCTCTCATCATCCTGCCCTAATGTCTCCTCTCCATCATCATTCTGCCCCCATGTCTCTTCTCATCATTCAGCCCCCATGTCTCCTCTCATCATTCTGCCTCCATGTCTCCTCTCATCATTCTGCCTCCATGTCTCCTCTCATCATTCTGCCCCCATGTCTGCTCTCATCATTCTGCCCCCATGTCTGCTCTCATAATTTCGCCCCCATGTGTCGCGCCAGGTGTGGGAAAGACTAAGGGAAAGGGAGCGCAGACTCTAGGGAAAGGGGGAAGGGGAGATCTCCTAGTCTGGTCTAGTGTCACGCTGTCTCAACTACCGTCCCTATATTAGCTCTTCACCAATCGCCGCACGCGTGCCTCGCCCTGACTTTCCCTGGCATATGGCTAAGACTAGGGATGCGAGGAGATGAGCACTAGTCGATCTCCACTAAACTCTATAGACAACAAGGATAGACAAACGGGGGGGGGATTGCTTAGCTTTAGACGCCTCCAGACAAATGCGCACACGGCCTCAAGCTCCAGAGAGGACAAAGTACTGCTCTTGCTAAAGCCTCACATGTAGTAATGAATATCATCGGCACCTCCCTCTCAGACACACCAGGTATCTTTACACCCATGCCAGGGTGATAATTAGCCAGAGAGGTAGCCGCTGGGTCCTAGAGACAGGCTGCCTCTAAGAAGATGTCTGTAATGCCAAACGTAGAGATCTCCTACAACCAACTGCAGGGCGACTGTCTGTCACCTCTGACACACCAGTGACACCATGCCTCCTCTCTTCATTCTGCCCCCAGGTCTCCTCTCATCATTCTGCCCCCATGTCTCCTCTCACTGTTCTGTCCCCATGTTTCCTCTCATCATTCTGCCCCAATGTCTCCTCTCATCATTCTGCCCCCATGTCTGCTCTCATCATTCTGCCCCCATGTCTCCTCTCAACATTTTGCCCCCATGTCTCCTCTCAACATTCTGTCCTCATGTTCCGCTTCACAAAAAAGTAGAAAAAAATAAATAAAAAAAAGTTCTCCTTATATTGCCGCCGTTCCAGCAGCAATTCTCCTTAATCATCTGAGGCGCGGAACCCAGCCAGTCACAGGCTGGCAATGACGTTATACGCCGGCAACGTGCGTGCTGACATCAGTTGCCGGCCTGTGATTGGCTGGCGGCTGTTAATTATTGCTGTGCGGGAGTTTCCCACATGGTAATAGATTTAAAGTGTACCTGCGTCCGAGGATGCAAGTTCAGTTCACTAGGGCCCGTTGAGCAGATGGGGAGCCCCTCTGCTCACCGGGCCCCATACGCCAGTAAGGACAGTAATGCCTTGATGGCGGCCCTGCCCCTATATACTATAAGAGCCCACACTCAGCCCCCTACAGTGACAAGCAAAAGGGTAACAATGTTTTGAACTTTTGACTTTCAGGCTCCATATCTCACCATCCACTATTGCTTCAAACATGAGACTAACATTATTTTATAGACAATCATCTTGGCTATCTCATACATAATTTTGACTTGCAACTATTTAGCATATGATTAGCTATGCAGATTCTTGTCATGGCACTACATTGTTTTACAGTTTTGCTCCTGGTGGTGGAAAAATCTTTTTCTTCCTGTATACTGCAACCAGTTCTCACACTCCCTAATAGCTCAGTGTGTTATTAGGTTGATTCCCAAGCGAAAGGTCACTAGTTTGAATCAAGGAGCAGCCATGAAGATTTCCCAAGAAAAGAGAAACAGCATCATCCAGCTCATCAATAGTGGTCTCTCAGCCAAGAAAATTGCCAAATTGCTTCATGTGAGTGCCATGACAGTTGGAAGAGTATGAAATGAAGTCCGTCCATCCATTCAAAAGTCAAGAGGTGTACGTCCAGGCAAAATATCAGAGTCAACAAGTTGGCACATTACAAGGTCTATCAGTTTTGGTGCAACAAACATGTCAGTGGAGGTGTCTCATATGCTTCGTAATAGTGAGATCACAGACATCCATGCAAGCACTGTGCGACGCACGTTACACAAGTCTGGAATCGTGGCTTGAAAAAAGGTGAAGAAGCCTCGACTTCAATATCATCATAAAAAGCATTGGCTCGAGGGCCTTCATACTTAATGGGGGATGCTAAGTGGGCCCTCATACATGGTAGGGGCTGCTATGGGCCCTCATACATTGTGGGGGCTACTAAGGGGGCCATCATACAGTGTGGTGGCTACTAAGAGGTTCCTGCTACAAAGTGGAGGCTATTTAGGCGGTCCTACAACAGAATGGGGGCTAATACGGGGGCCGTGAATCAGCATGGGGGCTACGAAGGAGGGCATACAGCTTGGAGGCTACTAATGGGGTCATCATACAAAGTGGGGCTACTACAGGGAAAATCATACAGTTTGGAAATTACTTTGGAGGTTATCATACAGTTTTGGAACTACTAAGGGGCCAACAAATTGTGTGGGGGCTATTCTATGGCCCATCAAAGTGTGGGGACTACTGTGGAGGCATTGTACAGTTTGGGGGTCATTTTACTGTGTATAGGGGACCTGTGAGAACATCATACTGTGTATAGGGATCCATGGGGTCCATCATACTGTGTATAGGGGAGCAGTGGAGACATATTGTGCATAGGGGAGCTGTTGGCCCATTATACTGTGTATAGAGAGCTATGTGGGCATTGTACTGTGCATATGGGAGCTATAGAGAATGCATACTGTGTAGAGGGGAGCTGTAGGGACATTATACTGTGTAGAGGGGAGCTCTGGTGACATCATACTGTGTATAGGGGAGCTGTGAGGACATAACACCGTGTATAAGGGAGCGTTAGGCCCATGATGAGTTTGACTGGGTTTGGCTATGCATTGTCCTGCCAGAGCTACAACTACTTTTCAAAAAGTTGACAGAGCTGGCTGGGACTGGGATAAATAGCAAAAAGTCCTGAAATTTTTGGCCAACTTCAAGTTGAGCAAAAATTTTTGAAACATTGCAAGCAGTTTTGCACTATAATTCAGTCAAAAAATGCTGGATTAATCGGGGGTCTATATGTTTTTAAAATATCTGGTGGACATGCCATAAATAGAGTGGAATACACCTTCATCAGTAATTTAGGTCCCTCCAAGTATAAAATTGTGCCCAAGTCTAGCAGAAGTAGCCTGCTCAGTGATGATTGCAATGTGTATATCATACTCCTATGGGCTATACCTGTCACGGGTGTGTCAGAGGTGACAGACAGTTGCCCTGCAGTTGGTTGCAGGAGATCTCTACGTTAGGCATTACAGACGTCTTCTTAGATGAGAGGCTATCTCTAGGACCTAGCGGCTACCTCCATCTGGTTAATTAGCTCCCTGGCCTGGGTGTATAAATACCTGGTGTGTCTGAGAGGGAGGTGCCGGCTATATTCATTACTACTTGTGAGGCTTTAGCAAGAGCAGTGCTTCGTCCTCTCTGGAGCTTGAGGCTGTGTGCGTATTTGGAGTCGTCTAAAACTAAGCAATCTCCCCCGTTTGTCTACCCTTGTTGTCTATAGAGTTTAGTGGAGATTGACTAGTGCTCATCTCCTTCCATCCCTAGCCTTAGCCGTATGCCGGGGAAAGTCAGGATGAGGCACGCGTGTGGCGATTGGTGCAGAGTCAATATAGGGACTGTAGTTGAGACAGGGTGACACTAGACCAGACTAGGAGATCTCTACTCCCCCCTTTCCCTAGTGTCTGGGCTCCCTTTCCCTCTTTCCTCTGTGTTGCACTAAGTCTTTCCCACACCTTGCGTGACATTATAGCCGGCCGAGCATGTTTTGAAAAGGGAAACAAAAACAAAAAAACCTGACATTTTGAGGTTTTTTTTCTGTGTGTTTTTGAGCGTGCACCATTTTTTTTCTTTTCTCCCTTTGTAGAGAGATGGACAAGAGAAACTAAGTAACTGTAAGCAAACACCACCCTCTGCTGGAACAAACTGAAAGTGAAACAAAGAATTGTGTTAGCAGGAACCAAATGTTCCTGGCAGTTTTTGCAAGGGGAGAGACTTTTATGGCTGGACCTAATCATGTGATCCAGAGAGTTTCCTGGGTATAAAGGCACTGTGTGCCAGATTACAGGGGCTTTTGGCGCACAGGGTGAGGATGTACACCAGAGGAGACGCTGCAGCCAGAGATTTGGCGCCAAGCTGCAGAGTGGAGAAGACGTGCTCCAGAAGGACAGCAGAGCCCAGCGCGACAGGCCTCAGCCAGAGGGCTGTGCTGCACCAGAGTTGGACATTGCCTGAGAGGCTCTGCACTCCTCACAGAAGCCCCCCTGAGCCCTACGCATGTTGGTCAGAGTCAGGACCTGCGTCCCACACTGAGTAAGTTCCCGGGATCCGACGCCGCATGTCAAGAACAGAGGTCAGGACTCCCTTCCCCCAAGCGTGAGAGACTACCGTCGAAGGTCAAGCCAAGAAGAGCTGAGAGAGAACCGCGACAGGAAAGACGCGCAAGCAGCAGCGGAGGAACCGCGCAAGTGAACAGAGCCGACACTTACAACTCTCACCTATGGTACAGGGGACAGTTGGGATTAGGATCTCAGGTTGGGTGGGGGCCGTTTGGTGCGTGGGAGGCTAGATGGGATCTAATAGACTTTATCTGGAAGAGACTTGCAGCCTAGCGGGAAGAACCGGTGACCCCGGCTAGAGCCATATAAAGAGAAAGAGAACTCACGTGGTGGCTCCCACGACTGGGTGCATCACACTGTTGCAAAGGACTGTACTGTTATTCACTGAAATATTTCTCATTGCTATTCCAAGTTGCTGTTTACTACCCTTGCTACTAGACCCCTTTGTAGAATAGTTGTTATACATATAAAGTGGTTCTATCAACCCCTGACTGTTGTCGTCTTGTGTTTCTGTGCATTGCATTCCGGCACCTGCATTACACTTTGGTATGGGTTCAGTTGCAAAGCTCGCGAAGCAGTTCCGCCATCTGTTTCTGGAGGTGAATGACCTCCGCTGTGAGGTTCAGCAGCAGCATCAGTGGTTACAGGTCGCCAATGTGGGGGTCTCTGCAGGTAGGCCTGTCCAGCCTGAACCCAAGGTTGCCTTCCCGGACAGGTTTTCAGGAGGTAGGGACAAGTTTTTTGTATTTAAGAAGGCCTGCAAATTGTATTTCAAACTTCGTCTTTACTCCTCCGGTAATGAGGAGCAACGGGTTGGTATTGTGATCTCTCTATTGCAGGGAGATCCTCAGTCATGGGCGTTTTCGTTACCGCAAGACTCGGTTTGTCTCCAGTCTGTGGAGGGGTTTTTCAGAGCTCTGGCCCTCATCTATTATGACCCTGACCGAGTCTCTTTGGCTGAGTCTAGACTACGTCGCCTTCAGCAGGGGAATCGGTCAGTGGAAATGTACAGTTCGGAATACCGTAGATGGGCAATGGATTCCATATGGAATGACTCAGCCCTTAGAAGTCAATTTTGTGAGGAGCTTACTGAAAGGTTGAAAGATACCTTGGCAGTATATGAAACCCCTTAGTCCTTGGAGGCTGCCATGTCTTTAGCCATGTGTCTTGATAGACGCCTTCGGGATAAACGGATGAGACCACCTTCTCCGGGGCCTTCTTGTCGAGGTTGTGTACCTCTGCCAGGGGAGCGGTCTGGGGGTGAACCAGTACTGGGGGAGGTGGAGGAACCCATGTAGTTAGGGGGTGTCTCTGCATCATAAATCTCCCCAGAGATTCGCAAGAACAAAGGCATATGTGTTTTTGTGGGAAAAATGGACATTTTGTCGGGAAATGTCCTGCAATTCCTAAACAAAAGGAGACTCAATTAACTCTTGGCCGTCTGGAGTTGGATAAACAAGGTGCATTTATGGCCAAACTGCAGTTCCCGCTGTGTCCTGACAGCAGAGGTGGTGCTAGAGAGCAAAAACAAGAAAATTTCTGTGTTTGTTGACAGTGGATCCGGAGTCTGCATGGTAGATGCTGAGTTTGTGAAGACTCATGGTCTTGCTTGCTGTACTTTAGATAAACCTATTTCCATTTTTGCAATCGACTTGGCGCCACTAGCACAGAAAGCATTTACTCAGATTGTACATAATGTAAAGCTGAGGGTGGGGTCAGCTCATTGTGAAATAATCCCGTGCTATGTCCTGGACAATCTTCCCACACCGATTGTCTTGGGTATTCCTTGGCTTGTTAAACATAATCCGTTGGTGGATTGGCAAGCCGGGGAGATTATTGAATGGGGAGATTACTGAAATGAGAACTGTTTGGATATTTCCCTTGCTACTGTCTCTACGAAAATATTACCTGCTTTTCTGTCTGGTTTTGAGGACGTTTTTTCTGTGAGGGGGTGTCAGGATTTGCCTCCTCATCGTTATTATGACTGTCCTATTAACCTGACCCCCTGAGCTAAACTACCGAAATCCAGACTGTATAATCTTTCTGGCCCTGATAGACAAGCCATGAAGAATTTCATTGCAGAAAGTCTGGAGAAGGGACATATCAGACCCTCATCTTCGCCCGTGGAGGCAGGGTTCTTCTTTGTGAAGAAAAAAGATGGCGGTCTACGTCCCTGTTTAGATTTCCGGGAATTAGATCAAATCCCATCCGTGATCCATACCCTCTTCCTCTGATTCCTGATTTGTTCAGCCAGGTTGTGGGAGCTAAGGTATTCTCCAAGTTGGATTTAAGGGGAGCCTACAACCTGGTTAGAATCAGAGAAGGGGACGAATGGAAAACAGCGTTCAATACCCCGGAAGGACATTTCGAGAGTCTGGTTATGCTTTGACCAATGCACCTGCAGTATTCCAGCATTTCATAAATGATATTTTCCATCATTTGGTGGGGAGGTTTGTGGTGGTCTATCTGGACGATATTTTGGTTTACTCACCTGATTTTGAGACTCATCGGGGGCATGTTAAGCAGGTGCTCCAGATATTAAGGGATAACAAACTTTATGCCAAACTAGAAAAATGTGTTTTCGCTGTTCAGGAGTGCAGTTTTTGGGGTATTTGTTGTCATCTTTTGGTTTTCGGATGGATCCGGAGAAGATCCGTGTAGTCCTTGACAGGGAACGTCCCGAGAACCTGAAGGCTCTACAATGTTTTCTGGGCTTTACTAATTTTTACCGGAAATTCATCCAAAATTACTCTGTTATAGTGAAACCCTTTACTGACATGACTAAGAAGGGGTCTGATTTTTCCAAATGGTCGGATGCTTCCCTCCAGACTTTTTCTTCCTTAAAGAATCATTTTGCCACCGCACCTATACTCAGTCTACCCAATGTTTCCCAACCCTTTATTGTGGAGATTGATGTGTCAGATGTCGGGGGTTGGGGCTGTGTTGTCTCAGGGTTCGTCCCCTGGTAAATGGCATCCATGCGCCTTCTTTTCTAAAAAATTGTCTTCACTTGAAAGAAATTATGATGTGGGTAATAGGGAACTTTTGGCAGTCAAATTGGCGTTCGAAAAATGGCGACATTGGTTGGAGGGGGCTGTCCATCCTATTACTGTTATTACTGACCATAAGAAACTGTCATATCTCCAGTCAGCTAATCATCTCAATCCTAGGCAAGCCAGATGGTCCCTGTTTTTTACTAGGTTCAATTTTGTTGTCACTTATCGTCCAGGGGTCAAAAATGTCAAGGCTGATGCTTTGTCCTGGAGCTTCCCTGGTGATGGTGACCATGAGAACCCTGCCCCAATATTACAGAAAGGGGTAGTCATTTCGGCACATTATCCTGAACTGGAGGATGAGGTGTTGGAGGCACAGGGGGTCGCCCCTGCCTCCTGCATGTCAAGAAAGTTGTTTGTACCATCTGATCTGCGCCGAAAAGTAATTAAGGAACATCATAACTCTGTGCTTTCTGGGCATCCCGGTGGTGAGGCAACCGCGGACATCCTCTCTCATCGGGTTTGGTAGCCGGGTTGCATCGGGATGTGATTGAACACGTAGCTGCTTGTAGTATTTGCGCGCGTTCTAAGGTTTCGCATACCCATTCGTCTGGTACTCTTCTTCCGCTACCTTTCCCTAGTAGGCCATGGACACACTTGTCCATGGATTTTATTACTGACCTACCGGTTTCTGCAGGCAAAATGGTAGTTTTGGTGGTAGTAGATAGGTTCAGTAAAATGGTTCACTTCCTAGCATTGCCTGCACTTTCAAATGCCAAGACACTTGCTAAGGTGTTCATAAATGAGATTGTGAAGCTTCACGGGGTTCCCTCCGATGTGGTGTCAGATCGGGGGACCCAGTTTGTTTCCAAGTTCTGGAAGGCATTCTGTTCTCGACTGGGGGTGCAGCTGTCCTTTTCCTCTACCTTCCACCCTCAGTCGAATGGTCAGACCGAGCGTGTCAATCTGAACTTGGAGACCTACCTCAGGTGTTTCGTCTCTGAAAATTCAGGAGGATTGGGCATCCTACTGTTACACTCACACCTGGATCTTCTGGCATGGGCTTGGTTAGTGGTCCCACTGGGCCACGAACTGAAGAGAGCCTGGAGGGGCTTGACTAGGTGCCTCACCAGATCCGACCCTGGCTCATACGGCGGCTTAGTCGACTCCGTGAACCAAAGAGAGACGAGGGAGGTGGCCCAGGTGCTACTCCAGGGCAGACCCCGGTCACACAGTTGTTGATCCCACCGGGGTATGCAGGAACGGGCAGGTACTGGCGGACATGGCTGGTATACAAGCAGGCAGGCAGACAGGCTGAATAGGGCCCAGTACAGACTGGGATACAGGAGCAGAGCCGCAGGTGCGGACGGGAAGCGCAGCAGGGCAGAGCCGCAGGTGCAGACAGGAAGCAGAGCAGGGCAGAGTAGAGCCGCAGGTGCAGAGAGGAAGTGGAGCAAAGCAGAGCGGCAGGTACGGATGAGAAAGAATGCCGCAGGAGCAGCCAGGCGGGAATGCCGCAGGAGCGGCCAGGCGGGAATGTCGCAGGAGCGGCCAGGCGGGACAGGGCTCTGCTCACATGGAATTGACAAGGTCGGGAAAACACAGGAAGATAGCTAGAACACAAGAGGTAGATACGGGGACAGGGAAATGGGACACGCAGAGCCAGATACACACAAGGTACTTGCTATGAAGTAGCAAGTGGACACAGAACTCAACTCACAAACAGAAGTACAGAGACAACGAGCTGGAGTTAGGTACTGGTTAGACACTCCAGGAAAGGAGGAAGGTACTGGAATAGACACAGGAGGTAGAGGGAAGGATCTAACATAAGCAAACGAGAGACAGACTAAGACACAGTACAGACGGGAACATACGCAGGAACAGGATACAAGTACAGGCCTGGGTACTCAGCCCCAAGGGTGGCAAAACTAGACAAAAAGTCACAGGTACAGGTAACAAGCCTAGGTATACAGCCCCCAGGGTGGCAGAATAAGATAGCTAGACAGGACCTGGCAACTCAGCGGTTGCACATAGCACACTGAGAGAAAGTGTTGTTCAGGCACCGCCCACTTTGCGGGGGTGTCTTAAGTACCCAGTGACTCACAGCAATAGGCTGGGGACAGAATAGGACTGTGCCTACTGTTCCTTTAAGACTCAGGAAGTTCCAGCGCCGCCGCCCTAAGCCAGCAGACAGGAGACATGAACACAGAAAGTAGAGGAGCATAGTGCGCAGCCTGGTCAGGTAGGTAAATTGGAGGTCTTGCATGGTGAGAGATGGTAAGCTAAGCCAGCACGCCGCCAGGGATGTTACACCTACTTACCGCTGGCAGAATTTGCCATTAATAATCATCGGCAAGAATCCACTGGCAGGTCACCATTATTCGGTGTATACGGTTATCGCCCACAGTTTGGTAACTTTAGTGGGAGAGGAGCTTCAGGAGTTTCTGAGGAGGAACGGTTTGCTTTGTCACTCTCCTCGGTATGGCAGGGTGTTCTGAGTAATTTAAAGATCATGGTAGGCAGGTATAAACGTATGGCTGACATAAAACACTTGCCAGGTCCGGACCTGAATGTGAATGACTTTGTGTGTTGTCTACCAGGAATATAAGATTGAAAGTTCCTGCGTGGAAGCTGGGACCTAGGTTTATTGGTCCCTATAAAATAACCGCCATCATTAACCCAGCAGTGTTTCATCTTGAACTTCCTCAGGCCCTTAAGGTCCACAATGTGTTCCACAGGTCCTTACTCAAAAGGTATGTGGAACCTCTTGAGCTGGCAGTGTTCAAAAGTTTATTACTCGAAACGCGTATGGTATATTTTATACACACCACCCCATAATATATGGTTTGTCATCTGAGATGTCCATTTTTTGTCTTTTCTACAAGTTTTTAAAAGGATTGCCAATAAATGTTGTTGAATTTTAATTAATTGCCCGGTGTGTTGAGCTGGATCCATCTTCACTTCCTCATTGACCCAGGCGCTGTGCAGCAGCGAGGATGCCAGTGCTACATGCCAAACTGGGATTACATCTCAGGAGTGAGCTGAAATTTTCTCTTTATTCATGTGGGAGATGAAATCCCATTGGAAGTAAAGATCCTTGTGCTCCTTTTAACCTCCACTATAGTAGGTCCTTGACTGCAGGATCAGAATACACATAGGTTTTGTTTGTATTCTGTAACCATAGAGACTCAAAGGTCTGCATGGGAGCTGTTAGTTGTATTTCAGCTATGGTCACGGTAATGCTGCGGTCAAATTACCGTGTTTATGTGATCATCAATAAATAGTTAAGGCGCCACTCCAGCGGTTTTTACTTTATTGCAGCACTGAAGTGGTGCTACTGTAGCACCCCGAGGATTCGGCTGCTACAGGGGTATTGCACCTCAAACCAGAGGTGTGGTATTCCACTCCCGGGTAAGGATGGAGTGTGGGACTGAGCTCAGATAGCTGCATGCACTACACTCACCCCATTTCCGGGGGACAGAACAACGGTACTCCCACCAAATAGTTGTGCAGGTACGACAGCGTCTGTCCCTGGCTGGAGTGGGGAGGGGGGAGGAACATCCCAGTAGTGTAGGGGCAGATAGGGGAGGGGCTCTGGGCATAGAGGTACGAGCCCATTGGGTGCTAGTCACCTGGGCTCACACATAGAGGGAGTATATATGGTGGGCACCATCTAGAGACAGGGTGAGTTCTGAGAGAGAGTTCAGCCAGGAGGGCTGACAGGGAGCTGTGGCTCCGGCTGGGCCCAGCTCCAGGGCCAGGCCTGTAGTGGAGAAAAGGAGGAAGAGAGGCCCAGAGACACAAGACAAGAGGGAACCCTGAGATCCCAGAAGTAAACCAGAAGGGTGAAGGGTTGGCAGAAAAGGGTACCGGATCCCAAGCTGGTAGAGGCTAATCATCCTTAGCCAGGAACCGGAGGTCGTGGACAAGTTTTGGCGCGACCCCTCGCCATATCCACCAGGAAGGCAGACCACGAATAGGGTCAGGGAAGCCGGGACAGGTTTCGCCACCAAAAGGCCCGAGGGAGCCGGACATAGGTGGGTCCCTGGTGAGGACGGCCAGTAGGAAGGAAGAGAGGGGAGCTCAGGACCACGCTCTGGAACTGCCCGGGAGTTGGCCGAGTCCCGCACCTGGTGGACGCAGCACAGCTTGGGTGGTCACCCTTGGCCGAAGTGACCGGAGCAACACCTGTGAGTAAAAGCCTTGAAACTACACCGCACGTCTCTGAGCTTCCTTGCTTCACCATCACCACCACTGTCATCTACATCTGCTGCCCTGAGGCCATACCCCTCCCGTTGGGGGTTATACCATCTACGCTGCACAATCCTATCACCGGCCTCAGCGGTCTGCCCTGCAGCGGCGGCCTCATAGCCGCAATCAACGGGTGGCGTAGTCGAACATTTTAACATCTACTGCAAAACGCTGCCGCACAGTTTGACTCCCTGGGCACGGACCGGGTCACCGCCACGAGACTACTACCCCTATCTGATCCGGCTCCGGGTAAGCCCCCGTGCGCACGATGCCGCACGACACAGCAGGCCCAGGGGCGCGTCAACTTTGGCGTAGTCGGCAGGATTTCGTGCCCGCAACTACCGGGTACTGCGTGCCTGAAGAAAAGTTTATATGTACCGTAGGAGGAAGTCTCCCGCCAATTCCAGAGGGTCCCCATCATCGGACGCCATCTCGGGTCGTTTCCCGCCGTTTGCCCGCCATCTGCAGCCTTTTCCCGCCATCCGCAGAGTTTCCCGCCATTGGGAGACGATTCCCGCCATCTGAAGCGATTTCCCGCCCTGGCAGAGCGGACGCCATTATGGGCGTGCCAGAGGGTGGCAAGAGACGACCTCCCATCGTGGGCCTGGTCCCAGAAGAGCGCCAAAAACAAAGACCGCCCCCACCAGCAGAGACTGCAATGATAGAGATGTCCATCAGAGCGAGGGGTCTGCCCCTGGAACTGACAATCACCAAGTGGCCCCGGGACCACCCTCAGTATGGGCGGATCAAGAACAAAAGAGAGAGGATGGGTGCAGCCTGGGGGAGTCTGGAGAGATCGCACCCGGAGATGGAGGGAGAGTCAGGCAGCACCGACCCTCTGGTCAGGAGCCTGTTGCAGGCCGCCACCCCAGAAGGCCTGGTGGAGATTCTGGCACAGCTCCCCAAAGATCGGGAGCATGCACAGACCGCGCTGGAGGGCTTGGCTCGGAAGATGGCCCGAGTGCAGCAAGAAGTGCTGGCCGAGTGGAGCAGAGAAATGGCCCTGCAGGCTGGAACCCGCCAGCAAAGGACGCCACCCGGGACGAGGAGTCTGTCTGCCTCTGAGGATGGTGCAGGAGGGACGAAGGCCGGAGACGACGCCGTGGAAGGAGCTGAAGAGATGGAAGCAGGTAAAGGGGACGTCACCACCCCAGGCCTAGAAGCCGTGAGCCTGCCCCAGCTCCCCGTCGCAGAGCCCAAAATCCCCCTTACCGTGTTCGATGCTGCACCGCCACCGCTCCAAACTAGGCCTCAAGCGGCAGGAGCCGCGGCCACGCCCCCTGTGACGTCACGCGCCTCAACCCTGAGCGCGGCCAAGCAGGAAACGCCACCGGCCTGGTCGCAAGGCCGAGTACCCCCGGGCGCCGCCATTTCCACAGTGCCCTTCACCTTCAGAGCGCCACCGGCCTGGTCGCAAGGCCTGGTGAATCCGGGCGCCGCTACCACCACCGCGCCCTCAACCTCCACAGTGCTACCCTTGGGTGAAGACCTGTTCGCACAACATACTTGCCCGGATGGGCAGTCCTTTGTGTGGCCACCAGAGTACGTCAATCCCCGACTCCGGAAGGAATGGCCCCTGTGTGAGCCCCTGATCCCGGCTCCGGGGCCCGCCAAGATCACCCCACTCCCGTTGGAGGAGGCTCAGTTCGCATGGGACCCCACCGGTGAAAACCTCATGGGGTTCACCCAAGAGACCCGGGCAGCCGCAGCCCAGCGTGTGGAGTGCTGCCGACAACAACTAGAGGTCTTCAACAAAGAACGGCAAGAGAGGCGGGTCCGCGAGGAGCGGCTGCAGGTACAGAGCGCGGAGCAGAAACGCCGGACCCGGCGAAACCCCCGTGCAGCCCACGGTCCCCGCGCCACCGGGACCGTAATCAAGTTCCAACTGGAGCACGGTTGGGGCTTTATCAGGGATCACAGGACCCCCGGCGACGTCTTCGTCACCCGTAGGGATGCTGAGTCCCACCTACCAGAGGGACACCGCGGACGTGACCTTTACCTGGGTGACGAGGTCACCTTCACCCAGCATCAGTGCGCTAAAGGACCGTACGCCCTTCACGTGCACCGGTTAACGGAGGAAGAGCTGCGGTATGAGGAAGATCAGGAGGACCCGGACGGGTCTGAAGACTACCCTCAGGAGGAGACAAGGAGAGGACACCGCTGCTGAAGGGAAGTAGCATAAACTAAAGCTGTATATAGTTACCCGTAGGAGTATTTGTCATACTGCTAATTAAAGTGTGTTCCCCGTCGGGACTAGTGTGAATTGTTCCCCGTGTGCCCCTATCCCCACAGGCTGAGGACTGTGAGCAGCCATTCCTTATCCCCACAGGCTGAGGACTGTGAGCAGCCATTCCCCTGTTCCCACTGGCCGAGGACTGAGAGCGGCCATACCCTGTAAATAGTTGCGCTTCTTAAGGCGCCCCCTACCGGTTTTATAGGAGAACTGTTTTTCTATCAGTGACTGTGGCACTTTACCTGGTCACAAGTTGCACGGTGGCCAGGGATCAAGAACGTTTACTATGGAAAAGTTTTATATCAAAAGTTTATACTGCTAGAATAATATATAAGAAGTTACCTGTCATGTTATATTTGCTGATAATGTTTTATAATGTTTTACCTGTTAGTGTATGTTTTAAAAAAAAAAAAAAAAAATTTGTAAGTTTTGGTATGTTTTACTCTTTTCCAGCCCGAGGACGTGCTGTGGTTTACCAGGGGGGAATGTAGCACCCCGAGGATTCGGCTGCTACAGGGGTATTGCACCTCAAACCAGAGGTGTGGTATTCCACTCCCGGGTAAGGATGGAGTGTGGGACTGAGCTCAGATAGCTGCATGCACTACACTCACCCCATTTCCGGGGGACAGAACAACGGTACTCCCACCAAATAGTTGTGCAGGTATGACAGCGTCTGTCCCTGGCTGGAGTGGGGAGGGGGGAGGAACATCCCAGTAGTGTAGGGGCAGATAGGGGAGGGGCTCTGGGCATAGAGGTAGGAGCCCATTGGGTGCTAGTCACCTGGGCTCACACATAGAGGGAGTATATATGGTGGGCACCATCTAGAGACAGGGTGAGTTCTGAGAGAGAGTTCAGCCAGGAGGGCTGACAGGGAGCTGTGGCTCCGGCTGGGCCCAGCTCCAGGGCCAGGCCTGTAGTGGAGAAAAGGAGGAAGAGAGGCCCAGAGACACAAGACAAGAGGGAACCCTGAGATCCCAGAAGTAAACCAGAAGGGTGAAGGGTTGGCAGAAAAGGGTACCGGATCCCAAGCTGGTAGAGGCTAATCATCCTTAGCCAGGAACCGGAGGTCGTGGACAAGTTTTGGCGCGACCCCTCGCCATATCCACCAGGAAGGCAGACCACGAATAGGGTCAGGGAAGCCGGGACAGGTTTCGCCACCAAAAGGCCCGAGGGAGCCGGACATAGGTGGGTCCCTGGTGAGGACGGCCAGTAGGAAGGAAGAGAGGGGAGCTCAGGACCACGCTCTGGAACTGCCCGGGAGTTGGCCGAGTCCCGCACCTGGTGGACGCAGCACGGCTTGGGTGGTCACCCTTGGCCGAAGTGACCGGAGCAACACCTGTGAGTAAAAGCCTTGAAACTACACCGCACGTCTCTGAGCTTCCTTGCTTCACCATCACCACCACTGTCATCTACATCTGCTGCCCTGAGGCCATACCCCTCCCGTTGGGGGTTATACCATCTACGCTGCACAATCCTATCACCGGCCTCAGCGGTCTGCCCTGCAGCGGCGGCCTCATAGCCGCAATCAACGGGTGGCGTAGTCGAACATTTTAACATCTACTGCAAAACGCTGCCGCACAGTTTGACTCCCTGGGCACGGACCGGGTCACCGCCACGAGACTACTACCCCTATCTGATCCGGCTCCGGGTAAGCCCCCGTGCGCACGATGCCGCACGACACAGCAGGCCCAGGGGCGCGTCACTACTAATGTACATTACCTGCCTCTTCTTCTATACTTACCAGCCGCCGTCTTCACCTTTTATCTCTGCCACTTCGGTCGGTCTTTATCAGTCTGTGACCTGCTGGGTCTCTCCAGTGTTTGCTGGAGCGAATTGGAGGTCACTTTTTAGTGCAAGTGACGCGCCCCCAGGGCCGTGGGGTACTCGGTGCCGGGCCTATAGATGCCGGGGGAGGGATATGTCACAGTGGCGGCGGCCCGGTCCGTGGCCCAGGGCGGTCAACAAAAAGGGGAGAAATATTTATATGGGATTTGTAGTTCTTAGGAAGTGTTCGTGACGCCACCTGTGGTTTCTGGTAATAGTTACCAGCGCTGCTGCAGACCTCTGGGGCGGTTGATAGGGCACCTAGGTTGGAACGGCTCCCCACAGGTGGAGCGGGCCCCAGGGCAGTGTAGTAGGGATGGTGGTGATGCTGGGGCTTGTAGTGCAGGAGAGATGGCGCAGCGGAAATAACTGACGGAGGCAGTGGAGTGCAGTCATCCGAGTTTACTCACAGTTCTGTTTAAGTTCCTCAGGTACACTGTACAGGTGTCAGCCTCCCGCGTCGCACTGCGTCTACCAGCCAAGGGGTTCAGCACTTTCTCAAGTATATCGGGAGCGCTTGACGGGACCCCGCTCTTGTATGTTCCTCTCTAGACCGACTTACCGCGCTGGGTCTTCTCTCTCCTGCCCTGCGCTTCCCCACACACAGGCCCGATCGGGTGCTCTGAAGTCCCTGAGCAAACTCGAGTAATGAGCACTTGAGCTCATAACTAGTTAGCACCCTTTTATAACAGTGGATTTGTGGGAGAGACAGTTGTCGGCCCCCCCACTGATCTGGTATTGATGATCTAGCGACAGGCAATCAATATTGTATGCATGGAAAATCCCATTAGAGGGAATTTATCACCAGGGTTTGGCTACCTACATCTGAGAGCAGCATAATGTAGATGGAGAGACAGTTTCCAGCAATATATCACTTACTGGGCTGCTTGCTGTAGTTTTGATAAAATCTCTGTTTCTCTGCTGCAGATCTAGCAGTCCTGTAAATGTATAACCCTGCCCACATCACTGATTGGCAGCTTTCTGTGTACGCTGTGCATAGACAGAAAGCTGCCAATCATTGGAGGGAGCGAGGTTATACAGAGCTCATGAATATGGAGGACTACATAGAAGGTTTACTAGTCCTCTAGTTATAATCTGCTGATAAAACAGGATTTTATAAAAACTACAGCAAGCAGCCCCATAAGTGACACATCACTGGAATCAGGATCTTTGCCCCTGCATCATGCTGCTCTCAGATTGTCAAAAACCTGGTGAAAGATTCCCTTAAACCTTGTAGGTGTTGTGGCAGTGAAATCAACCATCCCAGCACCTGCCCTTTCTACACTGTATTACTGGAGTGCTTACTGCCCTGTAGTTGTGCCAATGCTATACTTGAGTCAATAAACATATCCTAGTATTCTTTTGAAGTCAATTGTTTTCTCAGGGCAGAATGTTTCCTGCAGTTTTCAGGGAGAGCAGCGTTGATCTTCCTTTCTGTCATACAGTTCCATGCAGCCATTGGCTGTACTGACCGCCATGCCTTCATCACTGCACACAAGTATTGGCAGTTTACAACTTGCTTGCATCAAACCGTCCCAAAAATTTTAGCCCGAAAACAGACGGCAAGATGACAAATAAAGTTTACAAGAACCTCAGAATTTCATCACGGGATCTACAGGTAGATCTCATCATAAAAACACATTTTCTGCCTTTTTGGAGTTCTGAGCTACATTTTTTGATTTCTGGCGAGACTCGATGATCAAGGACCGGGTGCTGCACATCCTTGAAATGGATTATTTTACACAATTTATCCCTTTTCGTTTATTAAAATATCAGTTCTATATCAAGAGATGATCGGGGCAAGGTAGTGTCTTGTCTTCTCCCACCTGCGAGACCTGCACTCGTTAGAATGGGACAGGTGGGCACAACCTGCCCATCACCCGTACATCCCGGCAGGTATCAGTAGATGGGACGTTTCCTGCTTCTGTCTCCTCTCCATGTGGAAGTGAGTGAAGAGGGATTAACCCTTTAAATGATAAGTGTATCAGGAGGAAACCATTTCTCTACATCAGTGGAAGACTAAAGTTTACCCATTTACACCTAGAAAATACTATGAGGGGAAGTCCTTATACACCAGTTTTCTGGCATAAAAAATATCACTAAATTTGGCTCAAATGGTATTTGTGCAGAAATGGTGACAGCTTTTTTTTCCATTTTGCACTCGCTGTCCTTCTTCCCCCAAAAAAATAGGTGGTGCCTAGGAAAAGCCAAAGGGGCCAACCACAGCACAAGTTTACTATAATGTCCATCGGAAAACTGGAGTAAATTGCATCTGATATCTACACTTTATCATATCTGACAAACATTTCAATTTCTGGCTCACAGCGGGATTTTAGTTCATGACTGGTATTTGAAATACAAGTCTTGATAATTTACCCCTCAATACTGGTGAAACAATTTGCCATGGACAGAAGAAATAAGGATAGCGTTATTTCATATTTCCAGAAGCCATGTTTGGGAAAACCTAGACACCAGCACTGTAAAGCATGGTGGTGGAAATGTTCTGGTGGGCAGCTCATCATCATAGAATCCAATATGAAATCTTCATTGTACCCCAGGCTGCTTGAGAAGTATATGAGACGAACGGTCAGAAGACTGAAGCACAGATTAGTGGACCTACAGACATGCCTATCACTCAAAAGAAAGGCCTATCATTTCCTCAAGTTACTAGAGTTAAAGAAGTTATCCAATGTACTAGACAACCTCCTCTTCATCACCATCTATACTCATCTCCTGCAGCAGTATCATTCCAGTGATCTCAACGCTGCTATTCCGGAAGTCCCGTGACATTTTAGTGTCATGTGACCACTACACCCAATCAGCGGCCACTGATCGGTTGCAGCATTTTCTCTTTCATCAGGCAGATGTGGCGCCACTGAGGGTTCGACCACCACAGGGATGCTGCACTTCTTTAATGGAGTGTGGTGTTCCTCCTCTGAGGTAAGGCCAGTGTGATAGTCGTGACCCAACCTCTTGCATCCAACACCACATTTCTCCACCAGAGGGAGCTAGTATGCACTAGGCGCTGCTCCCCTGGTTACAGGGAGACTGGGGAACCAAGAGTTAGGGGAACCAGTTAGTGGGTGAGGGTGGAGGACCTACAAGTTAGTTACACTTTAGATTTGATATTTAATAGATTGCCATCTTGGCTCTGTGTTCTTTGACTGTTCTTCGATTGTGATCTCCCTCCCCGAGAGTGGATCCTGTGTGGACCTGCAGTAGATGGGGGCACGGCCCTCGCACCTTAGCCTTGGGGTCGAGGGGCAGGTTGCAGATAAAGAATGTCTCAACCCGGTCAAGGACCATAATCAAGAAGGCCCGGAGCTTAAGAGTGTGGCTCCACAGCAAATGGATCCCAGGCGCAGGATGCAGACGGAGCGGTGTACGCCACCTGTCCTCGCCTACCTCATATATTCAGAGGGACTCCGGCTGCAAGAGGGGTACCGGCCCCCGACACCCGACCTTGCTACTCTAAGTCCTGGACGGGAAAGCCCGGTTAGGTCCAGAGGATCCCACCGGGTATCGGATGGAGCGGAGCTGCCCCCGTGCCCTGGTTCTGAGAGGAGCTCAGAGGGAGACCCGGCCCATTTGCACACACACGGACAGGAAGGGAATCGGTCTGTAGTTCAGGAACACTCTGCTGTAGGGCCGCGACTGAATGCTGGACTTACTCGGAGGTTGTCGGACCCCCGCCTCTGGTGAATGCAGGACTTCGCGGGGAGCAGGGAGTCGCCTTCCTTTGCCATCTAAGTGAGTAAAGCCTTGGAAGTTCACCCCTATGGCCTCCGGACTGTTATTTATGTGCCACACTGGGGACGCGGGATCCGTTCTTCCTCTACTACTGCTGCCTCCCTTCCCTCCTGTCCCTCTGCCCCGAAGCCTTGCTCCGCCTGTGGGGAGCAGTGAGAACTTAGGCCGCCATGACACCAGGCCTCGGCGTTCTGCAGCGGCGCTGGTGACCCTTCACCAGGCACCACAGGTGGCGTAGTCGTTAATAAGCCACTCAACCAGGATGAGCCCACAACATCTTCCTTTTAATGTGACAGCCCTGAGCACGGGTCGGGTCCGGGCCACGGCTGCATCCCATCTCTCCATCACAGGACCCGACACCGAGTCCCCCAACACCCAGGGTAAACTAAAAGGGCTTATGTGGCGCCCCTGAGGGTTCGACTGTCACAGGAATGCTGCACTTCTTTAATGGAGTGTGGAGTTCCTCCTCTGAGGTAAGGCCAGTGTGATGGTAGTTACCTAGCCTTTTGCATCCAACACCACATTTCCACCGGAGGGAGCTAGTATGCACTAGGTGCGGCTCCCCTGGTTACAGGGAGACTGGGGAACACAAAGTGGTAGGAACCAGTTAGTGGGTGTGGGTGGAGGAGCAGTTAGTTAGTTACACTTATAATTTCATATTTAATAGTATGCCATCTTTGATCTTGGTCTTCGGTTGGTCCTGTTTGGTTCTTTCTGGTCCTTCAATCCTTTGATGGTTCAAACCTGGTCCTGTGTGGACCTGTCCTTCTTAGTGGTCGTACTGTGCTGTCATGAACTGTGTGTGATGTGACTTCCCTCCGGGAGCGCAGATCCTGTGTGGGCCTGCACCGGCAAGGGACACAGCCCTTGTACCCCGATCTTTGGGACGAGAGGTAGGTTGCAGACAAGGAATGTCTCAACCCGGCCAAGGACCAGGATCAAGAAGGCCCGGGAGCTTTAGAGTGGGGCTCCCTAGCAAATGGGTCCCGGGGAGGATGCAGACGGAGCGGGGTACGCCACCTGTCTTCGTCTACCTGATCTATTCAGAGGGATTCCGGCTGCAAGAGGGGTACCGGCCCCCGACACCCGACCTCGCACTCTATGTCCAGGACGGGAAAGCCCGGTTAGGCCCTGAGGATCCCGCCGGGCCTCGGATGGAGAGAAATTGCCACCCGAGCCCTACACCTGAGAGGAGCTCAGAGGGAGACCTGGCCTATCTCCTACACACACACAGACGGGAAAGGGTGAAGTCTGTAGTGCAGGAACACTCTGGTGTAGGGTCACTACCGAACACTGGACTTCCTCGGAGGTAGTAAGACCCCCGTCCCTGGTGGCCGCAGGACTCCGCGAGGAGCAGGGAGAAGCCTTGCGCTGCTTAAGAGAACTGTGAGTAAAGCCTTGGAAATTCATCCCTATGGCCTCCGGACTGTTCATTACGCGCCATGCCATGCGACGCGGTACCCGTACTCCCACACTACTACCCCCCTCCATCCTGCTTTGCCTGCCCTGAGGCCACGCTCCGCCTGTGGGGAGCCGCGAGAACTTTAGCCGCCATGTCACCGGGCCTCAGCGGACTGTAGCGGCGCTGGTGGCGCATCACCAGACACCACAGGTGGCGTAGTCGACAATTACCACTCAACCCGGAAAGCCCTAACATCATTTTTAATGTGACGGCCCTGGGCACGGAACGGGTCCAGGCCACGGCTGCATCCCCCTCAACATCTGACCCGGTTCCGAGTACCCCCACCATCTTCCCAAGGCAGGGCTGCGAGCGTCACACTTACACTGGACGTTCGAGGCGTCACAAACCTGGCATAGTCGGCAAGATCTCATGCCCGCAGAAACGGAGAAGAGTGCCAATTGCTACCGGGTATTGCACGCCTTTCTTAATAGACTGTCGTTTTCCACTTAAAATGGCGCACACCCAAGAAGAACGGACGCCATAATGTGAAGGAAGGACAGCGTCTCAGCACCTCCCATCGTGGGCCTGGCTCCCCAATGGCGCCAAGAGATCAGACCGCCCCTTCCATTACAGACTGTCCGTGAGGTAGTGTCCATCACCCCGGAGGGGACGTCCGAGGGAGTGCCAGACGGCCTGCAGCCTGAGAGCCGCCCCAAAAAGAGGTGGAGACAAAGCGGTGCAGTCATTGCTGTGCGAGTTCCAGCATCGTCACGACGAGCAGCGACGATGGATGCCGGTGGAGACGGAGCCAGATCACATCCCCACCTGGGAGCCCCTGTGGTCCCCAGCTATGGACCGACCAAACTGGCCCGGGAGTTCATGGAGGCGGCTATGCGGAAGAGAGAGGAGCAGCGGCAAAGGAGTGAGGCCTTGATCCAAGAGGCGGCTGCCCCAGAAGAAGAGTCCCTGGATGGCGCCTGCGGCCTAGCATCGGGTGAGTCAGAAGCCCTTACCCCGGCCGCGGAACAGGCTGAGCCCCTCCTGGACCTGTGGTCCGAGTGCCAGTTCCCAGGTGCGGTATCCTGGGAGGAAGCCTTTTACACAGAGCCCCAAACCGCCACCATCTCCGGAGACCTCCGTGGTCTCTTACCTCCCGGTCCAGAGGAACCCGGTTCTGCATGGGGGTCCATGGGCCCCAACCCGGACTGGTCCGCATACTCGGGCCTGCTGCAGCAACCCCTAATGCCGCTTCCGGCCCCCACCGTTACCTGCCCGGCGGCAGAAGAGTGGGCCTGGGAAAACCAGGGGGGCGACCTAATGGGCTTCCCCAGGGAGACCCGAGTGGAAGCTCAGTGGAGGAGCGAGTATTGCTCCCAGCAAATCCAGCAGCTGAGTCGGGAGCAGCAGGAACAGGAGCTTCGCAGTGAGCAGCTTCAAGTGCGGGCCAAAGCTGCCAAGTCCAGAGCCCGCCAGAGGGAGGAGTTCAGCCCAAGCCCCCGTGAAGAAGGGCAGGTGGTCCGCTTCCACTGGGAGGCAGGATGGGGCTTCATAAGGAGTCCCGGGCTGGAGAAGGATGTCTTCTTTAACAGGCGTGACGTCGAGCCCCAGCTCAAGAAGGGACACCCTGGCCGGAGTCTCGCCGTGGGTGACATGGTAATGTACACCCGCCATCATGGAGAGCGAGGTTGGTATGCCCTGGATATCCATAAAGTGTCCAGGAGCGAGGCCCCTGCGCACTCCTCTGCGAAGGACCGGCTAGCCTCCGTCGGGAGGAATGAGCCCTTTCCCCGGCGGGGACACATGGACTGAGTAGCCCCCGGCTGCTGTTACAGTTGAGTTCAGTTGCTTGTTTTACTGCATTATGTTTATTTTTACTTTCTAGAGACAAGTTTCCCTGCGGACTGGCAGCAGACAGATTCTTTACATTGTAAATAGTTTGCATCTCTTTAGGTGCTCCATATTGGTTTTATGTGAAACCGTGCCTTTCTTCTACCTCAAGACCTCAGAAGAAAAACCTGTCAGGGTGGCTCGCTGGGAGGTCCAACTAGGGATCTTTATGCCCTGCAGCCACCCCAGGGCCCACGTTGGGGGTTTAGGACAGGTCCCTAACACTTCTGAACTGACTCTGCGTCCGTGCACTTTAACTTGTCTGTTTGCCCAAATGTCTCTGGAAAAATGCTAGCACTTTTATAATTTTATACTTTTGTACTTTTATACTATTTACCTTGTTATGCAACGTTTAAGAAATCTGCCTCCCATAAAGGGAAGATAGTTTTGTTATATTAAAAAGAATATTCCTGGGTGTTACTTCTTTTGCAGCCCGTGGACGTGCTGTGTTTTACCAGGGGGGAATGTGGCGCCCCTGAGGGTTCGACCGCCACAGGGATGCTGCACTTCTTTAATGGAGTGTGGTGTTCCTCCTCTGAGGTAAGGCCAGTGTGATAGTCGTGACCCAACCTCTTGCATCCAACACCACATTTCTCCACCAGAGGGAGCTAGTATGCACTAGGTGCTGCTCCCCTGGTTACAGGGAGACTGGGGAACACAAAGTGGTAGGAACCAGTTAGTGGGTGAGGGTGGAGGACTTACAAGTTAGTTACACTTTAGATTTGATATTTAATAGATTGCCATCTTGGCTCTGTGTTCTTTGACTGTTCTTCGATTGTGATCTCCCTCCCTGAGAGTGGATCCTGTGTGGACCTGCAGTAGATGGGGACACGGCCCTCGCACCTTAGCCTTGGGGCAGGTTGCAGATAAAGAATGTCTCAACCCGGTCAAGAACCATAATCAAGAAGGCCTGGGGTTAAGAGTGTGGCTCCACAGCAAATGGATCCCAGGCGCAGGATGCAGACGGAGCGGTGTACGCCACCTGTCCTCGCCTACCTGATATATTCAGAGGGACTCTGGCTGCAAGAGGGGTACCGGCCCCCGACACCCGGCCTTGCTACTCTAAGTCCTGGACGGGAAAGCCCGGTTAGGCCCAGAGGATCCCACCGGGTATCGGACGGAGCGGAGCTGCCCCCGTGCCCTGGTTCTGAGAGGAGCTCAGGGGGAGACCCGACCCATTTGCACACACATGGACAGGAAGGGAATCGGTCTGTAGTTCAGGAACACTCTGCTGTAGGGCCGCGACTGAATGCTGGACTTACTCGGAGGTTGTCGGACCCCCTGCCTCTGGTCAACCCGGATGAGCCCACAACATCTTCCTTTTAATGTGACAGCCCTGAGCACGGGTCGGGTCCGGGCCACGGCTGCATCCCATCTCTCCATCACAGGACCCGACACCGAGTCCCCCAACACCCAGGGTAAACTAAAAGGGCTTACACCAGACGTTCGAGGCGTCACACAGACATCTGTTCTGAAGAAATATATTGACAAGCTGCAGCCGAGCAGTGGCCGCTGAATGATTGCAGTGGCCATGTGACACAAAGATGTATAGATTGTTTATTATCTTCTATGGGGCCCTGTTGAGATTGAGCAAAGGTTATCCAGTAGACAACCCCCTAAAATGATCAGTATTTCAATTGAAGTAAATGTTAGAAACGTGAGACTTGGCTGTGTTTCATGCTCCTCTGACTTCTGCTTCTGTCACCAGGCACTGCCATATTCACTCTGCGGGTGGCGCTGGCCATAAAGGGGATGTCAGAACCAGCAGTTCTGGATGGCGCAGACTCTGTCCAGCCACTATGGTTAGAGTGGGTGTGTGTGCTGTACAGCTGAAGTTATCAGCCCCCTGCACCTGCCAATTGGAGAGCAGCACACCCTACTAAACCTTCCATCTTGCTGCTGGAAGGTGACAGATATAGCTTTGTGCTTCCCTGGTTTAGGTCTGTGATTTGTGCTCCTGTTTAATATTGTGTTTTCCGGTTTTGACCTCGGCTTGTTTTTGACATTCCTCCTGCCTGACGATTTTGTACCTTTGCGGTCCTCTTGGTTTTAGAACCGGCTACCTGACTATCCATCTGGCCAGCTTGAGCCGCAAAATGGCAGCTGACTACGTGGCCCTTGCCCAGGGACCCTGTGTAAGTCCAGATCTCTGTATATGGGTTAAAGGGTGAAGACTAGGACAACCCCAGGGCTCTGGAAAACTGAATAGCTTGCCAAGCCTGTTCGCAGTAGCCATTTTAGAGCAGCTAAGCAACTACTGACAGAGCCGTGTTACAGTGTTACTGCAAGTAGTAGAAGTCACTGTCACTTGCAATACTTGAAACAGCATCCCATAGAAAAACAGATCCTTAGTCATTAAAGGGGTATTCCTATCTCAGTCATTCATATCTGCCTCTATGCAGGGATGTCAAATTCAAAACACACAGAGGGCCAAAATTAAAAACTTGGACAAAATCGCAGGCCAACTATTATGCAGTATAATGGCCACAGATAGTCCTTAATACAGTATAATGGGCCCCACACAGTACTCCATACAGTATTATGGGCACCACATAGTCCTCCATACAGAATAATGTGTCCCACATAGTCCTCAATGCAGAATAATGGGCACCATATAGTCCTCAATACATAGTAACATAGTTTTTAAGGTTGAAGGAAGACTAAGTCCATCTAGTTCAACCAATAGCCTAACATGTTGATCCAGAGGAAGGCAAAAAAAAAACTATGTGGCAAACACTAAGCTCCACATTGGGGAAAAAATTCCTTCCTGACTCCATACGGCAATCAGACTAGTTCCCTGGATCAACGCCCTATCAAGGAATCTAGTATATACACTGTGTCAGGGCCGGCGTCAGCACCCGGCGCACCCGAGCAAGTGCCAGGGCCCTGAGCAGGCGAGGGGCCCACTCACGGTTGGGCACCCCGCCGGGCTATGGGCGGAGGAGAGCGGTGTCAGCGCCTGCCCTTCTCCCCCGCTTGCTCAGGGCCCCGGCAGCCGGATACTTACCTCTCCCCGTGCCTCTGCAGATACGCTGTCTTCCTGCTGTGCGCTCTCTGTGACGTCTCAGGTCAGAGGGCGCGGTGACGTCTTTCCACCGCGCCCTCCCCTGAGCCGTCACAGGCAGCACAGAGCGGGAAGACGCCAGCAGCGCTGGAGTCCGGAGCAGCGGCAGGAGGAGGAGTGCGGTGAGTGTTTGATTTTTCTTTTTTAACGTATGGAGGCATAAGGCATAATATGGGGGGATGACATCCTGCATGGGGCATTATAAAGGGGGAGGGGGGGTGACATCCTGCATGGGGCATTATATAGAGGGGGGGTGACATCCTGCATGGGGCCTTATGAAGAGGGGGGGTAGATCCTGCATGGGGCATTATATGGAGGGAGACGTGACAACCTGCATGGGGCATTATATGGGGGGGGGGTGACATCCTTCATGGGGCATTATAAGGGAGGGGGTGTGTGTGACATCCTGCATGGGGCATTATAAAGAGAGGGGGGTGGTATCCTGCATGGGACATTATATGGGCGGGTGTGACATACTGCATGGGGCATTATAAGGGAGAAGGGGGGGGGTGACATCCTGCATGGGGCATTATATAAAGGGGGGGTGACATCCTGCATGGGGCATTATAAGGGGAGGAACAGCCTGCATGGGGCATTATAAGGGGGGGAACAGCCTGCATAGCGCATTATGTGGGGGGAACAGCCTGCATGGAGCATTATAAGGGGGGGGGACAGCCTGTATGGGCCATTATGTGGGGGGAACAGCCTACATGGAGCATTATAAGGGGGGGAACAGCCTGTATGGGGCACTATGTGGGGGAACAGCCTGCATGGAGGATTATATGGGGACCAGTATCCTGTATGGAGCGTTATATGGGGGCCAGTATCCTGTATGGAGCATTATAAGGGGACCAGTATCCTGTATGGAGCGTTATATGGGGGTCAGTATTTTGTATGGAGCGTTATATGGGGGCCAGTATTCCGTATGGAGCGTTATATGAGGGCCAGTATTCCGTATGGAGCGTTATATGGGGGCCAGTATTCCGTATGGAGCGTTATATGGGGGCCAGTATTCCGTATGGAGCGTTATATGGGGGCCAGTATTCTGTATGGAGCGATTCGCCGGTTTCTGAGCTATTGTGGAATTTACAATAGATATCACTCATGTAATGTAGGAAGTGAAATCTTTGCATTGTACTATATATATATTTCTCTGTGGTATCTGTGCATCATGAATCCTGGTATGTATTAAAGGGGCCCACTGAGACTCTTTCGCCCGGGGCCCACAAAAACCTGGAGCCGACCCTGCCTCCAGTCCTGCCCCTGTGTGCTAGTGTGTGAATTCCAGCCCGGCCCTGTTGGTATGTGGACTCCAGTGTATGCTTCCGTGTGGACTAAAAGGTTGGTGTGTGGAGGACTCCAGCCCAGCCCCTGTGTGTGTGGCTTCCAGTCCTTGTGTGTTGGTGTGTGACCTCCATCCCTGTCTGTTGGTTTGTGGCCTCCAACCCTGCCCCTGTGTTTTAGTGTGTGGCCTCCAGCCCCTGTTTGTTGGTGTGGGGCCTCCAGCACCTGTGTGTTTGTGTCTGGCCTTTATGTGCTGGTGTGACCCCCAGCATCGCCGGTGTGCTGGTGTGTGGCTTCCAGCCCCTGTGTGTCCGCACATGTGTGGCATCCAGTCCATGTGTTAGTCGGTATGTTGCCTCTATAGCGCACCTCCTATGCGTTGGTGTGTGCCCTCCAGCCCCTATGTGCTTGTGTGTTGCCAAGCCACTGTTTGTTGGTGAGTGGCCTCCAGCCTCTGGGGCCCCGATGAAATGATCTCTAAAAAACCTAAAGTTAAAGATGACACATTTCCTTTGTATTTTAGGCAAAAAAGATATATACCGTATATACTCGCATAAGCCGAGTTTTTCAGCACATTTTTTTTGCTGAAAAAGCCCCCCTCTGCATATACTCAGGTATATACCCGAGTATATAGAAATTCCGTTGGTAAATAGTGGAGGGCAGTGTTGCGGCAGCGGAGGAGCGGGGCACACCCAGTAGCCGGCTGCTGCAACTACCACGCGTGCCCGCTGCTAAAGGGAGATGAATATTCCGTCTTCTCCACTCCCATGGGCGTGGAGAAGAATGAATATTCATTTTCTTTAGTAGCGGGCACAGAGGAGCGCTGAGCTGTGGCTCCTGCTGACAGTACCCGCTACTTAACAGAATGCATATTCACTCCTCCCCACGGCCATAGAGAGGAGTGAATATGCCGGAAGCTCACATCAGCATCTGAGAACGCTTGCCTGTGACGCCATGCGCTGCTCGGATGCTGACATGAGCTGCTGCAGCAGAACAGGACGCAGAGGTATGCATGGCCTCCAGTCCCTGAGTGCTAGTGTGTGGCCTCCATCCCAGCCCTTGTGTGTTGTTGGTTGGTGTGTGGCCTCAATCAGTGTGTGGCCTCCAGCCCCTGTGTCTACGGTGTGTGGCCCCCAGCCCCTTTGGTTGATATGTGGATTCCAGCCCTGCCCGTGTGTTGCTGTCTGTCCCCAGCCCTTGTGTGTTGTTGTGTGGCCTCCAGCCACGGTGTGTTGATGTATGGCGTGCCCCTGGGTGTGCTGATGTGCGACCTCCAGCCCAGCCCATGTGTTACTGTGTGGCCCCCAGCCCTAACCCTGTATCTTGAAGTGTGAACTACAGCCCTACCCCTATGTGTTGGTCCGTGGACTTAGTGTGTGGACTACAGCCACTGTGTGTTGGTGTGTGGACTCCAGCCCCTGTGTGTTGGTGTGTGGACTCCAGCCCCTGTGTGTTGGTGTGTGGACTCCAGCATGACAGGGATCTTCATTTTTACTTTCATTCTTAATGCTTTGTCTTTACTTCCTAAATATCTTTCTATTTTGTGTTCTTTTTTGGAATGACTGTATAGATTTGTGTGCATGATATTTAATTGACCTATAAACCACTTCAACAGTCTTAAGATTCCCAGGAAGGGATGGTCCAGCAGGTGCTCCTGGAGAAAGAGGCCCTCCTGGGCCATCGAGGCCCTCCTGCTCCAGCAATGCAGAGACTAATGGATCAGGGTAGTTATTACAATTATTTAAGCCCATAAACTTTATTTCTAAATGTATGTTGACAACTAGCATCCCACTGTAGGAAAAGAAAAGCAGAACACATGTAGGAAATAGATTCATCAGATCTGTAGGTAACAGATTCAGAAAAACTGCCTAGCCCCTGTGTGTGTTGGTATGTGGCTTCCTGCCCAGCCTTGTGTCAATGTTGGTGTGTGGCCCCCAGCCTCTGTGTGGCCTCTAGGATCCATGTGTCGTGGTGTGTGGCCTCCAGCCTATGTGTGTCAGTCAGTGTGTGGCCTCCAGCACATGTGTGTTGGTGTCCACGTACCCGCCAGCCCAGGTGTGTGACCTCCAGATCCTCTGTGTTGCTGTGTGTCCTCCAGACTAGTGTTGAGCGAATTTGTTCATCATTTCAAATTCATGTTCGTGTTTGGGGTTCCGGCTTGTTCGTGCCAAAAAATTGTCTCCGCCCACGAACATCCCTGATTTGCTGTCACGTAGATGCTACGCTGTCCTTGGTGTCCGTGAACTCCAGCTCCTGTGTGGTTCTGTGTGGACTCCAGCCCCTGTGTTGTTTCTGTCGGTGTGTGGCCTCCAGCATAACCCCTGTGTCTGTTGGTGTGTGGCCTCCACCTGTGTGTTGGTGTGTGGCTTCCACCTGTGTGTTGGTGTGTGGCCTCCAGCCCTGTCCCTCCTGTGTATTGGTGTGTGTGTGGCCTCCAGCCCAGCCTGTGTGTTGGTGCGTGGCCTCCAGCCCAGTCCCTGTGTGTTGGTGGTGTGTGGCCTCCAGCCCAGTCCCTGTGTGTTGGTGTGTGGCCTCCAGCCCGGTGTGTGGCCTCCAGCCCAGCCCTGTATGTTGGTGTGTGGCCTGGGGCCTCTGTGTGGCCTCCAGCCCATGTGTGTTGGTGTGTCTCCAGCCCATGTGCCTCCAGCCCAGACCCTATGTGTGTGGTCTTCAGCCCAGACCCTATTTGTTGGTGTTTGTCCTCCAGACCCTGTGTGTTGGTGTGTGGTGGTCTCCAGACCCTGTGTGTTGGTGTGTCACGTGTGTGTCCTCCAGCCTGTGTGTTGTTGTGTGGCCTCCAACCCAGCCCCTCTGTGTTGGTTTGTGGACTGCCCAGCCCATGTGTGTTGGTGTGTGATCTACAGACCCTGTGTGTTGGTGTGTGGCCTCCAGCCAAGCCCCTGTGTGTTGCTTTGTGGCCTCCAGCTCAGCCCCTATGTGTTGGTGTGTGGCCTCCAGCCCAGCCTCAGTGTGTGGCCTCAAAGCCCCAGTGTGTTGGTGTGTAGCCTCTAGCCCAGCCCCTGTGTGTTGGAGGATGGCTTCCAGCACTGCCCCTGTGTGTTGGTGTGCGACCTCCAGCCCAGCCCCTTTGTGTTGTTGTGTGGCATCCAACCCAACCCAGCTCCTGCCTAACCTAGCCCAGGGCACACACCAGCATCTAGAGGGACTGGAGGCCATGCACCAACTCACAGGGGCTGGAAACCAAAACACCAACATAGCTAAGGGCTTAGCTGGAAATCACACACCAACACACAGGTATCCTACAAATAAATGGAGTATAAATCCCACAGAACAACATGACTATTAAAATATAAATTTTATTAAATTCCAATATAAAAGACACACACAATTTGCTTAAAACAGTAAATAGGTCCCTTGGGGTAGGAATCACACAAAGTCAGTTTGGCAGGTAGGTCTAGGTTCAGATGGTGTCATTCAGGGAATATGGAGAGTATAAAGACTGGCACTTAAAATAAATATCGCGAGTCATCAGTCCACAGCAACAGAATCTATATGTATAGGAATGCCAAGATCCAAACATATGAGTCTTAGTCTATACAATTGAACTAGATAAAAGTAAACCACAATGTGCTAGTTCTATAGTCAAAGACACAATATAAATATATATGGCTAGAAAAAAATCATCATCATCCTTCAGATGCAATAAGAGATAATGTGAGCTGTATATATTGGATTAACCCATTAAGTTATGTGCCATAAAGTTGATACAGGTTATATAATACAAGCTTCCAAATGACTCACCCATCTGTGCAGTAACCCCTATGCCGCACTGAAGCCCCGACGCGCGTTTCGCGTATTGCTTCTTCTGGAGGCTGTGATGGAGCGTGTGGATCGCCATCTTTAAATGCCCAGTGTAATTAAGATACCGGTGTTAATGCCGATGTGTGCGGCGCGTGCGAGAGTCACCGCCCCCCCAAGACGCGTCATATCCGGCCATTTCCTGACGGGGCTGTGGGCTGGAACAATGCGTTCCAGTGACGTCAGAGGCCCGCCTCCCCATCATACGGAAGCCTTCACGACGCGACGGGCTGGGGCGGCCCTGCGCACGCGCAGCTCAGCAATAAACAACGTGAGGAAGAAATAGCAACTGGGCAAGTATCCTGATACATACAGGCCATGCATTTAGCAACAATATATGTGAGCACAACATAAGCACCCATTATATGTACCATCAGGACATGCCAAAAAGAGGGAGGAATGAATATAACCATCATATATTATCAGTCCACAGTGTTCTAATACCCATATCTCATAATCAAAAAACAGATAAAAATATATCCTCTGTATCATCACATAAATGGGGCTTATTGGTATAGATCTTGTTATGTTGATGGTATCCAGAGTTTAACATGTAGGGGGTTCATTTCATCCATGCTGGAAGAGGCATGTCCAAATAAAGTTGAAATTAGTCCAAATTATGGTCCAAGTATGTATCAAAAAGCAAATATACTGAAAAAGACAACAAAACAAATAATAATTTAAAATCCACACATAAATAAAAAAGGGAGAGAAAGAGAAGAAATCAATCTACAAATAAGGAGCAAAGCTATTAAGCTCATTGAGACCCCTAGGGGTCACAGTGTCCAGGACAGCTATCCAGCGGCACTCCAGCTGCGCCAAAATACGCTTGTGGTCCCCACCCCGACTACCGAGGTGTATCTGATCGATGCCTCTAAATTTGAGGCATGAGGGATCACAGTTGTGGCGCAGCTTGAAGTGCCGCGGGATGGTCTTAAGTAGCGCTAAATCAGAGACCTCACGTGCCGCCACTATAGCTCGCACGTGTTCTCTCACTCGGACCCGAAATTCCCTAGATGTAAGCCCCACATAACTCAAATTGCAGGAACATTGGGCCACATAAATAATATGCGTGGAGCTACAGGAAATATGACGGGTAATCTTGAAGTTCCGTGCGCCATCCGTGGATGAAAATGTCATGGCCCTCTCTATATTCCTGCAAGCCAAACAGGACCCACACGGATAACAACCCCACCTTGGTTTTCCAACTCCGAACAGAGTGGTTGAGGGGGCGACATAGTGGCTTCTTACCAAAGAGTCTTTTAGACTTTTACCCCGCCTTGCTGTCATTAGTGGTCTCTCAGGTAAAACTTGATTAAGTGTAGGTTCCGTTTTTAGTATGGGCCAGTGTCTGGATAGAATCTCACGTATTTCCCGCCAACGGTTATTGTAGGTGGAAATAAATCTGATGGGGGAGTCTCTCTCCTCCTGTTTTTTTGTATTTACTAGGAGGGAGACTCGTGGAGTCCTCCTTGCACGTCTATAGCCCCTTTTAATACTTCGTGCACTGTATCCGCGATCCCGAAATCTATGGTTGAGGTCCCGAGCCTGAGCCTCAAAAGCCACCTCTGAGGAGCAAATGCGTTTCATTCTAAGATACTGTCCTACAGGAATGGCCCGGATGGTAGAAGAAGTGTGTGCTGAAGTAGCATGCAACAAGGAATTGACCGACGTCTCCTTGCGGAAGACGTTGGTCTCCATCCTGCCATCCTGCTGGACAGTGATCCTGATATCCAGGAATTCAATTTCTCTCCGATTATACTTATATGTAAGTTTGATGTTCCGATCATTATGATTTAAGGAGGAAATAAATTCATGAAGCTCAGGTTCGGGGCCCTGCCAAATAGAAAAAATGTCGTCAATGTATCTATACCAGCACTGCGCATGGGAGGCGGCGCCCGCCCCATCCCCGAAAATCTCCCTCTCCCAAAAGCCGAGAAAAAGATTAGCGTAAGATGGGGCACACGCCGCGCCCATCGCAGTGCCGCGTTTCTGAAGAAAAAACCTATCTTTAAAAATGAAAAAATTATGAGTCAGTATAAATTGTAATAATTCCATCAACAGTGCACGAAGTGGGGCATTTAAATCACTAGACTCCAGGAAGAACTCCACGGCTCGTAAGCCATCCTCATGTCCTATGCTCGTGTAAAGTGACTCCACATCAATAGCCACCAAGGTCATGTCCGTATCCAAATGCAAACCCTCTATTTTCCTCAGGACGTCACCAGTGTCCCTGACATAGGAGGGCAGTGTCTCCACCAGTGGGTGAAGATAATGTTCAATGAACTTACAAACTGGATCACACAGCCCTCCAATGCCAGAGACAATGGGACGCCCCGGGGGGTCCGTAAGGCTCTTGTGGACCTTAGGTAGCAAATAAAATGTTGGAGTCACTGGAAATTTGGTGCATAGGCCATCAAAAATCTTTTTAGGGATGGTACCCTGCTCATAAGCTCGTTCCAGAATGTCAAGAAGTTCAGCCATAAAGGCTGTTAGTGGATTGTTAGATAGAGAGATATAAGAGGCTTTATCCCGGAGTTGTCTAAAGGCCTCCTTCTCATATTTTGCGACTGGCCAGATCACAACGTTCCCTCCCTTGTCTGCCGGTTTAAATACCACGTCCTTCATAGATTGGAGTTCCCTGAGTGCTTTTCTCTGTTCTGGTGTAAAGAGTTTTCTCAGGTCATTACTCACCATTTTATTAAAAATTTCAATCTGGGGGCAAAGAGAGAAGGGAGGGAAGGTGGTAGATCTGGCCAGGGCAGTAGTGGGGAAGGTACCTGAGGAGGCCGGAGTACTCTCTCTCTCCAATTCTTCCAATATGGATAGAGCCTCTCTCTCTTGGGTCGTATCCAGCAGCTGGCATGTTGGTTTAGTGTGTAATTTGCGTAATAGCACCTTCCTGAGGAAAAGTTGTAAATCCTTTAGTGCTGAAAAAAAGTTATAATTATTAGTCGGAACAAAGGTTAAACCCAATGACAGTACTTCATTTTGACTTTCTGAAATGTTAGTTCTCAATTTTTTCTCCAGAGATTGTGGAGGGGTTGTTTTCCTTTTGGAGTTATATTTCCCCTTCCACTGACCATAATGCGCATTACTATTCCCAACCTGCATTCCCTTTGGTGCTTCTTCCTCCATAGATGATAGGGAGGAGATTGAGTTCCACCGATTCCTCGGCCTTGTTTTGTTATGGCCTTTTCTGCCTCGCCATCTGTAGACCTTGTTTTGTTTAAAATCTGCAAGATCTCTTTGGTATTTCTTAGTTTTGGAGGCCACTATGTCTTTTTCCCATTTCATAAATTCCCTGTCAAGATCCTGATTAAATTGATTGAGGGCTTCAGGGGTTAACTTGGTGGATAGTGAGTCCTGGAGTTGGGTAATCTCCAACTCAATGCTATGTAGGGACTGTTCTTTAGATCTAATTAAAAGTTCCATGTGCCCCTTAGAGCAGGTGGATGAGATGTCCTCCCATTGTTGTTCCATTGAGACATCTTTAAACTCAAATGCCAGAAAGACCTGGACACGAAGACCCCTAGGGATCAGTCCCTTAATAATATAACGCTCCAAAAAGGCCTTATTCCACCAAAGGCGGATCTTTTTATTGTGTAGGTCTTTCAATTTAAGTATCAAATCATCACTCTCCCTTGTATTTAAAATCACAGTAGATTCCTCCCCAAAGACCTTATTTAGTTGGGTGAGCCAGGTCTGCTCACGCTTTTTATGATCCATATGTTCGGACCCAGATGCTGTGAAAAGACACAGAATTAGCCAGACATAAACAGTGAACCGAACTAAATGGTGTAACATTAGTAGCATATTAGATGCTAGGGATACTCCCAACTAGACACATATCCTACAAATAAATGGAGTATAAATCCCACAGAACAACATGACTATTAAAATATAAATTTTATTAAATTCCAATATAAAAGACACACACAATTTGCTGAAATCCACACACACCAACTCACAGGGGCTGGAGGCCACACACCAACACACAGGGGGGGGCTGGAAATCACACACCAACATACAGGGATTCTGGAGTCCATACACCAACACCCAGGGACTTGAGGCTACACTCTCAACATATAGGGGCTGGAGTCCAAACACACCAACTCACAGGGGCTGGAGGCCACACAATGACACACAAGGGCTGGAGGCCACATACCAACACACAAAAGCTGGGGGGCACACACCAACACACAGGGACTAGGGGACACACACCAACACTGCGGAGGCTGGAGGCCACACACTAACAAACAGGGTCTGGGCTGTAGACCACACACAACACACATTGGGCTAGAGGCCACACAGCACCAACACACAGGGGCTGCCTCGGGCCACACACCAGACTGGAGGCCAGTCTAGTGTTGAGCCACCCCCGTAGTGTTCGAGTTCGGTTCGGTTCGTCGAACACCCGTATGTTCGCCGAACTGTTCGTCAAACTGTTCATCAAACACCTTCGAACACCGTTAAAACCAATGGCAGGCAAACAAAAACACATAGAAAACACATAGAAAACACTTCAAAGGTGTCCAAAAGCTGACAAACTGCTCAGAAGACACAACTAACACATGGAAAAGTGACAAGTACATATAGTCATGCGAAAAGAAAAGAGGTGGAGGAGTAAAAGGAGGGGGAGACACAGATATAGGCATGTCATGCCCTTCTAAAACCAAAAAAGTGAGAAGACGACACGGCCAGTCCGTTCCTGCCCGTGCGACCTCCGTGTCGCCGGGTTTGTGCCAGAGCTGCGGTGGACCCTGATGGCTTGCCCCCCTCTCCCAATACTCGTGCCTGTCCGCTGGTGGGTTGAGCGAGCCCCCCTGCGGTGGAGGTGTAGCACCCTGAGGATTCGGCTGCTACAGGGGTATTACACCTCAAGCCAGAGGTGTGGTATTCCACTCCCGGGTAAGGATGGAGTGTGGAACTGAGCTCAGTTAGCTGCATGCACTACACACATCCCATTTCCGAGGAACAGACCAACGGTACTCCCACTTAGAAATGTGCAGGTACGACCGAGTCTGTTCCTGGCTGGAGTGGGAGGGGGGTGGTACATCCCAGTAGTGTAGGGGCAGATAGGGGGAGCAGCCTGGGTAAGGTTAGGAGCTCATTGGGTGCTGGTCACCTGAGCTCACACATAGAGGGAGTATATAAGGTGGGCACCATCTAAGATCAGGGTCAGTCTGTGAGAAGTCAGTCAGTCAGTAAGTCTTTGCAGAGGAGTGGAAGAGAGCAGAGGAGCAGAGCAGCCCCAGAGCCAAGAGTGAGAGAGGAGAGAGAAAGACCCAGAGGGGGAGAAAGAAGGAACTCTGAGAGCCCAAACTAAATCAAAGGGTGAAGAGTTGGCAACAGGGTACCGGATCCCAAGCTGGCAGAGGCTACAGCACACCTTAGCCAGGAACCGGAGGCCGTGGGCAGAATCTGCCACGGCCACCCACTATATCCACCCGGAAGGCAGACCACGCATAGGGTCAGGGAACCCAGAGACAAGGGTTCGCCAACAAGAGGCCCGAGGGAGCCGGACATAGGTGGATCCCTGGTGGGGAAGGCCGGAGAAGAGGACAGGACAGAAAGGGAGCTCAGAACCACGCTCCAGAACTACTTGGGGGTTGGCCGAGTCCAGGACCTGGTGGACGCAGCGCGGCTCGGGTGGTCACTCAAGGCCGGAGTGACCGGTACAAGAACAGCAGTAAGTAAAGAACCCTGAACTGCACAACCCGACTCTGACTCTCATTACCATCATCCCTGCACTTCCACAACCACCATCCTCTGCACCTGACCCCCTGAGGCTATACCCCTCCCGTTGGGGGTTATACTACCTAAGCTGCACAAACACCATCAGCCTCAGCGGACCCTGCTGCAGCGGCGGCCGTAGTGACCGCAATTCAACGGGTGGCGTAGTCGACATAAAGAACTTTAGTAACATCAGTAAGGACTGCCACACACTGAGCTTGACACCCTGGGCACGGACCGGGTCACAGCCACTCGGAGACTACAACCCCCATCTGATCCGGCTCCGGGTATCCCCCAAACAACACTGGCCCAGGGGGCGCGTCAGAGGCAGGTCTAATCTTTTTAATTTAAATTGTCTCTCTAATTTGAATGAGTACACTTTAAATCCTTTTACAAGGATCTATTGGAGGGCAAGTCTCATGCCAGCAGCCACGGTTGCAGGAGGAGGACGAGGCGGAGCTTGCCGTGTGCTGCTGTGTTTGGTGTGTGGAGAGAGCTCCTGGGAAGGGAGGTTTTGCCTTTTCCATCTGGGACTTTTTGTCTGCCCCCTTCCCAGGAAAGGAGACTTGCTGTGGGATTGGCCTCCGGGGCTGGGCCCCCAGCTCCTGCCCCCTGGTCCAAGCCGGCGGGGGGCAGGAGGAATACCATCGTGGCTGGGATGACCAGGTCCGGAAAAGGCAAGGGGTCCGTCATGAAGACCAGAGGGACCCCCGAGGCCACGGCCACGGCAGCTCCTCCCCCCGGAGGTAGGCAGAGTACGTGCAGGGGTGCTGCAGCGGTGCCCCCTGATTGGGGCACCAAGGTGGCGAAGGAGTCCACTGTCATCTATGGCTCCCGCATCCATGCGCACCTCTGCGAGTATGAGGACACCTCTAGGAAGCTAAAATCCCTCTGGGGGGAGTTGAGGGTAGCTCAGGAGAGGTCCGACAGGGCCTCTAGCAGCAAGAAGCCTGAGCTATCTGCCGCGGTCAGGAGGATTAAGAAGGCCATCCAGGAGGTGGAGAACCGGCGGTGTACCATCCTGGCCGGCAGCGGGCCATTCAGAGAAAAATTGGAGAACGACGACCGGTTCAGAGCCATGGCCGGTGGATCTCTGGAGGGGTCACGGAGCTCCAGCCAGGTGGTGGCGGTGGAGGATGAGGAGGAAGAGGACTGTGAGGAGGAGGTTGCGCCCTACCCGCCATCTGGTGGCCTGGTAAGTGATCTCCAGGCATCGCATAGCGGGATAGCCCCTCAGCAGATGGCTCTCCCGTCTGACTCTAGCCCTTCAGAGGGCAGCGGGAGCGAAGGGGAGGATGAGGATGGTGGTAGTACTAGTGAGGGGGGCTGCCTCGTCATGAAGCAGATCAGGCAGATTGAGTCCCCGGTACGTTTTAGCCAGCTGACGTTCGGGGACGAGATCTGCGAGGACGAGGCAACCGGGAGGGGGATGAAGAGGAAAGCGAAGAGAGCTATGAAAAAGAAAACATCGGTAACACATAAATTTGTGTATGTCCCCCTCTCTGAGGCCCCCCGGTCCCGTTGTGAGGCACCCGCCACCCACCCCGGCTCGGGCCCTGATGTGGGTCCGCAGCGAGGGGGCAGGGAGACTATAGGCCATGGCACGCAGAGCGCCGCCTCTGTTTGCAGTAATGAAGGTGGTGTGTCGGATGTGTCTGACATGGAGCATGGCACGGAGGGCGGCCCGGCGGCGGGCAAAAACCATGGTGGTGCTCAGGCTGGGTCCCCTGTGGGAGAGGGGGCTGGCCTGGCACCTGGTGTGCCTGCTGGAGTGCGGGGGGCGGCGAGCGTAACTGCCGCTGCCACCTGCACTGCTGGCGGCACACCGGCAGCCGGGGCCGCATCTCCAGCGGCGTGTGCTGGGAAAGTGTCTGGGTCCCTCACTCACGGATCCGTTAAATCTGGATCACTTTTGGGGACCCAGGCACCCGGTAAGGCATCTGGCGGGGCAAAAAGTGCGGGGCCTGCAGCTCCGGCAGAGCCGGTTCGTAAAAGGAAGGTGGTGGGGCCTGCTCCCCCGGCGGGGTCCGTGGCGAAGTCGGGGCCCCCGGCGCGGGGGCCCAGTAAGGGGTCGGCGCTGAGGGCTCTGCCGCCGGTGGACACCGAGGGGGAGTGGCCTAGCCTGGGGCCGGCCGCCGGAGTTGCTGTGGCCAAGCTCTTTGTGGCTAAGGGAGTGACGGTGGGGGGTGCTGTGCCTCCGGGAATTGGTACCGCTGGACCGGGGACCCCCTGGGCCGGTTTTGGGGGTCCCGTCGTGGCCATTTTTGGGGACCCCCGGTGCACATGGGAGCGGGGCGAGTGGGGTGATTGTGGACACAAATGGGGATGGTGTGGGTACGAATGTGTCTGTGGCTGAGGATGCAAATGGTGGGGTGTCTGCGGTAGGGTGCGTGAATGGAGTGTCTGTTGGTAGCGGGGAGCACGGGAGGGGGACTGGTCCATCTACTCCCCCGGCCGCGAGCCCCCGGAGTTTTGCGGGGGTAGCGGCCGGGGCCTCGGGGTCCTTTCGGGGGGTTTCCTCGCCTCTGGACCTCAGGGACGGTGACTTGCGACGCCGTTTTCTGGAGGCCCTCAAGAAGGGAGAACGGACGATCACGGTAGAGGGAAGAGAGGTGGATCTGGCCTTTTGGCTGGACAGGCATGGCCAGGCTGCCTTCCAAGATAAAAGGGAGGGGGAAACAGTGTGGTCCCTCCCGACAGCCGGGCAGGGGGTGACCAGGAGGAATGTGGTCCGTCTTCGGTGGAGGGGCAGTGAAGCGTGCCCGCCTAGAGCGAGGGTCGTGGAGCTCCTCCTGAAGATGGACTTCAGGGCAATTGACATCTTTGCCCTGATCCATCCTTTTGGTACCTCCATCTTTGACATCAGTTTTGTTCGGCCGGAGGGCTTAGAGCTTTTCTGGTCGAATTTTGAACTGGTGAAGGGGGAGCCCGGCTGGCGAGACTTTGCCGTACAGGCGGTGTCTCGCCAAAATGGCGTAAAGAGGGTGACCGTTCTAACAAATAACGAGTCACTCTCAGGGATCGATATTATGACGTGGCTTTCTCGTTATGGGGAAGTCACAGAGGTCCCAAAGAAGAACAGGGACGAGTTTGGCATTTGGTCAGGGGGCTGGACATTCATGATGAAATTGAAGGTTTCAGGTGGTACTGTCACTCACATCCCCTCCTCGGCATTCCTGGGGAGGGACAGGATCCTGATCTTCTACCAGGGGCAGCCGAAGGTCTGCCACAGGTGCGGTGACCCCCGCCACTTCAGCGTGGGCTGCAAGCTGCAGAAATGTGCCTTGTGTGGCCTGTGGTGACATTAGGTGTCACCTGTGTGGTGATCTAGGTCACCCGTATAGCCGCTGCCCACATTCCTTTTCCAACACCATCTCTGGTCAGGTGGAGGAGGGCCGCGGGGGGGTCTCCAGTGGTTCATCTTCTGCTGGAACTGGAGGTGGGGGCGGGAGGGGAGTTGAGGGGTCAGGGAGGAAAGGCGAGGCGAATACACCTGCCCACCAGTGGCAACAGGTGAGGCGCCGAAGGGACAGGGGGCAGGATAAGCCCCAGGCGACTGGGGTGATGACTGTCCCCTCCCCGGAGGTTGCAGCCGGAGCCTCTGAGGCCCTGGGGGAAAAGGCGGTGAGCGAGGAGATCAGGAGGATGGAGAGGGAGGAGGCGGCTGCTTCCGATAACTCCTCCCAGTATGAAAGTCTGGATGAGGAGGTGGTGGAGCAGCCAAAAAAATCAGGTGACAAAAGTACCAGTAGTCGGAGGAAAAAGAACAGGAAAAGGGTAAAAAAAACTAAAGCCCCCCCCCCCCTGACCGCTACGGTGCCTACGGAAGGGCTCACCGGCTCCCCTCTGATCCCCCTCTCCGATCGGTTCCAAGCCCTCGATGACTCTGCTGTGTCGGAGGTCGGGGGTAAGGAGCCGGAGACAACATCTGGGGTGCCTTCAGGGGGCGGCGGGGTCTGTCCCCCGGGGGACTCGGCTGCCCCTGGGGGGGTACTGCCCCGGGGTCCGGAGGCGAGGAAACCTGTGCTAGGAAGGAGGTGTCCGATGCTGGAGGGGCGGGCATGGACACCTCGGTATTCCTAAAGAAGAGGGGTGACTCGGGCTCCTCCTCAGAAGGCGAGAGGAAAAAGGGGGGGTACGGGGAAAAAGAAGGCCATCTAACTCAATCACCCATGATGGCGGAACCTACCCCGTTGACTCTGGCGTCGATTAATCTCGCCAGTATAAAGTCAGATGCGGCCAGATTTACGGCCTTTGATTTTTTCACCCGAGTTGAGGCTGACATTTTATTTTTGCAGGAGACCAGACTAACGGACATGGGGGCCATTTATAAAGCAAAGAGGGAGTGGAGGTGTGGGCCCTCATACTGGTCTCTTGCGGCCGAGCCGTATAGCGGGGTAGCGGTCCTTTTTAAGGCCGCTTCGGTGGAATGCAGACGGGTGATTGAGGTAGAAATGGGGAGGTGCTTGGTTCTTGACGTCTTCATGAGGGGACAGGAGCTCCGGCTCATTAATATCTACGGCCCGCAATCTAAGTGGGACCGTAAATGTCTGTTCCGGAAGGTCAAGCCCTATCTTTTTACAAGCCGGCAGGTGGTCTTCGGTGGGGATTTTAACACTGTAACTAGATCCCGTGATAGGGGAGGCCCCGGAGACCGGCTGGCTTGATAGCATAGCCCTGAATAGCATAGCAAGTGAAGCTCGCCTGGTGGATGTCCACATCTGGCACACCCCAAGTCACGGGGGTTTCACCTTTCATAGGGGTAGCAGTAGGTCTAGGATAGATAGGTTTTATTTAAAGGAGGAGGCCGTCTCTTCTGCAGTGTCCGCTGTTGAGGTGGAATTCTCCGATCACTGTTTCATTTTCTTTTCCTTGAATGTTACAGAGACCCCCCGGATGGGGAGAGGCCTGTGGAAGCTGAATTCGTCCCTGTTGGAAGAAGCTGATGTAAGACAATCCTTTGAGGAATTTCTTCAGAGCCAGGTACCTCTCTTGGGTCTCTGTAGTACTAAGTCTGAGTGGTGGGAGATCTTCAAAAGAAGGGTTGCAAGGTTCTTCCGTCAGCTCTCGAGCCTCAGGGGCCTGAACAGGCACCGCCTGTATCGGGATCTGGGGAGGAAACTCGAGCAGCTCGTCTCGACTGGAGGGGACCGTGAGGAAATCTCTAGGGTGAAGGCCTTGCTCAAGGGGTGCCAGTATGATAGGCACACATCCTTGGTTTTTGAGAGGGATTTCGGGAGGTACCGCTCGCCCGACCCTTACAGGAACTGCAGGATGTCAGTAAGTTGTAAGGTGGTAACAGGACTGATCAACAGTACAGGGTCCCTGAACAGATCCAAATCAGGGATCCTGGAGGTGGTCAGATCCTTCTACTCGCACCTCTTGGGGGGTAGGGAACCTGATCGGGATGAGATGTCGGCTTTCCTGGCTGAAACCATCCCTGAGCCAGGGGATGACCCCTCTCTTCATGTTTTGGCGGAAGCAATCAGGGAAGAGGAAGTGAGACGGGCGATTGATGGGCTCTGGCCCAAAAAGTCGCCTGGTCCGGATGGCTTAACATCCGAGTTTTACAAGACTTTTAGGGACTCCTTGGTCCCCCTCTTGACTGAGGTGTTTAATGAGTGTCTCTCCTCGGACGCTCTGCCCAGTTCAATGAGGAAGTCAGCCCTGATTATTCTGTCAAAGGGTAAAGACTCGTCCCGTATTGAGAATTGGCGTCCCATAGCGCTTCTCAATACGGACCGAAAGGTTCTGGCAAAGGTGCTTTTTAATCGGTTGGTGAAGTTTGCACCCCGGCTCCTTTCGGGGGCCCAGCACTGCTCTGTTCCAGGCCGCAGTACTTTTAGTGCTGTGCTCGGTGTCCGAGAGGCAGTGGAGCAGAGCAGGGCAGGTCACTGGAAGGGGTACTTGCTGTCCTTAGACCAGGCGAAAGCCTTTGACCGGGTTAACCACGAGTACCTCTGGTCCGTCCTTCTGAGGTACGGTCTGCCCAGGAGGTTTGTTGATTGGTTGAGAGTTTTATACAATGGGGCAGAGACTTTTCCACTTGTGAACGGTTGGGTCGGACCCCCTTTTGAGGTGAATTCTGGTGTCCGCCAGGGCTGTCCTCTGAGCCCACTGTTATACGTGTTTGCGATTGACCCTCTTCTAAGGAGGGTGGAGCGCGGACCGTTGGTGCGAGTCGGGATGGACCAGGCGGAGCCAGATGCCACCTTGAGGGTAGTGGCGTACGCCGATGACGTTTCCCTTTTTGTAACCTCGAGAGGGGAGGCAGATTGGGTCATGTCTGAGGTTGAGCGCTACTCGGTGGCATCCGGGTCCATGATCAACCGGGATAAGTGTGAAAGTCTCTGGCTGGGAGGGGGAGATCCTAGTTTTGATCTCCCGGACACTCTTCCAGGGCCTCAGGCCACAGCAAAAATACTAGGCATCAGTTTCGGCCCGGGGGACTACCCCTAGCAAAACTGGGACGGCAGACTTAAGATTGCCGCCCAGATGGTGGATCAGTGGAAGGGCTGGTCCCTGACCCTGAGGGAAAGGGTTAGCCTGGCCAAAGGGTATTTGCTTCCTTTACTAATATACCTGGGCAGTGTCTGCATCTTGCCAGAGCCTCTTTGGACACGGGTCTACAGCCTGTTCTTTCAACTATTATGGGGGAATAGGCTGAACCTAATCAAGAGGGAGGTCACGTACCGCACGAGGAGACTAGGAGGGTTGGGTATGGTCAACCCAGTGGTGTTCCTAGTAAACACCTTTATTAAGGCAAACATCGCCAACCTCTGGTTAGAGAGGGCTCCTCTGTGGGTATTCTCCTGTAGGGGGTGGTTTCAGCCTTTCTTCCAGGAATGGGAGACAGGAGGGCAGGTGAAGGACCTTCGAACGCCTCATGGGCATCTTCCGGCTTATGCTACCCCGGTTCTGAAGGTGATCCGTCGGTGGGGTCTGGGGGAGTGGGAGATCAGGACCTTGTCAAGGAGGTTACTTGACAATAGGGTCCTGTTGACCCACTTTCAGAAGCCCCTGGCGCTCAAGGATTGCCCAAGCCGGGATCTGGAGGTAGGGCTTGGGTTATTGAACTCTAAACGGATCCCCTTGAAGTTTTGGGACTTGGCTTGGCGCTGCTTCCATGGGAGACTGTATGTGAGGGACAACCTGAAGTACAGGAACTCTGATGACCGGGATTGTCCCCGCGAGGAGTGTGGCGGCATGCTTGAGAGCATGGAGCACTTCCTGCTTCGGTGTCCCTTTAATACAGAGGTCTACAGTAGGGTGGGTGCTTCCATTGGCTGGCCCAGGCTGGCAGGCCTTTCCTATGCGGAGTGGGCCTATGGGGCATTCAGGTCCCTGGGTGGCCGAGATCGGGGCACTGTTTTCTTAGTTAGCTTAGTGACCAGGTTTTACATGTGGAACGCACGGTGCTTAGTGTCCACACAGCAGAAAGCCCTCCCCCGGGAAGAGGTGATTAGGAACATCCTGGGTGACCTGGCAAAAGTGCGCTCGCTGGAGTATGAGAGGCTGGGTGCAGGGAGGGCTTCCCTTCTATGGAGGGGGTTCTCATTCAATGTGCCCTAGGGAGAGTTAGGTTATGTGTGTCTGTGATAGGGTGAGTTAGTCTCCTTCTATACTTTATATTTATTTGTAGGGTCAGGTAGTCGTGTAGGGTCAGGGAGGGACAGACAGGGACAGTCATCAGGGATAGGTATTTTAGTATTAGGTTGGTAGTGAGGGTCAGTGAGGGACAGGTAGGGCCAGGTAGGGAAAGATTGGTAGGGCGTTAGGGACAGGTGTTTTTTTTTTTTGTTTTATTTTGTTTGTTTTTTATAGGGAGGGACAGGGTGTTGTGTGTTAGATTAGGGTGAGAGCCTCTGTAGTCTCCAGTTTCCTGGTGGTGGGCTGCTCCCCTCACATTGTAGTTTTTTGTTTTGCGATATCGGAATCGGAATATAGGGCTTGCAAGCACTGAACTTGGGTCTGATTTTTGATTTATGGTTGGTTCTTTGTGGTTTGAAATTATCATGTTACTGCTAAGTGTTAAAACAGACTTTTTATGTTGTGTATTGTATGTATATATATGTGTATTGCGTGTGGGGGGGTGTAGTTTTAGGTTGGGTGGGGGGTTTCAGGGGGGGAGGGGGAAGGGGTGTTTTGTAAAAAAAAAGAAAAATGGACATCCTGCGGGATGCGGGAAAAAGGACCCTTTTTGCGCGTAAATGGCCACAAACTTTCGTGGGACCTTGTTGGTGTTAAGAGGCCACAGACTTTCGTGGGACCTTGGGTGTTTAAAAATGGTGGTGGGGAAAAAAAAAAATAAATAAAATAAAATAAAATAAAAAATTGAAAAAAAAAAATTTTTGTGTTGTAGAGTGTTAGTTTTGGCCAGGTGGCCCATCTCTTATTTTTGGCGGTGGGCCAGTTATTTAGTTTTCCTTTTTGGGGTTAGGTGTGAATGTGCAGGTATGAATGTTGCGGATGTTAGGGGTCTTGTGCGCTTTAGGACGTGGCCTGGCTGGTAGGTACGGAAGGTCTTCCCTTGCTGGGAGGTCTTTTGGAAAGAACGAAGACGTTTTGTGTCTTGTGTTTCGTGTCAAGTGTCATGTGTTAGTTTGTTGGACTCTATATAATTTTGGATTTGGGCTATGTCTTGCTGGGGTTTTTTGTTTTTCTTGTATAATGTTTGTATTTGTGGTTTATATTTGTGTTTTGTTTTTGTGTTTTTGTACTTTTATATAAAATAAAAAAGAGTTCCAGCTCCAGTAGCGTCCACTAAAGCTGCTGCAGTTAAAAAGCTTTTATAAGGATCGAGCTTGGCGGTCCACCGCAAGGCATCCTATCGCCAGTCCCAGCCCCTGTGCCTTGGGGTGCCTCCTCGATGCTCTTCACTGAGTGTCCCGGGGGCCCGAACCATTTCCTTTGAAAAAATTAAGTGTCCAAACTACAGGTGGTGTAGCTTGCTTAACAGCTGGGTTAATCCGCTGACTAGCAGACACTGCTACTAGGCCCAAAGTATTGCTTGGGCTAGATGCAGTTAAAAATTTGTAATTAGATACTCTCGTTGGATGCTGAGAAAGCATTCCATAGAGTCTCCTGGCACGCCATATATTATTCTCTTAAAAAGCTTGGGGTAGGGGGCCCTTTTATAGCCCAAATCATGGCCCTGTATCGCAATCCGTCAGCTAGGCTGAAGATAAATGGAACATTATCATCACCTTTCATAATCACCAATGGGACAAGGCAGGGATGTCCTCTGTCCCCTCTCTTATACATCCTAGTGATGGAGCACCTGCTCTCATCAATTCACGATAATCTCAATATTAGGGGGATTGAGGTGGGAGGCACCGAGTACAAGTGCTCTGCATTTGCTGATGATGTCCTAGTATATATCACTCAGCCACATATATCCATCACTGCTGTTATGGCTGAAATAGATCACTTTGGTACATGGTCAAATTTTAAAATCAATGCAGCGAAGTCTGAGGCCCTCGATGTCTCCCTCCCCAAATCCATACAGAATTCCATCCAGTCCAACTTTCCCTTTACCTGGCCCTCACAGGGTATCAAATACTTAGGAATTCGTATTCATAGAGACCTCTCCCGTCTATTTTATGTTAATTTTGGGCCCTTTATTGAACAACTCCATAGAGATCTTACTTCTTGGATGGTGAAGGATTTTTCCTTGTTCGGCAGAATAAATATACTAAAAATGAACGTCCTACCTAAACTCTTATACCTCTTCCAAACCATTCCCGTGGTAATTCCCTCAAATTTTTGGAAAAGACTACGCAGTAGCTTTTGCAGATTTATCTGGGCAAGGGGGCGTCCACGCATTTGGGGGGACGTTCTGATCAGACACAAACAAAAGGGGGGCCTTAGCCTTCCGGATTGTAGAAGGTATTACATGGCAGCAGTACACGCTAGAATCCTGCACTTCTTCCATCATTCAGAGGGGAAATTGTAGGTCAAAATAGCTCAATCCATTTGTCCTAAAGCTCTTACCACTCTCCCATGGTGCGCCCATTTAATTGTCCCCTCTCTTGGCCTCATGTCATATAGTACTTATGCCACAGCTTTGGCTCTGAGATCCCCAAAAAAAAGCTTATCCTCAATCTACCCCCAGGGCCCCTTGCTCCCGATTTCAGATAATCCAGATTTCCCACCAGATAATCCAGATTTCCCACCAGGACTATCTGCAAATAGATTTCTCGGTTCAAATAAATCCCATCCGATATTATTTTCTCATGTCATCTCCAATACTTCGCTGATCCCCATCAGTGACTTGTTACAGGGAAGAGCCACTTCCCCGAAGGCTAATTTTGAATATAGCCAGTTACAACACGTCTATTCAACTGTGAAGAAGCGCACACATCTTCATAGAGATCTCACAAACTTTGAAAAATTGAGCCTATCATTGTCACCCCCTACACACTCCATCTCCCTACTGTATAATTTCCTCATTGCCCAGGTAACTGACAATAGGCCAGGATTCTGCGGTGCATGGGAAAGGGAACTGGGGAAGTCCTTCTCTGACTCACAATGGGATAAATGTTTCTTCCTAACACATAAAACCTCAATAGGGTCCAAAGCTCAGGAAACCTTCTTCAAAATTATCTCTAGATGGTACCGGGTACCAGCAGTCCTTCATAGATGGTATCCAGTGGTCTCAGATAGATGTTGGAGATGTGGGGAGGGGGAAGGGACAATGTCACACATATGGTGGGCATGCCCTATAATAAATGCATTTTGGGCAAAGGTGGTTCCCATGATTGAGAAAATAACTGGTTTGACTACCCCTAATACGCCAGAAGCCCTCCTTTTATCAATGTTACCAATAAGTAAACATAGTTATAAAAGGTCATCAATAGGCTACCTAATACAGGCGGCTAAGAATGTCATTCCACGACACTGGAAAAGCAGAGACCCACCCACTGTGGAGGAATGGTTTGCGGAGATCTCCCTCCTTAATAGGATGGAGCATCTGATTGCCATCTAACCAGCTGATGTTGATAGATACTGTGTGATTTGGAGGGATTGGATTGATTTGCAAAACTCTGACGCCTACCATCTAGCCCCCAACTAAAGTTATCCGTGATGTCGGCACAACAATGATCATAATCGCACTCTATTGATTGGTGGTCTGCCGTGGTCCGCTCCCTCTCTCTCTATCTTTCACATGGAAAAATACATTCTTGATCTGGATATTGATGGAAAACCCTCCCTATACCCCCCCAATGTACTGTCTTTATGCATAGATTTACAGTTATACTACCCCTTTTACTATGTATATTGTATTTTCTTGTACTTTTTCAACACAAAAATTAAAAAAAACTTGAATTTGAAAAAAAAAATTGTAATTAGATCTACAGGCGGTGGCTACTCCGCTGACTAGCAGACACTGAAGCTTTGGAGCAGACCTCTGATTCCCAGGCTATAGTATGAGTAAATAGCTCTTCAGACTCAACCATCTGTGTTACCCCAAGCCATAGTGTATGTAGTTTCTTACGGTTAAAAGGGGGGGGAGACCCGACCCACCTGGAATTGACGATGGCAAAGTCATGTAAAACACAGCAAGAGGACTCCAAAAAGAGTCTCCTTTTTTTCCCAAAATTGTGGCACAGACACCACTTAAGTGGCATCAATTGTCCCAGAGTTGCTTAAAATGGTTGGTGAGGTGATTTTCCAAAATCCTCAAGCTTTTAGTCTCCCCAGAATGACACAGGTGGGGCAGATGGTGGTTGTCCCGGCCCGCTAGGCTGCATTGTAGCACAGTGAGCTTCGCACAGCAACTTATGCTTCATATCCGTGTGACGGTTCATGCATGAAGTACTCAAACTATGGATTTTTTGGCCTCTACTTAGCTTTTGGTGACAAATGTTACAGATAGCATGAGTTGGGTCATCCTTATCGATCTGAAAAAATGCACAGGCTATGCAAGGTTTAGAGCCCATGCGACTCTGCTTCTAGCAATACTATCAAATGATTGGATGGATTAGATGCAGAGCGTCTGGGTTTGGTTGTGGGTCCCCACAGTCAGCCTAGGCTAGATGCAGTTAAAAATTCTCATTAGATACACAGGTGGTGCAGCTTGCTTCGCAGCTGGGCTAATACGCCCAAAGTATTGGTAGACTCTATACTAAATAAGGAAGGATTCACTGACTGTGGTGTCCCCTCCGTGGGCCGTGGCGATTGGTGGAGATTTGGTGGATGATTATAGGAGAAAGCTCCTTAATAGAGAAAGTTGGTGGATTTATACTTTAAATACACGTGTACCAGCGGGCAGGGCCGGCTCCAGGTTTTTCTGGGCCCCGGGCGAAAGAGTCTCAGTGGGCCCTTTTAACACATACACGATTCATGATGCACAGATACGGCGGAGAAATAAATATATAAATATATATATATATATATTTATTTATTACACATGGCCCAGCCTGCCCCCTCATCCTTCACATACGCAGACATATGCGCGCGCACACACGGTACGCAGACATATGCACACGCACACACGGTACGCAGACATATGCACGCACACACGGTACGCAGACATATGCGCGCGCACCCACGGTACGCAGACATATGTACACATACAGACATACACATAGATAAAACAGACAAATATATATACACAGTCATATACACTGACATTCACATACATGCACTCACGCAGACCCATTACTAATATTTTTAATATGGGGATTGGGGAAGCCTCACTCACCTGTCCCCGGTCCAGTGTCCTGTCCAGCAGCTCCTCGGGTATGGGGCAGTGCAGGGCCCCCGGCGTGTCACAGACTTCATGGCCCTGGAACATCAGAGGGGCCCACTTGCGGTCGGGTCCGGGCCCCTCCCGCCCATCTGTGCAGGACCTCCGCTCCGGCGGTGTTTGATTGCCGGCACTCCCCCAGACATGGCCGCGCGCTGTGCGGCTGTGTCTGCTAGTAATGACGCGGCAGGAGCGACACACAAGCACAATTAAAGGTGCAGTGCCGTCGACCCTGCCGTGTCATTACTAGCAGACACAGCCGGACAGCGCGCGGCCATGTCTGGGGGAAGTGCCGGCAATCAAGCAGCGCCTGCGTCCCTGAACAGGTGCCGAGGAAGCGGCCAGGGCCCCGACAGTGAGTGGGCGGGTGGGTGTGTGGGCCCGGCCCCGACAGTGAGTGGGCGGGTGGGTGTGTGGGCCCGGCCCCGACAGTGAGTGGGCGGGTGGGTGTGTGGGCCCGGCCCCGACAGTGTGTGGGCCCGGCCCCGACAGTGAGTGGGCGGGTGGGTGTGTGGGCCCGGGCCCCGACAGTGAGTGGGCGGCTGGTCCCCTCTGATTTTCCAGGGCCCCGGCACTTGCCCGGGTACGCCGGGTGCTGACGCCGGCCCTGCCAGCGGGTTTAAACATCAGACATGATTTGATGTATCATTATGAATGATCATTTATAGATTATTATTATATATATATGTTCCTTTTTTCTTTTTTTATTTTGGATTATTTACATTTATATGCATTGTTTCTATGCTATACGATTTTAACATGGTATGTGTGTTTAAATTTCTGTTTTACTCAGCCTTGAACAGGTGCATAACAGGACATGACATATAAATACCACTTCTTGCTATGCAATGATTAAGAACCTTTAGTTCGAAACGCGTTTGCTGTTCTTCTCCAAGGTGGACTTTTAAAATATTTTTTGTATGACCCAATAAAAAGTGGATTTTAGAAGATTTGTTCAGCTGGATCTTCCTGGTTCCTCATGTTCGTCTGGTAGCACTCCTGGCTCCATGCTGTTGATCTTCTAGGTGGGTGAGCTGATTTTTTCCTTTCTTTTTCTGCCATGTGGCGATTGGTCATCCACTTTCACTGCACCTTACTCAACGAATTCACAAACATCTCCCGTCGGTTTGGAGTCCCATTATGCCCAACCAAAAACATAGGCCCCACAACTAAAAAAAATCGTTCTTAGGCATCGAAATCGACACCACAGCAAGGTTGTTCCGCCTCCCATGGGAAAAAATGCCAAAACATTACACCTGATCTAGGTTTTTTGCGCAGTATGGAAAGTAACACTACAGCAGATGCAAGTATTACTAGGTCTCCTCGTGTTTGCGAGGGTTTTTCTCTTCATTTATCGCCCGCAACAAAAGGGGCATCTAAACAGAGTCATACAATCAGAATCAGCAGGCAGCTACGGGCGGACTTAGAGGTGTGGAAAACCTTCTTATAATCATTCAACGGTCACACGTTATTTATGTCAGCAGAACAGTCCAACATTCAACTAAGATTATTCACCGGGGCGGCAGAATCAGGCGGATATGCAGTGATACTAAATAACCAATAGTGCACAAGCTTATGGCCTCTGTATTGGGCAGAACAAGTGCTGACAAAAAAACAGACAGTCCGGGAACTGTTTCCAATAGTGGTAGCAATAGAAATATGGGGCGCGCGCCTGGCTAACAAAAATATACGCTTCATAACAAAAAACACCAGCCTAGCGCACTTCATTAATAATATGGCATCATCGTCTCTCCCAGTGCTAGGCCTACTATGCCGGCTAGCATTCCTGTGCCTAAAACACAATGTATGGGTCCGCGCTAGCCAAGATGCTGAGGGGTCTAACGCTGCTGCTAACGCTTTATCACAATTCAATTGGCAGATTTTCACAGAGCTCCTCCCCAACGCCCACCCATCGGGCAACAGTTGCCCAGCCTCCCTATGGGATCTAGTGGAGAATAGCTGATGCCATTAATCAGTTGCCCCGTCGATGTGGCAAGCATACGGTAAGGCATGGGAACAGTGGACACGACTAGTAGCAGGCAGACGGGTTGACCAATGTGAGCAAGCCAGATTACAAGTCACCATAGAATTTCTCCACCAGCTAATGATGAGGGGCATATCAGGGGCGTCAGCGCAGCGGTGGCTGACCGGAGTAGCATTTCACTTCTGACTACTGAATTGGGGACATGTAACAAAGAGATTCATCATCAGACAATCCATAAGAGGGTGGAAAAGGGGTCAGCCAAGTCAGGAGTGTAGACGTCCCGTCCCGTGTCACTAAAACTGATTTCTCACATCATATCCCTAACACCATTAACATGATACTCACAATTCAAAGCAACACTACTGTCTACTGTATTTGCGATCGCCTTCTTCGGGGCTCTATGCATAAGCGAATTAGTCCCTCAATCCAAAATTACCACCAGTGGAGGCTTATTACACCAGGACGTAGTCATAGCCAATAATGCAATACATTTACGCATACGCAAATCGAAAACGGTTCCAGAGGGCAGGGGCACTTGGGTACTTCTACAACCCAAAAATGGTATGCTGAGTCGGGTAACAATAGTAAAAACATATATAACCATCAGATCACAAAGTAATTTCTTCCTATCACACATTGATGGAACGCCATTATCAAGATACCAGTTCCAAGCTATATTTAATAAATGCATAAGATTGGCAGGGAACCACCCCAAAGATTATGAGACACATTCATTCCGCATAGGCACGGCCACGGAAGCAGCAAGAGCAGGACTGTCACAAACGGAAGTTCAGAGGATAGGGAGATGACGATCCACGTGTTTGGCGAGATACATAAGACCGGACTTGTTATCCTAACGTGGTTTGTTTCTTTTACAGGTGACGCTAAGCCAACAGTGTGGGTGATAGGCCACTCGTATATATATTGGGCAGAAAAAAGGGCGAAAGTCCGCCCAGGCGTGAGGAAATTAGAGTTTCATAACACATATTTGAACTGGAGTGGTATTAGAGGCCTGCAATGGCCACAGGTACTAATGGAGGTAATCAAGGGAGAGAGGCAAGAGGTCCGGTCATCTTAGTTATACAGGCCGGGGGAAACCGCCTAGGTTATCACAAGAGCGCATAACTAATGGCAATAATGAAACTAGACACTGAGCGCTTCAGAGAATTTTTCCCATAAATAGTCAGAGATTGTGCCGAGCGCGGTATGGCAAGGTGCCCGAGACATCACGGCCATCGAACGGACAAGGCGGCTAATAAATATTTGGATGCCAAAATTTATAAGAGACAGAGGCGGACAACTGGAAGGAGATAAAGCAGGCCTCATACGGCCCGACTGTGTTCACTTAATGGATATTGGACTGGACATATTCCTGTCAGGACTCCAGGACGGAGTGGAACAAGAGTTAAGAGTGATGGATGGGGGTAAGAGTCCTGCATACGAGTATGCAGGATCCTTCGTGGCCTGGAAATAGAAAGGACATGTTGGAGAGTTACACTTGTTGGCCAACTTGCCGTTGTGGAGACTGGAGACACAGGGCATGCTGCAACAAGCTGAATTATTTTAGAAATAAAATGCCTTTCTAATGTAATGAGTATAAACAGTTAATAAAGCTGTGACCCATCCTCACCCATCCAGTTGTAAGAGTTACATGATTGTATTGTCAATGAAAGGGGAGCAGTAGGGGGCTGAGCGTCTGGGTTTGGTTGGGGGTCACCACAGTCTGCCTAGGCTAGATGCAGTTAAAAATCATTATTAGATACACAGGTGGTACAGCTTGCTTCGCAGCTGGGTTACTACACTGACTACTAGACACTGAAGCTTTGGAGCAGACCTCTGAGTAAACAGCTCTTCAGACTCAACCATCTGTTACCCCAAGCCATAGTGTATGTAGTTTCTCACAGTTAAAAGGGGAGGGGGGGAGACCCAACCCACCTGTAATTGACGATGCCAACGTCACGTAAAACACAGTAAGGGGACTCCAAAAAGAGTCTCCATTTTTTCCAAAAATTTGGGGCACAGACACCACTTAAGTGGCATCAATTGCCCTATAGTTGCTTAAAACGGTTGGTGAGGTGATTTTAACAAATCCCCAAGCTTTTACTCTCCCTAGGATGACACAGGGGTAGAAAAGTTCTTGCGGATCCATGATTTGTTCATCTTTATGAACGTGAGTCTGTCTACGTTGTCAGTGGACAGCCGCGTGCGCTTATCTGTCAGCACACCACCAGCAGTACTGAACACACGTTCAGAGAGAACAAAAATTATTATTAATTTGGAAGCTGGTGGTGCTTAGTATAGATGGCCTAATAGAATGAGTACCACACACTGCTACTATGCCCAAAATTATTTTCCAGGCAAGATGCAGCTAAAAATTATTAGTAATTTGAAAGCTGGTGGAGCTTAGTATAGATGGCCTAATAGAATGAGTACCACACACTGCTACTATGCCCAAAATAATTTTCCAGGCAAGATGCAGCTAAAAATTATTAGTAATTTGAAAGCTGGTGGAGCTTAGTATAGATGGCCTAATAGAATGAGTACCACACATTGCTACTATGCCCAAAATTATTTTCCAGACAAGATGCAGCTAAAAATTATTAGTAATTTGAAAGCTAGTGGAGCTTAGTATAGATCAGAGGTCCCCAACCGCCGGTCCGCGGACCAGGACCGGGCCGTTGGGGTTTTTCAGCCGGTCCGCGGGGAGAGGGGGCCCCTCCAGCCTCCAGCAGGGCCGCCATCAGGGCATGACTGCCCTGACTCCAGTATGGGGCCCGGCCGGTAGGAGCCCCCTCGGAGCCCCCCTCTTGTGCGTCTCTCTCCTCATGGGGCCCCCGGCCGCATGCTAAGCGCCGGGTCCGGGACATCTTAGCGCTGCGCTGCTGCGGCAGCACCTTCATGATTCCCCTGACTTCCGGTCATGTGACGGCGCCGTCACATGGCCGGAAGTCAGGAGAACCTGGTGTCAGCGATTTGGACGAGCGCCAGGATTCTGCAGGGATCGCATGGGGGTAAGTATAACAAGTTTTATTTTTTTTTAAATACAATTAACTAGGAGTGGGGGGAATGGGAGATGCACATGGGGGGAGGGGAGAGATGAGAGATGCACATGGGGGAGGGGAGAGATGAGAGATCCACATGGGGGGAGGGGAGAGATGAGAGATGCACATGGGGGAGGGGAGAGATGAGAGATCCACATGGGGGGAGGGGAGAGATGAGAGATGCACATGGGGGAGGGGAGAGATGAGAGATCCACATGGGGGGAGGGGAGAGATGAGAGATGCACATGGGAGGGAGGGGAGAGATGAGAGATGCACGGGGGGGTGAGAGATGCACGGGGGGGTGAGAGATGCACGGGGGGGATGAGAGATGCATGGGGGGTGGATGAGAGATGCACGGGGGGGTGAGAGATGCACGGGGGGGATGAGAGATGCACGGAGGGGATGAGAGATGCACGGGGGGTGGATGAGAGATGCACGGAGGGGGATGAGAGATGCACGGAGGGGGATGAGAGATGCACGGGGGTGAGCTGCACATGGGGGGGTGAGAGATGCACATGGGGGGGTTATGTTTACATAACTTTGTTGCCTTATGAAGGGCGGGGGGGGCCCCCAAAAATTTCTTGCACAGGGGCCCACTACAGTCTGTGTCCGCCCCTGGGATGAAGTAAATGCAGCTGAACAGCAGCTGTCAGGACAGCTGCCCTGTCCTGCTGCAGGGCGTGATGGGGCCTCAGTGATGCGGCTCCTGGCACAGCACATTATGTGGGGCTCCTGGCATAGCTCCTGGCGGGGACCTGGTCTACACTATATGATAAGTATGCACTAAACTCCAAATCCCTCCATTACCCCGCCCCCATATGACCAAAGCCCCGCCCACCCCACCCCCTCCTTGCTGGGCCATGGAAAAATGATCTTGCTTCAAGCCGGTCCCTGGTGCAAAAAAGGTTGGGGACCACTGGTATAGATGGTCTAATAGAATGAGTACCACACACTGCTACTATGCCCAAAATTATTTTACAGGCAAGATGCAGCTAAAAATTATTAGTAATTTGAAAGCTGGTGGAGCTTAGTATAGATGGCCTAATAGAATGAGTACCACACACTGCTACAGGCCCAAAATTATTTTCCGGGCTAGATGCAGCTAAAAATTATTATTAGTTTGAAAGCTTAAAACGGTTGGTGAGGTGATTTTAACAAATCCTCAAGCTTTTACTCTCCCCAGGATGACACAGGGGTAGAAAAGTCCTTGCGGATCCATGATTTGTTCATCTTTATGAATGTGAGTCTGTCTACATTGTCAGTGGACAGCCGCGTGCGCTTATCTGTCAACACAACCACCAGCAGCGCTGAACACACATTCAGAGAGAACGCCCGCTGCGGGGCATAAGATCTCCAAGGCGTGAGTGGCGAGCTCCGGCCATTTATCGAGATTGGAAGCCCAAAAAGAGCAAGGGTCCAGTGACACAGTCATGGCTTCGATGTTCACTTGGAGTTTGACTTCTTGTCTCCTGTGGCCTTGCAAAGGATGGGCTAAAAAAGTGGTGAAAGGATTCCGCAAAATTGCTGTTACCAGCAGATACTGTGTTTCTGTTACGGTTTGAGTGCTGAAGACTCGACAGTCCCACAGTTGGCAAGTTAGAACTGTGAGATTCACTACGTGCACCACTGGTGTTTTGTGGAAAAGCACATGTAAGATTCAGCAACAGTTTCTGCTGATACTCCTGCATGCGTGAATCCCTTTCTGTGGCAAGAATTATTTCGGCAAATTTACTTTTGTACCGGGGATCTAAGAGTGTGGCAACCCAGTAGTCAGGATTATTTCGACTTCTGACAATTCGAGGGTCATGTTGCAGGTAGTGCAGCAAGAAGGCACTCATGTGTCTTGCGCATCCAGGAGCACCAAGTCCCTGTTGTGTTGGTGGCGAGGTAAGAATCATGCTTCCTTCCTCTGCCCTCTCCCCCCAACCTCACCGCACAACAGAAATGTGATCAAGGTCTCCCTCATCTGATGAGTCTTCCATGCCCATCGCCAATTCGTCCTCCCCTTCTTCCTGGGCTCCTGCACCTTCCTCACTAGTTTGGCTGCTACCATGCACCCTGGTTAATCCCTCTCCCCCACCCGCCCATGCCTGCCGCCTTGGTGCTGCCGACCGTCTGGACCTTGCAGATGTTAGCCCTTCCGCATACAACTCCTCCTCCTCTACTTCCTCCACCTCCTCTTGTCCCACCACCTGACTCCGAATTGTGTTTAACATGTGCAGCTAAAAATTATTAGGAATTTGAAAGCTGGTGGAGCTTAGTATAGATGGCCTAATAGAATGACTACCACACACTGCTAATATGCCCAAAATTATTTTCCGGGCTAGATGCAGCTAAAAATTATTATTAATTTCAAAGCTGGTGGAGCTTGGTATAGATGGCCTAATACAATGAGTACCACACACTGATATTAAGCCCAAAATTATTTTCCGGGCTAGATGCAGCTAAAAATTATTATTAATTTCAAAGCTGGTGGAGCTTGGTATAGATGGCCTAATACAATGAGTACCACACACTGCTACTAAGCCCAACATTATTTTCCGGGCTAGATGCAGCTAAAAATTATTATTAATTTCAAAGCTGGTGGAGCTTGGTATAGATGGCCTAATACAATGAGTACCACACACTGCTACTATGCCCAAAATTATTTTCCGGGCTAGATGCAGCTTAAAATTATTATTAATTTCAAAGTTGGTGGAGCTTGGTATAGATGGCCTAATAGAATGAGTACCACACACTGCTACTATGCCCAAAAGGTTTTACTTGGCTAGGTGCAGTAAAAAAATTTGTATTAGATACACAGGTGGTGTAGCTTGCAGCACAGATACGCTACTCCACTGACTAACACACACTGCAAGAGGCCCAAAAGGATTTGCTTAGCTAGATTTAGCCAAATGCTGTGAAAAACACTTGCACAGCACTAAAACAGACCTGCCTGGCAAAAAGTGATAGGAACTGATGTAACCTAGCCCTCAAAAGGACTGGAATTACAACTAGTCACTACTCCTAACCTATCTTTCTATTTAAGAACACAGACCTGCCTGCTAAAAGTGCTAGGAACTGCTGTAACCTAGCCCTCAAAAGGGCTGCAATTACAAATTAGTCCCTACTCCCTAAACCTTTCTGTCTATTTAAGAGAAAATTTGCTTGCAATTCAGTTACACAATATAGTGCTAACAGCAGCAGCAGTGCCGTCTAACACTCAGCTGCAGCAGTGAGAAAATGGTGGCGACGGGGAAAATGGCTGGGTCTTATAGGGCAAGGACATGTGACATACACAGCCAATGACACATGCCCTTGCTTGTGTGAAAAAAAGCACTTCGCTCCGTGTGCGCTGCTGATAGGCTGACAGACTGCACCTCCCCACTGTAAATACGGGAAAGAAAAAAAAAATGGAGATCTTCATTATTTCTGCAGAGATCCATCCCATGCCCCTCCCCCCGTCCCGCTGTACACTCAAACCGTGTATTAACATTGATTATCAGCATTACTGTGAAAAAATCCAGTTACGATTTTGGTGCACGAACAGTTATCGAACATAACCTCGAACAGCCGGATTTTTTTCAAATCGTTCAGGTTCGTCGAACGGTTCGAACACCGCTCAAAACAGCTCGAATTTGAGATTGGCAAACAGTTCGATTCGAACACCACTCATCTCTACTAATTAGTGAACAAACAAGCAGCAGGCCACCTTCTTCCTAGTCTGCAGGCTCCCTGCAGACTATAGCTGACTGCAGTAGCACAGCCTGATAAAGGCCAGGAGCCCATTATGACACGTGCAATGATGTTCCATTCTTTCATTCTTGCATTATTCCATTGTTCCATTGTCCCATTCTCTTGCATTATTCCATTGTTCCATTCACTCATTACAGCTATTGCAAGCAATCTATCTGCCTGAGTGAAAACCAATAGGATGCTCTGATTGACAGACACAGGTAGCCATTTAAAACAACATCTCAGACCAAACTTTTTTTTATCTCTTTTTCATCCACAGATAGAAAATTAAAGAAGTCAGTGCTCCACCAGAGGGAGCCAGCATTTCACTAAAGAAATCGTAACGGCCCCCACATTTTTTTTAAATGCGTGGTACTCAGCAACACCCAACTGATGGGACAGTTGAATTAAAAGAGTAGCAGCTGATAACAAGGCCACTGACTAGGTATATGGTGTATGTGCAACGGTGTAGCAAAGGACAAATGAATTATTGCAGCTTATCTCAGGAAGGAAGGGATAGATAGATAGATAGATAGATAGATAGATAGATAGATAGATAGATAGATAGATAGATAGATAGATAACATTACAATACAATATATTGGTAAAAGCAAAGCACATATACTAAATGAGAACAGATACTACACTTGATGTTAGCCAAAAGGCCGAGAAGCGATAACCTGCAATAGGTTTTGGCCTATGACTGCACCCTGGTTTCAAGAAGGCACCCATTGTAGGGATAGGGACAAAGACTCCCCTTAGGAGGACATGTTGTTCATCAATAGACACCTTGAAACCCACAACTTTACTGCTTGTTGCAGCTGCAGCCCACGCATGCATTTTTAATCTGCATGAGTCTGCCTATTTTCAAACATTCTCCCCTCCCCACCAATGTCCAATGCACCTGCAGACAAGGGGATGGGGAGAGGATAACTAATTAGTGAACAAACAAGCAGCGGTCCACCTTCTTCCTAGTCTTCAGGCTCCCTGCAGACTGTAGCTGACTGCAGCAGAACAGCCAGATAAAGGCCAGGAGCCCATTATCACATGTGCAATGTGTTCCATTCTTCCATCCTTGCATTATTCCATTGTTCCATTGTCCCATTCTCTTGCATTATTCCATTGTTCCATTCACTCATTACATCTATTGCAAGCAATCTATCTGCCTGGGTGAAAACCAATAGGATGCTCTGATTGACAATCATAGGTAGCACTTTAAAACAACATCTCAGACCAAACTTTTTTTTATCTTTTTTTCATCCACAGATAGAAAATTAAAGAAGTCAGTGCTCCACCAGAGGGAGCCAGTGTTAGAACTCTCCTGTTAGGTTTTTTCTATTTTGCTGGTCACATGACCGTTTTTGCCTATTTAATCCTGCTCCGCCCTTCAGGCCTTGCTGGACTTCATTGTAATTTCTACTCTTAAGCTAGCCAGGTGCTTTGTTACCTTTCTCAGTCAGTTTAGCTAGGTCTTTTGACCTCTATGTTCTATGTTGTTTGTTTGTCTTTTACTGCTACAATTTCTGCTAGGAGGTGTCCATCTTTCTCCCAGTCCCTAGTTCTTGTAGGGATCCCTCCCTCACATCAATAGGTCTTCGTTCAGACTAGCTGAGGACTTTAGCGGGTCTGATCGCAGGATCAGGTTCCCCGTTACATCGTAGGGATTTAGCTTAGTTCTATTGTAGGGACAGATCTCCTGTCTTTCCTTAGTGCTTGTAGCAGATCATAAAAGTAAGTCCAGCCCAAAAATTTTCTCTAAGGAAAGACCTCCAGTTTCCATCATGGCATCGGTTCAGGATTTGGCTCAACGCCTGCAGGGACTCTCTCTGGAGGTGGCCGTGCTCCAACAACATGTGAGTAGCTGTTCTGGAGCGCATTTTGTGGATCCAAAGGTACGATTGCCTGATTTATTTTTTGGTGAACAACAAGATTTTTTTTCCTTTAAAAATGCTTGTTTATTGTATTTTCGTTTGAGACCCAGATCCTCTTGTGATGAATCACAGCGCATAGGGTTCATAATGTCACTTTTGCGCAAAGAACCTCAGGGATAGGCCTTTTTTCTCCAACCTAGTGATCCGTGCTTTAGATCAGTGGATAGTTTTTTTTCTGCTTTGGGGTTTTTGTATGATGATCCTGATCGTGTCTCATCAGCTGAGACGGAATTGAGACATTTGAGGCAGGGATCAGGTAATGTGGAAAATTATTGTACTCACTTCCGTCGGTGGTCTGCTCAGGTGGGGTGGAACTATTCAGCTCTGAAAAGTTTGTTTCTTGCTGGGCTAGGTGAAAGGGTTAAAGATCTGCTTATTGCTTATCTTACACCTGGAGACTTGCAGGAGGCAATGCAATTAGCTATACGGGTGGACAGGAGACTGCGTGCAAGGGTTAATGAGAGTAAATCCTCTGCCATGTCAGCTCCGAGTCTTGAGAGGGTGTGTACTGACACTGGAGAGCCGATGGAGATTGGGGCGATGTCACCCCGCTCTCAGGAAAAATACCGCAGGTTTTCTGAAGGTTTGTGCTTCTATTGCGGCAAATCTGACCATTTCATTAAGAACTGTGTGCTTCGTATGAACAAAGAAGAAAAAAAGGTCAGTTATAGCCTGTTTAAATACTAAGGGGGTATTTCTTTCTGCTACTACCGCAGCTCAGGAAGAATTAATTCAATTTCGGGTATTTGTGGATTGTGGTTCAACTCTGAATGTGATTGATGGGGGATTCTTGGAAAAGCTTAATTTAAAACCCAAACCTTTGTCATCCCCTATTGCCGTGGTTTCTGTCGATGGCACTCCCTTGAAATATGTTACTCACAAGGTTTATGAATTTCCCCTCACTATTAATGGTATTCACCATGAAAATTTGGATTTGGTGGTATTAAATAATTTGCCTTCTCCAGTAGTTTTGGGGTTGCCCTGGTTAAAATTGCACAATCCTGTACTGGATTGGTCTACCAATGAAATTAAGTCCTGGAGCCCTAAGTGTTATGACAAGTGTTGTAACGGGCGCATTGCTGCTGTGGATAAAGGGGAGTTACCTGTACCTATTCAGGATTTTTGGAAAGTTTTTTCTGAGGAGGAGTCGCAAATTTTGCCTCCCCATAGAGACTACGATTGTACCATTGAATTTGTCCCTGGAGCGACTCTTCCTAAAAGTCGTTTATTTAATCTGACTATTCCTGAGAGAAAGGCTTTGGAGGAATACATACAGACGAGCTTGGCCGCCGGTCATATCAGACCCTCTAAGTCACCTGTGGCTGTTGGATTTTTTTTTGTTAAAAAAACGGACGACGGTTTACGTCCTTGTTTGGACTTTTGCGAGATTAATAAAATTACTGTACGCAATCCCTACCCACTGCCATTGATTCCTGATTTGTTTAACCAGTTAGTGGGGGCCAAGTGGTTCTCTAAAATTGATCTCCGGAGGGCATACAATTTGTTGCGCATGAAGGAGGGTGATGAATGGAAGACTGCTTTTAACACTCCTGTGGGTCATTTTGAGAATTTGGTTATGCCTTTTGGTCTTACCAATGCACCAGCATTTTTTCAGAATCTTATTAATGACATCCTTAGACTTTTGATCGGCAAAAATGTGGTTGTGTATTTGGATGACATTTTGATTTATTCGCCTGATCTGGAGTCTCATTGGCGGAGCGTACGTGAGGTATTGCAGTTATTGATTGACAATTCGCTTTTTGCTAAGCTGGAGAAATGTGAGTTCGCTGTACAGAGAATTAGTTTTTTGGGCTACATTATCTCCAGCGAGGGCTTTGAGATGGACCCGGTGAAAGTTCAAGCTGTGCAGGAATGGCCTAGGCCTATTGGTTTGAAATCGATACAGAGGTTTTTGGGTTTCGCCAATTATTACAGAAAATTCATTAAAAAAATTTCTATTATTGTTAAACCACTGACCGATCTCACCAGGAAAGGTTCTAATACGGTTCAGTGGACTACTGAGGCCATTGAAGCTTTTGTGTTTCTAAAGGAGAGGTTCAGCTCTGCCCCCATCCTTATGCAGCCTGATGTGGCTAAGCCGTTTTTGGTTGAGGTTGATGCTTCTTCTGTGGGGGTCGGTGCGGTGTTGTCTCAGGAAAACAAGGATGGATTACATCCCTGTGCCTTTTTTTCAAAAAAACTTTTCTGAGACTGAACTTAATTACGATATTGGTAATCGGGAATTGCTGGCTATTAAACTCGCATTTGAACACTGGCGTCATCTCTTGGAAGGTGCTGATTTTCCCATTCAGGTATTCACTGATCATAAAAATCTGATCTACCTTGATGCTGCCAAGCGCTTGAATGCCCGTCAGGCTAGGTGGGCACTTTTTTTTTCGCGGTTTAATTTTTCCGTTACTTACATTCCGGGTACCAAGAATGTTAAAGCTGATGCGCTGTTTCGCAGCTTTTCTCCCATGGTCGGTGCTGAGGAGGAGGAGGAGAGCATTTTACATGAAGTTGTTGTGATAGCAGCATTGGACTCCGTTTTGGAAGATGGGATTCTGAAAGCCCAGGAGAATGCCCCATCTAACACTCCCCATGGGAGGTTGTTTGTGCCTAGGACCTTTAGGAGAGATTTGTTTGTTGAGTGTCATGAGTCTCGGTTGGCAGGTCATCCTGGAATTTCTGAGACCAAGAGACTTGTGGGTCGCAGTTTTTGGTGGCCTGGATGGCAGAAGGAGGTCATTAAGTGGGTGCGTCAATGTACTGTGTGTGCTAGATCTAAGTCTTCACATACTCCTGCTGCGGTGTTGCTTTGCCCTCTGGAGGTTCCTAGTGCACCTTGGACACATCTGGCTATGGACTTTATTACTGACCTTCCCCCCTCTGAGGGTTTCACGGTCATCTGGGTGGTCGTGGACCGTTTTAGCAAGATGTGTCACTTGGTTCCCTACATCAAACTGCCCTGCGCTAAGACAGTCGCTAAGGCCTTTGTCAAGGAGATTGTCAGACTCCATGGTGTTCCTACTGACATTGTTTCTGATAGGGGACCTCAGGTCGTGGCTCGTTTTTGGCGTGCCTTTTGTGACAGGTTGGGAGTTCATTTGTCATTTTCATCTGGATATCATCCTGAGTCTAATGGCCAGACAGAAAGGAAAAACCAGGATGTTGAGCAGTTCTTGCATTGTTTTGTGGCAGACAATCAAGAGGGGTGGTCTGAGTTTCTGCCGCTTGCTGAATTTGCTCTTAACAACCATACATCCTCTTCTGCTGGGTGTTCGCCTTTTTTTTGTTGTTCTGGGAGACATCCGTCTTTTGGGTCATTCTCCAAATTGGTATCGGCTGTGCCTGAGGAGGAGAGTTTTTCCGGTGATTTGGAAAGAGTTTGGACGGATGTGCGTGGTAATCTTCAGGAGGCTAACAAAAAATCTAAGAGGTACTTTGACAGGAAACGTCAAGCGGTTTTGTTTATGGTTGGTGACATGGTTTGGTTGTCCTCTAAGAATCTGCGGTTGAGGATTCCTTCTAAAAAATTGGGTCCCAAGTTTGTAGGGCCCTTTAAGGTGCTTCAGGTAGTTAACCAATCTGCTGTTAGGTTGGAGGTTCCTACCTCCTGGAAGATTAATCCGGTGTTTCATGTTTGTCTATTGAAAAAAGCTTATGTATCAGATAGAGACGCCACTGCCACTGTTCCTCCGGTGGTGGAGGACAGGGAATATGAAATTTGCCGCATCCTTAATTCTAGACGGTATAGAGGGAGTTTGCAGTATCTCGTCGCTTGGAAGGGTTTCGGTCCCGAGGATAACTCATGGGTGAAGGCAGATGATGTTTCTGCTTCCAGACTTGTCAGAGCGTTTCACAAGAGGTTTCCTGATGAGCCTGGGCCTAGGGGATTCGGAGGATCCTCATAGAAGAGGGGGTACTGTTAGAACTCTCCTGTTAGGTTTTTTCTATTTTGCTGGTCACATGACCGTTTTTGCCTATTTAATCCTGCTCCGCCCTTCTGGTCTTGCTGGACTTCATTGTAATTTCTACTCTTAAGCTAGCCAGGTGCTTTGTTACCTTTCTCAGTCAGTTTAGCTAGGTCTTTTGACTTCTATGTTCTATGTTGTTTGTTTGTCTTTTACTGCTACAATTTCTGCTAGGAGGTGTCCATTTTTCTCCCAGTCCCTAGTTCTTGTAGGGATCCCTCCCTCACATCAATAGGTCTTCGTTCAGACTAGCTGAGGACTTTAGCGGGTCTGATCGCAGGATCAGGTTCCCCGTTACATCGTAGGGATTTAGCTTAGTTCTATTGTAGGGACAGATCTCCTGTCTTTCGTTAGTGCTTGTAGCAGATCATAACAGCCAGCATTTCACTAAAGAAATCGTAATGGCCCCAACATTTTTTTTAAATGCGTGGTACTCAGCAACACCCAACTGATGGGACAGTTGAATGAAAAGAGTAGCAGCTGATAACAAGGCCACTGACTAGGTATATGGTGTATGTGCAACGGTGTAGCAAAGGACAAATGCATTATTGCAGCTTATCTCAGGAAGGAAGGGATAGATAGATAGATAGATAGATAGATAGATAGATAACATTACAATACAATATATTGGTAAAAGCAAAGCACATATACTAAATGAGAACAGATACTACACTTGATGTTAGCCAAAAGGCCGAGAAGCGATAACCTGAATTGGTTTTGGCCTATGACTGCACCCTGGCTTCAAGAAGGCACCCATTGTAGGGATAGGGACAAAGACTCCCCTTAGGAGGACATGTTGTTCATCAATAGACACCTTAAAACCCACAACTTTACTGCTTGTTGCAGCTGCAGCCCACGCATGCATTTTTAATCTGCATGAGTCTGCCTATTTTCAAACATTCTCCCCTCCCCCCCAATGTCCCATGCACCTGCAGACAAGGGAATGGGGAGAGGATAACTAATTAATGAACAAACAAGCAGCAGTCCACCTTCTTCCTAGTCTGCAGGCTCCCTGCCGACTGTAGCTGACTGCAGCAGCACAGCCAGATAAAGGCCAGGAGCCCATTATGACACGTGCAATAATGTTCCATTCTTCCATTCTTGCATTATTCCATTGTTCCATTGTCCCATTCCCTTGCATTATTCCATTGTTCCATTCACTCATTACCTCTATTGCAAGCAATCTATCTGCCTGGGTGAAAACCAATAGGATGCTCTGATTGACAGACATAGGTAGCACTTTAAAACAACATCTCAGACCAAACTTTTTTTAATCTTTTTTTCATCCACAGATAGAAACTGTAGTGTCGGCATCCCTGCCTCCTGCTAGGCAGGGACGCCGTTCCCCTCACCTCTCCGCTCCGTGCCCGGCGTCCTCCTCCCGCTCTGCTGGCAGCGCGTGCTGCTTCCCGGTCACTGTGCCTAGGGCGTGCGCGCGCTCCCTCTCTCTTAAAGGGGCCGCGCGCGCCGTCCTAAGGAGTCAATGCTTTGACCTGTCCCTGTCCCTGTTATGCTTTGACCTGTCCCTGTCCCAAGGTCTATGTTGGTCAAACATCGCAGGAACTTCGGAGGCGGGTACAGCAACACGCTTCGAATATCCATCTTGCTGAACAGGATTTGAGAAAGGGCAGGACCATCTCCACGGTGGCCCTGCACTTTCTTCAATTCCATTCCAGCAGCACTAATAAATTGCGAGTTACAGGCCTCCAAAAAAAAAAAAAAAAAAAAAATGAAGCCTAACCCACGCAATTCAGATCATACTAGGGACCTTTTGAGGACAGAATCCAGGTGGATCTTTACACTTGACACAGTGGCCCCAAAGGGCATAAATGAGGATCTCTCATTTACTGGTTACTTGGCTTAAATTTCCATGGTGTCCTTATAAGCAGTACTCTGTTTATTTTTGGGGTGCATGTGCAACTCGTTTAAATTCCATTCCAGCAGCTTTAATATCAATATTTTTTAGATTCTACCCAGTTCCCCGGGGTTAGTTTCTTATTGGACCCTAATGTTTGATGTAGTGGCTATGAGGGGCACGAATGAGTATTTTCCAGTTCTGACTTTTCCAGACTCCCATGGTGTTCTTATATATGGAATCTTGCCCACTATTGGGGTTTTGATTCACCTTTTTTTTTTTCCCTCCCATGGGGCCAACTTGTGCAGTTCCATTAGTTTATTGCTTATTTCTTGTATTTGTGATTGTTTAGCTGTGTGCATCTTTTCACATACTTGCACACAGTCTCATATGCATTTATATGTCTTGTCTTTTATCTTAATAAAGGAAGGGGAGGGAAGGAGAGGGGAGGATGGAAAGGGGAAGGAAAAGAAGGGGAAGGGAAAGGAGAAGGAAGGGAAGGGAGAAAGAAAGGAAGAGAAAAAAGGAAAAAGAGGGAAAGGAGAGAGTTTTATTTTAAATGGGATTTTTTTTTTTTTTTGTTTGTTTTATGTCTGTCTGGTTAGTGAGTCTTATATGTCCAGGTCTGTATTCTGTTATGTGATGCATCTTTGTATCTATGCATGTTTGGTGATTGTCCTCAGATCATATACTGACTTCTTAGTATTCCTGGTTTGGACTGCAATCCTTTTTGATTAATGCTAGCACTTTCTTGTGTGATCACTATTATTCTCTGCAGCGGACGCGCTGCTCCTGGGGTTTTTGCTTTCCATTGTGGAACGCAAGCCTCTTCTTTATTATGACTACGTGCATAGTTCATTGCTCTGCGTGTTTACCCTTCTGACTGGATATGACGTTTACTTTACTTCCACCCCCGTTCCACCGTATGGTACGGGTGGGACGCACCTTTGACAATAATAGCTTCAGGGCTATATTTGGCGCCCTCTGCTTTGGACCGGATATGACGTTTAACCCATTTCCGTTTGCGTTCCACGTGGACTGGGTGGAACAGATTCTGATGAGAACAGGCCTGTCTACACACCATAGGGAGACAAACACTCACCTGAAACTAGTCACACCATTTGGGATCAACTATATAACACACACATGTGCTCTTAGACAACATACCCCTGACGAAGCTGCGTCTGAGCAGCGTAACGCGTAGGGTCTCTGGTGCCAGCAGGTAATTATTCTTCCATATATTTTTTATTTACTTATTTTCTTGACTTGACCACTCAGGAATGCCTGGCTTGTTATTTATATGTGGATCAACTGTGCCACGTCATATATGACTTTGGTGACACAATCTGGCCAATACCTCTAAAATATGGGCCCCCATTGCCAATAGACCATCTCTCCTACTCATTCCTTGATTCACTTATATTATTTAGGGGGGTTTGCTTTGTCATAAACACATATTTTGACTGGTTGTGCCGTGTTATTTATAGCCAGGGTTGCTTAGTTGGTCTACATTAATCGAATGTTATATAAGTGATGTAAAATACACCTGTGGCACATAACATAGTGGGGTTTATTGCTATTTTTATGCATATTATCATGAATTCCCCCATATGAAGATTGCACATGTTTTTGTCTGTTTTAAATGCTTTTAAAAAAAAATTTTTCTTTTGTTGTCTAAATGTAATCATGTAATAAAGATTTTTTTCACTTTTCCAACATTGGGTGTGCATGGTTATATATCCTGAGTCTTTTTCTTCCGAATAATTTTGTGTCTTTACATCAGGTTACTGTAGCACCCCTTTCTATTTGTGATTATTATTCCCCAGCAGTGCTCACTTTTTCTTTTTGTGTACCCGTCCTAAGGAGTCCCCGGCCAATGGCCGGAGGATCTCACCATATATAAGGCACCTCCTCCAAAATGGAGGTGCCCGAGCAATGTTGTTGCAAAGCCTTTCAACTCTGCTTCAGCATTCAGTTCCCATTGCCAGCTTGTTTTCCAGTGCAGTCTACCTGCTTGCAATCCTGCGGTCCGTCAGTCTGCCTACCAGCATCTGCCAGTCTGTCTATGGATCAGTCCGCCTGCGGACCAGGAAGCACCTGCCAGATACCTGCCTGATACCTGCCTGATACCTGTCTACCTGCTTGCAATCCTGCGGTCTGACAGTCTGCCTACCAGCACCTGCCAGTCTGTCTATGGATCAGTCCGCCCGCGGACCAGGAAGCACCTGCCAGATACCTGCCTGATACCTGCCTGCCTGCCAGCCTGTCCAGAGACTCTTACCTGCTCACCTGGGAGCGCTCACCTGCTACCCGCCTGCTAGCCTACCTGGAGGCTTAGCCGTCACTTGCTGTGACCACCTGCCTGTCCAGAGACTCTTACCCTGCTGTCACTTGCCGTGACCACCTGCCTGTCCAGAGACTCTTACCCTGCTGTCACTTGCCGTGACCACCCGCCTGTCTAGAGACTCTTATCCTGCTGTCACTTGCCGTGACCACCCGCCTGTCAAGAGACTGTCCCCGTCACTCGCAGTGACCTCCTGCCCTTCTACCCAGAGACTGTCCCTGTCACTTGACGTGACTGCCTGCCCGCTTTCCCTGGAGCCACCCGCTTCCTTACAAGGACTGCCCCTTTGTATAGTAGCTCAGAGGTTCCACCTCCCAGACTCGTTACAGTTTGCTCGGGCCATGGAACCCGGTGGCACCCAAGCTCCCTCGCTCTCGGACCTATGTCATGAACTATCCCGTCAGCGGTCCCAACAGGACTCCATCTTGGGCCACCTGCGTAGTGTTAGCTCCCGCCTGGACACACTGACCGCCTCATCGGGAGCTGCTTCCACCCGCACAACTACTACTCCGGCAGCGCCGCTGCCCATCAACACCATGGCATCCCTTCCCGGTCCACGCCTTTCTGCCCCGCCTTGTTTTGGTGGAGATCCCGGCCTCGCACGAGGCTTCATTAACCAGTGCACCCTGCACTTTGAACTTTTGGCATACCAGTTCACCACTGACCGAGCCAAGGTGGCCTTCATCATGTCCCATCTCTCTGGGGAGGAACCGGCTTGGCTAAATCCTCTATGGGAGAGAGGAGACCCCCTGGTATCCAACCTGCCAGCCTTTCTCACGGCCTTCCGGAAAGTCATTGACGAACCAGGACGAAAGACCTCATCCGCCTCATCTCTCCTACTCCTCCGTCAAGGGAGTCTCACCGTGGGCCAATATGCCCTACGGTTCCGTACCCTTGCTTCCAAGCTTGCCTGGGATAATGATGCACTGGTTTCCGTCTTCTGAGAGGGCCTGTCCGGCTGGATTAAAGATGAACTTGCCGGTCGGGACATTCCTACCACTCTCGATGACTTAGTGACACTTGCCACCCGGATTGACATCCGGTTCCAGGAGCGCACCAAAGAGGTCACCCGTGAGAGGAGGTTTCCACGCCTTGCTCCTACTTTTCTGAATCCCGTCTCTTCCTCTGTAACTCCCCGGGCGCACTCGCCAGAGCCCATGCAGATCGGCCAAACCAAGATGGTCAAAACCCGTCAAGAGTCTCGCCGTGCCGAGGGGAGCTGTTTCTACTATGGTAGTAAGGAGCACCGGATCCGTTCCTGCCCGGAGAGGTCGGGAAACGCCTGTGTCTAGGATCGCTCAGAGAGGTCGTCCTAGACAAAAATAAATCCTCTCCTTCTCTGATGCTGTCGGTCTCTATCATCTGCGGGGAGAACCGTTACTTTGAACTTGCTCAACTTGATTCTGGAGCTGCCGGAAATCTCATTTCTCAGTCCCTGGTAGAGAAATACCGCATTCCCACCAAACCTCTGGCTGTACCCTTATCTGTCGCCGCCGTGGATGGGGGTCTCTTACCGCATCCCATCCAACTCATCACCGAATCCATAACTCTGCAGGTGGGAATGCTGCACTCTGAGAGCATCTTCTTCCATGTTCTGCCTGGACTCTCTCACGCCCTCTTGCTAGGCCTACCTTGGCTCCAGAGACATGCACCCGTGCTTGATTGGCAGACCGGAGAAGTCCTTCGCTGGGGGCAGGACTGCCATAAGACTTGTTTAGTTCCCGTTCATCCTGCCCGTCCTTCTCCTACCCCAGCCAATCTACCCGGCCTACCGGTTCCCTATTGGTCTTATGCAGACGTCTTTAACAAAAGAGAAGCAGAGACATTACCCCCTCATAGACCATACGATTGCCCAATCGACCTGATACCTGGCGCTACTCCTCCCCGTGGGCGTATTTACCCTTTGTCCGCTGCCTAAACCCGGTCCATGTCTGAATATATCGAGGAGAATCTGGCCCGGGGATTTATCCGGAAATCTACCTCCCCGGCGGGAGCAGGCTTCTTCTTCGTCAAAAAGAAAGACGGCTCACTCCGTCCCTGTGTAGACTATAGAGGCCTTAACCAGATCACGGTGAAAAATAAATACCCCCTTCCGCTCATTCCTGAATTATTTGACCGTCTGAGGGGTGCTAGAATCTTCACCAAGCTGGATCTCCGTGGGGCGTATAATCTGGTCCGTATCCATCAGGGGGATGAATGGAAGACGGCATTCAACACACGGAACGGCCACTATGAATACCTCGTAATGCCCTTCGGTCTCTGTAATGTTCCCGTCGTCTTTCAAGAGTTGGTCAATGACATCTTCCGTGACCTTCTCTATTCCTGCGTGGTGGTGTACCTGGACGACATCTTGGTCTTCTCTCCGGATCTTCCCACACACCGGAGGGACGTTCGTCAGGTCCTGCTCAGGCTCAGGCAGAACCACCTCTACGCAAAATATGAGAAGTGCCTCTTTGAGCAGACCTTGCTTCCGTTTCTGGGCTACATAATCTCTCAGACCGGCCTACGAATGGATCCTGAGAAACTGTCTGCCATCCAGAAGTGGCCCCGACCGGAGGGGTTGAAGGCTATTCAGCGGTTCCTGGGCTTCACCAACTACTACCGCCTCTTCATTCCGCACTTCTCTTCCCGGTCTGCCCCTATCTCGGCGCTCACCCGTAAGGGCGCTAATCCCAAAGAATGGCCGCCCGAAGCAGAGGAGGCCTTCCTTTCCTTGAAACAAGCTTTCTCCTCCGCCCCTGTGCTGCATCGTCCGGACGGCAACAAACAATTCTTCCTAGAAGTAGACTCTTCCTCCTCCGGAGCCGGAGCTGTACTCACCCAAAAGTCGTCTTCCGGAAGAATGGTAACCTGCGGCTTCTTCTCCAAACTCTTCTCCTCTTCTGAGTGCAACTATTCTATAGGAGACCGAGAATTATTAGCCATTAAGCTTGGACTGGAGGAGTGGCATTACCTGCTCGAGGGGGCTCTTCACCCGGTAATAATTTACACGGACCACAAGAACTTGGCTTACCTCCAGAGTGCCCAGAGACTTAACCCGCGCCAAGCCCGGTGGTCCTTGTTCTTCGCCCGCTTTGATTTAATTCTTCATTTTCACCCAGCAGACAAAAACATCAAAGCTGATGCCTTGTCCCGATCCTTTTTGGTCTCTGATCTAGAGGAGGAGCCTAAGCACATCATCGACCCCGCCAAAGTAATGCAGGTGGCCCCCGTGAATCTAAATCGTCTTCCACCCGGTAAGACGTTCGTAACAGTACCTGATCGTGAGAAGGTCCTACACTGGGGACATTCGTCTAAGCTAGCTGGCCATGCTGGTCAGAAAAAGACCCTCCAGCTTATTACCCGGCATTACTGGTGGCCTACCCTGCACAAGGACGTAATAGACTTTGTTTCAGCCTGTGCGTCCTGCGCCAGCAACAAGGTTCCTTGACACCTTCAAGCCGGCCGCATCCTGCCTCTTCCTGTACCTGCTGCCCCATGGCAGCATATAGCCATGGACTTTATAATGGACCTCCCTGTCTCTGCCGGTTGTACGGTCATTTGGGTGGTCGCTGACCGCTTTTCTAAGATGGCTCACTTCATTCCCCTGCCGGGTCTCCCGTCTGCATCTGAGTTGGCTAAAGACTTTATCCATCATATTTTCCGTCTTCATGGTCTTCCTCTCCACATCGTATCCGATCGAGGAGTTCAGTTCACCTCTCGCTTCTGGCGAGCCATGTGTAAATTGCTGGGGGTCACCTTGGACTTCTCTTCTGCTTATCACCCACAGTCCAATGGTCAAGTAGAGCGGATCAACCAAATTTTAACCAGTTACCTCCGGCACTTTGTTAATGCTCACCATTCCGACTGGGTGGATCTTTTACCGTGGGCCGAATTTTCCTACAATAATCACGAGAGCGAATCTTCCTCCAAATCCCCGTTTTTTATAATCTACGGTCAGCATCCTCGGATCCCGTTTCCCGTCTCCACCTCGGTGGACAATGCGGCTGCGGAATCTCTTGTTAGCAAATTTTCCTCCATTTGGGAAAGTACCAGATCCGCACTTCTTCAGTCATCCGAGAGGATGAGAAAACAGGCTGACAAAAGACGTCTGGATCCGCCACAATTCCGTCCTGGAGATAAAGTCTGGCTCTCGTCCAAATATGTCCGGCTCAAGATTCCTTCCTACAAGTTAGGGCCTCGGTTCATCGGCCCACTGGAAGTTATCAAACAAATCAACCCGGTGGCCTATAAATTGAAACTCCCGGCCAACTTGCGGATCCCTAACTCCTTCCATGTATCTCTACTCAAACCCGTTGTGCTTAACTCTTTTTCCAAGTCTACAGGTACGCCTCCTGCTCTGGTTTCCGCTGAAAACGAGTTTGAGGTAGAGAACATTCTGGCCACCAAAAGGGTAAGAGGAAAGACCTTTTTTCTAGTGGATTGGAAGGGGTTTGGTCCTGAGGAGAGAACGTGGGAGCCCCGGGAGAACATCCATGCCCCTCTCATCCTTGATAAATTTCTCTCTGGCCTAAAAAAAAGGGGGGGCTAAAGCGGGGGGTACTGTAGCGTCGGCGTCCCTGCCTCCTGCTAGGCAGGGACGCCGTTCCCCTCACCTCTCCGCTCCGTGCCCGGTGTCCTCCTCCCGCTCTGCTGGCAGCGCGTGCTGCTTCCCGGTCACTGTGCCTAGGGCGCGCGCGCGCTCCCTCTCTCTTAAAGGGGCCGCGCGCGCCGTCCTAAGGAGTCCCCGGCCAATGGCCGGAGGATCTCACCATATATAAGGCACCTCCTCCAAAATGGAGGTGCCCGAGCAATGTTGTTGCAAAGCCTTTCAACTCTGCTTCAGCCTTCAGGTCCCGTTGCCAGCTTGTTTTCCAGTGCTGTCTACCTGCTTGCAATCCTGCGGTCCGACAGTCTGCCTACCAGCATCTGCCAGTCTGTCTATGGATCAGTCTGCCTGCGGACCAGGAAGCACCTGCCAGATACCTGCCTGATACCTGCCTGATACCTGTCTACCTGCTTGTGTGGCACCCCAGGGGTCTGGTTACCACAGTAATAGAAATATTATGTCTGACAGCAAGTGGTTTCTCTGGTCAGGAGCCCTAAGCATGCAACACGGCCCACCCAGACCTGGGAGGGGAGGAATCTGCCCTTATAAACTGGGTCTGGGGCGGGATTAGTGAGTGAAGACAGAGACAGAGCCTGCAGAACAAGCAGAGCAATCAGAGCCTGGAGAGGGAAAGTAAGAACCAGGAGCTCTGTAGGAACAGTAGCTGAATACCAGGGGCTGGAGCTGAGCAGAGTTCGCCTTGGTTGAAGACACTAATACCGGACACGGAGTCCAAGGCTGTGGGGACATCCAGGTCCAGCAGCAGAATCCAACCGGCAGGGGATTCCATGTCCTCTGGCCATACAAGCCCGGAGGCACGGTCACAAGCAAGAGACCAGCAACGCCATTGTGAAGCGGAGACTAACGGAAGGCCCCAAGTCACCGGCCATACGGGTGAGCACCACACGGTATACTCAGGGACATGGGCTACTTCTACCCGCATAGAGCAAGGTAGCCAGGAAAGAGCGCAGATAGTCGGGGAGGCCTACAACTCCACCTGGCCAGGGGAGATCCTACTTGCTTACAGACTGACCAGGCCCCTACTGCTAACCAGTACTCCCGGGAGGGTCTGCGTTATACCATCAGTAAAGACCCTGAACTGCACCACACGTCTCTGTGTTTCATCGCCGCACCAGCACCATCAGTCCTGGAACGCTCACACCATCACTCCCATCATCCACACTAGCTGCCCTGAGGCAATACTTCTCCCGTGGGGAGTTATTCCATACTCGGCTGCGCAAATTACATCAGCCTCAGCGGTCTGCAGCGCAGCGGCGGTCCCCACTGACCGCAATCCACGGGTGGTGTAGTCGGACATTGTTATTACCTAAGACTGCCACCGGTTTGACCGCCCTGGGCACGGACCGGGTCACCGCCACGGAGGACTACAACCCCCAGCGATCCGGCTCCGGGTATCCCCTTGCACAGCACAGGCCCAGGGGGCGCGTCAACTTTGGCGTAGTCGGCAGGATTTCGTGCCCGCAACCACCGGGTACTGCGTGCCTGAAAAAGACTTTTATACTTACCTGTGGTGAAGTTTCCCGCCGTCCGGAGTCGTTTCCCGCCATCGGACGCCATCTTGGACCGTTTCCCGCCGTCTTCTGCGGTCTTCCCGCCATCCGCAGCTGATCCCGCCTTCGGACGCCATCTTCGGGATGCCGCACGGGAAGAAGAGGGGCGTGGACGCCGAAAGAGTGCGAGATCCGAAGCTCCGCCCCACGCACTGACGCTGCGCAAGGTCCTGGAAGGGAGGAAGAGCGACGCTGACGTCATTGGAGCGCGACGCCAGGTCCTCGACCCGACGATTGACTGCGGAGCCACGGCCTACGGAAGAAGAGCATCGCAAGGTAGGCCACGGTCCACTAGGGGGGAAGAAGGATGTCGGACACCGAGGGGAGCTCCACTGCCACAGCCACCGCCAGCGCAACTGCTGCAGCAGTCATGCCATTCACCATGCCCTATATCCCGGGGGCAACCTGGCTACCCCAGTACTCAGGGGAGTCACATACCCTGAGCGACTTTAGGGAAAGATTTGATAGCCTCTTCCAGGTATACCCCCTCACAGAAGAGCAAAAAGTGAGCATCCTGGTGGCCCAGTTAATCGGGGCAGCCCAAAGGGAGGTAAAGTCCTGGTCACCTGGGAAGAAGAGGACTGTCAGAGAGATACTAGCCCGGCTGAAAGACACGTTTGACACCCGCACCTCAGCCGAGATAAAACTAAGATTTTACGGGTGCAAACAACGGGCACATGAAAGTATAAGAGACTATGCCCTAAACCTACAAGAGGCCCTGAGAGCCATTAAGCAGGCAGACCCTGACAGCGTGGGAAATGAAGACAAGCTGCTGACCGAACAATTTATTGAGGGTCTACTGTGCAATGCCCACCGAACCCAGTTGCGGGCCATGGCCTTACAGGACCCTGACCAGGACTTTGCACAGTTCAAGGACAGAGCCATCCGGGTGCTCCGAGAACCGGCACCAGGTGGCGCTGTGACCCACAGGCGCCCTGCTATCACTTATCACCAGGACGCGGCGCCCTTGTCTGCAGGGCCTGTGGGAGCTGATGCGCAGGCTTTGAACAATGACCCGGCTACAGACCTGCACCATCAGGTCCAAGAGCTGACTAAGAGCGTTGCCGCGCTAACCAGAACTGTGCAGTCTTTCCAGATCTCTTCTCCAGGAAAGATCCAGCTGGCATCCGGACCGGAGGACGTCCCGTGGCGCCGACTGAGGAGGACGCCACCAGCCAGAGGAAGACCCAGCGACAGATACGAGGACGGACGACCCATCTGCCGCCGCTGCAATCAACCCGGACATATGGCAAGGTACTGTCATTTAAACGGGCACAACCTGGGGTAGATGGCCAACCCCCAGGCATAAGATCATCAGGCCCATTGAGCTGGCATGACAAATACGTAGGGGGACGTCCGGTCTTGCCTGTGGTACTGGATAGCATTCCTATGAGTGCCCTACTGGACACCGGGTCACAGGTGACTACCATCCCATACGTGCTCTTCAAGCGGTACTGGAATGACTCGGACTTAACCCGCTTCCCAGATGACGACCTGAGCATTATCGCCAGCAATGGTCAGCCCGTGCCACAGATAGGATTTAAGGAAGTGACCATCAAGGTCGGTAAAGTTGAACTGCCGGCACAAGGACTTATCATTGTGGACATTGACCGTCGCGAGAGTCACCCAAAAATAACCCTAGGTACTAACGTAATTGAAAACTGTCTTGCAGAGGTGATTCTTATTTTGCAGCAAGTTGCCAAGAATGCCAGTTCCAGCCAGCAGCGTGTGCTCCAAAAAGAGATCCAGGCACTGATGAAACGGCAACAGGTGGAACTATCTGGTGGTGAGATAGGTAGCGTGAGAATGTGTGACCCGTTTCCTATTGCCATGCCCCCAAAAAGTGAGATGATGATTTGGTGCCGGGCAGCTATTGGTCTAAGAGGTAGAGACTACCAAGCAATGGTAGAACCCGTCTACTCAGACAGTAGGCCCACCATTTTAACAGCACGGGGGGTGGTCGATGTACGCCATGGGAGGGTGCCCGTTCGCATCATAAATATCGAGGAGAGAGAAGTATACCTGCCCCGGTATGCCACGCTAGCCAAATTGTTCACCATCAACCAGAACTCTGTACAGGCCGTGGAACCCTTGCCTCCATCTCAACCAGAGGAAGGTAACGGCTCTAAGAAACCAATGAAGGACTGGTGTCAGCAACTGCATTTGGGTACTGACTCCACTCCCTCACACCAAAAACAGGGAGTCTACCGGGTGGTTCAAGAGTACGAGAGAGTGTTTAGTAAACACCCGCTAGACTTCGGGTGAGTAAAGGGGGTAGAACATCACATCCCCACGGGAGACCATCCTCCCATAAAGGAGAGATACCGACCCGTACCCCCTGCACACTATCAACACGCCAAGGGGATGCTAAAAGACATGAAGGAGGCTGGTGTAATTAGGGACAGCTGTAGCCCCTGGGCAGCTCCACTAGTCTTAGTGAAAAAGAAAGACAACACCATGAGAATGTGTGTAGACTACAGGAAGGTCAACCGTATCACACACAAGGATGCGTACCCGTTACCAAGGATAGAAGAGTCCTTAGCTGCATTAAAATCTGCTAACTTCTTCTCTACTTTGGACCTCACTAGCGGGTACTGGCAGGTTCCTGTAGCAGAGGCGGACCGGGAGAAAACCGCATTCACCACCCCGATGGGACTCAGCAAATTTAACTGTATGCCGTTCGGGCTCTGCAACGCACCAGGAACCTTCCAACGGTTGATGGAATGCTGTGTGGGACACCGGAACTTCGAGACGGTCCTATTATACCTGGACGACGTCATCGTTTATTCCAAGACCTATGAGGACCATCTGGAACACCTGGCAGAAGTGTTTGAAGCCCTGGCAAACTATGGCCTAAAGGTAAAACCCTCAAAGTGTCATCTACTGAAGCCAAAGGTACAGTACCTGGGACACGTGGTGAGTGCTGACGGAGTAGCCCCCGACCCTGACAAGATCACCGTAATTAAGGACTGGCCAACACCATCCAGTATAAAGGAAGTGCGGCAGTTCCTCGGATTGGTAGGCTACTACCGAAGATTCATTCCCGGTTTTACCAAGAAGGCAGCTCCTATGCAGGACCTCCTGATAGGCCAGTCCAGGAAGGCCAAAAACCAGAAGCTACCCTTCAAATGGGAAAAGCTGGAAGAGGAGTCGTTCCGCCAGCTGAAGATGGCCCTCATGGGGGATGAAATCCTGGCGTACCCTGATTACAGCCAGCCCTTTATCCTCCACACGGACGCAAGCAACATCGGGCTAGGAGCCGTACTGTCCCAGATCCAGCAGGGGAGAGAACGGGTAATTGCTTACGCCAGCCGAAAACTGCGACCCACGGAAAGAAACCCTGAGAATTACAGCTCGTTCAAGCTCGAGTTCCTGGCAGTGGTGTGGGCAGTAACCGAACGTTTTAAGCATTACCTTGCCTCTTCCAGGTTCACCGTGTACACGGACAACAACCCGTTGACACACCTGGACACTGCAAGACTGGGTGCCCTGGAGTAGAGATGGATGGCCCGCCAGTCCAATTTTGAGTTCACGATCAAATACCGGGCAGGACGCTCCAATACCAACGCGGACGCCCTGTCCAGGATGCCAAACCTACCGGACGAAGGTGAGGATCCAGAAGAATTGGAAGAGATCGAACTCCCTGCATTTCACCCTCATGGGATTACCCAGTATTCCCACCGTGTGAGGGGCCAGCGATCCGCTACGTTCAACCCCTTACCCCACTACAACTGGGCGGAGACGCAAGACAGTGACCGCAGTCCGTCTGGTGAAGGAAATGCTGACCCAGGCTGACGCCCGCCTAGACCCAGACGCTCCGGAAGAGACCAAGCTACTGTGGACGGAGAAGAGCAGACTGTTCCTCTACAAGGAGAAGTTGTGCCGCAGAATGGTCAATTCCCGGACACATGAGCTGATCTGGCAGGTGGTGGTACCGAGACGGGACGCAGCTATGGTGCTGGAGGCCTACCACAATGGGGCAGGGCACTTCGGATGGAAGAAGCTGGAGTTCCTGCTGCGTGAACGGTTCTACTGGATAGGCATGAGAGGAGCCATTGAGAGGTGGTGTAGAGACTGTGGCCCGTGCAATCTAAGAAGAAGGGACCGTGCCAACCAGAGGGCTCCCCTGCAGCCCATCATCACCAGGCAGCCGCTGGAACTGGTTGCTCTGGACCATGTTAAACTGGCTCCAAGCAGAAACGGGTATGTCTACGCCCTAACCATCGTGGATCACTACTCCCGATTCTTAGTGGTGGTCCCCGTCAAAGACTTAACAGCACAAACAGCAGCTAGAGCCTTCCAGCTGCACTTCTGCCACCCACACGGGTACCCGGACCAAGTGCTGATGGACCAAGGACCAGCCTTCGAAGCGGAGGTCTTCCAGGAGTTCTGCAACCTGTATGGCTGCAAGAAGATAAGAACAACGCCCTATCACCCCCAAACCAATGGACTCTGCGAGAAGATGAACCAGGTGGTGATAGATCTGCTAAAAACATTGCCCCTGGAAGAACGCAGTCTGTGGCCTGAGAAACTGCCCGATCCGGTGGACCTGTATAACCACATCCCGGTAGGTTCCACCAACTGTACCCCGGCTTACCTAATGCGAGCAAGACCTGGTAAGCTGCCTGTTGACCTGGATATGGGAGTCCTGATACCTGAGGACACCTCGCCAGAGGCAGACTGGGATACAGAACGGCAGCAGCAGTACCGGAAAGTACAGGAGAGCGTCGAGCGAAGTCTCTGTCAATCAAGAGAAAGGCAGGAGAGGACTTATAACCAACATGCTCCCGCTGTTCCCCTGGTACCTGGAGAGCAGGTCTTGAAAAGAAAAAGGCGGCTCCATAAGTTGGACGACCAGTGGGAAAAGGACCCGTACACCGTACTGCCCTCAAGCCACAATAATCCAAAGGTGTACGTCATCAGCAAGGATGGAGGAGAGACCACAGCCACTGTCTCCAGAGACCACCTGAAAAAGTGCCCCGAGAAGTTGCAAAGCACGGATGAAGATCAGGAAGACCCTCAACCCGTAGAGGAAAAGGAGGAAATGATCACCACCGTACTCGGAGACTTTCCCCGGTCCTGGACAGAAGTAAACAATGCTATCGTGGTGCCCGTCCTCACCTTTCTCCAGCCAGCCCCTCAAGTGCCTACAGAAGACCAGGTAGAGCTGGAAGAGCAGCCGGCCCAGGAGGCAGAAGAGTCCACACCAGCAGCCCAAGAGAATCAACCCTGTGCTAGTAGTGAGCCTGCCGTGCCCCTAGTGAGCCAAAGAGTACGCAGACAGCTGCCCAGTTTACCCATAACACCTCCTACACCCTGTAGTGCAGGACCAGTTAGTGAGCTCCGTAGGTCCACTAGAGTCACTAGAGGTCAGATGCCCGCTCGCTGGAAATTCTAAACTAATGCACTGTGAATTTATCTGTTTAACTGTTTATGGTTTTTGTTTGTTGCCTGTTATTAATTATGTTTCTCAGTTACCCTGCAGATTTCTTTGGACTAACAGGTTATGGACACTGGATAACCGGAACAATTCTTGTAGATAGTTGCACCTTGGTGCCTCTTGCGAAGACGGCCGCGGAAGAGAAAACCTGTCAGGCGTGGCCTACTTGCGGCCCAAAGTAGCTAGCTCCAGCCTTGCAGCCACGCCCAAGGCCAACGCAAGGGGTTTGCTTTGGACAGGTCCCCTACTTCGCTTAAAACTTCACCTTGGGTGATATGGACACCCGGTTGCGGACACGCCGTGACCTTTAAAGAACTAAAGCTTCTTCTAAATATGTTATTGTGTTATTGTTATACCCTGCATTTATGTTTCTTTAAAAATGTGTTTAGTCCCGGAGTACTAAAATTTACTAGGGGGGAATGTGGCACCCCAGGGGTCTGGTTACCACAGTAATAGAAATATTATGTCTGAGAGCAAGTGGGAGGTTTCTCTGGTCAGGAGCCCTAAGCATGCAACACGGCCCACCCAGACCTGGGAGGGGAGGAATCTGCCCTTATAAACTGGGTCTGGGGCGGGATTAGTGAGTGAAGACAGAGACAGAGCCTGCAGAACAAGCAGAGCAGTCAGAGCCTGGAGAGGGAAAGTAAGAACCAGGAGTTCTGTAGGAACAGTAGCTGAATACCAGGGACTGGAGCTGAGCAGAGTTCACCTTGGTTGAAAACACTAATACCGGACACGGAGTCCGAGGCTGTGGGGACATCCAGGTCCAGCAGGAGAATCCAACCGGCAGGGGATTCCATGTCCTCTGGCCATACAAGCCCGGAGGCACGGTCACAAGCAAGAGACCAGCAACGCCATTGTGAAGCGGAGACTAACGGAAGGCCCCAAGTCACCGGCCATACGGGTGAGCACCACACGGTATACTCAGGGACGTGGGCTACTTCTACCCGCATAGAGCAAGGTAGCCAGGAAAGAGCGCAGATAGTCGGGGAGGCCTACAACTCCACCTGGCCAGGGGAGATCCTACTTGCTTACAGACTGACCAGGCCCCTACTGCTAACCAGTACTCCCGGGAGGGTCTGCGTTATACCATCAGTAAAGACCCTGAACTGCACCACACGTCTCTGTGTTTCATCGCCGCACCAGCACCATCAGTCCTGGAACGCTCACACCATCACTCCCATCATCCACACTAGCTGCCCTGAGGCAATACTTCTCCCGTGGGGAGTTATTCCATACTCGGCTGCGCAAATTACATCAGCCTCAGCGGTCTGCAGCGCAGCGGCGGTCCCCACTGACCGCAATCCACGGGTGGCGTAGTCGGACATTGTTATTACCTTAGACTGCCACCGGTTTGACCGCCCTGGGCACGGACCGGGTCACCGCCACGGAGGACTACAACCCCCAGCGATCCGGCTCCGGGTATCCCCTTGCACAGCACAGGCCCAGGGGGCGCGTCACTTGCAATCTTGCGGTCCGACAGTCCGCCTTCCCTCCTGCCAGTCTGTCTATGGATCAGTCCACCCACGGACCAGGAAGCACCTGCCAGATACCTGCCTGATACCTGCCTGCCAGCCTGTCCAATAATAATAATAATAATAATAGTTTATTTTTATAGCGCCAACATATTCCGCAGCACTTTACAAATTTTAGGGGGGACTTATACAGACAATACAGAATAAGCATATCTCATATCGAATGGAGTGAGGGCCCTGCTCGCGAGCTTACAGTCTATGAGGAAGTGGGGGAGACACAAAAGGTAAAAAGTACATATATTGTATAATGCAGCCTTGATATACTGAATAGGATAAATAATAATACATGGACTGGTCGCCAGCCAGTATGTGTGCAGTCCTGACAGAGGCTTTTATGTGCATGGTTGGTTTGAACCCGAAGTTGAAGAAGATTTTAATATGGGGGAAAGCTGGGATGGACAGAGTGTGTTTAGGTGATACGCCAGTCTAAAGAAATGTGTTTTTAGGGTTCGCTTGAAACTGTGGGTATTGGGAATTAATCGAACTGTCCTGGGTAGTGCATTCCAGAGAATTGGCGCAGCACGCGAGAAATCTTGGAGACGGGAGTGGGAAGTTCGGATTATGGAGGATTTTAGTTTCAAGTCATTTGCAGAACGGAGGGCACGTGTAGGGTGGTAGACTGAGACAAGGGAGGAGATGTAGGGGGGTACTGAAGCATGGAGCGCTTTGTGGGTAAGCGTGATAAGTTTAAAACGAACTCTATATTGGATGGGCAACCAATGCAATGACTGGCACAGGGAAGAGGCATCTGAGTAGCGGTTGGCGAGGAATATGATCCTGGCTGCTGCGTTCAGGACGGATTGGAGAGGGGAGAGTTTAGTAAGAGGGAGACCGATTAGTAGAGCGTTGCAATAGTCAAGACGAGAATGAATAAGAGCGACAGTAAGAGTTTTTGCCGAGTCAAAGGTGAGAAAAGTCCTGATTCTTGAGATGTTTTTGAGGTGTAGATGACATGAACGAGCGAGTGATTTGATGTGAGGAGTGAAAGAAAGATCTGAATCAAAAATGACCCCAAGACAGCGGGCTTGTAGCTGGGGAGTAATGGTTGAGCCACAAACGGAGATGGCAATATCGGGCACAGGTAGATTAATGGAGGGAGGAAAGACGAGTAGTTCAGTTTTTGACAGATTCAGTTTTAGGTAGAAGGAGGACATAATGTTAGACACAGCAGAAAGACAATCACTGGTCTTTTGTAGTAATGCAGGGGTGATGTCCGGAGCAGAGGTGTATAATTGGGTGTCATCAGCATAGAGATGGTACTGAAAACCAAATCTACTGATTGTTTGTCCAATAGGAGCGGTGTATAAGGAGAAAAGAAGGGGGCCTAGGACTGATCCTTGAGGAACCCCGACAGTAAGAGGAAGTAGGGAGGAGGAGGAGCCGGCAAAAGACACAGAGAAGGAGCGGTCAGAGAGATAAGAGGAGAACCAGGAGAGAACCGTGTCCTTGAGGCCAATAGTGCGGAGCATAGTGAGGAGGAGCTGATGATCCACAGTGTCGAATGCTGCAGAGAGATCCAGGAGAATCAGCAGGGAGTAGTGACCATTAGATTTAGCTGTTAGTAGATCATTAGAGACTTTAGTGAGGGCAGTTTCAGTAGAATGTAAAGAGCGGAAACCAGATTGTAAAGGGTCAAGAAGAGAGTTGTCTGAGAGATAGCGGATTAGACGGGAGTGGACCAGGCGTTCCAGGAGTTTAGAGATGAAGGGAAGATTGGAAACAGGTTTGTAGTTGGCCGTGCAGTTCTGGTCGAGGGATGGTTTTTTAAGTAATGGTTGTATGCTGGCGTGTTTAAAAGAAGAGGGAAAGATACCAGATGAGAGGGAAAGGTTGAAAATTTTAGTTAGGTGAGAGGTGACAGCTGGAGCAAGGGACTGAAGGAGATGTGAGGGAATAGGGTCGCTGGTGCAGGTGGTAGGGCGAGAAGATGCAAGGAGCCTGATCACTTCATCTTCCGTGACTGGTTCGAAGTCAGAAAATGAGCAAGATACAATGTGGCGGGGGGGAGCATGCATAACATTTGGGGATTGGGAGAAAATTTCCTGTCGGATATGGTCAATTTTTTCTTTGAAATAGTTAGCCAGATCGTCAGCGCTGAGGTCGGTGGTCGGGGCCTGTGCTGTTTGATTGAGGAGAGAATGAAACGTGTCAAAGAGTCGTTTAGGATTATTGGAAAGTGAGATGATGAGGTTGTTAAAGTAGGTTTGTTTGGAGAGGTGAAGGGCAGAGTTATATGTTTTCAGCATAAATTTATAGTGGAGGAAATCTTCGGGCAGATTTGATTTTCTCCACAGCCGTTCAGCGCACCTGGAGTACCTCTGGAGAAGACGTGTTTGAGGCGTGTGCCAGGGTTGTCGCCGTCTATGCCGAATTGTTCTTTGTGTAGGAGGTGCGGCTTCATCCAGGGCGCATAGCATTATTTTGTTATAATGCTTCAATGCAGAGTCGGGACATGAGAGGGAGGAGATTGGGGCCAATGATGATTGCAACCTTTTTATAAATTTCTGGGTGTTAATGGCGCGTAAATTTCTATAAGTGTGGAAAGTGGGGGGGTCTTGAGTAGAGTCACAGTTCTTGACAGAGAATGAAAGAAGATTATGGTCAGAGAGTGGAAGGGGAGAGTTAGTAAAGTCATGTACTGAGCAAAGCCGGGAGAAGATCAGGTCCAATGTGTTCCCGTCCTCATGTGTAGGAGAATTAGCAAGCTGTGAAAGGCCGAAGGAGGAGGTTAATGATAAAAGATGCGTGGCAGATGGGGAAAGAGGATCGCCAATTGGGATGTTAAAGTCTCCCATGATTATCGTGGGGATGTCGCAGGATAGAAAATTTGTAAGCCAGGCAGCAAAGTGATCCAGGAATTGACGGGGGGGACCTGGGGGGCGATAGACAACCGCCACTCGCAGGGAGAAGGGCCGGTAGAGTCTGACTGTGTGGGCCTCAAAGGACGGGAAGATAAGGGAGGGTACAGGGGGGATAACCTGAAAAGTACATTTTGTTGAAAGAAGCAGACCAACACCTCCACCTGATCTGTTGTCAGGTCGCGGGGTATGAGAGAAATGTAGGCCACCATAGGAGAGAGCTGCAGCGGCGGTGGTGTCCGACTGCTGGATCCAGGTTTCAGTGAGAGCCAGAAGGTTGAGGGAATTAGAGAGGAAAAAGTCATGGATGTAAGAGAGTTTATTACAAGCTGAGCGTGCATTCCAAAGGGCACAGTTGAATGAGACAGAAGATATGCAGGGAATATTAATGAGATTAGCAGGGTTTCTGAATGCAACAGGGAAAGAGTTAGTGTTATTATTACTGGAGGGTCCTGGGTTGGGAGAAATATCACCTGCGACTAATAGAAGGAAGATACAGAGAGTGAGCAGATGATTGAGTGATTTGTGAGAGCGTTTCCTGCGTTGTATGGTGGGAATGAATGGATCTGCGTGGTATAACATTGTGAAGAGAGCATGACAACTGTACATAGGAGAAGAGAGGAGTGAGGGATTAATATGGATGAAGTGTGCCGCATTTGTGGGAGAACGGTGAATGTGGATGATTGTAGCAACCAGAAAATAAATGGCACAGATACAAATGGTGAATACTGTTTGCCAAAAAGATGACCTGTAAGCAAGTTTGTTGGTTTGTCTTGCATGTCTTACCTGTCTCCTGCCCAACTGCCATTTTCTAACTGCCAGGGCACTTTGCTAAATTATGGCACTTCGATAAAGTATGCATAAATGCTATATGCATAAATGCCCCCGCATAAATGCTGCCCCTTAACTAAGTCTCAATATATAGGGACGTATCTGCTTAGATCTGCACAGATTTAACTCATTAACAATCAATCACTAGCTTAAAAGACAACAGGAGACCATAAAGTGCAGGGAAAAAAAAAAAAAAACAGACTAGTAAACTCGGCATGGATCATAAACTCTTAAAGTAAGTGTGATGACCTTTAAGTATCATGGAATTAAAAAGCTAGAGGAGTGAAAAAATATATACCAGAAATTGATAGGCTGCAGAGCATTGCATGGAGATATAATGCAGTTTTCAGGACAGATCACACAAGCAGTGAAAAATATATACCAGAAATTGATAGGCTGCAGAGCATTGCATGGAGATATAATGCAGTTTTCAGGACAGATCACACAAGCAGTGAAAAATATATACCAGAAATTGATAGGCTGCAGAGCATTGCATGGAGATATAATGCAGTTTTCAGGACAGATCACACAAGCAGTGAAAAATATATACCAGAAATTGATAGGCTGCAGAGCATTGCATGGAGATATAATGCAGTTTTCAGGACAGATCACACAAGCAGTGAAAAATATATACCAGAAATTGATAGGCTGCAGAGCATTGCATGGAGATATAATGCAGTTTTCAGGACAGATCACACAAGCAGTGAAAAATATATACCAGAAATTGATAGGCTGCAGAGCATTGCATGGAGATATAATGCAGTTTTCAGGACAGATCACACAAGCAGTGAAAAATATATACCAGAAATTGATAGGCTGCAGAGCATTGCATGGAGATATAATGCAGTTTTCAGGACAAATCACACAAGCAGTGAAAAATATATACCAGAAATTGATAGGCTGCAGAGCATTGCATGGAGATATAATGCAGTTTTCAGGACAGATCACACAAGCAGTGAAAAATATATACCAGAAATTGATAGGCTGCAGAGCATTGCATGGAGATATAATGCAGTTTTCAGGACAGATCACACAAGCAGTGAAAAATATATACCTGTAAGAAGAGAAGAAAGATGAATATTAGCAATGCCATTTTCTAACTGCCAGGGCACTTTGCTAAATTATGGCACTTCGATAAAGTATGCATAAATGCCCCCGCATACAGAGACTCTTACCTGCTCACCTGGGAGCGCTCATCTGCTACCCGCCTGCTAGCCTACCTGGAGGCTTAGCCGTCACTTGCTGTGACCACCTGCCTGTCCAGAGACTCTTACCCTGCTGTCAGTTGCCGTGACCACCTGCCTGTTCAGAGACTCTTATCCTGCTGTCACTTGCCGTGACCACCTGCCTGTCGAGAGACTCTTACCCTGCTGTCACTTGCCGTGACCACCCGCCTGTCTAGAGACTCTTATCCTGTTGTCACTTGCCGTGACCACCCGCCTGTCAAGAGACTGTCCCCGTCACTCGCCGTGACCTCCTGCCTTTCCACCCAGAGACTGTCCCTGTCACTTGACGTGACTGCCTGCCCGCTTTCACTGGGAGCCACCCGCTTCCTTACAAGGACTGCCCCTTTGTATAGTAGCTCAGAGGTTCCACCTCTCAGACCCGTTACAGAAAATTAAAGAAGTCAGTGCTCCACCAGAGGGAGCCAGCATTTCACTAAAGAAATCGTAATGGCCCCCACATTTTTTTTAAATGCGTGGTACTCAGCAACACCCAACTGATGGGACAGTTAAATTAAAAGAGTAGCAGCTGATAACAAGGCCACTGACTAGGTATATGGTGTATGTGCAACGGTGTAGCAAAGGACAAATGCATTATTGCAGCTTATCTCAGGAAGGAAGGGATAGAAAGAGAGATAGATAGATAGATAGATAGATAGATAGATAACATTGCAATGCAATATATTGGTAAAAGCAAAGCACATATACTAAATGAGAACAGATACTACACTTGATGTTAGCCAGAAGGCCAAGAAGCGATAACCTGAATTGGTTTCATTTTCAAACATTCTCCCCTCCCCCCAATGTCCCATGCACCTGCAGACAAGGGGATGGGGAGAGGATAACTAATTAGTGAACAAACACGCAGCAGTCCACCTTCTTCCTAGTCTGCAGGCTCCCTGCAGACTGTAGCTGACTGCAGCAGCACAGCCAGATAAAGGCCAGGAGCCCATTATGACACGTGCAATAATGTTCCATTCTTCCATTCTTGCATTATGCCATTGTTCCATTGTCCCATTCTCTTGCATTATTCCATTGTTCCATTCACTAATTACATCTATTGCAAGCAATCTATCTGCCTGGATGAAAACCAATAGTATGCGCTGATTGACAGACATAGGTAGCACTTTAAAACAACATCTCAGACCAAACTTTTTTTTATCTCTTTTTCATCCACAGATAGAAAATTAAAGAAGTCAGTGCTCCACCAGAGGGAGCCAGCATTTCACTAAACAAATCGTAACGGTCCCCACATTTTTATTAAATGAGTGGTACTCAGCAACACCCAACTGATGGGACAGTTGAATTAAAAGAGTAGCAGCTGATAACAAGGCCACTGACTAGGTATATGGTGTATGTGCAACGGTGTAGCAAAGGACAAATGCATTATTGCAGCTTATCTCAGGAAGGAAGGGATAGAAAGAGAGATAGATAGATAGATAGATAGATAGATAGATAGATAGATAGATAGATAGATAGATAGATAACATTGCAATACAATATATTGGTAAAAGCAAAGCACATATACTAAATGAGAACAGATACTACACTTGATGTTAGCCAAAAGGCCGAGAAGCGATAACCTGAATAGGTTTTGGCCTATGACTTCACCCTGGCTTCAAGAAGGCACCCATTGTAGGGATAGGGACAAAGACTCCCCTTAGGAGGACATGTTGTTCATCAATAGACAACTTAAAACCCACAACTTTACTGCTTGTTGCAGCTGCAGCCCACGCATGCATTTTTAATCTGCATGAGTCTGCCTATTTTCAAACATTTTCCCCTCCCCCCCAATGTCCCATGCACCTGCAGACAAGGGGATGGGGAGAGGATAACTAATTAGTGAACAAACAAGCAGCGGTCCACCTTCTTCCTAGTCTGCAGGCACTCTGCACACTGTAGCTGACTGCAGCAGCACAGCCAGATAAAGGCCAGGAGCCCATTATGACACTTGCAATGTGTTCCATTGTTCCATTCTTGCATTATTCCATTGTTCCATTGTCCCATTCTCTTGCATTAATCGATTGTTCCATTCACTCATTACATCTATTGCAAGCAATCTATGTGCCTGGGTGAAAACCAATAGGATGCTCTGATTGACAGACATAGGTAGCACTTTAAAACAACATCTCAGACCAAACTTTTTTTTGTCAGTTTTTTATCCACAGATAGAAAATTAAAGAAGTCAGTGCTCCACCAGAGGGAGCCAGCATTTCACTAAAGAAATCGTAACGGCCCCCACATTTTTTTTAAGTGCGTGGTACTCAGCAACACCCTACTGATGGGACAGTTTAATTAAAAGAGTAGCAGCTGATAACAAGGCCACTGATTAGGTATATGGTGTATGTGCAACGGTTTAGCAAAGGACAAATGCATTATTGCAGCTTATCTCAGGAAGGACGGGATAGATAGATAGATAGATAGATAGATAGATAGATAGATAGATAGATAGATAGATAGATAGATAGATAGATAGATAGATAGATAGATACATAACATTACAGTACAATATATTGGTAAAAGCAAAGCACATATACTAAATGAGAACAGATACTACACTTGATGTTAGACAAAAGGCCGAGAAGAGATAACCTGAATTGGTTTTGGCCTATGACTGCACCCTGGCTTCAAGAAGGCACCCATTGTAGGGATAGGGACAAAGACTCCCCCTAGGAAGACATGTTGTTCATCAATAGACACCTTAAAACCCACAACTTTACTGCTTGTTGCAGCTGCAACCCACGCATGCATTTTTAATCTGCATGAGTCTGCCTATTTTCAAACATTCTCCCCTCCCCGCCAATGTCCCATGCACCTGCAGACTGCAGCTGATTACAAGGCCACTGACTAGATATATGGTGTATGTGCAAAGGTGTAGCAAAGGACAAATGCATTATTTCAGCTTATCTCAGGAAGGAAGGGATAGATAGATAGATAGATAGATAGATAGATAGATAGATAGATAGATAGATAGATAGATAGATAGATAGATAGATAGATAGATAGATAGATAACATTACAATTAGTGTTGAGCGTGCACTAAAATGCTCGGGTGCTCGAAGCTCGGCCCGAGCTCAATGTTAGTCTATGGGAGACCCGAGCATTTTTGCGGCGGCACCCACGGCAGTCTGTAGAAAACCTAAAAAGTGCCCAAAACGATAGTGACAGTGCTCAGTTGACATGGGGACAGCATGGGGATCGCCCCAGGAAGCATTTCTGACCCCCAGGTCACTGTTGTCAACAACGTGGTCAGAGGTATTAAGCCACTTTTACAAGCTCATAATAAAACGTTCAAAAACGAAAGTGAAACTTTTTTCCTGTGAAATATGTTATGGAATTTCTTTTCCAGGGCAAAGACTTGTGTATAAGGTAAAACAAATGACCAAAAACAAAAATACTCCTCCACACCTTGGGCTATGTTCACAAGTAGCATTTTTTATGCGTTTTTGCACTTTTGTATTGCTTTCAACTGTGACAAATGCATTCACCGGGAAATGTCATTTTAACATTTTACAACCTTATCTGGCCATGTGCTGTGTGACACATGCATACAGTGCTGAAAAGACATGGGGACAGCATGGGGAAGACCCCTGGAAGCATCTCTGACTCCCAGGTTACTGCCTAAAAGTGTGCCCATCAGAAGTGATCCTTGCCGCATAAGAAGATGCAGACTTGCAACTATCCCTGTGCAAGTCCTTGTCCCAGGGCAGAGTTCAATTGTACCTCCCCCATTCCTTGCAATGCAAGCGCAAATATGCAGCCAACCACCCACCTACCCCCAGGCTGCAATACCATACTGCTAGCTTGCACTTGAAATGGGGCCTTTTAGTTTTGAGGAGGCCGAAGCTGGCCACTACCTCATGGCTGCTTCGGCAGCGAGGTATCCATACTCAGTCCCCAGCCGCCCGGCGGCCGGGTGTCCACGCTCGGTCCCCAGCCGCCAGGGGGAGGCCGGGTGTCCACACTCGGTCCCCAGCCGCCCCGATTTCTCCGCGGAACATCCCCACACACTTTTCTTAGACTGGCCTGCTTTAGGGCAGCATTGGACGAGCCCACCAGCGAACCCGACTCCTCCGGTGGGCCCTGGCTTCTCCATCAGGGGAGTTGAGAGTGCCAAGGTGAGGAGCATGATGAGGATGATAGAAGTTAGCATCTGCTTTGTTTTCAAGGAATGCAAGCGCATGTATGTAGTAGCAGCTAGGCCTGAGGTGGTCAGCGTTTTGGCGCATATCCTACCTCCTCCGAGGATTGCTGGATGTTTTCCTGCTACTATCCAAGTTCTATGACTCCCGTTAAAACAAAGCTTCAGGTGATAAATGATGGATGAGGTGGTGGCAAAGAAGAAAGAGAAGGAGGAACAGGGACCATTCACATCAATATCAGGCCAGTCAACCACATATGTCTTGTAGGATATGTTTCTGTAACAAAAGGAGCGGTTCGGCTACACAGTTATAGGGCATACAGTGAGTGCAATGCCTACCAAAAATTTTGAGGCACTCCAATGCCCCTTAGAAATGACATGGAGGTCAGAGGGCCTTAACTAAATCTTTTTTTCCATTTATAGCAACTGGGTCTCCTGTGCACTGTTGGCCTAAGCAGTGAATGGAAGGCTTTCCAAAAATTATGAGGAACTGCAATGCCCCTTGAAACAGACGTGGATTACAGCATACTAAAAACCTTCTACCCATTATTGGGGAGTGTGTCTCCCTTAGTTTTCATCTTTGCATTGAAAAGCAAAAGCTGACTAAAATTAGGAGGAAATGCAATGCCCATTGGAAGAGTCATGGAAATTAGAGGTAAGGTAATTAAAAACAACATTTCAATGCCCCTTGGAAGAGCTGTGGAGTTCAGAGTGGCTTAAGAAGACGCTTTTAATGCCCCTTTGAAGAGACGTGGAGGTCACAGTAGCTTAACAAGACGGTTTTAATGCCCCTTGGAAGAGTGGTGGAGGTCGCAGTGGAATAAAAAGACAATATCAATGCCCCGTGGAAGAGACATGGAGGTCACAGTAGCTTAACAAGATGGTTTTAATGCCCCTTGGAAGAGACGTGGAGGTCACAGTAGCTTAACAAGACGGTTATAATGCCCCTTACAAGAGCCATACAGTACAGCATCTTAAAAACATTATTCCCATTATTGGGGAGTGGGTCTCCCATAGTATTTGCTTATGCCTTCCAAGCAAAACCTTCCAAAAATTAGGACGGAGCAACTTGCAATGCCTCTTACAAGAGCCATGCAGTACAACATATTACAAACATAGGTTCCATCATTGGGGAGTGGGTCTCCCATAGTATTTGCTTATGCCTTCCAAGCAAAAGCTTCCAAAAATTAGGACAGAGCAACTTGCAATGCCCCTTACAAGAGCCATGCAGTACAGCATATTACAAACATAAGTCCCATTATTGGGGAGTGGGTCTCCTATAGTATTTGCTTATGCCTTCCAAGCAAAAGCTTCCAAAAATTAGGACGGAGCAACTTGCAATGCCTCTTACAAGAGCCATGCAGTACAGCATATTACAAACATAAGTCCCATTATTGGGGAGTGGGTCTCCTATAGTATTTGCTTATGCCTTCCAAGCAAAAGCTTCCAAAAATTAGGACGGAGCAACTTGCAATGCCTCTTACAAGAGCCATGCAGTACAGCATATTACAAACATAAGTCCCATTATTGGGGAGTGGGTCTCCCATAGTATTTGCTTATGCCTTCCAAGCAAAAGCTTCCAAAAATTAGGACGGAGCAACCTGCAATGCCTCTTACAAGAGCCATGCAGTACAGCATATTACAAACATTAGTCCCATTATTGGGGAGTGGGTCTCCCATAGTATTTGCTTATGCCTTCCAAGCAAAAGCTTCCAAAAATTATGAGGAAATGCAATGCTCGTTCAAAGAGTCGTGGAGGTCCCAGTAGCTTAACGAGATTCTTTTAATGCCCCTCAGAAGAGATGTGGAGGTCAGAGTGGTATAACAAGACGCTTTTAATGCCCCTTACAAGAGACGTGGAGGTCAGAGTGGTATAATAAGACGCTTTTAATGCCCCTTACAAGAGACGTGGAGGTCAGAGTGGTATAACAAGACGCTTTTAATGCCCCTTACAAGAGACGTGGAGGTCAGAGTGGTATAACAAGATGCTTTTAATGCCCCTTACAAGAGACGTGGTGGTCAAAGTGGTATAACAAGACGCTTTTAATGCCCCTTACAAGAGACTTGGAGGTCAGAGTGGTATAACAAGATGCTTTTAATGCCCCTTACAAGAGACGTGGAGGTCAGAGTGGTATAACAAGACTCTTTTAATGCCCCTCAGAAGAGACGTGGAGGTCAGAGTGGTATAACAAGACGCTTTTAATGCCCCTTACAAGAGACTTGGAGGTCAGAGTGGTAGAACAAGACGCTTTTAATGCCCCTTACAAGAGACGTGGAGGTCAGAGTGGTATAACAAGACGCTTATAATGTCCCTCAGAAGAGACGTGGAGGTCAGAGTGGTATAACAAGACTCTTTTAATGCCCCTCAGAAGAGACATAGAGGTCAGAGTGGTATAACAAGACGCTTTTAATGCCCCTTACAAGAGACGTGGAGGTCAGAGTGGTAATAAGACGCTTTTAATGCCCCTCAGAAGAGACGTGGAGGTCAGAGTGGTATAACAAGACGATTTTAATGCCCCTTACAAGAGACGTGGAGGTCAGAGTGGTATAACAAGACGCTTTTAATGCCCCTTACAAGAGACGTGGAGGTCAGAGTGGTATAACAAGATGCTTTTAATGCCCCTTACAAGAGACGTGGAGGTCCGAGTGGTATAACAAGACGCTTTTAATGCCCCTTACAAGAGACGTGGAGGTCAGAGTGGTATAACAAGATGCTTTTAATGCCCCTTACAAGAGACGTGGAGGTTAGAGTGGCATAACAAGATGCTTTTAATGCCCCTTACAAGAGACGTGGAGGTCAGAGTGGTATAACAAGATGCTTTTAATGCCCCTTACAAGAGACATGGAGGTCAGAGTGGTATAACAAGACTCATTTAATGCCCCTCAGAAGAGACGTGGAGGTCAGAGTGGTATAACAAGACGCTTTTAATGCCCCTTACAAGAGACGTGGAGGTCAGAGTGGTATAACAAGACGCTTTTAATGCCCCTTACAAGAGACGTGGAGGTCAGAGTGGTATAACAAGACGCTTTTAATGCCCCTCAGAAGAGACGTTGAGGTCAGAGTGGTATAACAAGACGCTTTTAATGCCTCTTACAAGAGACGTGGAGGTCAGAGTGGTATAACAAGACTCTTTTAATGCCCCTCAGAAGAGACGTGGAGGTCAGAGTGGTATAACAAGACTCTTTTAATGCCCCTTACAAGAGACGTGGAGGTCAGAGTGGTATAACAAGATGCTTTTAATGCCCCTTACAAGAGACGTGGAGGTCAGAGTGGTATAACAAGACGCTTTTAATGCCCCTTACAAGAGACGTGGAGGTCAGAGTGGTATAACAAGACGCTTTTAATGCCCCTCAGAAGAGACGTGGAGGTCAGAATGGTATAACAAGACTCTTTTAATGCCCCTCAGAAGAGAAGTGGAGGTCAGAGTGGTATAACAAGACGCTTTTAATGCCCCTTACAAGAGAGGTGGAGGTCAGAGTGGTATAACAAGGCGCTTTTAATGCCTATCAGAAGAGACGTGGAGGTCAGAGTGGTATAACTAGACGCTTTTAATGCCCCTTACAAGAGACGTGGTGGTCAGAGTGGTATAACAAGACTCTTTTAATGCCCCTCAGAAGAGACGTGGAGGTCAGAGTGGTATAACAAGACTCTTTTAATGCCCCTCAGAAGAGACATAGAGGTCAGAGTGGTATAACAAGACGCTTTTAATGCCCCTTACAAGAGACGTGGAGGTCAGAGTGGTATAACAAGACGCTTTTAATGCCCCTTACAAGAGACGTGGAGGTCAGAGTGGTAACAAGACGCTTTTAATGCCCCTCAGAAGAGACGTGGAGGTCAGAGTGGTATAACAAGATGCTTTTAATGCCCCTTACAAGAGACGTGGAGGTCAGAGTGGTATAATAAGACGCTTTTAATGCCCCTTACAAGAGACGTGGATGTTAGACTGGTATAACAAGATGCTTTTAATGCCCCTTACAAGAGACATGGAGGTCAGAGTGGTATAACAAGACTCTTTTAATGCCCCTCAGAAGAGACGTGGAGGTCAGAGTGGTATAACAAGATGCTTTTAATGCCCCTTACAAGAGACGTGGAGGTCAGAGTGGTATAACAAGATGCTTTTAATGCCCCTTACAAGAGACGTGGAGGTCAGAGTGGTATAACAAGACGCTTTTAATGCCCCTCAGAAGAGACGTGGAGGTCAGAGTGGTATAAAAAGACGCTTTTAATGCCCCTTACAAGAGACGTGGAGGTCAGAGTGGTATAGCAAGACGCTTTTAATGCCCCTCAGAAGAGACGTGGAGGTCAGAGTGGTATAACAAGACGCTTTTAATGCCCCTTACAAGAGACGTGGAGGTCAGAGTGGTATAACAAGACGCTTTTAATGCCCCTCAGAAGAGACGTGGAGGTCAGAGTGGTATAACAAGACGCTTTTAATGCCCCTTACAAGAGACGTGGAGGTTAGAGTGGTATAACAAGATGCTTTTAATGCCCCTTACAAGAGACGTGGAGGTCAGAGTGGTATGACAAGATGCTTTTAATGCCCCTTACAAGAGACGTGGAGGTCAAAGTGGTATAACAAGACGCTTTTAATGCCCCTTACAAGAGACTTGGAGGTCAGAGTGGTATAACAAGATGCTTTTAATGCCCCTTACAAGAGACATGGAGGTCAGAGTGGTATAACAAGACTCTTTTAATGCCCCTCAGAAGTGACGTGGAAGTCAGAGTGGTATAACAAGACGCTTTTAATGCCCCTTACAAGAGACGTGGAGGTCAGAGTGGTATAACAAGACGCTTTTAATGCCCCTTACAAGAGACGTGGAGGTCAGAGTGGTATAACAAGACGCTTTTAATGCCCCTCAGAAGAGACGTGGAGGTCAGAGTGGTATAACAAGTCGCTTTTAATGCCCCTTACAAGAGACGTGGAGGTCAGAGTGGTATAACAAGACTCTTTTAATGCCCCTTAGAAGAGACGTGGAGGTCAGAGTGGTATAACAAGACTCTTTTAATGCCCCTTACAAGAGACGTGGAGGTCAGAGTGGTATAACAAGATGCTTTTAATGCCCCTTACAAGAGACGTGGAGGTCAGAGTGGTATAACAAGACGCTTTTAATGCCCCTCAGAAGAGACGTGGAGGTCAGAGTGGTATAACAAGATTCTTTTAATGCCCCTTACAAGAGACGTGGAGGTCAGAGTGGTATAACAAGATGCTTTTAATGCCCCTTACAAGAGACGTGGAGGTCAGAGTGGTATAACAAGACGCTTTTAATGCCCTTTACAAGAGACGTGGAGGTCAGAGTGGTATAACAAGACGCTTTTAATGCCCCTCAGAAGAGACGTGGAGGTCAGAGTGGTATAACAAAACGCTTTTAATGCCCCTTACAAGAGACGTGGAGGTCAGAGTGGTATAACAAGACTCTTTTAATGCCCCTCAGAAGAGACGTGGAGGTCAGAGTGGTATAACAAGGCTCTTTTAATGCCCCTTACAAGAGACGTGGAGGTCAGAGTGGTATAGCAAGACGATTTCAATGCCCCATACAAGAGACGTGGAGGTCAGAGTGGTATAACAAGATGCTTTTAATGCCCCTTACAAGAGACGTGGAGGTCAGAGTGGTATAACAAGACGCTTTTAATGCCCCTTGCAAGAGACGTGGAGGTCAGAGTGGTATAACAAGGCGCTTTTAATGCCCCTCAGAAGAGACGTGGAGGTTAGAGTGGTATAACAAGACTCTTTTAATGCCCCTCAGAAGAGACATAGAGGTCAGAGTGGTATAACAAGACGCTTTTAATGCCCATCAGAAGAGACGTAGAGGTGTGAGTGGTATAACAAGACGCTTTTAATGCCCCTTACAAGAGACGTGGAGGTCAGAGTGGTATAACAAGATGCTTTTAATGCCCCTTACAAGAGACGTGGAGGTCAGAGTGGTAACAAGACGCTTTTAATGCCCCTCAGAAGAGACGTGGAGGTCAGAGTGGTATAACAAGATGCTTTTAATGCCCCTTACAAGAGACGTGGAGGTCAGAGTGGTATAACAAGACGCTTTTAATGCCCCTTACAAGAGACGTGGATGTTAGAGTGGGATAACAAGATGCTTTCAATGCCTCTTACAAGAGACATGGAGGTCAGAGTGGTATAACAAGACTCTTTTAATGCCCCTCAGAAGAGACGTGGAGGTCAGAGTGGTATAACAAGAAGCTTTTAATGCCCCTTACAAGAGACGTGGAGGTCAGAGTGGTATAACAAGACGCTTTTAATGCCCCTTACAAGAGACGTGGAGGTCAGAGTGGTATAACAAGACGCTTTTAATGCCCCTCAGAAGAGACGTGGAGGTCAGAGTGGTATAATAAGACGCTTTTAATGCCCCTTACAAGAGACGTGGAGGTCAGAGTGGTATAACAAGACTCTTTTAATGCCCCTCAGAAGAGACGTGGAGGTCAGAGTGGTATAACAAGACGCTTTTAATGCCCCTTACAAGAGACGTGGAGGTCAGAGTGGTATAACAAGACGCTTTTAATGCCCCTCAGAAGAGACGTGGAGGTCAGAATGGTATAACAAGACTTTTAATGCCCCTCAAAAGAGAAGTGGAGGTCAGAGTGGTATAACAAGACGCTTTTAATGCCCCTTACAAGAGACGTGGAGGTCAGAGTCGTATAACAAGACGGTTTTAATGCCCCTTACAAGAGATGTGGTGGTCAGAGTGGTATAACAAGACTCTTTTAATGCCCCTCAGAAGAGACGTGGAGGTCAGAGTGGTATAACAAGACTCTTTTAATGCCCCTCACAAGAGACATAGAGGTCAGAGTGGTATAACAAGACGCTTTTAATGCCCCTCAGAAGAGACGTAGAGGTGTGAGTGGTATAACAAGACGGTTTTAATGCCCCTTACAAGAGACGTGGAGGTCAGAGTGGTATAACAAGACGCTTTTAATGCCCCTTACAAGAGACGTGGAGGTCAGAGTGGTATAACAAGATGCTTTTAATGCCCCTTACAAGAGACGTGGAGGTCAGAGTGGTAACAAGACGCTTATAATGCCCCTCAGAAGAGACGTGGAGGTCAGAGTGGTATAACAAGACGCTTTTAATGCCCCTTACAAGAGACGTGGAGGTCAGAGTGGTAACAAGACGCTTTTAATGCACCTCAGAAGAGACGTGGAGGTCAGAGTGGTATAACAAGATGCTTTTAATGCCCCTTACAAGAGACGTGGAGGTCAGAGTGGTATAACAAGACGCTTTTAATGCCCCTTACAAGAGACGTGGATGTTAGAGTCGTATAACAAGATGCTTTTAATGCCCCTTACAAGAGACATGGAGGTCAGAGTGGTATAACAAGACTCTTTTAATGCCCCTCAGAAGAGACGTGGAGGTCAGAGTGGTATAACAAGAAGCTTTTAATGCCCCTTACAAGAGACGTGGAGGTCAGAGTGGTATAACAAGACGCTTTTAATGCCCCTTACAAGAGACGTGGAGGTCAGAGTGGTATAACAAGACGCTTTTAATGCCCCTCAGAAAAGACGTGGAGGTCAGAGTGGTATAACAAGACGCTTTTAATGCCCCTTACAAGAGACGTGGAGGTCAGAGTGGTATAACAAGACGCTTTTAATGCCCCTCAGAAGAGACGTGGAGGTCAGAATGGTATAACAAGACTTTTAATGCCCCTCAAAAGAGAAGTGGAGGTCAGAGTGGTATAACAAGACGCTTTTAATGCCCCTTACAAGAGACGTGGAGGTCAGAGTCGTATAACAAGACGGTTTTAATGCCCCTTACAAGAGACGTGGTGGTCAGAGTGGTATAACAAGACTCTTTTAATGCCCCTCAGAAGAGACGTGGAGGTCAGAGTGGTATAACAAGATTCTTTTAATGCCCCTCAGAAGAGACATAGAGGTCAGAGTGGTATAACAAGACGCTTTTAATGCCCCTCAGAAGAGACGTAGAGGTGTGAGTGGTATAACAAGACGCTTTTAATGCCCCTTACAAGAGACGTGGAGGTCAGAGTGGTATAACAAGACGCTTTTAATGCCCCTTACAAGAGACGTGGAGGTCAGAGTGGTAACAAGACGCTTTTAATGCCCCTCAGAAGAGACGTGGAGGTCAGAGTGGTATAACAAGATGCTTTTAATGCCCCTTACAAGAGACGTGGAGGTCAGAGTGGTATAGCAAGACGCTTTTAATGCCCCTTACAAGAGACGTGGATGTTAGAGTGGTATAACAAGATGCTTTTAATGCCCCTTACAAGAGACATGGAGGTCAGAGTGGTATAACAAGACTCTTTTAATGCCCCTCAGAAGAGACTTGGAGGTCAGAGTGGTATAACAAGATGCTTTTAATGCCCCTTACAAGAGACGTGGAGGTCAGAGTGGTATAACAAGACGCTTTTAATGCCCCTTACAAGAGACGTGGAGGTCAGAGTGGTATAACAAGACGCTTTTAATGCCCCTCAGAAGAGACGTGGAGGTCAGAGTGGTATAACAAGACTCTTTTAATGCCCCTTACAAGAGACGTGGAGGTCAGAGTTGTATAGCAAGACGCTTTTGATGCCCCTCAGAAGAGATGTGGAGGTCAGAGTGGTATAACAAGACGCTTTTAATGCCCCTTAGAAGAGACGTGGAGGTCAGAGTGGTATAACAAGACGCTTTTAATGCCCCTCAGAAGAGACGTGGAGGTCAGAGTGGTATAACAAGACGCTTTTAATGTCCCTTACAAGAGACGTGGAGGTTAGAGTGGTATAACAAGATGCTTTTAATGCCCCTTACAAGAGACGTGGAGGTCAGACTGGTATAACAAGATGCTTTTAATGCCCCTTACAAGAGACGTGGAGGTCAAAGTGGTATAACAAGACGCTTTTAATGCCCCTTACAAGAGACTTGGAGGTCAGAGTGGTATAACAAGACGCTTTTAATGCCCCTTACAAGAGACGTGGAGGTCAGAGTGGTATAACAAGACGCTTTTAATGCCCCTCAGAAGAGACGTGGAGGTCAGAGTGGTATAACAAGACGCTTTTAATGCCGCTTACAAGAGACGTGGAGGTCAGAGTGGTATAACAAGACTCTTTTAATGCCCCTTAGAAGAGACGTGGAGGTCAGAGTGGTATAACAAGACTCTTTTAATGCCCCTTACAAGAGACGTGGAGGTCAGAGTGGTATAACAAGATGCTTTTAATGCCCCTTACAAGAGACGTGGAGGTCAGAGTGGTATAACAAGACGCTTTTAATGCCCCTCAGAAGAGACGTGGAGGTCAGAGTGGTATAACAAGATTCTTTTAATGCCCCTTACAAGAGACGTGGAGGTCAGAGTGGTATAACAAGATGCTTTTAATGCCCCTTACAAGAGACGTGGAGGTCAGAGTGGTATAACAAGACGCTTTTAATGCCCCTTACAAGAGACGTGGAGGTCAGAGTGGTATAACAAGACGCTTTTAATGCCCCTTACAAGAGACGTGGAGGTTAGAGTGGTATAACAAGATGCTTTTAATGCCCCTTACAAGAGACGTGGAGGTCAGAGTGGTATAACAAGATGCTTTTAATGCCCCTTACAAGAGACATGGAGGTCAGAGTGGTATAACAAGACTCTTTTAATGCCCCTCAGAAGAGACGTGGAGGTCAGAGTGGTATAACAAGACGCTTTTAATGCCCCTTACAAGAGACGTGGAGGTCAGAGTGGTATAACAAGACGCTTTTAATGCCCCTTACAAGAGACGTGGAGGTCAGAGTGGTATAACAAGACGGTTTAATGCCCCTCAGAAGAGACGTGGAGGTCAGAGTGGTATAACAAGACGCTTTAAATGCCCCTCAGAAGAGACGTGGAGGTCAGAGTGGTATAACAAGACTCTTTTAATGCCCCTTACAAGAGACGTGGAGGTCAGAGTGGTATAACAAGATGCTTTTAATGCCCCTTACAAGAGACGTGGAGGTCAGAGTGGTATAACAAGACGCTTTTAATGCCCCTTACAAGAGACGTGGAGGTCAGAGTGGTATAACAAGATGCTATTAATGACCCTTACAAGAGACTTGGAGGTCAGAGTGGTATAACAAGATGCTTTTAATGCCCCTTACAAGAGACAAGGAGGTCAGAGTGGTATAACAAGACTCTTTTAATGCCCCTCAGAAGAGACGTGGAAGTCAGAGTGGTATAACAAGACGCTTTTAATGCCCCTTACAAGAGACGTGGAGGTCAGAGTGGTATAACAAGACGCTTTTAATGCCCCTTACAAGAGACGTGGAGGTCAGAGTGGTATAGCAAGACGCTTTTAATGCCCCTCAGAAGAGACGTGGAGGTCAGAGTGGTATAACAAAACGCTTTTAATGCCCCTTACAAGAGACGTGGAGGTCAGAGTGGTATAACAAGACTCTTTTAATGCACCTCAGAAGAGACGTGGAGGTCAGAGTGGTATAACAAGACTCTTTTAATGCCCCTTACAAGAGACGTGGAGGTCAGAGTGGTATAACAAGATGCTTTTAATGCCCCTTACAAGAGACGTGGAGGTCAGAGTGGTATAACAAGACGCTTTTAATGCCCCTCAGAAGAGACGTGGAGGTCAGAGTGGTATAACAAGACTCTTTTAATGCCCCTTACAAGAGACGTGGAGGTCAGAGTGGTATAACAAGATGCTTTTAATGCCCCTTACAAGAGACGTGGAGGTCAGAGTGGTATAACAAGACTCTTTTAATGCCCCTTACAAGAGACGTGGAGGTCAGAGTGGTATAACAAGACGCTTTTAATGCCCCTTACAAGAGACGTGGAGGTTAGAGTGGTATAACAAGATGCTTTTAATGCCCCTTACAAGAGACGTGGAGGTCAGAGTTTTATAACAAGATGCTTTTAATGCCCCTTACAAGAGACATGGAGGTCAGAGTGGTATAACAAGACTCTTTTAATGCCCCTCAGAAGAGACGTGGAGGTCAGAGTGGTATAACAAGACGCTTTTAATGCCCCTTACAAGAGACGTGGAGGTCAGAATGGTATAACAAGACGCTTTTAATGCCCCTTACAAGAGACGTGGAGGTCAGAGTGGTATAACAAGACGGTTTAATGCCCCTCAGAAGAGACGTGGAGGTCAGAGTGGTATAACAAGACGCTTTTAATGCCCCTCAGAAGAGACGTGGAGGTCAGAGTGGTATAACAAGACTCTTTTAATGCCTCTTACAAGAGACATGGAGGTCAGAGTGGTATAACAAGATGCTTTTAATGCCCCTTACAAGAGACGTGGAGGTCAGAGTGGTATAACAAGACGCTTTTAATGCCCCTCAGAAGAGACGTGGAGGTCAGAGTGGTATAACAAGACGCTTTTAATGCCCCTTACAAGAGAAGTGGAGGTCAGAGTGGTATAACAAGACGCTTTTAATGCCCCTTACAAGAGACGTGGAGGTCAGAGTGGTATAACAAGACGGTTTAATGCCCCTCAGAAGAGACGTGGAGGTCAGAGTGGTATAACAAGACGCTTTTAATGCCCCTCAGAAGAGACGTGGAGGTCAGAGTGGTATAACAAGACTCTTTTAATGCCCCTTACAAGAGACGTGGAGGTCAGAGTGGTATAACAAGATGCTTTTAATGCCCCTTACAAGAGACGTGGAGGTCAGAGTGGTATAACAAGACGCTTTTAATGCCCCTTACAAGAGACGTGGAGGTCAGAGTGGTATAACAAGATGCTATTAATGACCCTTACAAGAGACTTGGAGGTCAGAGTGGTATAACAAGATGCTTTTAATGCCCCTTACAAGAGACAAGGAGGTCAGACTGGTATAACAAGACTCTTTTAATGCCCCTCAGAAGAGACGTGGAAGTCAGAGTGGTATAGGAAGACGCTTTTAATGCCCCTTACAAGAGACGTGGAGGTCAGAGTGGTATAACAAGACGCTTTTAATGCCCCTTACAAGAGACGTGGAGGTCAGAGTGGTATAACAAGACGCTTTTAATGCCCCTCAGAAGAGACGTGGAGGTCAGAGTGGTATAACAAAACGCTTTTAATGCCCCTTACAAGAGACGTGGAGGTCAGAGTGGTATAACAAGACTCTTTTAATGCCCCTCAGAAGAGACGTGGAGGTCAGAGTGGTATAACAAGACTCTTTTAATGCCCCTTACAAGAGACGTGGAGGTCAGAGTGGTATAACAAGATGCTTTTAATGCCCCTTACAAGAGACGTGGAGGTCAGAGTGGTATAACAAGACGCTTTTAATGCCCCTCAGAAGAGACGTGGAGGTCAGAGTGGTATAACAAGACTCTTTTAATGCCCCTTACAAGAGACGTGGAGGTCAGAGTGGTATAACAAGATGCTTTTAATGCCCCTTACAAGAGACGTGGAGGTCAGAGTGGTATAACAAGACTCTTTTAATGCCCCTTACAAGAGACGTGGAGGTCAGAGTGGTATAACAAGACGCTTTTAATGCCCCTTACAAGAGACGTGGAGGTTAGAGTGGTATAACAAGATGCTTTTAATGCCCCTTACAATAGACGTGGAGGTCAGAGTGGTATAACAAGACGCTTTTAATGCCCCTTACAAGAGACGTGGAGGTCAGAGTGGTATAACAAGACGGTTTAATGCCCCTCAGAAGAGACGTGGAGGTCAGAGTGGTATAACAAGACGCTTTAAATGCCCCTCAGAAGAGACGTGGAGGTCAGAGTGGTATAACAAGACTCTTTTAATGCCCCTTACAAGAGACGTGGAGGTCAGAGTGGTATAACAAGATGCTTTTAATGCCCCTTACAAGAGACGTGGAGGTCAGAGTGGTATAACAAGACGCTTTTAATGCCCCTTACAAGAGACGTGGAGGTCAGAGTGGTATAACAAGATGCTATTAATGACCCTTACAAGAGACTTGGAGGTCAGAGTGGTATAACAAGATGCTTTTAATGCCCCTTACAAGAGACAAGGAGGTCAGAGTGGTATAACAAGACTCTTTTAATGCCCCTCAGAAGAGACGTGGAAGTCAGAGTGGTATAACAAGACGCTTTTAATGCCCCTTACAAGAGACGTGGAGGTCAGAGTGGTATAACAAGACGCTTTTAATGCCCCTTACAAGAGACGTGGAGGTCAGAGTGGTATAGCAAGACGCTTTTAATGCCCCTCAGAAGAGACGTGGAGGTCAGAGTGGTATAACAAAACGCTTTTAATGCCCCTTACAAGAGACGTGGAGGTCAGAGTGGTATAACAAGACTCTTTTAATGCGCCTCAGAAGAGACGTGGAGGTCAGAGTGGTATAACAAGACTCTTTTAATGCCCCTTACAAGAGACGTGGAGGTCAGAGTGGTATAACAAGATGCTTTTAATGCCCCTTACAAGAGACGTGGAGGTCAGAGTGGTATAACAAGACGCTTTTAATGCCCCTCAGAAGAGACGTGGAGGTCAGAGTGGTATAACAAGACTCTTTTAATGCCCCTTACAAGAGACGTGGAGGTCAGAGTGGTATAACAAGATGCTTTTAATGCCCCTTACAAGAGACGTGGAGGTCAGAGTGGTATAACAAGACTCTTTTAATGCCCCTTACAAGAGACGTGGAGGTCAGAGTGGTATAACAAGACGCTTTTAATGCCCCTTACAAGAGACGTGGAGGTTAGAGTGGTATAACAAGATGCTTTTAATGCCCCTTACAAGAGACGTGGAGGTCAGAGTGGTATAACAAGATGCTTTTAATGCCCCTTACAAGAGACATGGAGGTCAGAGTGGTATAACAAGACTCTTTAAATGCCCCTCAGAAGAGACGTGGAGGTCAGAGTGGTATAACAAGACGCTTTTAATGCCCCTTACAAGAGACGTAGAGGTCAGAGTGGTATAACAAGACGCTCTTAATGCCCCTTACAAGAGACGTGGAGGTCAGAGTGGTATAACAAGACGGTTTAATGCCCCTCAGAAGAGACGTGGAGGTCAGAGTGGTATAACAAGACGCTTTTAATGCCCCTCAGAAGAGACGTGGAGGTCAGAGTGGTATAACAAGACTCTTTTAATGCCTCTTACAAGAGACATGGAGGTCAGAGTGGTATAACAAGATGCTTTTAATGCCCCTTACAAGAGACGTGGAGGTCAGAGTGGTATAACAAGACGCTTTTAATGCCCCTCAGAAGAGACGTGGAGGTCAGAGTGGTATAACAAGACGCTTTTAATGCCCCTTACAAGAGAAGTGGAGGTCAGAGTGGTATAACAAGACGCTTTTAATGCCCCTTACAAGAGACGTGGAGGTCAGAGTGGTATAACAAGACGGTTTAATGCCCCTCAGAAGAGACGTGGAGGTCAGAGTGGTATAACAAGACGCTTTTAATGCCCCTCAGAAGAGACGTGGAGGTCAGAGTGGTATAACAAGACTCTTTTAATGCCCCTTACAAGAGACGTGGAGGTCAGAGTGGTATAACAAGATGCTTTTAATGCCCCTTACAAGAGACGTGGATGTCAGAGTGGTATAACAAGACTCTTTTAATGCCCCTTACAAGAGACGTGGAGGTCAGAGTGGTATAACAAGACGCTTTTAATGCCCCTTACAAGAGACGTGGAGGTTAGAGTGGTATAACAAGATGCTTTTAATGCCCCTTACAAGAGACGTGGAGGTCAGAGTGGTATAACAAGATGCTTTTAATGCCCCTTACAAGAGACATGGAGGTCAGAGTGGTATAACAAGACTCTTTTAATGCCCCTCAGAAGAGACGTGGAGGTCAGAGTGGTATAACAAGACGCTTTTAATGCCCCTTACAAGAGACGTGGAGGTCAGAGTGGTATAACAAGACGCTCTTAATGCCCCTTACAAGAGACGTGGAGGTCAGAGTGGTATAACAAGACGGTTTAATGCCCCTCAGAAGAGACGTGGAGGTCAGAGTGGTATAACAAGACGCTTTTAATGCCCCTCAGAAGAGACGTGGAGGTCAGAGTGGTATAACAAGACTCTTTTAATGCCTCTTACAAGAGACATGGAGGTCAGAGTGGTATAACAAGATGCTTTTAATGCCCCTTACAAGAGACGTGGAGGTCAGAGTGGTATAACAAGACGCTTTTAATGCCCCTCAGAAGAGACGTGGAGGTCAGAGTGGTATAACAAGACGCTTTTAATGCCCCTTACAAGAGAAGTGGAGGTCAGAGTGGTATAACAAGACGCTTTTAATGCCCCTTACAAGAGACGTGGAGGTCAGAGTGGTATAACAAGACGGTTTAATGCCCCTCAGAAGAGACGTGGAGGTCAGAGTGGTATAACAAGACGCTTTTAATGCCCCTCAGAAGAGACGTGGAGGTCAGAGTGGTATAACAAGACTCTTTTAATGCCCCTTACAAGAGACGTGGAGGTCAGAGTGGTATAACAAGATGCTTTTAATGCCCCTTAGAAGAGACGTGGAGGTCAGAGTGGTATAACAAGACGCTTTTAATGCCCCTTACAAGAGACGTGGAGGTCAGAGTGGTATAACAAGATGCTATTAATGACCCTTACAAGAGACTTGGAGGTCAGAGTGGTATAACAAGATGCTTTTAATGCCCCTTACAAGAGACAAGGAGGTCAGACTGGTATAACAAGACTCTTTTAATGCCCCTCAGAAGAGACGTGGAAGTCAGAGTGGTATAGGAAGACGCTTTTAATGCCCCTTACAAGAGACGTGGAGGTCAGAGTGGTATAACAAGACGCTTTTAATGCCCCTTACAAGAGACGTGGAGGTCAGAGTGGTATAACAAGACGCTTTTAATGCCCCTCAGAAGAGACGTGGAGGTCAGAGTGGTATAACAAAACGCTTTTAATGCCCCTTACAAGAGACGTGGAGGTCAGAGTGGTATAACAAGACTCTTTTAATGCCCCTCAGAAGAGACGTGGAGGTCAGAGTGGTATAACAAGACTCTTTTAATGCCCCTTACAAGAGACGTGGAGGTCAGAGTGGTATAACAAGATGCTTTTAATGCCCCTTACAAGAGACGTGGAGGTCAGAGTGGTATAACAAGACGCTTTTAATGCCCCTCAGAAGAGACGTGGAGGTCAGAGTGGTATAACAAGACTCTTTTAATGCCCCTTACAAGAGACGTGGAGGTCAGAGTGGTATAACAAGATGCTTTTAATGCCCCTTACAAGAGACGTGGAGGTCAGAGTGGTATAACAAGACTCTTTTAATGCCCCTTACAAGAGACGTGGAGGTCAGAGTGGTATAACAAGACGCTTTTAATGCCCCTTACAAGAGACGTGGAGGTTAGAGTGGTATAACAAGATGCTTTTAATGCCCCTTACAATAGACGTGGAGGTCAGAGTGGTATAACAAGATGCTTTTAATGCCCCTTACAAGAGACATGGAGGTCAAAGTGGTATAACAAGACTCTTTTAATGCCCCTTACAAGAGACGTGGAGGTCAGAGTGGTATAACAAGACGCTTTTAATGCCCCTTACAAGAGACGTGGAGGTCAGAGTGGTATAACAAGACGCTTTTAATGCCCCTTACAAGAGACGTGGAGGTCAGAGTGGTATAACAAGACGGTTTAATGCCCCTCAGAAGAGACGTGGAGGTCAGAGTGGTATAACAAGACGCTTTTAATGCCCCTCAGAAGAGACGTGGAGGTCAGAGTGGTATAACAAGACTGTTTTAATGCCTCTTACAAGAGACATGGAGGTCAGAGTGGTATAACAAGATGCTTTTAATGCCCCTTACAAGAGACGTGGAGGTCAGAGTGGTATAACAAGACGCTTTTAATGCCCCTTACAAGAGACGTGGAGGTCAGAGTGGTATAACAAGATGCTATTAATGACCCTTACAAGAGACGTGGAGGTCAGAGTGGTAACAAGACGCTTTTAATGCCCCTCAGAAGAGATGTGGAGGTCAGAGTGGTATAACAAGACACTTTTAATGCCCCTTACAAGAGACGTGGAGGTCAGAGTGGTATAACAAGATGCTTTTAATGCCCCTTACAAGAGACGTGGAGGTCAAAGTGGTATAACAAGACGCTTTTAATGCCCCTTACAAGAGACTTGGAGGTCAGAGTGGTATAACAAGATGCTTTTAATGCCCCTTACAAGAGACATGGAGGTCAGAGTGGTATAACAAGACTCTTTTAATGCCCCTCAGAAGAGACGTGGAAGTCAGAGTGGTATAACAAGACGCTTTTAATGCCCCTTACAAGAGACGTGGAGGTCAGAGTGGTATAACAAGACGCTTGTAATGCCCCTTACAAGAGACGTGGAGGTCAGAGTGGTATAACAAGATGCTTTTAATGCCCCTCAGAAGGGACGTGGAGGTCAGAGTGGTATAACAAAACGCTTTTAATGCCCCTTACAAGAGACGTGGAGGTCAGAGTGGTATAACAAGACTCTTTTAATGCCCCTCAGAAGAGACGTGGAGGTCAGAGTGGTATAACAAGACTCTTTTAATGCCCCTTACAAGAGACGTGGAGGTCAGAGTGGTATAGCAAGACGATTTCAATGCCCCATACATGAGACGTGGAGGTCAGAGTGGTATAACAAGACGCTTTTAATGCCCCTTACAAGAGACGTGGAGGTCAGAGTGGTATAACAAGACGCTTTTAATGCCCCTTGCAAGAGACGTGGAGGTCAGAGTGGTATAACAAGGCGCTTTTAATGCCCCTCAGAAGAGACGTGGAGGTTGGAGTGGTATAACAAGACTCTTTTAATGCCCCTCAGAAGAGACATAGAGGTCAGAGTGGTATAACAAGACGCTTTTAATGCCCATCAGAAGAGACGTAGAGGTGTGAGTGGTATAACAAGACGCTTTTAATGCCCCTTACAAGAGACGTGGAGGTCAGAGTGGTATAACAAGATGCTTTTAATGCCCCTTAAAAGAGACGTGGAGGTCAGAGTGGTAACAAGACGCTTTTAATGCCCCTCAGAAGAGACGTGGAGGTCAGAGTGGTATAACAAGATGCTTTTAATGCCCCTTACAAGAGACGTGGAGGTCAGAGTGGTATAACAAGACGCTTTTAATGCCCCTTACAAGAGACGTGGATGTTAGAGTGGTATAACAAGATGCTTTTAATGCCTCTTACAAGAGACATGGAGGTCAGAGTGGTATAACAAGACTCTTTTAATGCCCCTCAGAAGAGACGTGGAGGTCAGAGTGGTATAACAAGAAGCTTTTAATGCTCCTTACAAGAGACGTGGAGGTCAGAGTGGTATAACAAGACGCTTTTAATGCCCCTTCCAAGAGACGTGGAGGTCAGAGTGGTATAACAAGACGCTTTTAATGCCCCTCAGAAGAGACGTGGAGGTCAGAGTGGTATAACAAGACGCTTTTAATGCCCCTTACAAGAGACGTGGAGGTCAGAGTGGTATAACAAGACTCTTTTAATGCCCCTCAGAAGAGACGTGGAGGTCAGAGTGGTATAACAAGACGCTTTTAATGCCCCTCAGAAGAGACGTGGAGGTCAGAATGGTATAACAAGACTTTTAATGCCCCTCAAAAGAGAAGTGGAGGTCAGAGTGGTATAACAAGACGCTTTTAATGCCCCTTACAAGAGACGTGGAGGTCAGAGTCATATAACAAGACGGTTTTAATGCCCCTTACAAGAGATGTGGTGGTCAGAGTGGTATAACAAGACTCTTTTAATGCCCCTCAGAAGAGACTTGGAGGTCAGAGTGGTATAACAAGACTCTTTTAATGCCCCTCAGAAGAGACATAGAGGTCAGAGTGGTATAACAAGACGCTTTTAATGCCCCTCAGAAGAGACGTAGAGGTGTGAGTGGTATAACAAGACGCTTTTAATGCCCCTTACAAGAGACGTGGAGGTCAGAGTGGTATAACAAGACGCTTTTAATGCCCCTTACAAGAGACGTGGAGGTCAGAGTGGTATAACAAGATGCTTTTAATGCCCCTTACAAGAGACGTGGAGGTCAGAGTGGTAACAAGACGCTTATAATGCCCCTCAGAAGAGACGTGGAGGTCAGAGTGGTATAACAAGACGCTTTTAATGCCCCTTACAAGAGACGTGGAGGTCAGAGTGGTAACAAGACGCTTTTAATGCCCCTCAGAAGAGACGTGGAGGTCAGAGTGGTATAACAAGATGCTTTTAATGCCCCTTACAAGAGACGTGGAGGTCAGAGTGGTATAACAAGACGGTTTTAATGCCCCTTACAAGAGACGTGGATGTTAGAGTGGTATAGCAAGATGCTTTTAATGCCCCTTACAAGAGACATGGAGGTCAGAGTGGTATAACAAGACTCTTTTAATGCCCCTCAGAAGAGACGTGGAGGTCAGAGTGGTATAACAAGAAGCTTTTAATGCCCCTTACAAGAGACGTGGAGGTCAGAGTGGTATAACAAGACGCTTTTAATGCCCCTTCCAAGAGACGTGGAGGTCAGAGTGGTATAACAAGACGCTTTTAATGCCCCTCAGAAGAGACGTGGAGGTCAGAGTGGTATAACAAGACGCTTTTAATGCCCCTTACAAGAGACGTGGAGGTCAGAGTGGTATAACAAGACGCTTTTAATGCCCCTCAGAAGAGACGTGGAGGTCAGAGTGGTATAACAAGACGCTTTTAATGCCCCTTACAAGAGACGTGGAGGTCAGAGTGGTATAACAAGACGCTTTTAATGCCCCTCAGAAGAGACGTGGAGGTCAGAATGGTATAACAAGACTTTTAATGCCCCTCAAAAGAGAAGTGGAGGTCAGAGTGGTATAACAAGACGCTTTTAATGCCCCTTACAAGAGACGTGGAGGTCAGAGTCGTATAACAAGACGGTTTTATTGCCCCTTACAAGAGACGTGGTGGTCAGAGTGGTATAACAAGACTCTTTTAATGCCCCTCAGAAGAGACGTGGAGGTCAGAGTGGTATAACAAGACTCTTTTAATGCCCCTCAGAAGAGACATAGAGGTCAGAGTGGTATAACAAGATGCTTTTAATGCCCCTCAGAAGAGACGTAGAGGTGTGAGTGGTATAACAAGACGCTTTTAATGCCCCTTACAAGAGACGTGGAGGTCAGAGTGGTATAACAAGACGCTTTTAATGCCCCTTACAAGAGACGTGGAGGTCAGAGTGGTAACAAGACTCTTTTAATGCCACTCAGAAGAGACGTGGAGGTCAGAGTGGTATAACAAGATGCTTTTAATGCCCCTTACAAGAGACGTGGAGGTCAGAGTGGTATAACAAGACGCTTTTAATGCCCCTTACAAGAGACGTGGATGTTAGAGTAGTATAACAATATGCTTTTAATGCCCCTTACAAGAGACATGGAGGTCAGAGTGGTATAACAAGACTCTTTTAATGCCCCTCAGAAGAGACGTGGAGGTCAGAGTGGTATAACAAGATGCTTTTAATGCCCCTTACAAGAGACGTGGAGGTCAGAGTGGTATAACAAGACGCTTTTAATGCCCCTTACAAGAGACGTGGAGGTCAGAGTGGTATAACAAGACGCTTTTAATGCCCCTCAGAAGAGACGTGGAGGTCAGAGTGGTATAACAAGACGCTTTTAATGCCCCTTACAAGAGACGTGGAGGTCAGAGTTGTATAGCAAGACGCTTTTAATGCCCCTCAGAAGAGACGTGGAGGTCAGAGTGGTATAACAAGACGCTTTTAATGCCCCTTACAAGAGACGTGGAGGTCAGAGTGGTATAACAAGACGCTTTTAATGCCCCTCAGAAGAGACGTGGAGGTCAGAATGGTATAACAAGACTTTTAATGCCCCTCAAAAGAGAAGTGGAGGTCAGAGTGGTATAACAAGACGCTTTTAATGCCCCTTACAAGAGACGTGGAGGTCAGAGTCGTATAACAAGACGGTTTTAATGCCCCTTACAAGAGATGTGGTGGTCAGAGTGGTATAACAAGACTCTTTTAATGCCCCTCAGAAGAGACGTGGAGGTCAGAGTGGTATAACAAGACTCTTTTAATGCCCCTCAGAAGAGACATAGAGGTCAGAGTGGTATAACAAGACGCTTTTAATGCCCCTCAGAAGAGACGTAGAGGTGTGAGTGGTATAACAAGACGCTTTTAATGCCCCTTACAAGAGACGTGGAGGTCAGAGTGGTATAACAAGACGCTTTTAATGCCCCTTACAAGAGACGTGGAGGTCAGAGTGGTATAACAAGATGCTTTTAATGCCGATTACAAGAGACGCGGAGGTCAGAGTGGTAACAAGACGCTTATAATGCCCCTCAGAAGAGACGTGGAGGTCAGAGTGGTATAACAAGACGCTTTTAATGCCCCTTACAAGAGACGTGGAGGTCAGAGTGGTAACAAGACGCTTTTAATGCACCTCAGAAGAGACGTGGAGGTCAGAGTGGTATAACAAGATGCTTTTAATGCCCCTTACAAGAGAGGTGGAGGTCAGAGTGGTATAACAAGACGCTTTTAATGCCCCTTACAAGAGACGTGGATGTTAGAGTCGTATAACAAGATGCTTTTAATGCCCCTTACAAGAGACATGGAGGTCAGAGTGGTATAACAAGACTCTTTTAATGCCCCTCAGAAGAGACGTGGAGGTCAGAGTGGTATAACAAGAAGCTTTTAATGCCCCTTACAAGAGACGTGGAGGTCAGAGTGGTATAACAAGACGCTTTTAATGCCCCTTACAAGAGACGTGGAGGTAAGAGTGGTATAACAAGACGCTTTTAATGCCCCTCAGAAGAGACGTGGAGGTCAGAGTGGTATAACAAGACGCTTTTAATGCCCCTTACAAGAGACGTGGAGGTCAGAGTGGTATAACAAGACGCTTTTAATGCCCCTCAGAAGAGACGTGGAGGTCAGAATGGTATAACAAGACTTTTAATGCCCCTCAAAAGAGAAGTGGAGGTCAGAGTGGTATAACAAGACGCTTTTAATGCCCCTTACAAGAGACGTGGAGGTCAGAGTCGTATAACAAGACGGTTTTAATGCCCCTTACAAGAGACGTGGTGGTCAGAGTGGTATAACAAGACTCTTTTAATGCCCCTCAGAAGAGATGTGGAGGTCAGAGTGGTATAACAAGACTCTTTTAATGCCCCTCAGAAGAGACATAGAGGTCAGAGTGGTATAACAAGACGCTTTTAATGCCCCTCAGAAGAGACGTAGAGGTGTGAGTGGTATAACAAGACGCTTTTAATGCCCCTTACAAGAGACGTGGAGGTCAGAGTGGTATAACAAGATGCTTTTAATGCCCCTTAAAAGAGACGTGGAGGTCAGAGTGGTAACAAGACGCTTTTAATGCCCCTCAGAAGAGACGTGGAGGTCAGAGTGGTATAACAAGATGCTTTTAATGCCCCTTACAAGAGACGTGGAGGTCAGAGTGGTATAACAAGACGCTTTTAATGCCCCTTACAAGAGACGTGGATGTTAGAGTGGTATAACAAGATGCTTTTAATGCCTCTTACAAGAGACATGGAGGTCAGAGTGGTATAACAAGACTCTTTTAATGCCCCTCAGAAGAGACGTGGAGGTCAGAGTGGTATAACAAGAAGCTTTTAATGCTCCTTACAAGAGACGTGGAGGTCAGAGTGGTATAACAAGACGCTTTTAATGCCCCTTCCAAGAGACGTGGAGGTCAGAGTGGTATAACAAGACGCTTTTAATGCCCCTCAGAAGAGACGTGGAGGTCAGAGTGGTATAACAAGACGCTTTTAATGCCCCTTACAAGAGACGTGGAGGTCAGAGTGGTATAACAAGACTCTTTTAATGCCCCTCAGAAGAGACGTGGAGGTCAGAGTGGTATAACAAGACGCTTTTAATGCCCCTCAGAAGAGACGTGGAGGTCAGAATGGTATAACAAGACTTTTAATGCCCCTCAAAAGAGAAGTGGAGGTCAGAGTGGTATAACAAGACGCTTTTAATGCCCCTTACAAGAGACGTGGAGGTCAGAGTCATATAACAAGACGGTTTTAATGCCCCTTACAAGAGATGTGGTGGTCAGAGTGGTATAACAAGACTCTTTTAATGCCCCTCAGAAGAGACTTGGAGGTCAGAGTGGTATAACAAGACTCTTTTAATGCCCCTCAGAAGAGACATAGAGGTCAGAGTGGTATAACAAGACGCTTTTAATGCCCCTCAGAAGAGACGTAGAGGTGTGAGTGGTATAACAAGACGCTTTTAATGCCCCTTACAAGAGACGTGGAGGTCAGAGTGGTATAACAAGACGCTTTTAATGCCCCTTACAAGAGACGTGGAGGTCAGAGTGGTATAACAAGATGCTTTTAATGCCCCTTACAAGAGACGTGGAGGTCAGAGTGGTAACAAGACGCTTATAATGCCCCTCAGAAGAGACGTGGAGGTCAGAGTGGTATAACAAGACGCTTTTAATGCCCCTTACAAGAGACGTGGAGGTCAGAGTGGTAACAAGACGCTTTTAATGCCCCTCAGAAGAGACGTGGAGGTCAGAGTGGTATAACAAGATGCTTTTAATGCCCCTTACAAGAGACGTGGAGGTCAGAGTGGTATAACAAGACGGTTTTAATGCCCCTTACAAGAGACGTGGATGTTAGAGTGGTATAGCAAGATGCTTTTAATGCCCCTTACAAGAGACATGGAGGTCAGAGTGGTATAACAAGACTCTTTTAATGCCCCTCAGAAGAGACGTGGAGGTCAGAGTGGTATAACAAGAAGCTTTTAATGCCCCTTACAAGAGACGTGGAGGTCAGAGTGGTATAACAAGACACTTTTAATGCCCCTTCCAAGAGACGTGGAGGTCAGAGTGGTATAACAAGACGCTTTTAATGCCCCTCAGAAGAGACGTGGAGGTCAGAGTGGTATAACAAGACGCTTTTAATGCCCCTTACAAGAGACGTGGAGGTCAGAGTGGTATAACAAGACGCTTTTAATGCCCCTCAGAAGAGACGTGGAGGTCAGAGTGGTATAACAAGACGCTTTTAATGCCCCTTACAAGAGACGTGGAGGTCAGAGTGGTATAACAAGACGCTTTTAATGCCCCTCAGAAGAGACGTGGAGGTCAGAATGGTATAACAAGACTTTTAATGCCCCTCAAAAGAGAAGTGGAGGTCAGAGTGGTATAACAAGACGCTTTTAATGCCCCTTACAAGAGACGTGGAGGTCAGAGTCGTATAACAAGACGGTTTTATTGCCCCTTACAAGAGACGTGGTGGTCAGAGTGGTATAACAAGACTCTTTTAATGCCCCTCAGAAGAGACGTGGAGGTCAGAGTGGTATAACAAGACTCTTTTAATGCCCCTCAGAAGAGACATAGAGGTCAGAGTGGTATAACAAGATGCTTTTAATGCCCCTCAGAAGAGACGTAGAGGTGTGAGTGGTATAACAAGACGCTTTTAATGCCCCTTACAAGAGACGTGGAGGTCAGAGTGGTATAACAAGACGCTTTTAATGCCCCTTACAAGAGACGTGGAGGTCAGAGTGGTAACAAGACGCTTTTAATGCCACTCAGAAGAGACGTGGAGGTCAGAGTGGTATAACAAGATGCTTTTAATGCCCCTTACAAGAGACGTGGAGGTCAGAGTGGTATAACAAGACGCTTTTAATGCCCCTTACAAGAGACGTGGATGTTAGAGTAGTATAACAATATGCTTTTAATGCCCCTTACAAGAGACATGGAGGTCAGAGTGGTATAACAAGACTCTTTTAATGCCCCTCAGAAGAGACGTGGAGGTCAGAGTGGTATAACAAGATGCTTTTAATGCCCCTTACAAGAGACGTGGAGGTCAGAGTGGTATAACAAGACGCTTTTAATGCCCCTTACAAGAGACGTGGAGGTCAGAGTGGTATAACAAGACGCTTTTAATGCCCCTCAGAAGAGACGTGGAGGTCAGAGTGGTATAACAAGACGCTTTTAATGCCCCTTACAAGAGACGTGGAGGTCAGAGTTGTATAGCAAGACGCTTTTAATGCCCCTCAGAAGAGACGTGGAGGTCAGAGTGGTATAACAAGACGCTTTTAATGCCCCTTACAAGAGACGTGGAGGTCAGAGTGGTATAACAAGACGCTTTTAATGCCCCTCAGAAGAGACGTGGAGGTCAGAATGGTATAACAAGACTTTTAATGCCCCTCAAAAGAGAAGTGGAGGTCAGAGTGGTATAACAAGACGCTTTTAATGCCCCTTACAAGAGACGTGGAGGTCAGAGTCGTATAACAAGACGGTTTTAATGCCCCTTACAAGAGATGTGGTGGTCAGAGTGGTATAACAAGACTCTTTTAATGCCCCTCAGAAGAGACGTGGAGGTCAGAGTGGTATAACAAGACTCTTTTAATGCCCCTCAGAAGAGACATAGAGGTCAGAGTGGTATAACAAGACGCTTTTAATGCCCCTCAGAAGAGACGTAGAGGTGTGAGTGGTATAACAAGACGCTTTTAATGCCCCTTACAAGAGACGTGGAGGTCAGAGTGGTATAACAAGACGCTTTTAATGCCCCTTACAAGAGACGTGGAGGTCAGAGTGGTATAACAAGATGCTTTTAATGCCGATTACAAGAGACGCGGAGGTCAGAGTGGTAACAAGACGCTTATAATGCCCCTCAGAAGAGACGTGGAGGTCAGAGTGGTATAACAAGACGCTTTTAATGCCCCTTACAAGAGACGTGGAGGTCAGAGTGGTAACAAGACGCTTTTAATGCACCTCAGAAGAGACGTGGAGGTCAGAGTGGTATAACAAGATGCTTTTAATGCCCCTTACAAGAGAGGTGGAGGTCAGAGTGGTATAACAAGACGCTTTTAATGCCCCTTACAAGAGACGTGGATGTTAGAGTCGTATAACAAGATGCTTTTAATGCCCCTTACAAGAGACATGGAGGTCAGAGTGGTATAACAAGACTCTTTTAATGCCCCTCAGAAGAGACGTGGAGGTCAGAGTGGTATAACAAGAAGCTTTTAATGCCCCTTACAAGAGACGTGGAGGTCAGAGTGGTATAACAAGACGCTTTTAATGCCCCTTACAAGAGACGTGGAGGTAAGAGTGGTATAACAAGACGCTTTTAATGCCCCTCAGAAGAGACGTGGAGGTCAGAGTGGTATAACAAGACGCTTTTAATGCCCCTTACAAGAGACGTGGAGGTCAGAGTGGTATAACAAGACGCTTTTAATGCCCCTCAGAAGAGACGTGGAGGTCAGAATGGTATAACAAGACTTTTAATGCCCCTCAAAAGAGAAGTGGAGGTCAGAGTGGTATAACAAGACGCTTTTAATGCCCCTTACAAGAGACGTGGAGGTCAGAGTCGTATAACAAGACGGTTTTAATGCCCCTTACAAGAGACGTGGTGGTCAGAGTGGTATAACAAGACTCTTTTAATGCCCCTCAGAAGAGATGTGGAGGTCAGAGTGGTATAACAAGACTCTTTTAATGCCCCTCAGAAGAGACATAGAGGTCAGAGTGGTATAACAAGACGCTTTTAATGCCCCTCAGAAGAGACGTAAAGGTGTGAGTGGTATAACAAGACGCTTTTAATGCCCCTTACAAGAGACGTGGAGGTCAGAGTGGTATAACAAGACGCTTTTAATGCCCGTTACAAGAGACGTGGAGGTCAGAGTGGTAACAAGACGCTTTTAATGCCCCTCAGAAGAGACGTGGAGGTCAGAGTGGTATAACAAGATGCTTTTAATGCCCCTTACAAGAGACGTGGAGGTCAGAGTGGTATAGCAAAACGCTTTTAATGCCCCTTACAAGAGACGTGGATGTTAGAGTGGTATAACAAGATGCTTTTAATGCCCCTTACAAGAGACATGGAGGTCAGAGTGGTATAACAAGACGCTTTTAATGCCCCTCAGAAGAGACGTGGAGGTCAGAGTGGTATAACAAGACGCTTTTAATGCCCCTTACAAGAGACGTGGAGGTCAGAGTGGTATAGCAAGACGCTTTTAATGCCCCTCAGAAGAGACGTGGAGGTCAGAGTGGTATAACAAGACTCTTTTAATGCCCCTTACAAGAGACGTGGAGGTCAGAGTGGTATAACAAGACGCTTTTAATGCCCCTCAGAAGAGACGTGGAGGTCAGAGTGGTATAACAAGACGCTTTTAATGTCCCTTACAAGAGACGTGGAGGTTAGAGTGGTATAACAAGATGCTTTTAATGCCCCTTACAAGAGACGTGGAGGTCAGACTGGTATAACAAGATGCTTTTAATGCCCCTTACAAGAGGCGTGGAGGTCAAAGTGGTATAACAAGACGCTTTTAATGCCCCTTACAAGAGACTTGGAGGTCAGAGTGGTATAACAAGACGCTTTTAATGCCCCTTACAAGAGACGTGGAGGTCAGAGTGGTATAACAAGACGCTTTTAATGCCCCTCAGAAGAGACGTGGAGGTCAGAGTGGTATAACAAGACGCTTTTAATGCCGCTTACAAGAGACGTGGAGGTCAGAGTGGTATAACAAGACTCTTTTAATGCCCCTTAGAAGAGTCGTGGAGGTCAGAGTGGTATAACAAGACTCTTTTAATGCCCCTTACAAGAGACGTGGAGGTCAGAGTGGTATAACAAGATGTTTTTAATGCCCCTTACAAGAGACGTGGAGGTCAGAGTGGTATAACAAGACGCTTTTAATGCCCCTCAGAAGAGACGTGGAGGTCAGAGTGGTATAACAAGATTCTTTTAATGCCCCTTACAAGAGACGTGGAGGTCAGAGTGGTTATAACAAGATGCTTTTAATGCCCCTTACAAGAGACGTGGAGGTCAGAGTGGTATAACAAGACGCTTTTAATGCCCCTTACAAGAGACGTGGAGGTCAGAGTGGTATAACAAGACGCTTTTAATGCCCCTTACAAGAGACGTGGAGGTTAGAGTGGTATAACAAGATGCTTTTAATGCCCCTTACAAGAGACGTGGAGGTCAGAGTGGTATAACAAGATGCTTTTAATGCCCCTTACAAGAGACATGGAGGTCAGAGTGGTATAACAAGACTCTTTTAATGCCCCTCAGAAGAGACGTGGAGGTCAGAGTGGTATAACAAGACGCTTTTAATGCCCCTTACAAGAGACGTGGAGGTCAGAGTGGTATAACAAGACGCTTTTAATGCCCCTTACAAGAGACGTGGAGGTAAGAGTGGTATAACAAGACGCTTTTAATGCCCCTCAGAAGAGACGTGGAGGTCAGAGTGGTATAACAAGACGCTTTTAATGCCCCTTACAAGAGACGTGGAGGTCAGAGTGGTATAACAAGACGCTTTTAATGCCCCTCAGAAGAGACGTGGAGGTCAGAATGGTATAACAAGACTTTTAATGCCCCTCAAAAGAGAAGTGGAGGTCAGAGTGGTATAACAAGACGCTTTTAATGCCCCTTACAAGAGACGTGGAGGTCAGAGTCGTATAACAAGACGGTTTTAATGCCCCTTACAAGAGACGTGGTGGTCAGAGTGGTATAACAAGACTCTTTTAATGCCCCTCAGAAGAGATGTGGAGGTCAGAGTGGTATAACAAGACTCTTTTAATGCCCCTCAGAAGAGACATAGAGGTCAGAGTGGTATAACAAGACGCTTTTAATGCCCCTCAGAAGAGACGTAAAGGTGTGAGTGGTATAACAAGACGCTTTTAATGCCCCTTACAAGAGACGTGGAGGTCAGAGTGGTATAACAAGACGCTTTTAATGCCCGTTACAAGAGACGTGGAGGTCAGAGTGGTAACAAGACGCTTTTAATGCCCCTCAGAAGAGACGTGGAGGTCAGAGTGGTATAACAAGATGCTTTTAATGCCCCTTACAAGAGACGTGGAGGTCAGAGTGGTATAGCAAGACGCTTTTAATGCCCCTCAGAAGAGACGTGGAGGTCAGAGTGGTATAACAAGACTCTTTTAATGCCCCTTACAAGAGACGTGGAGGTCAGAGTGGTATAACAAGACGCTTTTAATGCCCCTCAGAAGAGACGTGGAGGTCAGAGTGGTATAACAAGACGCTTTTAATGTCCCTTACAAGAGACGTGGAGGTTAGAGTGGTATAACAAGATGCTTTTAATGCCCCTTACAAGAGACGTGGAGGTCAGACTGGTATAACAAGATGCTTTTAATGCCCCTTACAAGAGGCGTGGAGGTCAAAGTGGTATAACAAGACGCTTTTAATGCCCCTTACAAGAGACTTGGAGGTCAGAGTGGTATAACAAGACGCTTTTAATGCCCCTTACAAGAGACGTGGAGGTCAGAGTGGTATAACAAGACGCTTTTAATGCCCCTCAGAAGAGACGTGGAGGTCAGAGTGGTATAACAAGACGCTTTTAATGCCGCTTACAAGAGACGTGGAGGTCAGAGTGGTATAACAAGACTCTTTTAATGCCCCTTAGAAGAGTCGTGGAGGTCAGAGTGGTATAACAAGACTCTTTTAATGCCCCTTACAAGAGACGTGGAGGTCAGAGTGGTATAACAAGATGTTTTTAATGCCCCTTACAAGAGACGTGGAGGTCAGAGTGGTATAACAAGACGCTTTTAATGCCCCTCAGAAGAGACGTGGAGGTCAGAGTGGTATAACAAGATTCTTTTAATGCCCCTTACAAGAGACGTGGAGGTCAGAGTGGTTATAACAAGATGCTTTTAATGCCCCTTACAAGAGACGTGGAGGTCAGAGTGGTATAACAAGACGCTTTTAATGCCCCTTACAAGAGACGTGGAGGTCAGAGTGGTATAACAAGACGCTTTTAATGCCCCTTACAAGAGACGTGGAGGTTAGAGTGGTATAACAAGATGCTTTTAATGCCCCTTACAAGAGACGTGGAGGTCAGAGTGGTATAACAAGATGCTTTTAATGCCCCTTACAAGAGACATGGAGGTCAGAGTGGTATAACAAGACTCTTTTAATGCCCCTCAGAAGAGACGTGGAGGTCAGAGTGGTATAACAAGACGCTTTTAATGCCCCTTACAAGAGACGTGGAGGTCAGAGTGGTATAACAAGACGCTTTTAATGCCCCTTACAAGAGACGTGGAGGTAAGAGTGGTATAACAAGACGCTTTTAATGCCCCTCAGAAGAGACGTGGAGGTCAGAGTGGTATAACAAGACGCTTTTAATGCCCCTTACAAGAGACGTGGAGGTCAGAGTGGTATAACAAGACGCTTTTAATGCCCCTCAGAAGAGACGTGGAGGTCAGAATGGTATAACAAGACTTTTAATGCCCCTCAAAAGAGAAGTGGAGGTCAGAGTGGTATAACAAGACGCTTTTAATGCCCCTTACAAGAGACGTGGAGGTCAGAGTCGTATAACAAGACGGTTTTAATGCCCCTTACAAGAGACGTGGTGGTCAGAGTGGTATAACAAGACTCTTTTAATGCCCCTCAGAAGAGATGTGGAGGTCAGAGTGGTATAACAAGACTCTTTTAATGCCCCTCAGAAGAGACATAGAGGTCAGAGTGGTATAACAAGACGCTTTTAATGCCCCTCAGAAGAGACGTAAAGGTGTGAGTGGTATAACAAGACGCTTTTAATGCCCCTTACAAGAGACGTGGAGGTCAGAGTGGTATAACAAGACGCTTTTAATGCCCGTTACAAGAGACGTGGAGGTCAGAGTGGTAACAAGACGCTTTTAATGCCCCTCAGAAGAGACGTGGAGGTCAGAGTGGTATAACAAGATGCTTTTAATGCCCCTTACAAGAGACGTGGAGGTCAGAGTGGTATAGCAAAACGCTTTTAATGCCCCTTACAAGAGACGTGGATGTTAGAGTGGTATAACAAGATGCTTTTAATGCCCCTTACAAGAGACATGGAGGTCAGAGTGGTATAACAAGACGCTTTTAATGCCCCTCAGAAGAGACGTGGAGGTCAGAGTGGTATAACAAGACGCTTTTAATGCCCCTTACAAGAGACGTGGAGGTCAGAGTGGTATAGCAAGACGCTTTTAATGCCCCTCAGAAGAGACGTGGAGGTCAGAGTGGTATAACAAGACTCTTTTAATGCCCCTTACAAGAGACGTGGAGGTCAGAGTGGTATAACAAGACGCTTTTAATGCCCCTCAGAAGAGACGTGGAGGTCAGAGTGGTATAACAAGACGCTTTTAATGTCCCTTACAAGAGACGTGGAGGTTAGAGTGGTATAACAAGATGCTTTTAATGCCCCTTACAAGAGACGTGGAGGTCAGACTGGTATAACAAGATGCTTTTAATGCCCCTTACAAGAGGCGTGGAGGTCAAAGTGGTATAACAAGACGCTTTTAATGCCCCTTACAAGAGACTTGGAGGTCAGAGTGGTATAACAAGACGCTTTTAATGCCCCTTACAAGAGACGTGGAGGTCAGAGTGGTATAACAAGACGCTTTTAATGCCCCTCAGAAGAGACGTGGAGGTCAGAGTGGTATAACAAGACGCTTTTAATGCCGCTTACAAGAGACGTGGAGGTCAGAGTGGTATAACAAGACTCTTTTAATGCCCCTTAGAAGAGTCGTGGAGGTCAGAGTGGTATAACAAGACTCTTTTAATGCCCCTTACAAGAGACGTGGAGGTCAGAGTGGTATAACAAGATGTTTTTAATGCCCCTTACAAGAGACGTGGAGGTCAGAGTGGTATAACAAGACGCTTTTAATGCCCCTCAGAAGAGACGTGGAGGTCAGAGTGGTATAACAAGATTCTTTTAATGCCCCTTACAAGAGACGTGGAGGTCAGAGTGGTTATAACAAGATGCTTTTAATGCCCCTTACAAGAGACGTGGAGGTCAGAGTGGTATAACAAGACGCTTTTAATGCCCCTTACAAGAGACGTGGAGGTCAGAGTGGTATAACAAGACGCTTTTAATGCCCCTTACAAGAGACGTGGAGGTTAGAGTGGTATAACAAGATGCTTTTAATGCCCCTTACAAGAGACGTGGAGGTCAGAGTGGTATAACAAGATGCTTTTAATGCCCCTTACAAGAGACATGGAGGTCAGAGTGGTATAACAAGACTCTTTTAATGCCCCTCAGAAGAGACGTGGAGGTCAGAGTGGTATAACAAGACGCTTTTAATGCCCCTTACAAGAGACGTGGAGGTCAGAGTGGTATAACAAGACGCTTTTAATGCCCCTTACAAGAGACTTGGAGGTCAGAGTGGTATAACAAGACGGTTTAATGCCCCTCAGAAGAGACGTGGAGGTCAGAGTGGTATAACAAGACGCTTTAAATGCCCCTCAGAAGAGACGTGGAGGTCAGAGTGGTATAACAAGACTCTTTTAATGCCCCTTACAAGAGACGTGGAGGTCAGAGTGGTATAACAAGATGCTTTTAATGCCCCTTACAAGAGACGTGGAGGTCAGAGTGGTATAACAAGACGGTTTTAATGCCCCATACAAGAGACGTGGAGGTCAGAGTGGTATAACAAGATGCTATTAATGACCCTTACAAGAGACTTGGAGGTCAGAGTGGTATAACAAGATGCTTTTAATGCCCCTTACAAGAGACAAGGAGGTCAGAGTGGTATAACAAGACGCTTTTAATGCCCCTTACAAGAGACGTGGAGGTCAGAGTGGTATAACAAGACGCTTTTAACGCCCCTTACAAGAGACGTGGAGGTCAGAGTGGTATAACAAGACGGTTTAATGCCCCTCAGAAGAGACGTGGAGGTCAGAGTGGTATAACAAGACGCTTTTAATGCCCCTCAGAAGAGACGTGGAGGTCAGAGTGGTATAAGACTCTTTTAATGCCCCTTACAAGAGACGTGGAGGTCAGAGTGGTATAACAAGATGCTTTTAATGCCCCTTACAAGAGACGTGGAGGTCAGAGTGGTATAACAAGACGCTTTTAATGCCCCTTACAAGAGACGTGGAGGTCAGAGTGGTATAACAAGATGCTATTAATGACCCTTACAAGAGACTTGGAGGTCAGAGTGGTATAACAAGATGCTTTTAATGCCCCTTACAAGAGACAAGGAGGTCAGAGTGGTATAACAAGACTCTTTTAATGCCCCTCAGAAGAGACGTGGAAGTCAGAGTGGTATAGCAAGACGCTTTTAATGCCCCTTACAAGAGACGTGGAGGTCAGAGTGGTATAACAAGACGCTTTTAATGCCCCTTACAAGAGACGTGGAGGTCAGAGTGGTATAACAAGACGCTTTTAATGCCCCTCAGAAGAGACGTGGAGGTCAGAGTGGTATAACAAAACGCTTTTAATGCCCCTTACAAGAGACGTGGAGGTCAGAGTGGTATAACAAGACTCTTTTAATGCCCCTCAGAAGAGACGTGGAGGTCAGAGTGGTATAACAAGACTCTTTTAATGCCCCTTACAAGAGACGTGGAGGTCAGAGTGGTATAACAAGATGCTTTTAATGCCCCTTACAAGAGACGTGGAGGTCAGAGTGGTATAACAAGACGCTTTTAATGCCCCTCAGAAGAGACGTGGAGGTCAGAGTGGTATAACAAGACTCTTTTAATGCCCATTACAAGAGACGTGGAGGTCAGAGTGGTATAACAAGATGCTTTTAATGCCCCTTACAAGAGACGTGGAGGTCAGAGTGGTATAACAAGACTCTTTTAATGCCCCTTACAAGAGACGTGGAGGTCAGAGTGGTATAACAAGACGCTTTTAATGCCCCTTACAAGAGACGTGGAGGTTAGAGTGGTATAACAAGATGCTTTTAATGCCCCTTACAAGAGACGTGGAGGTCAGAGTGGTATAACAAGATGCTTTTAATGCCCCTTACAAGAGACATGGAGGTCAGAGTGGTATAACAAGACTCTTTTAATGCCCCTCAGAAGAGACGTGGAGGTCAGAGTGGTATAACAAGACGCTTTTAATGCCCCTTACAAGAGACGTGGAGGTCAGAGTGGTATAACAAGACGCTTTTAATGCCCCTTACAAGAGACGTGGAGGTCAGAGTGGTATAACAAGACGGTTTAATGCCCCTCAGAAGAGACGTGGAGGTCAGAGTGGTATAACAAGACGCTTTTAATGCCCCTCAGAAGAGACGTGGAGGTCAGAGTGGTATAACAAGACTGTTTTAATGCCTCTTACAAGAGACATGGAGGTCAGAGTGGTATAACAAGATGCTTTTAATGCCCCTTACAAGAGACGTGGAGGTCAGAGTGGTATAACAAGACGCTTTTAATGCCCCTTACAAGAGACGTGGAGGTCAGAGTGGTATAACAAGATGCTATTAATGACCCTTACAAGAGACGTGGAGGTCAGAGTGGTAACAAGACGCTTTTAATGCCCCTCAGAAGAGATGTGGAGGTCAGAGTGGTATAACAAGACACTTTTAATGCCCCTTACAAGAGACGTGGAGGTCAGAGTGGAATAACAAGATGCTTTTAATGCCCCTTACAAGAGACGTGGAGGTCAAAGTGGTATAACAAGACGCTTTTAATGCCCCTTACAAGAGACTTGGAGGTCAGAGTGGTATAACAAGATGCTTTTAATGCCCCTTACAAGAGACATGGAGGTCAGAGTGGTATAACAAGACTCTTTTAATGCCCCTCAGAAGAGACGTGGAAGTCAGAGTGGTATAACAAGACGCTTTTAATGCCCCTTACAAGAGACGTGGAGGTTAGAGTGGTATAACAAGACGCTTTTAATGCCCCTTACAAGAGACGTGGAGGTCAGAGTGGTATAACAAGACGCTTTTAATGCCCCTCAGAAGAGACGTGGAGGTCAGAATGGTATAACAAGACTTTTAATGCCCCTCAAAAGAGAAGTGGAGGTCAGAGTGGTATAACAAGACGCTTTTAATGCCCCTTACAAGAGACGTGGAGGTCAGAGTCGTATAACAAGACGGTTTTAATGCCCCTTACAAGAGATGTGGTGGTCAGAGTGGTATAACAAGACTCTTTTAATGCCCCTCAGAAGAGACGTGGAGGTCAGAGTGGTATAACAAGACTCTTTTAATGCCCCTCAGAAGAGACATAGAGGTCAGAGTGGTATAACAAGACGCTTTTAATGCCCCTCAGAAGAGACGTAGAGGTGTGAGTGGTATAACAAGACGCTTTTAATGCCCCTTACAAGAGACGTGGAGGTCAGAGTGGTATAACAAGACGCTTTTAATGCCCCTTACAAGAGACGTGGAGGTCAGAGTGGTATAACAAGATGCTTTTAATGCCGATTACAAGAGACGCGGAGGTCAGAGTGGTAACAAGACGCTTATAATGCCCCTCAGAAGAGACGTGGAGGTCAGAGTGGTATAACAAGACGCTTTTAATGCCCCTTACAAGAGACGTGGAGGTCAGAGTGGTAACAAGACGCTTTTAATGCACCTCAGAAGAGACGTGGAGGTCAGAGTGGTATAACAAGATGCTTTTAATGCCCCTTACAAGAGAGGTGGAGGTCAGAGTGGTATAACAAGACGCTTTTAATGCCCCTTACAAGAGACGTGGATGTTAGAGTCGTATAACAAGATGCTTTTAATGCCCCTTACAAGAGACATGGAGGTCAGAGTGGTATAACAAGACTCTTTTAATGCCCCTCAGAAGAGACGTGGAGGTCAGAGTGGTATAACAAGAAGCTTTTAATGCCCCTTACAAGAGACTTGGAGGTCAGAGTGGTATAACAAGACGCTTTTAATGCCCCTTACAAGAGACGTGGAGGTAAGAGTGGTATAACAAGACGCTTTTAATGCCCCTCAGAAGAGACGTGGAGGTCAGAGTGGTATAACAAGACGCTTTTAATGCCCCTTACAAGAGACGTGGAGGTCAGAGTGGTATAACAAGACGCTTTTAATGCCCCTCAGAAGAGACGTGGAGGTCAGAATGGTATAACAAGACTTTTAATGCCCCTCAAAAGAGAAGTGGAGGTCAGAGTGGTATAACAAGACGCTTTTAATGCCCCTTACAAGAGACGTGGAGGTCAGAGTCGTATAACAAGACGGTTTTAATGCCCCTTACAAGAGACGTGGTGGTCAGAGTGGTATAACAAGACTCTTTTAATGCCCCTCAGAAGAGATGTGGAGGTCAGAGTGGTATAACAAGACTCTTTTAATGCCCCTCAGAAGAGACATAGAGGTCAGAGTGGTATAACAAGACGCTTTTAATGCCCCTCAGAAGAGACGTAGATGTGTGAGTGGTATAACAAGACGCTTTTAATGCCCCTTACAAGAGACGTGGAGGTCAGAGTGGTATAACAAGACGCTTTTAATGCCCGTTACAAGAGACGTGGAGGTCAGAGTGGTAACAAGACGCTTTTAATGCCCCTCAGAAGAGACGTGGAGGTCAGAGTGGTATAACAAGATGCTTTTAATGCCCCTTACAAGAGACGTGGAGGTCAGAGTGGTATAGCAAAACGCTTTTAATGCCCCTTACAAGAGACGTGGATGTTAGAGTGGTATAACAAGATGCTTTTAATGCCCCTTACAAGAGACATGGAGGTCAGAGTGGTATAACAAGACTCTTTTAATGCCCCTCAGAAGAGACTTGGAGGTCAGAGTGGTATAACAAGATGCTTTTAATGCCCCTTACAAGAGACGTGGAGGTCAGAGTGGTATAACAAGACGCTTTTAATGCCCCTTACAAGAGACGTGGAGGTCAGAGTGGTATAACAAGACGCTTTTAATGCCCCTCAGAAGAGACGTGGAGGTCAGAGTGGTATAACAAGACGCTTTTAATGCCCCTTACAAGAGACGTGGAGGTCAGAGTGGTATAGCAAGACGCTTTTAATGCCCCTCAGAAGAGACGTGGAGGTCAGAGTGGTATAACAAGACGCTTTTAATGCCCCTTACAAGAGACGTGGAGGTCAGAGTGGTATAACAAGACGCTTTTAATGCCCCTCAGAAGAGACGTGGAGGTCAGAGTGGTATAACAAGACGCTTTTAATGTCCCTTACAAGAGACGTGGAGGTTAGAGTGGTATAACAAGATGCTTTTAATGCCCCTTACAAGAGACGTGGAGGTCAGACTGGTATAACAAGATGCTTTTAATGCCCCTTACAAGAGGCGTGGAGGTCAAAGTGGTATAACAAGACGCTTTTAATGCCCCTTACAAGAGACTTGGAGGTCAGAGTGGTATAACAAGACGCTTTTAATGCCCCTTACAAGAGACGTGGAGGTCAGAGTGGTATAACAAGACGCTTTTAATGCCCCTCAGAAGAGACGTGGAGGTCAGAGTGGTATAACAAGACGCTTTTAATGCCGCTTACAAGAGACGTGGAGGTCAGAGTGGTATAACAAGACTCTTTTAATGCCCCTTAGAAGAGTCGTGGAGGTCAGAGTGGTATAACAAGACTCTTTTAATGCCCCTTACAAGAGACGTGGAGGTCAGAGTGGTATAACAAGATGTTTTTAATGCCCCTTACAAGAGACGTGGAGGTCAGAGTGGTATAACAAGACGCTTTTAATGCCCCTCAGAAGAGACGTGGAGGTCAGAGTGGTATAACAAGATTCTTTTAATGCCCCTTACAAGAGACGTGGAGGTCAGAGTGGTTATAACAAGATGCTTTTAATGCCCCTTACAAGAGACGTGGAGGTCAGAGTGGTATAACAAGACGCTTTTAATGCCCCTTACAAGAGACGTGGAGGTCAGAGTGGTATAACAAGACGCTTTTAATGCCCCTTACAAGAGACGTGGAGGTTAGAGTGGTATAACAAGATGCTTTTAATGCCCCTTACAAGAGACGTGGAGGTCAGAGTGGTATAACAAGATGCTTTTAATGCCCCTTACAAGAGACATGGAGGTCAGAGTGGTATAACAAGACTCTTTTAATGCCCCTCAGAAGAGACGTGGAGGTCAGAGTGGTATAACAAGACGCTTTTAATGCCCCTTACAAGAGACGTGGAGGTCAGAGTGGTATAACAAGACGCTTTTAATGCCCCTTACAAGAGACTTGGAGGTCAGAGTGGTATAACAAGACGGTTTAATGCCCCTCAGAAGAGACGTGGAGGTCAGAGTGGTATAACAAGACGCTTTAAATGCCCCTCAGAAGAGACGTGGAGGTCAGAGTGGTATAACAAGACTCTTTTAATGCCCCTTACAAGAGACGTGGAGGTCAGAGTGGTATAACAAGATGCTTTTAATGCCCCTTACAAGAGACGTGGAGGTCAGAGTGGTATAACAAGACGGTTTTAATGCCCCATACAAGAGACGTGGAGGTCAGAGTGGTATAACAAGATGCTATTAATGACCCTTACAAGAGACTTGGAGGTCAGAGTGGTATAACAAGATGCTTTTAATGCCCCTTACAAGAGACAAGGAGGTCAGAGTGGTATAACAAGACGCTTTTAATGCCCCTTACAAGAGACGTGGAGGTCAGAGTGGTATAACAAGACGCTTTTAATGCCCCTTACAAGAGACGTGGAGGTCAGAGTGGTATAACAAGACGGTTTAATGCCCCTCAGAAGAGACGTGGAGGTCAGAGTGGTATAACAAGACGCTTTTAATGCCCCTCAGAAGAGACGTGGAGGTCAGAGTGGTATAAGACTCTTTTAATGCCCCTTACAAGAGACGTGGAGGTCAGAGTGGTATAACAAGATGCTTTTAATGCCCCTTACAAGAGACGTGGAGGTCAGAGTGGTATAACAAGACGCTTTTAATGCCCCTTACAAGAGACGTGGAGGTCAGAGTGGTATAACAAGATGCTATTAATGACCCTTACAAGAGACTTGGAGGTCAGAGTGGTATAACAAGATGCTTTTAATGCCCCTTACAAGAGACAAGGAGGTCAGAGTGGTATAACAAGACTCTTTTAATGCCCCTCAGAAGAGACGTGGAAGTCAGAGTGGTATAGCAAGACGCTTTTAATGCCCCTTACAAGAGACGTGGAGGTCAGAGTGGTATAACAAGACGCTTTTAATGCCCCTTACAAGAGACGTGGAGGTCAGAGTGGTATAACAAGACGCTTTTAATGCCCCTCAGAAGAGACGTGGAGGTCAGAGTGGTATAACAAAACGCTTTTAATGCCCCTTACAAGAGACGTGGAGGTCAGAGTGGTATAACAAGACTCTTTTAATGCCCCTCAGAAGAGACGTGGAGGTCAGAGTGGTATAACAAGACTCTTTTAATGCCCCTTACAAGAGACGTGGAGGTCAGAGTGGTATAACAAGATGCTTTTAATGCCCCTTACAAGAGACGTGGAGGTCAGAGTGGTATAACAAGACGCTTTTAATGCCCCTCAGAAGAGACGTGGAGGTCAGAGTGGTATAACAAGACTCTTTTAATGCCCATTACAAGAGACGTGGAGGTCAGAGTGGTATAACAAGATGCTTTTAATGCCCCTTACAAGAGACGTGGAGGTCAGAGTGGTATAACAAGACTCTTTTAATGCCCCTTACAAGAGACGTGGAGGTCAGAGTGGTATAACAAGACGCTTTTAATGCCCCTTACAAGAGACGTGGAGGTTAGAGTGGTATAACAAGATGCTTTTAATGCCCCTTACAAGAGACGTGGAGGTCAGAGTGGTATAACAAGATGCTTTTAATGCCCCTTACAAGAGACATGGAGGTCAGAGTGGTATAACAAGACTCTTTTAATGCCCCTCAGAAGAGACGTGGAGGTCAGAGTGGTATAACAAGACGCTTTTAATGCCCCTTACAAGAGACGTGGAGGTCAGAGTGGTATAACAAGACGCTTTTAATGCCCCTTACAAGAGACGTGGAGGTCAGAGTGGTATATAACAAGACGGTTTAATGCCCCTCAGAAGAGACGTGGAGGTCAGAGTGGTATAACAAGACGCTTTTAATGCCCCTCAGAAGAGACGTGGAGGTCAGAGTGGTATAACAAGACTGTTTTAATGCCTCTTACAAGAGACATGGAGGTCAGAGTGGTATAACAAGATGCTTTTAATGCCCCTTACAAGAGACGTGGAGGTCAGAGTGGTATAACAAGACGCTTTTAATGCCCCTTACAAGAGACGTGGAGGTCAGAGTGGTATAACAAGATGCTATTAATGACCCTTACAAGAGACGTGGAGGTCAGAGTGGTAACAAGACGCTTTTAATGCCCCTCAGAAGAGATGTGGAGGTCAGAGTGGTATAACAAGACACTTTTAATGCCCCTTACAAGAGACGTGGAGGTCAGAGTGGAATAACAAGATGCTTTTAATGCCCCTTACAAGAGACGTGGAGGTCAAAGTGGTATAACAAGACGCTTTTAATGCCCCTTACAAGAGACTTGGAGGTCAGAGTGGTATAACAAGATGCTTTTAATGCCCCTTACAAGAGACATGGAGGTCAGAGTGGTATAACAAGACTCTTTTAATGCCCCTCAGAAGAGACGTGGAAGTCAGAGTGGTATAACAAGACGCTTTTAATGCCCCTTACAAGAGACGTGGAGGTCAGAGTGGTATAACAAGACGCTTGTAATGCCCCTTACAAGAGACGTGGAGGTCAGAGTGGTATAACAAGACGCTTTTAATGCCCCTCAGAAGAGACGTGGAGGTCAGAGTGGTATAACAAAACGCTTTTAATGCCCCTTACAAGAGACGTGGAGGTCAGAGTGGTATAACAAGACTCTTTTAATGCCCCTCAGAAGAGACGTGGAGGTCAGAGAGGTATAACAAGACTCTTTTAATGCCCCTTACAAGAGACGTGGAGGTCAGAGTGGTATAGCAAGACGATTTCAATGCCCCATACAAGAGACGTGGAGGTCAGAGTGGTATAACAAGACGCTTTTAATGCCCCTTACAAGAGACGTGGAGGTCAGAGTGGTATAACAAGATGCTTTTAATGCCCCTTGCAAGAGACGTGGAGGTCAGAGTGGTATAACAAGGCGCTTTTATTGCCCCTCAGAAGAGACATGGAGGTCAGAGTGGTATAACAAGACTCTTTTAATGCCCCTCAGAAGAGACGTGGAAGTCAGAGTGGTATAACAAGACGCTTTTAATGCCCCTTACAAGAGACGTGGAGGTCAGAGTGGTATAACAAGACGCTTGTAATGCCCCTTACAAGAGACGTGGAGGTCAGAGTGGTATAACAAGACGCTTTTAATGCCCCTCAGAAGAGACGTGGAGGTCAGAGTGGTATAACAAAACGCTTTTAATGCCCCTTACAAGAGACGTGGAGGTCAGAGTGGTATAACAAGACTCTTTTAATGCCCCTCAGAAGAGACGTGGAGGTCAGAGAGGTATAACAAGACTCTTTTAATGCCCCTTACAAGAGACGTGGAGGTCAGAGTGGTATAGCAAGACGATTTCAATGCCCCATACAAGAGACGTGGAGGTCAGAGTGGTATAACAAGACGCTTTTAATGCCCCTTACAAGAGACGTGGAGGTCAGAGTGGTATAACAAGATGCTTTTAATGCCCCTTGCAAGAGACGTGGAGGTCAGAGTGGTATAACAAGGCGCTTTTATTGCCCCTCAGAAGAGACATAGAGGTCAGAGTGGTATAACAAGACGCTTTTAATGCCCATCAGAAGAGACGTAGAGGTGTGAGTGGTATAACAAGATGCTTTTAATGCCCCTTACAAGAGACGTGGAGGTCAGAGTGGTATAACAAGATGCTTTTAATGCCCCTTACAAGAGACGTGGAGGTCAGAGTGGTAACAAGACGCTTTTAATGCCCCTCAGAAGAGACGTGGAGGTCAGAGTGGTATAACAAGATGCTTTTAATGCCCCTTACAAGAGACGTGGAGGTCAGAGTGGTATAACAAGACGCTTTTAATGCCCCTTACAAGAGACGTGGATGTTAGAGTGGTATAACAAGATGCTATTAATGCCTCTTACAAGAGACATGGAGGTCAGAGTGGTATAACAAGACTCTTTTAATGCCCCTCAGAAGAGACGTTGAGGTCAGAGTGGTATAACAAGAAGCTTTTAATGCTCCTTACAAGAGACGTGGAGGTCAGAGTGGTATAACAAGACGCTTTTAATGCCCCTTCCAAGAGACGTGGAGGTCAGAGTGGTATAACAAGACGCTTTTAATGCCCCTCAGAAGAGACGTGGACGTCAGAGTGGTATAACAAGACGCTTTTAATGCCCCTTACAAGAGACGTGGAGGTCAGAGTGGTATAACAAGACTCTTTTAATGCCCCTCAGAAGAGACGTGGAGGTCAGAGTGGTATAACAAGACGCTTTTAATGCCCCTTACAAGAGACGTGGAGGTCAGAGTGGTATAACAAGACGCTTTTAATGCCCCTCAGAAGAGACGTGGAGGTCAGAATGGTATAACAAGACTTTTAATGCCCCTCAAAAGAGAAGTGGAGGTCAGAGTGGTATAACAAGACGCTTTTAATGCCCCTTACAAGAGACGTGGAGGTCAGAGTCGTATAACAAGACGGTTTTAATGCCCCTTACAAGAGATGTGGTGGTCAGAGTGGTATAACAAGACTCTTTTAATGCCCCTCAGAAGAGACGTGGAGGTCAGAGTGGTATAACAAGACTCTTTTAATGCCCCTCAGAAGAGACATAGAGGTCAGAGTGGTATAACAAGATGCTTTTAATGCCCCTCCGAAGAGACGTAGAGGTGTGAGTGGTATAACAAGACGCTTTTAATGCCCCTTACAAGAGACGTGGAGGTCAGAGTGGTATAACAAGACGCTTTTAATGCCCCTTACAAGAGACGTGGAGGTCAGAGTGGTATAACAAGATGCTTTTAATGCCCCTTACAAGAGACGTGGAGGTCAGAGTGGTAACAAGACGCTTATAATGCCCCTCAGAAGAGACGTGGAGGTCAGAGTGGTATAACAAGACGCTTTTAATGCCCCTTACAAGAGACGTGGAGGTCAGAGTGGTAACAAGACGCTTTTAATGCCCCTCAGAAGAGACGTGGAGGTCAGAGTGGTATAACAAGATGCTTTTAATGCCCCTTACAAAAGACGTGGAGGTCAGAGTGGTATAACAAGATGGTTTTAATGCCCCTTACAAGAGACGTGGATGTTAGAGTGGTATAACAAGATGCTTTTAATGCCCCTTACAAGAGACATGGAGGACAGAGTGGTATAACAAGACTCTTTTAATGCCCCTCAGAAGAGACGTGGAGGTCAGAGTGGTATAACAAGAAGCTTTTAATGCCCCTTACAAGAGACGTGGAGGTCAGAATGGTATAACAAGACGCTTTTAATGCCCCTTCCAAGAGACGTGGAGGTCAGAGTGGTATAACAAGACGCTTTTAATGCCCCTCAGAAGAGACGTGGAGGTCAGAGTGGTATAACAAGACGCTTTTAATGCCCCTTACAAGAGACGTGGAGGTCAGAGTGGTATAACAAGACGCTTTTAATGCCCCTCAGAAGAGACGTGGAGGTCAGAGTGGTATAACAAGACGCTTTTAATGCCCCTTACAAGAGACGTGGAGGTCAGAGTGGTATAACAAGACGCTTTTAATGCCCCTCAGAAGAGACGTGGAGGTCAGAATGGTATAACAAGACTTTTAATGCCCCTCAAAAGAGAAGTGGAGGTCAGAGTGGTATAACAAGATGCTTTTAATGCCCCTTACAAGAGACGTGGAGGTCAGAGTCGTATAACAAGACGGTTTTAATGCCCCTTACAAGAGACGTGGAGGTCAGAGTGGTATAACAAGACGCTTTTAATGCCCCTTACAAGAGACGTGGAGGTCAGAGTGGTATAACAAGACGCTTTTAATGCCCCTCAGAAGAGACGTGGAGGTCAGAGTGGCATAACAAAACGCTTTTAATGCCCCTTACAAGAGACGTGGAGGTCAGAGTGGTATAACAAGACTCTTTTAATGCCCCTCAGAAGAGACGTGGAGGTCAGAGTGGTATAACAAGACTCTTTTAATGCCCCTTACAAGAGACGTGGAGGTCAGAGTGGTATAACAAGATGCTTTTAATGCCCCTTACAAGAGACGTGGAGGTCAGAGTGGTATAACAAGACGCTTTTAATGCCCCTCAGAAGAGACGTGGAGGTCAGAGTGGTATAACAAGACTTTTAATGCCCCTCAAAAGAGAAGTGGAGGTCAGAGTGGTATAACAAGATGCTTTTAATGCCCCTTACAAGAGACGTGGAGGTCAGAGTCGTATAACAAGACGGTTTTAATGCCCCTTACAAGAGACGTGGAGGTCAGAGTGGTATAACAAGACGCTTTTAATGCCCCTTACAAGAGACGTGGAGGTCAGAGTGGTATAACAAGACGCTTTTAATGCCCCTCAGAAGAGACGTGGAGGTCAGAGTGGCATAACAAAACGCTTTTAATGCCCCTTACAAGAGACGTGGAGGTCAGAGTGGTATAACAAGACTCTTTTAATGCCCCTCAGAAGAGACGTGGAGGTCAGAGTGGTATAACAAGACTCTTTTAATGCCCCTTACAAGAGACGTGGAGGTCAGAGTGGTATAACAAGATGCTTTTAATGCCCCTTACAAGAGACGTGGAGGTCAGAGTGGTATAACAAGACGCTTTTAATGCCCCTCAGAAGAGACGTGGAGGTCAGAGTGGTATAACAAGACTCTTTTAATGCCCCTTACAAGAGACGTGGAGGTCAGAGTGGTATAACAAGACGCTTTTAATGCCCCTTACAAGAGACGTGGAGGTTAGAGTGGTATAACAAGATGCTTTTAATGCCCCTTACAAGAGACGTGGAGGTCAGAGTGGTATAACAAGATGCTTTTAATGCCCCTTACAAGAGACATGGAGGTCAGAGTGGTATAACAAGACTCTTTTAATGCCCCTCAGAAGAGACGTGGAGGTCAGAGTGGTATAACAAGACGCTTTTAATGCCCCTTACAAGAGACGTGGAGGTCAGAGTGGTATAACAACACGCTTTTAATGCCCCTTACAAGAGACGTGGAGGTCAGAGTGGTATAACAAGACGGTTTAATGCCCCTCAGAAGAGACGTGGAGGTCAGAGTGGTATAACAAGACGCTTTTAATGCCCCTCAGAAGAGACGTGGAGGTCAGAGTGGTATAACAAGACTGTTTTAATGCCTCTTACAAGAGACATGGAGGTCAGAGTGGTATAACAAGATGCTTTTAATGCCCCTTACAAGAGACGTGGAGGTCAGAGTGGTATAACAAGACGCTTTTAATGCCCCTTACAAGAGACGTGGAGGTCAGAGTGGTATAACAAGATGCTATTAATGACCCTTACAAGAGACGTGGAGGTCAGAGTGGTAACAAGACGCTTTTAATGCCCCTCAGAAGAGATGTGGAGGTCAGAGTGGTATAACAAGACACTTTTAATGCCCCTTACAAGAGACGTGGAGGTCAGAGTGGCATAACAAGATGCTTTTAATGCCCCTTACAAGAGACGTGGAGGTCAAAGTGGTATAACAAGACGCTTTTAATGCCCCTTACAAGAGACTTGGAGGTCAGAGTGGTATAACAAGATGCTTTTAATGCCCCTTACAAGAGACATGGAGGTCAGAGTGGTATAACAAGACTCTTTTAATGCCCCTCAGAAGAGACGTGGAAGTCAGAGTGGTATAACAAGACGCTTTTAATGCCCCTTACAAGAGACGTGGAGGTCAGAGTGGTATAACAAGACGCTTGTAATGCCCCTTACAAGAGACGTGGAGGTCAGAGTGGTATAACAAGACGCTTTTAATGCCCCTCAGAAGAGACGTGGAGGTCAGAGTGGTATAACAAAACGCTTTTAATGCCCCTTACAAGAGACGTGGAGGTCAGAGTGGTATAACAAGACTGTTTTAATGCCCCTCAGAAGAGACATGGAGGTCAGAGAGGTATAACAAGACTCTTTTAATGCCCCTTACAAGAGACGTGGAGGTCAGAGTGGTATAGCAAGACGATTTCAATGCCCCATACAAGAGACGTGGAGGTCAGAGTGGTATAACAAGACGCTTTTAATGCCCCTTACAAGAGACGTGGAGGTCAGAGTGGTATAACAAGACGCTTTTAATGCCCCTTACAAGAGACGTGGAGGTCAGAGTGGTATAACAAGACGGTTTAATGCCCCTCAGAAGAGACGTGGAGGTCAGAGTGGTATAACAAGACGCTTTTAATGCCCCTCAGAAGAGACGTGGAGGTCAGAGTGGTATAACAAGACTGTTTTAATGCCTCTTACAAGAGACATGGAGGTCAGAGTGGTATAACAAGATGCTTTTAATGCCCCTTACAAGAGACGTGGAGGTCAGAGTGGTATAACAAGACGCTTTTAATGCCCCTTACAAGAGACGTGGAGGTCAGAGTGGTATAACAAGATGCTATTAATGACCCTTACAAGAGACGTGGAGGTCAGAGTGGTAACAAGACGCTTTTAATGCCCCTCAGAAGAGATGTGGAGGTCAGAGTGGTATAACAAGACACTTTTAATGCCCCTTACAAGAGACGTGGAGGTCAGAGTGGAATAACAAGATGCTTTTAATGCCCCTTACAAGAGACATGGAGGTCAGAGTGGAATAACAAGATGCTTTTAATGCCCCTTACAAGAGACGTGGAGGTCAAAGTGGTATAACAAGACGCTTTTAATGCCCCTTACAAGAGACTTGGAGGTCAGAGTGGTATAACAAGATGCTTTTAATGCCCCTTACAAGAGACATGGAGGTCAGAGTGGTATAACAAGACTCTTTTAATGCCCCTCAGAAGAGACGTGGAAGTCAGAGTGGTATAACAAGACGCTTTTAATGCCCCTTACAAGAGACGTGGAGGTCAGAGTGGTATAACAAGACGCTTGTAATGCCCCTTACAAGAGACGTGGAGGTCAGAGTGGTATAACAAGACGCTTTTAATGCCCCTCAGAAGAGACGTGGAGGTCAGAGTGGTATAACAAAACCCTTTTAATGCCCCTTACAAGAGACGTGGAGGTCAGAGTGGTATAACAAGACTCTTTTAATGCCCCTCAGAAGAGACGTGGAGGTCAGAGAGGTATAACAAGACTCTTTTAATGCCCCTTACAAGAGACGTGGAGGTCAGAGTGGTATAGCAAGACGATTTCAATGCCCCATACAAGAGACGTGGAGGTCAGAGTGGCATAACAAGATGCTTTTAATGCCCCTTACAAGAGACGTGGAGGTCAAAGTGGTATAACAAGACGCTTTTAATGCCCCTTACAAGAGACTTGGAGGTCAGAGTGGTATAACAAGATGCTTTTAATGCCCCTTACAAGAGACATAGAGGTCAGAGTGGTATAACAAGACTCTTTTAATGCCCCTCAGAAGAGACGTGGAAGTCAGAGTGGTATAACAAGACGCTTTTAATGCCCCTTACAAGAGACGTGGAGGTCAGAGTGGTATAACAAGACGCTTGTAATGCCCCTTACAAGAGACGTGGAGGTCAGAGTGGTATAACAAGACGCTTTTAATGCCCCTCAGAAGAGACGTGGAGGTCAGAGTGGTATAACAAAACGCTTTTAATGCCCCTTACAAGAGACGTGGAGGTCAGAGTGGTATAACAAGACTGTTTTAATGCCCCTCAGAAGAGACATGGAGGTCAGAGAGGTATAACAAGACTCTTTTAATGCCCCTTACAAGAGACGTGGAGGTCAGAGTGGTATAGCAAGACGATTTCAATGCCCCATACAAGAGACGTGGAGGTCAGAGTGGTATAACAAGACGCTTTTAATGCCCCTTACAAGAGACGTGGAGGTCAGAGTGGTATAACAAGACGCTTTTAATGCCCCTTACAAGAGACGTGGAGGTCAGAGTGGTATAACAAGACGGTTTAATGCCCCTCAGAAGAGACGTGGAGGTCAGAGTGGTATAACAAGACGCTTTTAATGCCCCTCAGAAGAGACGTGGAGGTCAGAGTGGTATAACAAGACTGTTTTAATGCCTCTTACAAGAGACATGGAGGTCAGAGTGGTATAACAAGATGCTTTTAATGCCCCTTACAAGAGACGTGGAGGTCAGAGTGGTATAACAAGACGCTTTTAATGCCCCTTACAAGAGACGTGGAGGTCAGAGTGGTATAACAAGATGCTATTAATGACCCTTACAAGAGACGTGGAGGTCAGAGTGGTAACAAGACGCTTTTAATGCCCCTCAGAAAAGATGTGGAGGTCAGAGTGGTATAACAAGACACTTTTAATGCCCCTTACAAGAGACGTGGAGGTCAGAGTGGAATAACAAGATGCTTTTAATGCCCCTTACAAGAGACATGGAGGTCAGAGTGGAATAACAAGATGCTTTTAATGCCCCTTACAAGAGACGTGGAGGTCAAAGTGGTATAACAAGACGCTTTTAATGCCCCTTACAAGAGACTTGGAGGTCAGAGTGGTATAACAAGATGCTTTTAATGCCCCTTACAAGAGACATGGAGGTCAGAGTGGTATAACAAGACTCTTTTAATGCCCCTCAGAAGAGACGTGGAAGTCAGAGTGGTATAACAAGACGCTTTTAATGCCCCTTACAAGAGACGTGGAGGTCAGAGTGGTATAACAAGACGCTTGTAATGCCCCTTACAAGAGACGTGGAGGTCAGAGTGGTATAACAAGACGCTTTTAATGCCCCTCAGAATAGACGTGGAGGTCAGAGTGGTATAACAAAACCCTTTTAATGCCCCTTACAAGAGACGTGGAGGTCAGAGTGGTATAACAAGACTCTTTTAATGCCCCTCAGAAGAGACGTGGAGGTCAGAGAGGTATAACAAGACTCTTTTAATGCCCCTTACAAGAGACGTGGAGGTCAGAGTGGTATAGCAAGACGATTTCAATGCCCCATACAAGAGACGTGGAGGTCAGAGTGGTATAACAAGACGCTTTTAATGCCCCTTACAAGAGACGTGGAGGTCAGAGTGGTATAACAAGATGCTTTTAATGCCCCTTGCAAGAGACGTGGAGGTCAGAGTGGTATAACAAGGCGCTTTTAATGCCCCTCAGAAGAGACATAGAGGTCAGAGTGGTATAACAAGACGCTTTTAATGCCCATCAGAAGAGACGTAGAGGTGTGAGTGGTATAACAAGATGCTTTTAATGCCCCTTACAAGAGACGTGGAGGTCAGAGTGGTATAACAAGATGCTTTTAATGCCCCTTACAAGAGACGTGGAGGTCAGAGTGGTAACAAGACGCTTTTAATGCCCCTCAGAAGAGACGTGGAGGTCAGAGTGGTATAACAAGATGCTTTTAATGCCCCTTACAAGAGACGTGGAGGTCAGAGTGGTATAACAAGACGCTTTTAATGCCCCTTACAAGAGACGTGGATGTTAGAGTGGTATAACAAGATGCTTTTAATGCCTCTTACAAGAGACATGGAGGTCAGAGTGGTATAACAAGACTCTTTTAATGCCCCTCAGAAGAGACGTTGAGGTCAGAGTGGTATAACAAGAAGCTTTTAATGCTCCTTACAAGAGACGTGGAGGTCAGAGTGGTATAACAAGACGCTTTTAATGCCCCTTCCAAGAGACGTGGAGGTCAGAGTGGTATAACAAGACGCTTTTAATGCCCCTCAGAAGAGACGTGGAGGTCAGAGTGGTATAACAAGACGCTTTTAATGCCCCTTACAAGAGACGTGGAGGTCAGAGTGGTATAACAAGACTCTTTTAATGCCCCTCAGAAGAGACGTGGAGGTCAGAGTGGTATAACAAGACGCTTTTAATGCCCCTTACAAGAGACGTGGAGGTCAGAGTGGTATAACAAGACGCTTTTAATGCCCCTCAGAAGAGACGTGGAGGTCAGAATGGTATAACAAGACTTTTAATGCCCCTCAAAAGAGAAGTGGAGGTCAGAGTGGTATAACAAGACACTTTTAATGCCCCTTACAAGAGACGTGGAGGTCAGAGTCGTATAACAAGACGGTTTTAATGCCCCTTACAAGAGATGTGGTGGTCAGAGTGGTATAACAAGACTCTTTTAATGCCCCTCAGAAGAGACGTGGAGGTCAGAGTGGTATAACAAGACTCTTTTAATGCCCCTCAGAAGAGACATAGAGGTCAGAGTGGTATAACAAGATGCTTTTAATGCCCCTCCGAAGAGACGTAGAGGTGTGAGTGGTATAACAAGACGCTTTTAATGCCCCTTACAAGAGACGTGGAGGTCAGAGTGGTATAACAAGACGCTTTTAATGCCCCTTACAAGAGACGTGGAGGTCAGAGTGGTATAACAAGATGCTTTTAATGCCCCTTACAAGAGACGTGGAGGTCAGAGTGGTAACAAGACGCTTATAATGCCCCTCAGAAGAGACGTGGAGGTCAGAGTGGTATAACAAGACGCTTTTAATGCCCCTTAAAGAGACGTGGAGGTCAGAGTGGTAACAAGACGCTTTTAATGCCCCTCAGAAGAGACGTGGAGGTCAGAGTGGTATAACAAGATGCTTTTAATGCCCCTTACAAGAGACGTGGAGGTCAGAGTGGTATAACAAGACGGTTTTAATGCCCCTTACAAGAGACGTGGATGTTAGAGTGGTATAACAAGATGCTTTTAATGCCCCTTACAAGAGACATGGAGGTCAGAGTGGTATAACAAGACTCTTTTAATGCCCCTCAGAAGAGACGTGGAGGTCAGAGTGGTATAACAAGAAGCTTTTAATGCCCCTTACAAGAGACGTGGAGGTCAGAGTGGTATAACAAGACGCTTTTAATGCCCCTTCCAAGAGACGTGGAGGTCAGAGTGGTATAACAAGACGCTTTTAATGCCCCTCAGAAGAGACGTGGAGGTCAGAGTGGTATAACAAGACGCTTTTAATGCCCCTTACAAGAGACGTGGAGGTCAGAGTGGTATAACAAGACGCTTTTAATGCCCCTCAGAAGAGACGTGGAGGTCAGAGTGGTATAACAAGACGCTTTTAATGCCCCTTACAAGAGACGTGGAGGTCAGAGTGGTATAACAAGACGCTTTTAATGCCCCTCAGAAGAGACGTGGAGGTCAGAATGGTATAACAAGACTTTTAATGCCCCTCAAAAGAGAAGTGGAGGTCAGAGTGGTATAACAAGACGCTTTTAATGCCCCTTACAAGAGACGTGGAGGTCAGAGTCGTATAACAAGACGGTTTTAATGCCCCTTACAAGAGACGTGGAGGTCAGAGTGGTATAACAAGACGCTTTTAATGCCCCTTACAAGAAACGTGGAGGTCAGAGTTGTATAACAAGACGCTTTTAATGCCCCTCAGAAGAGACGTGGAGGTCAGAGTGGTATAACAAAACGCTTTTAATGCCCCTTACAAGAGACGTGGAGGTCAGAGTGGTATAACAAGACTCTTTTAATGCCCCTCAGAAGAGACGTGGAGGTCAGAGTGGTATAACAAGACTCTTTTAATGCCCCTTACAAGAGACGTGGAGGTCAGAGTGGTATAACAAGATGCTTTTAATGCCCCTTACAAGAGACGTGGAGGTCAGAGTGGTATAACAAGACGCTTTTAATGCCCCTCAGAAGAGACGTGGAGGTCAGAGTGGTATAACAAGACTCTTTTAATGCCCCTTACAAGAGACGTGGAGGTCAGAGTGGTATAACAAGACGCTTTTAATGCCCCTTACAAGAGACGTGGAGGTTAGAGTGGTATAACAAGATGCTTTTAATGCCCCTTACAAGAGACGTGGAGGTCAGAGTGGTATAACAAGATGCTTTTAATGCCCCTTACAAGAGACATGGAGGTCAGAGTGGTATAACAAGACTCTTTTAATGCCCCTCAGAAGAGACGTGGAGGTCAGAGTGGTATAACAAGACGCTTTTAATGCCCCTTACAAGAGACGTGGAGGTCAGAGTGGTATAACAACACGCTTTTAATGCCCCTTACAAGAGACGTGGAGGTCAGAGTGGTATAACAAGACGGTTTAATGCCCCTCAGAAGAGACGTGGAGGTCAGAGTGGTATAACAAGACGCTTTTAATGCCCCTCAGAAGAGACGTGGAGGTCAGAGTGGTATAACAAGACTGTTTTAATGCCTCTTACAAGAGACATGGAGGTCAGAGTGGTATAACAAGATGCTTTTAATGCCCCTTACAAGAGACGTGGAGGTCAGAGTGGTATAACAAGACGCTTTTAATGCCCCTTACAAGAGACGTGGAGGTCAGAGTGGTATAACAAGATGCTATTAATGACCCTTACAAGAGACGTGGAGGTCAGAGTGGTAACAAGACGCTTTTAATGCCCCTCAGAAGAGATGTGGAGGTCAGAGTGGTATAACAAGACACTTTTAATGCCCCTTACAAGAGACGTGAAGGTCAGAGTGGTATAACAAGATGCTTTTAATGCCCCTTACAAGAGACGTGGAGGTCAAAGTGGTATAACAAGACGCTTTTAATGCCCCTTACAAGAGACTTGGAGGTCAGAGTGGTATAACAAGATGCTTTTAATGCCCCTTACAAGAGACATGGAGGTCAGAGTGGTATAACAAGACTCTTTTAATGCCCCTCAGAAGAGACGTGGAAGTCAGAGTGGTATAACAAGACGCTTTTAATGCCCCTTACAAGAGACGTGGAGGTCAGAGTGGTGTAACAAGACGCTTGTAATGCCCCTTACAAGAGACGTGGAGGTCAGAGTGGTATAACAAGACGCTTTTAATGCCCCTCAGAAGAGACGTGGAGGTCAGAGTGGTATAACAAAACGCTTTTAATGCCCCTTACAAGAGACGTGGAGGTCAGAGTGGTATAACAAGACTGTTTTAATGCCCCTCAGAAGAGACGTGGAGGTCAGAGAGGTATAACAAGACTCTTTTAATGCCCCTTACAAGAGACGTGGAGGTCAGAGTGGTATAGCAAGACGATTTCAATGCCCCATACAAGAGACGTGGAGGTCAGAGTGGTATAACAAGACGCTTTTAATGCCCCTTACAAGAGACGTGGAGGTCAGAGTGGTATAACAAGACGCTTTTAATGCCCCTTGCAAGAGACGTGGAGGTCAGAGTGGTATAACAAGGCGCTTTTAATGCCCCTCAGAAGAGACGTGGAGGTTAGAGTGGTATAACAAGACTCTTTTAATGCCCCTCAGAAGAGACATAGAGGTCAGAGTGGTATAACAAGACGCTTTTAATGCCCATCAGAAGAGACGTAGAGGTGTGAGTGGTATAACAAGACGCTTTTAATGCCCCTTACAAGAGACGTGGAGGTCAGAGTGGTATAACAAGATGCTTTTAATGCCCCTTACAAGAGACGTGGAGGTCAGAGTGGTAACAAGACGCTTTTAATGCCCCTCAGAAGAGACGTGGAGGTCAGAGTGGTATAACAAGATGCTTTTAATGCCCCTTACAAGAGACGTGGAGGTCAGAGTGGTATAACAAGACGCTTTTAATGCCCCTTACAAGAGACGTGGATGTTAGAGTGGTATAACAAGATGCTTTTAATGCCTCTTACAAGAGACATGGAGGTCAGAGTGGTATAACAAGACTCTTTTAATGCCCCTCAGAAGAGACGTGGAGGTCAGAGTGGTATAACAAGAAGCTTTTAATGCTCCTTACAAGAGACGTGGAGGTCAGAGTGGTATAACAAGATGCTTTTAATGCCCCTTCCAAGAGACGTGGAGGTCAGAGTGGTATAACAAGACGCTTTTAATGCCCCTCAGAAGAGACGTGGAGGTCAGAGTGGTATAACAAGACGCTTTTAATGCCCCTTACAAGAGACGTGGAGGTCAGAGTGGTATAACAAGACGCTTTTAATGCCCCTCAGAAGAGACGTGGAGGTCAGAATGGTATAACAAGACTTTTAATGCCCCTCAAAAGAGAAGTGGAGGTCAGAGTGGTATAACAAGACGCTTTTAATGCCCCTTACAAGAGACGTGGAGGTCAGAGTCGTATAACAAGACGGTTTTAATGCCCCTTACAAGAGATGTGGTGGTCAGAGTGGTATAACAAGACTCTTTTAATGCCCCTCAGAAGAGACGTGGAGGTCAGAGTGGTATAACAAGACTCTTTTAATGCCCCTCAGAAGAGACATAGAGGTCAGAGTGGTATAACAAGATGCTTTTAATGCCCCTCCGAAGAGACGTAGAGGTGTGAGTGGTATAACAAGACGCTTTTAATGCCCCTTACAAGAGACGTGGAGGTCAGAGTGGTATAACAAGACGCTTTTAATGCCCCTTACAAGAGACGTGGAGGTCAGAGTGGTATAACAAGATGCTTTTAATGCCCCTTACAAGAGACGTGGAGGTCAGAGTGGTAACAAGACGCTTATAATGCCCCTCAGAAGAGACGTGGAGGTCAGAGTGGTATAACAAGACGCTTTTAATGCCCCTTACAAGAGACGTGGAGGTCAGAGTGGTAACAAGACGCTTTTAATGCCCCTCAGAAGAGACGTGGAGGTCAGAGTGGTATAACAAGATGCTTTTAATGCCCCTTACAAGAGACGTGGAGGTCAGAGTGGTATAACAAGACGGTTTTAATGCCCCTTACAAGAGACGTGGATGTTAGAGTGGTATAACAAGATGCTTTTAATGCCCCTTACAAGAGACATGGAGGACAGAGTGGTATAACAAGACTCTTTTAATGCCCCTCAGAAGAGACGTGGAGGTCAGAGTGGTATAACAAGAAGCTTTTAATGCCCCTTACAAGAGACGTGGAGGTCAGAGTGGTATAACAAGACGCTTTTAATGCCCCTTCCAAGAGACGTGGAGGTCAAAGTGGTATAACAAGACGCTTTTAATGCCCCTCAGAAGAGACGTGGAGGTCAGAGTGGTATAACAAGACGCTTTTAATGCCCCTTACAAGAGACGTGGAGGTCAGAGTGGTATAACAAGACGCTTTTAATGCCCCTCAGAAGAGACGTGGAGGTCAGAGTGGTATAACAAGACGCTTTTAATGCCCCTTACAAGAGACGTGGAGGTCAGAGTGGTATAACAAGACGCTTTTAATGCCCCTCAGAAGAGACGTGGAGGTCAGAATGGTATAACAAGACTTTTAATGCCCCTCAAAAGAGAAGTGGAGGTCAGAGTGGTATAACAAGACGCTTTTAATGCCCCTTACAAGAGACGTGGAGGTCAGAGTCGTATAACAAGACGGTTTTAATGCCCCTTACAAGAGACGTGGAGGTCAGAGTGGTATAACAAGACGCTTTTAATGCCCCTTACAAGAGACGTGGAGGTCAGAGTGGTATAACAAGACGCTTTTAATGCCCCTCAGAAGAGACGTGGAGGTCAGAGTGGTATAACAAAACGCTTTTAATGCCCCTTACAAGAGACGTGGAGGTCAGAGTGGTATAACAAGACTCTTTTAATGCCCCTCAGAAGAGACGTGGAGGTCAGAGTGGTATAACAAGACTCTTTTAATGCCCCTTACAAGAGACGTGGAGGTCAGAGTGGTATAACAAGATGCTTTTAATGCCCCTTACAAGAGACGTGGAGGTCAGAGTGGTATAACAAGACGCTTTTAATGCCCCTCAGAAGAGACGTGGAGGTCAGAGTGGTATAACAAGACTCTTTTAATGCCCCTTACAAGAGACGTGGAGGTCAGAGTGGTATAACAAGACGCTTTTAATGCCCATTACAAGAGACGTGGAGGTTAGAGTGGTATAACAAGATGCTTTTAATGCCCCTTACAAGAGACGTGGAGGTCAGAGTGGTATAACAAGATGCTTTTAATGCCCCTTACAAGAGACATGGAGGTCAGAGTGGTATAACAAGACTCTTTTAATGCCCCTCAGAAGAGACGTGGAGGTCAGAGTGGTATAACAAGACGCTTTTAATGCCCCTTACAAGAGACGTGGAGGTCAGAGTGGTATAACAACACGCTTTTAATGCCCCTTACAAGAGACGTGGAGGTCAGAGTGGTATAACAAGACGGTTTAATGCCCCTCAGAAGAGACGTGGAGGTCAGAGTGGTATAACAAGACGCTTTTAATGCCCCTCAGAAGAGACGTGGAGGTCAGAGTGGTATAACAAGACTGTTTTAATGCCTCTTACAAGAGACATGGAGGTCAGAGTGGTATAACAAGATGCTTTTAATGCCCCTTACAAGAGACGTGGAGGTCAGAGTGGTATAACAAGACGCTTTTAATGCCCCTTACAAGAGACGTGGAGGTCAGAGTGGTATAACAAGATGCTATTAATGACCCTTACAAGAGACGTGGAGGTCAGAGTGGTAACAAGACGCTTTTAATGCCCCTCAGAAGAGATGTGGAGGTCAGAGTGGTATAACAAGACACTTTTAATGCCCCTTACAAGAGACGTGGAGGTCAGAGTGGCATAACAAGATGCTTTTAATGCCCCTTACAAGAGACGTGGAGGTCAAAGTGGTATAACAAGACGCTTTTAATGCCCCTTACAAGAGACTTGGAGGTCAGAGTGGTATAACAAGATGCTTTTAATGCCCCTTACAAGAGACATGGAGGTCAGAGTGGTATAACAAGACTCTTTTAATGCCCCTCAGAAGAGACGTGGAAGTCAGAGTGGTATAACAAGACGCTTTTAATGCCCCTTACAAGAGACGTGGAGGTCAGAGTGGTATAACAAGACGCTTGTAATGCCCCTTACAAGAGACGTGGAGGTCAGAGTGGTATAACAAGACGCTTTTAATGCCCCTCAGAAGAGACGTGGAGGTCAGAGTGGTATAACAAAACGCTTTTAATGCCTCTTACAAGAGACGTGGAGGTCAGAGTGGTATAACAAGACTGTTTTAATGCCCCTCAGAAGAGACGTGGAGGTCAGAGAGGTATAACAAGACTCTTTTAATGCCCCTTACAAGAGACGTGGAGGTCAGAGTGGTATAGCAAGACGATTTCAATGCCCCATACAAGAGACGTGGAGGTCAGAGTGGTATAACAAGACGCTTTTAATGCCCCTTACAAGAGACGTGGAGGTCAGAGTGGTATAACAAGACGCTTTTAATGCCCCTTACAAGAGACGTGGAGGTCAGAGTGGTATAACAAGACGGTTTAATGCCCCTCAGAAGAGACGTGGAGGTCAGAGTGGTATAACAAGACGCTTTTAATGCCCCTCAGAAGAGACGTGGAGGTCAGAGTGGTATAACAAGACTGTTTTAATGCCTCTTACAAGAGACATGGAGGTCAGAGTGGTATAACAAGATGCTTTTAATGCCCCTTACAAGAGACGTGGAGGTCAGAGTGGTATAACAAGACGCTTTTAATGCCCCTTACAAGAGACGTGGAGGTCAGAGTTGTATAACAAGATGCTATTAATGACCCTTACAAGAGACGTGGAGGTCAGAGTGGTAACAAGACGCTTTTAATGCCCCTCAGAAGAGATGTGGAGGTCAGAGTGGTATAACAAGACACTTTTAATGCCCCTTACAAGAGACGTGGAGGTCAGAGTGGAATAACAAGATGCTTTTAATGCCCCTTACAAGAGACGTGGAGGTCAAAGTGGTATAACAAGACGCTTTTAATGCCCCTTACAAGAGACTTGGAGGTCAGAGTGGTATAACAAGATGCTTTTAATGCCCCTTACAAGAGACATGGAGGTCAGAGTGGTATAACAAGACTCTTTTAATGCCCCTCAGAAGAGACGTGGAAGTCAGAGTGGTATAACAAGACGCTTTTAATGCCCCTTACAAGAGACGTGGAGGTCAGAGTGGTATAACAAGACGCTTGTAATGCCCCTTACAAGAGACGTGGAGGTCAGAGTGGTATAACAAGACGCTTTTAATGCCCCTCAGAAGAGACGTGGAGGTCAGAGTGGTATAACAAAACGCTTTTAATGCCCCTTACAAGAGACGTGGAGGTCAGAGTGGTATAACAAGACTCTTTTAATGCCCCTCAGAAGAGACGTGGAGGTCAGAGAGGTATAACAAGACTCTTTTAATGCCCCTTACAAGAGACGTGGAGGTCAGAGTGGTATAGCAAGACGATTTCAATGCCCCATACAAGAGACGTGGAGGTCAGAGTGGTATAACAAGACGCTTTTAATGCCCCTTACAAGAGACGTGGAGGTCAGAGTGGTATAACAAGATGCTTTTAATGCCCCTTGCAAGAGACGTGGAGGTCAGAGTGGTATAACAAGGCGCTTTTAATGCCCCTCAGAAGAGACATAGAGGTCAGAGTGGTATAACAAGACGCTTTTAATGCCCATCAGAAGAGACGTAGAGGTGTGAGTGGTATAACAAGATGCTTTTAATGCCCCTTACAAGAGACGTGGAGGTCAGAGTGGTATAACAAGATGCTTTTAATGCCCCTTACAAGAGACGTGGAGGTCAGAGTGGTAACAAGACGCTTTTAATGCCCCTCAGAAGAGACGTGGAGGTCAGAGTGGTATAACAAGATGCTTTTAATGCCCCTTACAAGAGACGTGGAGGTCAGAGTGGTATAACAAGACGCTTTTAATGCCCCTTACAAGAGACGTGGATGTTAGAGTGGTATAACAAGATGCTTTTAATGCCTCTTACAAGAGACATGGAGGTCAGAGTGGTATAACAAGACTCTTTTAATGCCCCTCAGAAGAGACGTTGAGGTCAGAGTGGTATAACAAGAAGCTTTTAATGCTCCTTACAAGAGACGTGGAGGTCAGAGTGGTATAACAAGACGCTTTTAATGCCCCTTCCAAGAGACGTGGAGGTCAGAGTGGTATAACAAGACGCTTTTAATGCCCCTCAGAAGAGACGTGGAGGTCAGAGTGGTATAACAAGACGCTTTTAATGCCCCTTACAAGAGACGTGGAGGTCAGAGTGGTATAACAAGACTCTTTTAATGCCCCTCAGAAGAGACGTGGAGGTCAGAGTGGTATAACAAGACGCTTTTAATGCCCCTTACAAGAGACGTGGAGGTCAGAGTGGTATAACAAGACGCTTTTAATGCCCCTCAGAAGAGACGTGGAGGTCAGAATGGTATAACAAGACTTTTAATGCCCCTCAAAAGAGAAGTGGAGGTCAGAGTGGTATAACAAGACACTTTTAATGCCCCTTACAAGAGACGTGGAGGTCAGAGTCGTATAACAAGACGGTTTTAATGCCCCTTACAAGAGATGTGGTGGTCAGAGTGGTATAACAAGACTCTTTTAATGCCCCTCAGAAGAGACGTGGAGGTCAGAGTGGTATAACAAGACTCTTTTAATGCCCCTCAGAAGAGACATAGAGGTCAGAGTGGTATAACAAGATGCTTTTAATGCCCCTCCGAAGAGACGTAGAGGTGTGAGTGGTATAACAAGACGCTTTTAATGCCCCTTACAAGAGACGTGGAGGTCAGAGTGGTATAACAAGACGCTTTTAATGCCCCTTACAAGAGACGTGGAGGTCAGAGTGGTATAACAAGATGCTTTTAATGCCCCTTACAAGAGACGTGGAGGTCAGAGTGGTAACAAGACGCTTATAATGCCCCTCAGAAGAGACGTGGAGGTCAGAGTGGTATAACAAGACGCTTTTAATGCCCCTTACAAGAGACGTGGATGTTAGAGTGGTATAACAAGATGCTTTTAATGCCCCTTACAAGAGACATGGAGGTCAGAGTGGTATAACAAGACTCTTTTAATGCCCCTCAGAAGAGACGTGGAGGTCAGAGTGGTATAACAAGAAGCTTTTAATGCCCCTTACAAGAGACGTGGAGGTCAGAGTGGTATAACAAGACGCTTTTAATGCCCCTTCCAAGAGACGTGGAGGTCAGAGTGGTATAACAAGACGCTTTTAATGCCCCTCAGAAGAGACGTGGAGGTCAGAGTGGTATAACAAGACGCTTTTAATGCCCCTTACAAGAGACGTGGAGGTCAGAGTGGTATAACAAGACGCTTTTAATGCCCCTCAGAAGAGACGTGGAGGTCAGAGTGGTATAACAAGACGCTTTTAATGCCCCTTACAAGAGACGTGGAGGTCAGAGTGGTATAACAAGACGCTTTTAATGCCCCTCAGAAGAGACGTGGAGGTCAGAATGGCATAACAAGACTTTTAATGCCCCTCAAAAGAGAAGTGGAGGTCAGAGTGGTATAACAAGACGCTTTTAATGCCCCTTACAAGAGACGTGGAGGTCAGAGTCGTATAACAAGACGGTTTTAATGCCCCTTACAAGAGACGTGGAGGTCAGAGTGGTATAACAAGACGCTTTTAATGCCCCTTACAAGAGACGTGGAGGTCAGAGTGGTATAACAAGACGCTTTTAATGCCCCTCAGAAGAGACGTGGAGGTCAGAGTGGTATAACAAAACGCTTTTAATGCCCCTTACAAGAGACGTGGAGGTCAGAGTGGTATAACAAGACTCTTTTAATGCCCCTCAGAAGAGACGTGGAGGTCAGAGTGGTATAACAAGACTCTTTTAATGCCCCTTACAAGAGACGTGGAGGTCAGAGTGGTATAACAAGATGCTTTTAATGCCCCTTACAAGAGACGTGGAGGTCAGAGTGGTATAACAAGACGCTTTTAATGCCCCTCAGAAGAGACGTGGAGGTCAGAGTGGTATAACAAGACTCTTTTAATGCCCCTTACAAGAGACGTGGAGGTCAGAGTGGTATAACAAGACGCTTTTAATGCCCCTTACAAGAGACGTGGAGGTTAGAGTGGTATAACAAGATGCTTTTAATGCCCCTTACAAGAGACGTGGAGGTCAGAGTGGTATAACAAGATGCTTTTAATGCCCCTTACAAGAGACATGGAGGTCAGAGTGGTATAACAAGACTCTTTTAATGCCCCTCAGAAGAGACGTGGAGGTCAGAGTGGTATAACAAGACGCTTTTAATGCCCCTTACAAGAGACGTGGAGGTCAGAGTGGTATAACAACACGCTTTTAATGCCCCTTACAAGAGACGTGGAGGTCAGAGTGGTATAACAAGACGGTTTAATGCCCCTCAGAAGAGACGTGGAGGTCAGAGTGGTATAACAAGACGCTTTTAATGCCCCTCAGAAGAGACGTGGAGGTCAGAGTGGTATAACAAGACTGTTTTAATGCCTCTTACAAGAGACATGGAGGTCAGAGTGGTATAACAAGATGCTTTTAATGCCCCTTACAAGAGACGTGGAGGTCAGAGTGGTATAACAAGACGCTTTTAATGCCCCTTACAAGAGACGTGGAGGTCAGAGTGGTATAACAAGATGCTATTAATGACCCTTACAAGAGACGTGGAGGTCAGAGTGGTAACAAGACGCTTTTAATGCCCCTCAGAAGAGATGTGGAGGTCAGAGTGGTATAACAAGACACTTTTAATGCCCCTTACAAGAGACGTGGAGGTCAGAGTGGTATAACAAGATGCTTTTAATGCCCCTTACAAGAGACGTGGAGGTCAAAGTGGTATAACAAGACGCTTTTAATGCCCCTTACAAGAGACTTGGAGGTCAGAGTGGTATAACAAGATGCTTTTAATGCCCCTTACAAGAGACATGGAGGTCAGAGTGGTATAACAAGACTCTTTTAATGCCCCTCAGAAGAGACGTGGAAGTCAGAGTGGTATAACAAGACGCTTTTAATGCCCCTTACAAGAGACGTGGAGGTCAGAGTGGTATAACAAGACGCTTGTAATGCCCCTTACAAGAGACGTGGAGGTCAGAGTGGTATAACAAGACGCTTTTAATGCCCCTCAGAAGAGACGTGGAGGTCAGAGTGGTATAACAAAACGCTTTTAATGCCCCTTACAAGAGACGTGGAGGTCAGAGTGGTATAACAAGACTGTTTTAATGCCCCTCAGAAGAGACGTGGAGGTCAGAGAGGTATAACAAGACTCTTTTAATGCCCCTTACAAGAGACGTGGAGGTCAGAGTGGTATAGCAAGACGATTTCAATGCCCCATACAAGAGACGTGGAGGTCAGAGTGGTATAACAAGACGCTTTTAATGCCCCTTACAAGAGACGTGGAGGTCAGAGTGGTATAACAAGACGCTTTTAATGCCCCTTGCAAGAGACGTGGAGGTCAGAGTGGTATAACAAGGCGCTTTTAATGCCCCTCAGAAGAGACGTGGAGGTTAGAGTGGTATAACAAGACTCTTTTAATGCCCCTCAGAAGAGACATAGAGGTCAGAGTGGTATAACAAGACGCTTTTAATGCCCATCAGAAGAGACGTAGAGGTGTGAGTGGTATAACAAGACGCTTTTAATGCCCCTTACAAGAGACGTGGAGGTCAGAGTGGTATAACAAGATGCTTTTAATGCCCCTTACAAGAGACGTGGAGGTCAGAGTGGTAACAAGACGCTTTTAATGCCCCTCAGAAGAGACGTGGAGGTCAGAGTGGTATAACAAGATGCTTTTAATGCCCCTTACAAGAGACGTGGAGGTCAGAGTGGTATAACAAGACGCTTTTAATGCCCCTTACAAGAGACGTGGATGTTAGAGTGGTATAACAAGATGCTTTTAATGCCTCTTACAAGAGACATGGAGGTCAGAGTGGTATAACAAGACTCTTTTAATGCCCCTCAGAAGAGACGTGGAGGTCAGAGTGGTATAACAAGAAGCTTTTAATGCTCCTTACAAGAGACGTGGAGGTCAGAGTGGTATAACAAGATGCTTTTAATGCCCCTTCCAAGAGACGTGGAGGTCAGAGTGGTATAACAAGACGCTTTTAATGCCCCTCAGAAGAGACGTGGAGGTCAGAGTGGTATAACAAGACGCTTTTAATGCCCCTTACAAGAGACGTGGAGGTCAGAGTTGTATAACAAGACTCTTTTAATGACCCTCAGAAGAGACGTGGAGGTCAGAGTGGTATAACAAGACGCTTTTAATGCCCCTTACAAGAGACGTGGAGGTCAGAGTGGTATAACAAGACGCTTTTCATGCCCCTTACAAGAGACGTGGAGGTCAGAGTGGTATAACAAGACGGTTTAATGCCCCTCAGAAGAGACGTGGAGGTCAGAGTGGTATAACAAGACGCTTTTAATGCCCCTCAGAAGAGACGTGGAGGTCAGAGTGGTATAACAAGACTGTTTTAATGCCTCTTACAAGAGACATGGAGGTCAGAGTGGTATAACAAGATGCTTTTAATGCCCCTTACAAGAGACGTGGAGGTCAGAGTGGTATAACAAGACGCTTTTAATGCCCCTTACAAGAGACGTGGAGGTCAGAGTGGTATAACAAGATGCTATTAATGACCCTTACAAGAGACGTGGAGGTCAGAGTGGTAACAAGACGCTTTTAATGCCCCTCAGAAGAGACGTGGAGGTCAGAGTGGTATAACAAGACACTTTTAATGCCCCTTACAAGAGACGTGGAGGTCAGAGTGGTATAACAAGATGCTTTTAATGCCCCTTACAAGAGACGTGGAGGTCAAAGTGGTATAACAAGACGCTTTTAATGCCCCTTACAAGAGACTTGGAGGTCAGAGTGGTATAACAAGATGCTTTTAATGCCCCTTACAAGAGACATGGAGGTCAGAGTGGTATAACAAGACTCTTTTAATGCCCCTCAGAAGAGACGTGGAGGTCAGAGTGGTATAACAAAACGCTTTTAATGCCCCTTACAAGAGACGTGGAGGTCAGAGTGGTATAACAAGACTGTTTTAATGCCCCTCAGAAGAGACGTGGAGGTCAGAGAGGTATAACAAGACTCTTTTATTGCCCCTTACAAGAGACGTGGAGGTCAGAGTGGTATAGCTAGACGATTTCAATGCCCCATACAAGAGACGTGGAGGTCAGAGTGGTATAACAAGACGCTTTTAATGCCCCTTACAAGAGACGTGGAGGTCAGAGTGGTATAACAAGACGCTTTTAATGCCCCTTGCAAGAGACGTGGAGGTCAGAGTGGTATAACAAGGCTCTTTTAATGCCCCTTAGAAGAGACGTGGAGGTTAGAGTGGTATAACAAGACTCTTTTAATGCCCCTCAGAAGAGACATAGAGGTCAGAGTGGTATAACAAGACGCTTTTAATGCCCATCAGAAGAGACGTAGAGGTGTGAGTGGTATAACAAGACGCTTTTAATGCCCCTTACAAGAGACGTGGAGGTCAGAGTGGTATAACAAGATGCTTTTAATGCCCCTTACAAGAGACGTGGAGGTCAGAGTGGTAACAAGACGCTTTTAATGCCCCTCAGAAGAGACGTGGAGGTCAGAGTGGTATAACAAGATGCTTTTAATGCCCCTTACAAGAGACGTGGAGGTCAGAGTGGTATAACAAGACGCTTTTAATGCCCCTTACAAGAGACGTGGATGTTAGAGTGGTATAACAAGATGCTTTTAATGCCTCTTACAAGAGACATGGAGGTCAGAGTGGTATACCAAGACTCTTTTAATGCCCCTCAGAAGAGACGTGGAGGTCAGAGTGGTATAACAAGAAGCTTTTAATGCTCCTTACAAGAGACGTGGAGGTCAGAGTGGTATAACAAGATGCTTTTAATGCCCCTTCCAAGAGACGTGGAGGTCAGAGTGGTATAACAAGACGCTTTTAATGCCCCTCAGAAGAGACGTGGAGGTCAGAGTGGTATAACAAGACGCTTTTAATGCCCCTTACAAGAGACGTGGAGGTCAGAGTTGTATAACAAGACTCTTTTAATGCCCCTCAGAAGAGACGTGGAGGTCAGAGTGGTATAACAAGACGCTTTTAATGCCCCTTACAAGAGACGTGGACGTCAGAGTGGTATAACAAGACTCTTTTAATGCCCCTCAGAAGAGACATAGAGGTCAGAGTGGTATAACAAGACGCTTTTAATGCCCCTCAGAAGAGACGTAGAGGTGTGAGTGGTATAACAAGACGCTTTTAATGCCCCTTACAAGAGACGTGGAGGTCAGAGTGGTATAACAAGACGCTTTTAATGCCCCTTACAAGAGACGTGGAGGTCAGAGTGGTATAACAAGATGCTTTTAATGCCCCTTACAAGAGACATGGAGGTCAGAGTGGTAACAAGACGCTTATAATGCCCCTCAGAAGAGACGTGGAGGTCAGAGTGGTATAACAAGACGCTTTTAATGCCCCTTACAAGAGACGTGGAGGTCAGAGTGGTAACAAGACGCATTTAATGCCCCTCAGAAGAGACGTGCAGGTCAGAGTGGTATAACAAGATGCTTTTAATGCCCCTTACAAGAGACGTGGAGGTCAGAGTGGTATAACAAGACGGTTTTAATGCCCCTTACAAGAGACGTGGATGTTAGAGTGGTATAACAAGATGCTTTTAATGCCCCTTACAAGAGACATGGAGGTCAGAGTGGTATAACAAGACTCTTTTAATGCCCCTCAGAAGAGACGTGGAGGTCAGAGTGGTATAACAAGAAGCTTTTAATGCCCCTTACAAGAGACGTGGAGGTCAGAGTGGTATAACAAGACGCTTTTAATGCCCCTTCCAAGAGACGTGGAGGTCAGAGTGGTATAACAAGACGCTTTTAATGCCCCTCAGAAGAGACGTGGAGGTCAGAGTGGTATAACAAGACGCTTTTAATGCCCCTTACAAGAGATGTGGAGGTCAGAGTGGTATAACAAGACGCTTTTAATGCCCCTCAGAAGAGACGTGGAGGTCAGAGTGGTATAACAAGACGCTTTTAATGCCCCTTACAAGAGACGTGGAGGTTAGAGTGGTATAACAAGATGCTTTTAATGCCCCTTACAAGAGACGTGGATGTCAGAGTGGTATAACAAGATGCTTTTAATGCCCCTTACAAGAGACATGGAGGTCAGAGTAGTATAACAAGACTCTTTTAATGCCCCTCAGAAGAGACGTGGAGGTCAGAGTGGTATAACAAGACGCTTTTAATGCCCCTTACAAGAGACGTGGAGGTCAGAGTGGTATAACAAGACGGTTTAATGCCCCTCAGAAGAGACGTGGAGGTCAGAGTGGTATAACAAGACGCTTTAAATGCCCCTCAGAAGAGACGTGGAGGTCAGAGTGGTATAACAAGACTCTTTTAATGCCCCTTACAAGAGACGTGGAGGTCAGAGTGGTATAACAAGATGCTTTTAATGCCCCTTACAAGAGACGTGGAGGTCAGAGTGGTATAACAAGACGCTTTTAATGCCCCTTACAAGAGACGTGGAGGTCAGAGTGGTATAACAAGATGCTATTAATGACCCTTACAAGAGACTTGGAGGTCAGAGTGGTATAACAAGATGCTTTTAATGCCCCTTACAAGAGACAAGGAGGTCAGAGTGGTATAACAAGACTCTTTTAATGCCCTTCAGCAGAGACGTGGAAGTCAGAGTGGTATAACAAGACGCTTTTAATGCCCCTTACAAGAGACGTGGAGGTCAGAGTGGTATAACAAGATGCTTTTAATGCCCCTTACAAGAGACGTGGAGGTCAGAGTGGTATAACAAGACGCTTTTAATGCCCCTCAGAAGAGACGTGAAGGTCAGAGTGGTATAACAAAACGCTTTTAATGCCCCTTACAAGAGACGTGGAGGTCAGAGTGGTATAACAAGATTCTTTTAATGCCCCTCAGAAGAGACGTGGAGGTCAGAGTGGTATAACAAGACTCTTTTAATGCCCCTTACAAGAGACGTGGAGGTCAGAGTGGTATAACAAGATGCTTTTAATGCCCCTTACAAGAGACGTGGAGGTCAGAGTGGTATAACAAGACGCTTTTAAAGCCCCTCAGAAGAGACGTGGAGGTCAGAGTGGTATAACAAGACTCTTTTAATGCCCCTTACAAGAGACGTGGAGGTCAGAGTGGTATAACAAGATGCTTTTAATGCCCCTTACAAGAGACGTGGAGGTCAGAGTGGTATAACAAGACTCTTTTAATGCCCCTTACAAGAGACGTGGAGGTCAGAGTGGTATAACAAGACGCTTTTAATGCCCCTTACAAGAGACGTGGAGGTTAGAGTGGTATAACAAGATGCTTTTAATGCCCCTTACAAGAGACGTGGAGGTCAGAGGGGTATAACAAGATGCTTTTAATGCCCCTTACAAGAGACATGGAGGTCAGAGTGGTATAAAAAGACTCTTTTAATGCCCCTCAGAAGGGACGTGGAGGTCAGAGTGGTATAACAAGACACTTTTAATGCCCCTTACAAGAGACGTGGAGGTCAGAGTGGTATAACAAGACGCTTTTAATGCCCCTTACAAGAGACGTGGAGGTCAGAGTGGTATAACAAGACGGTTTAATGCCCCTCAGAAGAGACGTGGAGGTCAGAGTGGTATAACAAGACGCTTTTAATGCCCCTCAGAAGAGACGTGGAGGTCAGAGTGGTATAACAAGACGCTTTTAATGCCCCTTACAAGAGACGTGGAGGTCAGAGTGGTATAACAAGACTCTTTTAATGCCCCTCAGAAGAGACGTGGAGGTCAGAGTGGTATAACAAGACGCTTTTAATGCCCCTTACAAGAGACGTGGAGGTCAGAGTGGTATAACAAGACGCTTTTAATGCCCCTCAGAAGAGACGTGGAGGTCAGAATGGTATAACAAGACTTTTAATGCCCCTCAAAAGAGAAGTGGAGGTCAGAGTGGTATAACAAGACGCTTTTAATGCCCCTTACAAGAGACGTGGAGGTCAGAGTCGTATAACAAGACGGTTTTAATGCCCCATACAAGAGATGTGGTGGTCAGAGTGGTATAACAAGACTCTTTTAATGCCCCTCAGAAGAGACGTGGAGGTCAGAGTGGTATAACAAGACTCTTTTAATGCCCCTCAGAAGAGACATAGAGGTCAGAGTGGTATAACAAGACGCTTTTAATGCCCCTCAGAAGAGACGTAGAGGTGTGAGTGGTATAACAAGACGCTTTTAATGCCCCTTACAAGAGACGTGGAGGTCAGAGTGGTATAACAAGACGCTTTTAATGCCCCTTACAAGAGACGTGGAGGTCAGAGTGGTATAACAAGATGCTTTTAATGCCCCTTACAAGAGACGTGGAGGTCAGAGTGGTAACAAGACGCTTATAATGCCCCTCAGAAGAGACGTGGAGGTCAGAGTGGTATAACAAGACGCTTTTAATGCCCCTTACAAGAGACGTGGAGGTCAGAGTGGTAACAAGACACTTTTAATGCCCCTCAGAAGAGACGTGGAGGTCAGAGTGGTATAACAAGATGCTTTTAATGCCCCTTACAAGAGACGTGGAGGTCAGAGTGGTATAACAAGACGGTTTTAATGCCCCTTACAAGAGACGTGGATGTTAGAGTGGTATAACAAGATGCTTTTAATGCCCCTTACAAGAGACATGGAGGTCAGAGTGGTATAACAAGACTCTTTTAATGCCCCTCAGAAGAGACGTGGAGGTCAGAGTGGTATAACAAGAAGCTTTTAATGCCCCTTACAAGAGACGTGGAGGTCAGAGTGGTATAACAAGACGCTTTTAATGCCCCTTCCAAGAGACGTGGAGGTCAGAGTGGTATAACAAGACGCTTTTAATGCCCCTCAGAAGAGACGTGGAGGTCAGAGTGGTATAACAAGACGCTTTTAATGCCCCTTACAAGAGACGTGGAGGTCAGAGTGGTATAACAAGACGCTTTTAATGCCCCTCAGAAGAGACGTGGAGGTCAGAGTGGTATAACAAGACGCTTTTAATGCCCCTTACAAGAGACGTGGAGGTCAGAGTGGTATAACAAGACGCTTTTAATGCCCCTCAGAAGAGACGTGGAGGTCAGAATGGTATAACAAGACTTTTAATGCCCCTCAAAAGAGAAGTGGAGGTCAGAGTGGTATAACAAGACGCTTTTAATGCCCCTTACAAGAGACGTGGAGGTCAGAGTCGTATAACAAGACGGTTTTAATGCCCCTTACAAGAGACGTGGTGGTCAGAGTGGTATAACAAGACTCTTTTAATGCCCCTCAGAAGAGACGTGGAGGTCAGAGTGGTATAACAAGACTCTTTTAATGCCCCTCAGAAGAGACATAGAGGTCAGAGTGGTATAACAAGACGCTTTTAATGCCCCTCAGAAGAGACGTAGAGGTGTGAGTGGTATAACAAGACGCTTTTAGTGCCCCTTACAAGAGACGTGGAGGTCAGAGTGGTATAACAAGACGCTTTTAATGCCCCTTACAAGAGACTTGGAGGTCAGAGTGGTAACAAGACGCTTTTAATGCCCCTCAGAAGAGACGTGGAGGTCAGAGTGGTATAACAAGATGCTTTTAATGCCCCTTACAAGAGACGTGGAGGTCAGAGTGGTATAACAAGACGCTTTTAATGCCCCTTACAAGAGACGTGGATGTTAGAGTGGTATAACAAGATGCTTTTAATGCCCCTTACAAGAGACATGGAGGTCAGAGTGGTATAACAAGACTCTTTTAATGCCCCTCAGAAGAGACGTGGAGGTCAGAGTGGTATAACAAGATGCTTTTAATGCCCCTTACAAGAGACGTGGAGGTCAGAGTGGTATAACAAGACGCTTTTAATGCCCCTTACAAGAGACGTGGAGGTCAGAGTGGTATAACAAGACGCTTTTAATGCCCCTCAGAAGAGACGTGGAGGTCAGAGTGGTATAACAAGACGCTTTTAATGCCCCTTACAAGAGACGTGGAGGTCAGAGTGGTATAGCAAGACGCTTTTAATGCCCCTCAGAAGAGACGTGGAGGTCAGAGTGGTATAACAAGACGCTTTTAATGCCCCTTACAAGAGACGTGGAGGTCAGAGTGGTATAACAAGACGCTTTTAATGCCCCTCAGAAGAGACGTGGAGGTCAGAGTGGTATAACAAGACGCTTTTAATGCCCCTTACAAGAGACGTGGAGGTTAGAGTGGTATAACAAGATGCTTTTAATGCCCCTTACAAGAGACGTGGAGGTCAGACTGGTATAACAAGATGCTTTTAATGCCCCTTACAAGAGACGTGGAGGTCAAAGTGGTATAACAAGACGCTTTTAATGCCCCTTACAAGAGACGTGGAGGTCAGAGTGGTATAACAAGACGCTTTTAATGCCCCTTCCAAGAGACGTGGAGGTCAGAGTGGTATAACAAGACGCTTTTAATGCCCCTCAGAAGAGACGTGGAGGTCAGAGTGGTATAACAAGACGCTTTTAATGCCCCTTACAAGAGACGTGGAGGTCAGAGTGGTATAACAAGACGCTTTTAATGCCCCTCAGAAGAGACGTGGAGGTCAGAGTGGTATAACAAGACGCTTTTAATGCCCCTTACAAGAGACGTGGAGGTTAGAGTGGTATAACAAGATGCTTTTAATGCCCCTTACAAGAGACGTGGATGTCAGAGTGGTATAACAAGATGCTTTTAATGCCCCTTACAAGAGACATGGAGGTCAGAGTAGTATAACAAGACTCTTTTAATGCCCCTCAGAAGAGACGTGGAGGTCAGAGTGGTATAACAAGACGCTTTTAATGCCCCTTACAAGAGACGTGGAGGTCAGAGTGGTATAACAAGACGGTTTAATGCCCCTCAGAAGAGACGTGGAGGTCAGAGTGGTATAACAAGACGCTTTAAATGCCCCTCAGAAGAGACGTGGAGGTCAGAGTGGTATAACAAGACTCTTTTAATGCCCCTTACAAGAGACGTGGAGGTCAGAGTGGTATAACAAGATGCTTTTAATGCCCCTTACAAGAGACGTGGAGGTCAGAGTGGTATAACAAGACGCTTTTAATGCCCCTTACAAGAGACGTGGAGGTCAGAGTGGTATAACAAGATGCTATTAATGACCCTTACAAGAGACTTGGAGGTCAGAGTGGTATAACAAGATGCTTTTAATGCCCCTTACAAGAGACAAGGAGGTCAGAGTGGTATAACAAGACTCTTTTAATGCCCTTCAGCAGAGACGTGGAAGTCAGAGTGGTATAACAAGACGCTTTTAATGCCCCTTACAAGAGACGTGGAGGTCAGAGTGGTATAACAAGATGCTTTTAATGCCCCTTACAAGAGACGTGGAGGTCAGAGTGGTATAACAAGACGCTTTTAATGCCCCTCAGAAGAGACGTGGAGGTCAGAGTGGTATAACAAAACGCTTTTAATGCCCCTTACAAGAGACGTGGAGGTCAGAGTGGTATAACAAGATTCTTTTAATGCCCCTCAGAAGAGACGTGGAGGTCAGAGTGGTATAACAAGACTCTTTTAATGCCCCTTACAAGAGACGTGGAGGTCAGAGTGGTATAACAAGATGCTTTTAATGCCCCTTACAAGAGACGTGGAGGTCAGAGTGGTATAACAAGACGCTTTTAAAGCCCCTCAGAAGAGACGTGGAGGTCAGAGTGGTATAACAAGACTCTTTTAATGCCCCTTACAAGAGACGTGGAGGTCAGAGTGGTATAACAAGATTCTTTTAATGCACCTTACAAGAGACGTGGAGGTCAGAGTGGTATAACAAGACTCTTTTAATGCCCCTTACAAGAGACGTGGAGGTCAGAGTGGTATAACAAGACGCTTTTAATGCCCCTTACAAGAGACGTGGAGGTTAGAGTGGTATAACAAGATGCTTTTAATGCCCCTTACAAGAGACGTGGAGGTCAGAGGGGTATAACAAGATGCTTTTAATGCCCCTTACAAGAGACATGGAGGTCAGAGTGGTATAAAAAGACTCTTTTAATGCCCCTCAGAAGGGACGTGGAGGTCAGAGTGGTATAACAAGACACTTTTAATGCCCCTTACAAGAGACGTGGAGGTCAGAGTGGTATAACAAGACGCTTTTAATGCCCCTTACAAGAGACGTGGAGGTCAGAGTGGTATAACAAGACGGTTTAATGCCCCTCAGAAGAGACGTGGAGGTCAGAGTGGTATAACAAGACGCTTTTAATGCCCCTCAGAAGAGACGTGGAGGTCAGAGTGGTATAACAAGACGCTTTTAATGCCCCTTACAAGAGACGTGGAGGTCAGAGTGGTATAACAAGACTCTTTTAATGCCCCTCAGAAGAGACGTGGAGGTCAGAGTGGTATAACAAGACGCTTTTAATGCCCCTTACAAGAGACGTGGAGGTCAGAGTGGTATAACAAGACGCTTTTAATGCCCCTCAGAAGAGACGTGGAGGTCAGAATGGTATAACAAGACTTTTAATGCCCCTCAAAAGAGAAGTGGAGGTCAGAGTGGTATAACAAGACGCTTTTAATGCCCCTTACAAGAGACGTGGAGGTCAGAGTCGTATAACAAGACGGTTTTAATGCCCCATACAAGAGATGTGGTGGTCAGAGTGGTATAACAAGACTCTTTTAATGCCCCTCAGAAGAGACGTGGAGGTCAGAGTGGTATAACAAGACTCTTTTAATGCCCCTCAGAAGAGACATAGAGGTCAGAGTGGTATAACAAGACGCTTTTAATGCCCCTCAGAAGAGACGTAGAGGTGTGAGTGGTATAACAAGACGCTTTTAATGCCCCTTACAAGAGACGTGGAGGTCAGAGTGGTATAACAAGACGCTTTTAATGCCCCTTACAAGAGACGTGGAGGTCAGAGTGGTATAACAAGATGCTTTTAATGCCCCTTACAAGAGACGTGGAGGTCAGAGTGGTAACAAGACGCTTATAATGCCCCTCAGAAGAGACGTGGAGGTCAGAGTGGTATAACAAGACGCTTTTAATGCCCCTTACAAGAGACGTGGAGGTCAGAGTGGTAACAAGACACTTTTAATGCCCCTCAGAAGAGACGTGGAGGTCAGAGTGGTATAACAAGATGCTTTTAATGCCCCTTACAAGAGACGTGGAGGTCAGAGTGGTATAACAAGACGGTTTTAATGCCCCTTACAAGAGACGTGGATGTTAGAGTGGTATAACAAGATGCTTTTAATGCCCCTTACAAGAGACATGGAGGTCAGAGTGGTATAACAAGACTCTTTTAATGCCCCTCAGAAGAGACGTGGAGGTCAGAGTGGTATAACAAGAAGCTTTTAATGCCCCTTACAAGAGACGTGGAGGTCAGAGTGGTATAACAAGACGCTTTTAATGCCCCTTCCAAGAGACGTGGAGGTCAGAGTGGTATAACAAGACGCTTTTAATGCCCCTCAGAAGAGACGTGGAGGTCAGAGTGGTATAACAAGACGCTTTTAATGCCCCTTACAAGAGACGTGGAGGTCAGAGTGGTATAACAAGACGCTTTTAATGCCCCTCAGAAGAGACGTGGAGGTCAGAGTGGTATAACAAGACGCTTTTAATGCCCCTTACAAGAGACGTGGAGGTCAGAGTGGTATAACAAGACGCTTTTAATGCCCCTCAGAAGAGACGTGGAGGTCAGAATGGTATAACAAGACTTTTAATGCCCCTCAAAAGAGAAGTGGAGGTCAGAGTGGTATAACAAGACGCTTTTAATGCCCCTTACAAGAGACGTGGAGGTCAGAGTCGTATAACAAGACGGTTTTAATGCCCCTTACAAGAGACGTGGTGGTCAGAGTGGTATAACAAGACTCTTTTAATGCCCCTCAGAAGAGACGTGGAGGTCAGAGTGGTATAACAAGACTCTTTTAATGCCCCTCAGAAGAGACATAGAGGTCAGAGTGGTATAACAAGACGCTTTTAATGCCCCTCAGAAGAGACGTAGAGGTGTGAGTGGTATAACAAGACGCTTTTAGTGCCCCTTACAAGAGACGTGGAGGTCAGAGTGGTATAACAAGACGCTTTTAATGCCCCTTACAAGAGACTTGGAGGTCAGAGTGGTAACAAGACGCTTTTAATGCCCCTCAGAAGAGACGTGGAGGTCAGAGTGGTATAACAAGATGCTTTTAATGCCCCTTACAAGAGACGTGGAGGTCAGAGTGGTATAACAAGACGCTTTTAATGCCCCTTACAAGAGACGTGGATGTTAGAGTGGTATAACAAGATGCTTTTAATGCCCCTTACAAGAGACATGGAGGTCAGAGTGGTATAACAAGACTCTTTTAATGCCCCTCAGAAGAGACGTGGAGGTCAGAGTGGTATAACAAGATGCTTTTAATGCCCCTTACAAGAGACGTGGAGGTCAGAGTGGTATAACAAGACGCTTTTAATGCCCCTTACAAGAGACGTGGAGGTCAGAGTGGTATAACAAGACGCTTTTAATGCCCCTCAGAAGAGACGTGGAGGTCAGAGTGGTATAACAAGACGCTTTTAATGCCCCTTACAAGAGACGTGGAGGTCAGAGTGGTATAGCAAGACGCTTTTAATGCCCCTCAGAAGAGACGTGGAGGTCAGAGTGGTATAACAAGACGCTTTTAATGCCCCTTACAAGAGACGTGGAGGTCAGAGTGGTATAACAAGACGCTTTTAATGCCCCTCAGAAGAGACGTGGAGGTCAGAGTGGTATAACAAGACGCTTTTAATGCCCCTTACAAGAGACGTGGAGGTTAGAGTGGTATAACAAGATGCTTTTAATGCCCCTTACAAGAGACGTGGAGGTCAGACTGGTATAACAAGATGCTTTTAATGCCCCTTACAAGAGACGTGGAGGTCAAAGTGGTATAACAAGACGCTTTTAATGCCCCTTACAAGAGACGTGGAGGTCAGAGTGGTATAACAAGACGCTTTTAATGCCCCTTCCAAGAGACGTGGAGGTCAGAGTGGTATAACAAGACGCTTTTAATGCCCCTCAGAAGAGACGTGGAGGTCAGAGTGGTATAACAAGACGCTTTTAATGCCCCTTACAAGAGACGTGGAGGTCAGAGTGGTATAACAAGACGCTTTTAATGCCCCTCAGAAGAGACGTGGAGGTCAGAGTGGTATAACAAGACGCTTTTAATGCCCCTTACAAGAGACGTGGAGGTTAGAGTGGTATAACAAGATGCTTTTAATGCCCCTTACAAGAGACGTGGATGTCAGAGTGGTATAACAAGATGCTTTTAATGCCCCTTACAAGAGACATGGAGGTCAGAGTAGTATAACAAGACTCTTTTAATGCCCCTCAGAAGAGACGTGGAGGTCAGAGTGGTATAACAAGACGCTTTTAATGCCCCTTACAAGAGACGTGGAGGTCAGAGTGGTATAACAAGACGGTTTAATGCCCCTCAGAAGAGACGTGGAGGTCAGAGTGGTATAACAAGACGCTTTAAATGCCCCTCAGAAGAGACGTGGAGGTCAGAGTGGTATAACAAGACTCTTTTAATGCCCCTTACAAGAGACGTGGAGGTCAGAGTGGTATAACAAGATGCTTTTAATGCCCCTTACAAGAGACGTGGAGGTCAGAGTGGTATAACAAGACGCTTTTAATGCCCCTTACAAGAGACGTGGAGGTCAGAGTGGTATAACAAGATGCTATTAATGACCCTTACAAGAGACTTGGAGGTCAGAGTGGTATAACAAGATGCTTTTAATGCCCCTTACAAGAGACAAGGAGGTCAGAGTGGTATAACAAGACTCTTTTAATGCCCTTCAGCAGAGACGTGGAAGTCAGAGTGGTATAACAAGACGCTTTTAATGCCCCTTACAAGAGACGTGGAGGTCAGAGTGGTATAACAAGATGCTTTTAATGCCCCTTACAAGAGACGTGGAGGTCAGAGTGGTATAACAAGACGCTTTTAATGCCCCTCAGAAGAGACGTGGAGGTCAGAGTGGTATAACAAAACGCTTTTAATGCCCCTTACAAGAGACGTGGAGGTCAGAGTGGTATAACAAGATTCTTTTAATGCCCCTCAGAAGAGACGTGGAGGTCAGAGTGGTATAACAAGACTCTTTTAATGCCCCTTACAAGAGACGTGGAGGTCAGAGTGGTATAACAAGATGCTTTTAATGCCCCTTACAAGAGACGTGGAGGTCAGAGTGGTATAACAAGACGCTTTTAAAGCCCCTCAGAAGAGACGTGGAGGTCAGAGTGGTATAACAAGACTCTTTTAATGCCCCTTACAAGAGACGTGGAGGTCAGAGTGGTATAACAAGATTCTTTTAATGCACCTTACAAGAGACGTGGAGGTCAGAGTGGTATAACAAGACTCTTTTAATGCCCCTTACAAGAGACGTGGAGGTCAGAGTGGTATAACAAGACGCTTTTAATGCCCCTTACAAGAGACGTGGAGGTTAGAGTGGTATAACAAGATGCTTTTAATGCCCCTTACAAGAGACGTGGAGGTCAGAGGGGTATAACAAGATGCTTTTAATGCCCCTTACAAGAGACATGGAGGTCAGAGTGGTATAAAAAGACTCTTTTAATGCCCCTCAGAAGGGACGTGGAGGTCAGAGTGGTATAACAAGACACTTTTAATGCCCCTTACAAGAGACGTGGAGGTCAGAGTGGTATAACAAGACGCTTTTAATGCCCCTTACAAGAGACGTGGAGGTCAGAGTGGTATAACAAGACGGTTTAATGCCCCTCAGAAGAGACGTGGAGGTCAGAGTGGTATAACAAGACGCTTTTAATGCCCCTCAGAAGAGACGTGGAGGTCAGAGTGGTATAACAAGACGCTTTTAATGCCCCTTACAAGAGACGTGGAGGTCAGAGTGGTATAACAAGACTCTTTTAATGCCCCTCAGAAGAGACGTGGAGGTCAGAGTGGTATAACAAGACGCTTTTAATGCCCCTTACAAGAGACGTGGAGGTCAGAGTGGTATAACAAGACGCTTTTAATGCCCCTCAGAAGAGACGTGGAGGTCAGAATGGTATAACAAGACTTTTAATGCCCCTCAAAAGAGAAGTGGAGGTCAGAGTGGTATAACAAGACGCTTTTAATGCCCCTTACAAGAGACGTGGAGGTCAGAGTCGTATAACAAGACGGTTTTAATGCCCCATACAAGAGATGTGGTGGTCAGAGTGGTATAACAAGACTCTTTTAATGCCCCTCAGAAGAGACGTGGAGGTCAGAGTGGTATAACAAGACTCTTTTAATGCCCCTCAGAAGAGACATAGAGGTCAGAGTGGTATAACAAGACGCTTTTAATGCCCCTCAGAAGAGACGTAGAGGTGTGAGTGGTATAACAAGACGCTTTTAATGCCCCTTACAAGAGACGTGGAGGTCAGAGTGGTATAACAAGACGCTTTTAATGCCCCTTACAAGAGACGTGGAGGTCAGAGTGGTATAACAAGATGCTTTTAATGCCCCTTACAAGAGACGTGGAGGTCAGAGTGGTAACAAGACGCTTATAATGCCCCTCAGAAGAGACGTGGAGGTCAGAGTGGTATAACAAGACGCTTTTAATGCCCCTTACAAGAGACGTGGAGGTCAGAGTGGTAACAAGACACTTTTAATGCCCCTCAGAAGAGACGTGGAGGTCAGAGTGGTATAACAAGATGCTTTTAATGCCCCTTACAAGAGACGTGGAGGTCAGAGTGGTATAACAAGACGGTTTTAATGCCCCTTACAAGAGACGTGGATGTTAGAGTGGTATAACAAGATGCTTTTAATGCCCCTTACAAGAGACATGGAGGTCAGAGTGGTATAACAAGACTCTTTTAATGCCCCTCAGAAGAGACGTGGAGGTCAGAGTGGTATAACAAGAAGCTTTTAATGCCCCTTACAAGAGACGTGGAGGTCAGAGTGGTATAACAAGACGCTTTTAATGCCCCTTCCAAGAGACGTGGAGGTCAGAGTGGTATAACAAGACGCTTTTAATGCCCCTCAGAAGAGACGTGGAGGTCAGAGTGGTATAACAAGACGCTTTTAATGCCCCTTACAAGAGACGTGGAGGTCAGAGTGGTATAACAAGACGCTTTTAATGCCCCTCAGAAGAGACGTGGAGGTCAGAGTGGTATAACAAGACGCTTTTAATGCCCCTTACAAGAGACGTGGAGGTCAGAGTGGTATAACAAGACGCTTTTAATGCCCCTCAGAAGAGACGTGGAGGTCAGAATGGTATAACAAGACTTTTAATGCCCCTCAAAAGAGAAGTGGAGGTCAGAGTGGTATAACAAGACGCTTTTAATGCCCCTTACAAGAGACGTGGAGGTCAGAGTCGTATAACAAGACGGTTTTAATGCCCCTTACAAGAGACGTGGTGGTCAGAGTGGTATAACAAGACTCTTTTAATGCCCCTCAGAAGAGACGTGGAGGTCAGAGTGGTATAACAAGACTCTTTTAATGCCCCTCAGAAGAGACATAGAGGTCAGAGTGGTATAACAAGACGCTTTTAATGCCCCTCAGAAGAGACGTAGAGGTGTGAGTGGTATAACAAGACGCTTTTAGTGCCCCTTACAAGAGACGTGGAGGTCAGAGTGGTATAACAAGACGCTTTTAATGCCCCTTACAAGAGACTTGGAGGTCAGAGTGGTAACAAGACGCTTTTAATGCCCCTCAGAAGAGACGTGGAGGTCAGAGTGGTATAACAAGATGCTTTTAATGCCCCTTACAAGAGACGTGGAGGTCAGAGTGGTATAACAAGACGCTTTTAATGCCCCTTACAAGAGACGTGGATGTTAGAGTGGTATAACAAGATGCTTTTAATGCCCCTTACAAGAGACATGGAGGTCAGAGTGGTATAACAAGACTCTTTTAATGCCCCTCAGAAGAGACGTGGAGGTCAGAGTGGTATAACAAGATGCTTTTAATGCCCCTTACAAGAGACGTGGAGGTCAGAGTGGTATAACAAGACGCTTTTAATGCCCCTTACAAGAGACGTGGAGGTCAGAGTGGTATAACAAGACGCTTTTAATGCCCCTCAGAAGAGACGTGGAGGTCAGAGTGGTATAACAAGACGCTTTTAATGCCCCTTACAAGAGACGTGGAGGTCAGAGTGGTATAGCAAGACGCTTTTAATGCCCCTCAGAAGAGACGTGGAGGTCAGAGTGGTATAACAAGACGCTTTTAATGCCCCTTACAAGAGACGTGGAGGTCAGAGTGGTATAACAAGACGCTTTTAATGCCCCTCAGAAGAGACGTGGAGGTCAGAGTGGTATAACAAGACGCTTTTAATGCCCCTTACAAGAGACGTGGAGGTTAGAGTGGTATAACAAGATGCTTTTAATGCCCCTTACAAGAGACGTGGAGGTCAGACTGGTATAACAAGATGCTTTTAATGCCCCTTACAAGAGACGTGGAGGTCAAAGTGGTATAACAAGACGCTTTTAATGCCCCTTACAAGAGACTTGGAGGTCAGAGTGGTATAACAAGATGCTTTTAATGCCCCTTACAAGAGACGTGGAGGTCAGAGTGGTATAACAAGACGCTTTTAATGCCCCTCAGAAGAGACGTGGAGGTCAGAGTGGTATAACAAGACGCTTTTAATGCCGCTTACAAGAGACGTGGAGGTCAGAGTGGTATAACAAGACTCTTTTAATGCCCCTTAGAAGAGACGTGGAGGTCAGAGTCGTATAACAAGACTCTTTTAATGCCCCTTACAAGAGAGGTGGAGGTCAGAGTGGTATAACAAGATGCTTTTAATGCCCCTTACAAGAGACGTGGAGGTCAGAGTGGTATAACAAGATGCTTTTAATGCCCCTCAGAAGAGACGTGGAGGTCAGAGTGGTATAACAAGATTCTTTTAATGCCCCTTACAAGAGACGTGGAGGTCAGAGTGGTATAACAAGATGCTTTTAATGCCCCTTACAAGAGACGTGGAGGTCAGAGTGGTATAACAAGACGCTTTTAATGCCCCTTACAAGAGACGTGGAGGTCAGAGTGGTGTAACAAGACGCTTTTAATGCCCCTTACAAGAGACGTGGAGGTTAGAGTGGTATAACAAGATGCTTTTAATGCCCCTTACAAGAGACGTGGAGGTCAGAGTGGTATAACAAGATGCTTTTAATGCCCCTTACAAGAGACATGGAGGTCAGAGTGGTATAACAAGACTCTTTTAATGCCCCTCAGAAGAGACGTGGAGGTCAGAGTGGTATAACAATCCGCTTTTAATGCCCCTTACAAGAGACGTGGAGGTCAGAGTGGTATAACAAGACGCTTTTAATGCCCCTTACAAGAGACGTGGAGGTCAGAGTGGTATAACAAGACGGTTTAATGCCCCTCAGAAGAGACGTGGAGGTCAGAGTGGTATAACAAGACGCTTTAAATGCCCCTCAGAAGAGACGTGGAGGTCAGAGTGGTATAACAAGACTCTTTTAATGCCCCTTACAAGAGACGTGGAGGTCAGAGTGGTATAACAAGATGCTTTTAATGCCCCTTACAAGAGACGTGGAGGTCAGAGTGGTATAACAAGACGCTTTTAATGCCCCTTACAAGAGACGTGGAGGTCAGAGTGGTATAACAAGATGCTATTAATGACCCTTACAAGAGACTTGGAGGTCAGAGTGGTATAACAAGATGCTTTTAATGCCCCTTACAAGAGACAAGGAGGTCAGAGTGGTATAACAAGACTCTTTTAATGCCCCTCAGAAGAGACGTGGAAGTGAGAGTGGTATAACAAGACGCTTTTAATGCCCCTTACAAGAGACGTGGAGGTCAGAGTGGTATAACAAGACGCTTTTAATGCCCCTTACAAGAGACGTGGAGGTCAGAGTGGTATAACAAAATGCTTTTAATGCCCCTTACAAGAGACGTGGAGGTCAGAGTGGTATAACAAGACTCTTTTAATGCCCCTCAGAAGAGACGTGGAGGTCAGAGTGGTATAACAAGACTCTTTTAATGCCCCTTACAAGAGATGTGGAGGTCAGAGTGGTATAACAAGATGCTTTTAATGCCCCTTACAAGAGACGTGGAGGTCAGAGTGGTATAACAAGACGCTTTTAATGCCCCTCAGAAGAGACGTGGAGGTCAGAGTGGTATAACAAGACTCTTTTAATGCCCCTTACAAGAGACGTGGAGGTCAGAGTGGTATAACAAGACGCTTTTAATGCCCCTTACAAGAGACGTGGAGGTCAGAGTGGTATAACAAGACTCTTTTAATGCCCCTTACAAGAGACGTGGAGGTCAGAGTGGTATAACAAGATGCTTTTAATGCCCCTTACAAGAGACGTGGAGGTCAGAGTGGTATAACAAGACTCTTTTAATGCCCCTTACAAGAGACGTGGAGGTCAGAGTGGTATAACAAGACGCTTTTAATGCCCCTTACAAGAGACGTGGAGGTCAGAGTGGTATAACAAGACGCTTTTAATGCCCCTTACAAGAGACGTGGAGGTCAGAGTGGTATAACAAGACGGTTTAATGCCCCTCAGAAGAGACGTGGAGGTCAGAGTGGTATAACAAGACGCTTTTAATGCCCCTCAGAAGAGACGTGGAGGTCAGAGTGGTATAACAAGACTCTTTTAATGCCTCTTACAAGAGACATGGAGGTCAGAGTGGTATAACAAGATGCTTTTAATGCCCCTTTCAAGAGACGTGGAGGTCAGAGTGGTATAACAAGACGCTTTTAATGCCCCTCAGAAGAGACGTGGAGGTCAGAGTGGTATAACAAGACGCTTTTAATGCCCCTTACAAGAGACGTGGAGGTCAGAGTGGTATAACAAGACGCTTTTAATGCCCCTTACAAGAGACGTGGAGGTCAGAGTGGTATAACAAGACGGTTTAATGCCCCTCAGAAGAGACGTGGAGGTCAGAGTGGTATAACAAGACGCTTTTAATGCCCCTCAGAAGAGACGTGGAGGTCAGAGTGGTATAACAAGACTCTTTTAATGCCCCTTACAAGAGACGTGGAGGTCAGAGTGGTATAACAAGATGCTTTTAATGCCCCTTACAAGAGACGTGGAGGTCAGAGTGGTATAACAAGACGCTTTTAATGCAACTTACAAGAGACGTGGAGGTCAGAGTGGTATAACAAGATGCTATTAATGACCCTTACAAGAGACTTGGAGGTCAGAGTGGTATAACAAGATGCTTTTAATGCCCCTTACAAGAGACAAGGAGGTCAGAGTGGTATAACAAGACTCTTTTAATGCCCCTCAGAAGAGACGTGGAAGTCAGAGTGGTATAGCAAGACGCTTTTAATGCCCCTTACAAGAGACGTGGAGGTCAGAGTGGTATAACAAGACGCTTTTAATGCCCCTCAGAAGAGACGTGGAGGTCAGAGTGGTATAACAAAACGCTTTTAATGCCCCTTACAAGAGACGTGGAGGTCAGAGTGGTATAACAAGACTCTTTTAATGCCCCTCAGAAGAGACGTGGAGGTCAGAGTGGTATAACAAGACTCTTTTAATGCCCCTTACAAGAGACGTGGAGGTCAGAGTGGTATAACAAGATGCTTTTAATGCCCCTTACAAGAGACGTGGAGGTCAGAGTGGTATAACAAGACGCTTTTAATGCCGCTCAGAAGAGACGTGGAGGTCAGAGTGGTATAACAAGACTCTTTTAATTCCCCTTACAAGAGTCGTGGAGGTCAGAGTGGTATAACAAGTTGCTTTTAATGCCCCTTACAAGAGACGTGGAGGTCAGAGTGGTATAACAAGACTCTTTTAATGCCCCTTACAAGAGACGTGGAGGTCAGAGTGGTATAACAAGACGCTTTTAATGCCCCTTACAAGAGACGTGGAGGTTAGAGTGGTATAACAAGATGCTTTTAATGCCCCTTACAAGAGACGTGGAGGTCAGAGTGGTATAACAAGACGCTTTTAATGCCCCTTACAAGAGACGTGGAGGTCAGAGTGGTATAACAAGACGCTTTTAATGCCCCTCAGAAGAGACGTGGAGGTCAGAATGGTATAACAAGACTTTTAATGCCCCTCAAAAGAGAAGTGGAGGTCAGAGTGGTATAACAAGACGCTTTTAATGCCCCTTACAAGAGACGTGGAGGTCAGAGTCGTATAACAAGACGGTTTTAATGCCCCTTACAAGAGATGTGGTGGTAAGAGTGGTATAACAAGACTCTTTTAATGCCCCTCAGAAGAGACGTGGAGGTCAGAGTGGTATAACAAGACTCTTTTAATGCCCCTCAGAAGAGACATAGAGGTCAGAGTGGTATAACAAGATGCTTTTAATGCCCCTCCGAAGAGACGTAGAGGTGTGAGTGGTATAACAAGACGCTTTTAATGCCCCTTACAAGAGACGTGGAGGTCAGAGTGGTATAACAAGACGCTTTTAATGCCCCTTACAAGAGACGTGGAGGTCAGAGTGGTATAACAAGATGCTTTTAATGCCCCTTACAAGAGACGTGGAGGTCAGAGTGGTAACAAGACGCTTATAATGCCCCTCAGAAGAGACGTGGAGGTCAGAGTGGTATAACAAGACGCTTTTAATGCCCCTTACAAGAGACGTGGAGGTCAGAGTGGTAACAAGACGCTTTTAATGCCCCTCAGAAGAGACGTGGAGGTCAGAGTGGTATAACAAGATGCTTTTAATGCCCCTTACAAGAGACGTGGAGGTCAGAGTGGTATAACAAGACGGTTTTAATGCCCCTTACAAGAGACGTGGATGTTAGAGTGGTATAACAAGATACTTTTAATGCCCCTTACAAGAGACATGGAGGTCAGAGTGGTATAACAAGACTCTTTTAATGCCCCTCAGAAGAGACGTGGAGGTCAGAGTGGTATAACAAGAAGCTTTTAATGCCCCTTACAAGAGACGTGGAGGTCAGAGTGGTATAACAAGACGCTTTTAATGCCCCTTCCAAGAGACGTGGAGGTCAGAATGGTATAACAAGACTTTTAATGCCCCTCAAAAGAGAAGTGGAGGTCAGAGTGGTATAACAAGACGCTTTTAATGCCCCTTACAAGAGACGTGGAGGTCAGAGTCGTATAACAAGACGGTTTTAATGCCCCTTACAAGAGACGTGGAGGTCAGAGTGGTATAACAAGACGCTTTTAATGCCCCTTACAAGAGACGTGGAGGTCAGAGTGGTATAACAAGACGCTTTTAATGCCCCTCAGAAGAGACGTGGAGGTCAGAGTGGTATAACAAAACGCTTTTAATGCCCCTTACAAGAGACGTGGAGGTCAGAGTGGTATAACAAGACTCTTTTAATGCCCCTCAGAAGAGACGTGGAGGTCAGAGTGGTATAACAAGACTCTTTTAATGCCCTTACAAGAGACGTGGAGGTCAGAGTGGTATAACAAGATGCTTTTAATGCCCCTTACAAGAGACGTGGAGGTCAGAGTGGTATAACAAGACGCTTTTAATGCCCCTCAGAAGAGACGTGGAGGTCAGAGTGGTATAACAAGACTCTTTTAATGCCCCTTACAAGAGACGTGGAGGTCAGAGTGGTATAACAAGACGCTTTTAATGCCCCTTACAAGAGACGTGGAGGTTAGAGTGGTATAACAAGATGCTTTTAATGCCCCTTACAAGAGACGTGGAGGTCAGAGTGGTATAACAAGATGCTTTTAATGCCCCTTACAAGAGACATGGAGGTCAGAGTGGTATAACAAGACTCTTTTAATGCCCCTCAGAAGAGACGTGGAGGTCAGAGTGGTATAACAAGACGCTTTTAATGCCCCTTACAAGAGACGTGGAGGTCAGAGTGGTATAACAACACGCTTTTAATGCCCCTTACAAGAGACGTGGAGGTCAGAGTGGTATAACAAGACGGTTTAATGCCCCTCAGAAGAGACGTGGAGGTCAGAGTGGTATAACAAGACGCTTTTAATGCCCCTCAGAAGAGACGTGGAGGTCAGAGTGGTATAACAAGACTGTTTTAATGCCTCTTACAAGAGACATGGAGGTCAGAGTGGTATAACAAGATGCTTTTAATGCCCCTTACAAGAGACGTGGAGGTCAGAGTGGTATAACAAGACGCTTTTAATGCCCCTTACAAGAGACGTGGAGGTCAGAGTGGTATAACAAGATGCTATTAATGACCCTTACAAGAGACGTGGAGGTCAGAGTGGTAACAAGACGCTTTTAATGCCCCTCAGAAGAGACGTGGAGGTCAGAGTGGTATAACAAGACGCTTTTAATGCCCCTTACAAGAGACGTGGAGGTCAGAGTGGTATAACAAGACGCTTTTAATGCCCCTTACAAGAGACGTGGAGGTCAAAGTGGTATAACAAGACGCTTTTAATGCCCCTTACAAGAGACTTGGAGGTCAGAGTGGTATAACAAGATGCTTTTAATGCCCCTTACAAGAGACATGGAGGTCAGAGTGGTATAACAAGACTCTTTTAATGCCCCTCAGAAGAGACGTGGAAGTCAGAGTGGTATAACAAGACGCTTTTAATGCCCCTTACAAGAGACGTGGAGGTCAGAGTGGTATAACAAGACGCTTGTAATGCCCCTTACAAGAGACGTGGAGGTCAGAGTGGTATAACAAGACGCTTTTAATGCCCCTCAGAAGAGACGTGGAGGTCAGAGTGGTATAACAAAACGCTTTTAATGCCCCTTACAAGAGACGTGGAGGTCAGAGTGGTATAACAAGACTGTTTTAATGCCCCTCAGAAGAGACGTGGAGGTCAGAGAGGTATAACAAGACTCTTTTAATGCCCCTTACAAGAGACGTGGAGGTCAGAGTGGTATAGCAAGACGATTTCAATGCCCCATACAAGAGACGTGGAGGTCAGAGTGGTATAACAAGACGCTTTTAATGCCCCTTACAAGAGACGTGGAGGTCAGAGTGGTATAACAAGACGCTTTTAATGCCCCTTGCAAGAGACGTGGAGGTCAGAGTGGTATAACAAGGCGCTTTTAATGCCCCTCAGAAGAGACGTGGAGGTTAGAGTGGTATAACAAGACTCTTTTAATGCCCCTCAGAAGAGACATAGAGGTCAGAGTGGTATAACAAGACGCTTTTAATGCCCATCAGAAGAGACGTAGAGGTGTGAGTGATATAACAAGACGCTTTTAATGCCCCTTACAAGAGACGTGGAGGTCAGAGTGGTATAACAAGATGCTTTTAATGCCCCTTACAAGAGACGTGGAGATCAGAGTGGTAACAAGACGCTTTTAATGCCCCTCAGAAGAGACGTGGAGGTCAGAGTGGTATAACAAGATGCTTTTAATGCCCCTTACAAGAGACGTGGAGGTCAGAGTGGTATAACAAGACGCTTTTAATGCCCCTTACAAGAGACGTGGATGTTAGAGTGGTATAAAAAGATGCTTTTAATGCCTCTTACAAGAGACATGGAGGTCAGAGTGGTATAACAAGACTCTTTTAATACCCCTCAGAAGAGACGTGGAGGTCAGAGTGGTATAACAAGAAGCTTTTAATGCTCCTTACAAGAGACGTGGAGGTTAGAGTGGTATAACAAGATGCTTTTAATGCCCCTTCCAAGAGACGTGGAGGTCAGAGTGGTATAACAAGACGCTTTTAATGCCCCTCAGAAGAGACGTGGAGGTCAGAGTGGTATAACAAGACGCTTTTAATGCCCCTTACAAGAGACGTGGAGGTCAGAGTTGTATAACAAGACTCTTTTAATGACCCTCAGAAGAGACGTGGAGGTCAGAGTGGTATAACAAGACGCTTTTAATGCCCCTTACAAGAGACGTGGAGGTCAGAGTGGTATAACAAGACGCTTTTCATGCCCCTTACAAGAGACGTGGAGGTCAGAGTGGTATAACAAGACGGTTTAATGCCCCTCAGAAGAGACGTGGAGGTCAGAGTGGTATAACAAGACGCTTTTAATGCCCCTCAGAAGAGACGTGGAGGTCAGAGTGGTATAACAAGACTGTTTTAATGCCTCTTACAAGAGACATGGAGGTCAGAGTGGTATAACAAGATGCTTTTAATGCCCCTTACAAGAGACGTGGAGGTCAGAGTGGTATAACAAGACGCTTTTAATGCCCCTTACAAGAGACGTGGAGGTCAGAGTGGTATAACAAGATGCTATTAATGACCCTTACAAGAGACGTGGAGGTCAGAGTGGTAACAAGACGCTTTTAATGCCCCTCAGAAGAGATGTGGAGGTCAGAGTGGTATAACAAGACACTTTTAATGCCCCTTACAAGAGACGTGGAGGTCAGAGTGGTATAACAAGATGCTTTTAATGCCCCTTACAAGAGACGTGGAGGTCAAAGTGGTATAACAAGACGCTTTTAATGCCCCTTACAAGAGACTTGGAGGTCAGAGTGGTATAACAAGATGCTTTTAATGCCCCTTACAAGAGACATGGAGGTCAGAGTGGTATAACAAGACTCTTTTAATGCCCCTCAGAAGAGACGTGGAGGTCAGAGTGGTATAACAAAACGCTTTTAATGCCCCTTACAAGAGACGTGGAGGTCAGAGTGGTATAACAAGACTGTTTTAATGCCCCTCAGAAGAGACGTGGAGGTCAGAGAGGTATAACAAGACTCTTTTAATGCCCCTTACAAGAGACGTGGAGGTCAGAGTGGTATAGCTAGACGATTTCAATGCCCCATACAAGAGACGTGGAGGTCAGAGTGGTATAACAAGACGCTTTTAATGCCCCTTACAAGAGACGTCGAGGTCAGAGTGGTATAACAAGACGCTTTTAATGCCCCTTGCAAGAGACGTGGAGGTCAGAGTGGTATAACAATGCTCTTTTAATGCCCCTTAGAAGAGACGTGGAGGTTAGAGTGGTATAACAAGACTCTTTTAATGCCCCTCAGAAGAGACATAGAGGTCAGAGTGGTATAACAAGACGCTTTTAATGCCCATCAGAAGAGACGTAGAGGTGTGAGTGGTATAACAAGACGCTTTTAATGCCCCTTACAAGAGACGTGGAGGTCAGAGTGGTATAACAAGATGCTTTTAATGCCCCTTACAAGAGACGTGGAGGTCAGAGTGGTAACAAGACGCTTTTAATGCCCCTCAGAAGAGACGTGGAGGTCAGAGTGGTATAACAAGATGCTTTTAATGCCCCTTACAAGAGACGTGGAGGTCAGAGTGGTATAACAAGACGCTTTTAATGCCCCTTACAAGAGACGTGGATGTTAGAGTGGTATAACAAGATGCTTTTAATGCCTCTTACAAGAGACATGGAGGTCAGAGTGGTATAACAAGACTCTTTTAATGCCCCTCAGAAGAGACGTGGAGGTCAGAGTGGTATAACAAGAAGCTTTTAATGCTCCTTACAAGAGACGTGGAGGTCAGAGTGGTATAACAAGATGCTTTTAATGCCCCTTCCAAGAGACGTGGAGGTCAGAGTGGTATAACAAGACGCTTTTAATGCCCCTCAGAAGAGACGTGGAGGTCAGAGTGGTATAACAAGACGCTTTTAATGCCCCTTACAAGAGACGTGGAGGTCAGAGTTGTATAACAAGACTCTTTTAATGCCCCTCAGAAGAGACGTGGAGGTCAGAGTGGTATAACAAGACGCTTTTAATGCCCCTTACAAGAGACGTGGAGGTCAGAGTGGTATAACAAGACGCTTTTAATGCCCCTCAGAAGAGACGTGGAGGTCAGAATGGTATAACAAGACTTTTAATGCCCCTCAAAAGAGAAGTGGAGGTCAGAGTGGTATAACAAGACGCTTTAATGCCCCTTACAAGAGACGTGGAGGTCAGAGTCGTATAACAAGACGGTTTTAATGCCCCTTACAAGAGATGTGGTGGTCAGAGTGGTATAACAAGACTCTTTTAATGCCCCTCAGAAGAGACGTGGAGGTCAGAGTGGTATAACAAGACTCTTTTAATGCCCCTCAGAAGAGACATAGAGGTCAGAGTGGTATAACAAGACGCTTTTAATGCCCCTCAGAAGAGACGTAGAGGTGTGAGTGGTATAACAAGACGCTTTTAATGCCCCTTACAAGAGACGTGGAGGTCAGAGTGGTATAACAAGACGCTTTTAATGCCCCTTACAAGAGACGTGGAGGTCAGAGTGGTATAACAAGATGCTTTTAATGCCCCTTACAAGAGACATGGAGGTCAGAGTGGTAACAAGACGCTTATAATGCCCCTCAGAAGAGACGTGGAGGTCAGAGTGGTATAACAAGACGCTTTTAATGCCCCTTACAAGAGACGTGGAGGTCAGAGTGGTAACAAGACGCATTTAATGCCCCTCAGAAGAGACGTGCAGGTCAGAGTGGTATAACAAGATGCTTTTAATGCCCCTTACAAGAGACGTGGAGGTCAGAGTGGTATAACAAGACGGTTTTAATGCCCCTTACAAGAGACGTGGATGTTAGAGTGGTATAACAAGATGCTTTTAATGCCCCTTACAAGAGACATGGAGGTCAGAGTGGTATAACAAGACTCTTTTAATGCCCCTCAGAAGAGACGTGGAGGTCAGAGTGGTATAACAAGAAGCTTTTAATGCCCCTTACAAGAGACGTGGAGGTCAGAGTGGTATAACAAGACGCTTTTAATGCCCCTTCCAAGAGACGTGGAGGTCAGAGTGGTATAACAAGACGCTTTTAATGCCCCTCAGAAGAGACGTGGAGGTCAGAGTGGTATAACAAGACGCTTTTAATGCCCCTTACAAGAGACGTGGAGGTCAGAGTGGTATAACAAGACGCTTTTAATGCCCCTCAGAAGAGACGTGGAGGTCAGAGTGGTATAACAAGACGCTTTTAATGCCCCTTACAAGAGACGTGGAGGTCAGAGTGGTATAACAAGACGCTTTTAATGCCCCTCAGAAGAGACGTGGAGGTCAGAATGGTATAACAAGACTTTTAATGCCCCTCAAAAGAGAAGTGGAGGTCAGAGTGGTATAACAAGACGCTTTTAATGCCCCTTACAAGAGACGTGGAGGTCAGAGTCGTATAACAAGACGGTTTTAATGCCCCTTACAAGAGACGTGGTGGTCAGAGTGGTATAACAAGACTCTTTTAATGCCCCTCAGAAGAGACGTGGAGGTCAGAGTGGTATAACAAGACTCTTTTAATGCCCCTCAGAAGAGACATAGAGGTCAGAGTGGTATAACAAGACGCTTTTAATGCCCCTCAGAAGAGACGTAGAGGTGTGAGTGGTATAACAAGACGCTTTTAATGCCCCTTACAAGAGACGTGGAGGTCAGAGTGGTATAACAAGACTCTTTTAATGCCCCTTACAAGAGACGTGGAGGTCAGAGTGGTAACAAGCCGCTTTTAATGCCCCTCAGAAGAGACGTGGAGGTCAGAGTGGTATAACAAGTTGCTTTTAATGCCCCTTACAAGAGACGTGGAGGTCAGAGTGGTATAACAAGACGCTTTTAATGCCCCTTACAAGAGACGTGGATGTTAGAGTGGTATAACAAGATGCTTTTAATGCCCCTTACAAGAGACATGGAGGTCAGAGTGGTATAACAAGACTCTTTTAATGCCCCTCAGAAGAGACGTGGAGGTCAGAGTGGTATAACAAGACGCTTTTAATGCCCCTTACAAGAGACGTGAAGGTCAGAGTGGTATAACAAGACGCTTTTAATGCCCCTCAGAAGAGACGTGGAGGTCAGAGTGGTATAACAAGACGCTTTTAATGCCCCTTACAAGAGACGTGGAGGTTAGAGTGGTATAACAAGATGCTTTTAATGCCCCTTACAAGAGACGTGGAGGTCAGACTGGTATAACAAGATGCTTTTAATGCCCCTTACAAGAGACGTGGAGGTCAAAGTGGTATAACAAGACGCTTTTAATGCCCCTTACAAGCGACTTGGAGGTCAGAGTGGTATAACAAGACGCTTTTAATGCCCCTTACAAGAGACGTGGAGGTCAGAGTGGTATAACAAGACGCTTTTAATGCCCCTCAGAAGAGACGTGGAGGTCAGAGTGGTATAACAAGACGCTTTTAATGCCGCTTACAAGAGACGTGGAGGTCAGAGTGGTATAACAAGACTCTTTTAATGCCCCTTAGAAGAGACGTGGAGGTCAGAGTGGTATAACAAGACTCTTTTAATGCCCCTTACAAGAGACGTGGAGGTCAGAGTGGTATAACAAGATGCTTTTAATGCCCCTTACAAGAGACGTGGAGGTCAGAGTGGTATAACAAGACGCTTTTAATGCCCCTCAGAAGAGACGTGGAGGTCAGAGTGGTATAACAAGATTCTTTTAATGCCCCTTACAAGAGACGTGGAGGTCAGAGTGGTATAACAAGATGCTTTTAATGCCCCTTACAAGAGACGTGGAGGTCAGAGTGGTATAACAAGACGCTTTTAATGCCCCTTACAAGAGACGTGGAGGTCAGAGTGGTATAACAAGACGCTTTTAATGCCCCTTACAAGAGACGTGGAGGTTAGAGTGGTATAACAAGATGCTTTTAATGCCCCTTACAAGAGACGTGGATGTCAGAGTGGTATAACAAGATGCTTTTAATGCCCCTTACAAGAGACATGGAGGTCAGAGTGGTATAACAAGACTCTTTTAATGCCCCTCAGAAGAGACGTGGAGGTCAGAGTGGTATAACAAGACGCTTTTAATGCCCCTTACATGAGACGTGGAGGTCAGAGTGGTATAACAAGACGCTTTTAATGCCCCTTACAAGAGACGTGGAGGTCAGAGTGGTATAACAAGACGGTTTAATGCCCCTCAGAAGAGACGTGGAGGTCAGAGTGGTATAACAAGACGCTTTAAATGCCCCTCAGAAGAGACGTGGAGGTCAGAGTGGTATAACAAGACTCTTTTAATGCCCCTTACAAGAGACGTGGAGGTCAGAGTGGTATAACAAGATGCTTTTAATGCCCCTTACAAGAGACGTGGAGGTCAGAGTGGTATAACAAGACGCTTTTAATGCCCCTTACAAGAGACGTGGAGGTCAGAGTGGTATAACAAGATGCTATTAATGACCCTTACAAGAGACTTGGAGGTCAGAGTGGTATAACAAGATGCTTTTAATGCCCCTTACAAGAGACAAGGAGGTCAGAGTGGTATAACAAGACTCTTTTAATGCCCTTCAGAAGAGACGTGGAAGTCAGAGTGGTATAACAAGACGCTTTTAATGCCCCTTACAAGAGACGTGGAGGTCAGAGTGGTATAACAAGATGCTTTTAATGCCCCTTACAAGAGACGTGGAGGTCAGAGTGGTATAACAAGACGCTTTTAATGCCCCTCAGAAGAGACGTGGAGGTCAGAGTGGTATAACAAAACGCTTTTAATGCCCCTTACAAGAGACGTGGAGGTCAGAGTGGTATAACAAGATTCTTTTAATGCCCCTCAGAAGAGACGTGGAGGTCAGAGTGGTATAACAAGACTCTTTTAATGCCCCTTACAAGAGACGTGGAGGTCAGAGTGGTATAACAAGATGCTTTTAATGCCCCTTACAAGAGACGTGGAGGTCAGAGTGGTATAACAAGACGCTTTTAAAGCCCCTCAGAAGAGACGTGGAGGTCAGAGTGGTATAACAAGACTCTTTTAATGCCCCTTACAAGAGACGTGGAGGTCAGAGTGGTATAACAAGATGCTTTTAATGCCCCTTACAAGAGACGTGGAGGTCAGAGTGGTATAACAAGACGCTTTTAATGCCCCTTACAAGCGACTTGGAGGTCAGAGTGGTATAACAAGACGCTTTTAATGCCCCTTACAAGAGACGTGGAGGTCAGAGTGGTATAACAAGACGCTTTTAATGCCCCTCAGAAGAGACGTGGAGGTCAGAGTGGTATAACAAGACGCTTTTAATGCCGCTTACAAGAGACGTGGAGGTCAGAGTGGTATAACAAGACTCTTTTAATGCCCCTTAGAAGAGACGTGGAGGTCAGAGTGGTATAACAAGACTCTTTTAATGCCCCTTACAAGAGACGTGGAGGTCAGAGTGGTATAACAAGATGCTTTTAATGCCCCTTACAAGAGACGTGGAGGTCAGAGTGGTATAACAAGACGCTTTTAATGCCCCTCAGAAGAGACGTGGAGGTCAGAGTGGTATAACAAGATTCTTTTAATGCCCCTTACAAGAGACGTGGAGGTCAGAGTGGTATAACAAGATGCTTTTAATGCCCCTTACAAGAGACGTGGAGGTCAGAGTGGTATAACAAGACGCTTTTAATGCCCCTTACAAGAGACGTGGAGGTCAGAGTGGTATAACAAGATGCTTTTAATGCCCGTTACAAGAGACATGGAGGTCAGAGTGGTATAACAAGACTCTTTTAATGCCCCTCAGAAGAGACGTGGAGGTCAGAGTGGTATAACAAGACGCTTTTAATGCCCCTTACATGAGACGTGGAGGTCAGAGTGGTATAACAAGACGCTTTTAATGCCCCTTACAAGAGACGTGGAGGTCAGAGTGGTATAACAAGACGGTTTAATGCCCCTCAGAAGAGACGTGGAGGTCAGAGTGGTATAACAAGACGCTTTAAATGCCCCTCAGAAGAGACGTGGAGGTCAGAGTGGTATAACAAGACTCTTTTAATGCCCCTTACAAGAGACGTGGAGGTCAGAGTGGTATAACAAGATGCTTTTAATGCCCCTTACAAGAGACGTGGAGGTCAGAGTGGTATAACAAGACGCTTTTAATGCCCCTTACAAGAGACGTGGAGGTCAGAGTGGTATAACAAGATGCTATTAATGACCCTTACAAGAGACTTGGAGGTCAGAGTGGTATAACAAGATGCTTTTAATGCCCCTTACAAGAGACAAGGAGGTCAGAGTGGTATAACAAGACTCTTTTAATGCCCTTCAGAAGAGACGTGGAAGTCAGAGTGGTATAACAAGACGCTTTTAATGCCCCTTACAAGAGACGTGGAGGTCAGAGTGGTATAACAAGATGCTTTTAATGCCCCTTACAAGAGACGTGGAGGTCAGAGTGGTATAACAAGACGCTTTTAATGCCCCTCAGAAGAGACGTGGAGGTCAGAGTGGTATAACAAAACGCTTTTAATGCCCCTTACAAGAGACGTGGAGGTCAGAGTGGTATAACAAGATTCTTTTAATGCCCCTCAGAAGAGACGTGGAGGTCAGAGTGGTATAACAAGACTTTTTTAATGCCCCTTACAAGAGACGTGGAGGTCAGAGTGGTATAACAAGATGCTTTTAATGCCCCTTACAAGAGACGTGGAGGTCAGAGTGGTATAACAAGACGCTTTTAAAGCCCCTCAGAAGAGACGTGGAGGTCAGAGTGGTATAACAAGACTCTTTTAATGCCCCTTACAAGAGACGTGGAGGTCAGAGTGGTATAACAAGATGCTTTTAATGCCCCTTACAAGAGACGTGGAGGTCAGAGTGGTATAACAAGACTCTTTTAATGCCCCTTACAAGAGACGTGGAGGTCAGAGTGGTATAACAAGACGCTTTTAATGCCCCTTACAAGAGACGTGGAGGTTAGAGTGGTATAACAAGATGCTTTTAATGCCCCTTACAAGAGACGTGGAGGTCAGAGGGGTATAACAAGATGCTTTTAATGCCCCTTACAAGAGACATGGAGGTCAGAGTGGTATAAAAAGACTCTTTTAATGCCCCTCAGAAGGGACGTGGAGGTCAGAGTGGTATAACAAGACACTTTTAATGCCCCTTACAAGAGACGTGGAGGTCAGAGTGGTATAACAAGACGCTTTTAATGCCCCTTACAAGAGACGTGGAGGTCAGAGTGGTATAACAAGACGGTTTAATGCCCCTCAGAAGAGACGTGGAGGTCAGAGTGGTATAACAAGACGCTTTTAATGCCCCTCAGAAGAGACGTGGAGGTCAGAGTGGTATAACAAGACGCTTTTAATGCCCCTTACAAGAGACGTGGAGGTCAGAGTGGTATAACAAGACTCTTTTAATGCCCCTCAGAAGAGACGTGGAGGTCAGAGTGGTATAACAAGACGCTTTTAATGCCCCTTACAAGAGACGTGGAGGTCAGAGTGGTATAACAAGACGCTTTTAATGCCCCTCAGAAGAGACGTGGAGGTCAGAATGGTATAACAAGACTTTTAATGCCCCTCAAAAGAGAAGTGGAGGTCAGAGTGGTATAACAAGACACTTTTAATGCCCCTTACAAGAGACGTGGAGGTCAGAGTCGTATAACAAGACGGTTTTAATGCCCCATACAAGAGATGTGGTGGTCAGAGTGGTATAACAAGACTCTTTTAATGCCCCTCAGAAGAGACGTGGAGGTCAGAGTGGTATAACAAGACTCTTTTAATGCCCCTCAGAAGAGACATAGAGGTCAGAGTGGTATAACAAGACGCTTTTAATGCCCCTCAGAAGAGACGTAGAGGTGTGAGTGGTATAACAAGACGCTTTTAATGCCCCTTACAAGAGACGTGGAGGTCAGAGTGGTATAACAAGACGCTTTTAATGCCCCTTACAAGAGACGTGGAGGTCAGAGTGGTATAACAAGATGCTTTTAATGCCCCTTACAAGAGACGTGGAGGTCAGAGTGGTAACAAGACGCTTATAATGCCCCTCAGAAGAGACGTGGAGGTCAGAGTGGTATAACAAGACGCTTTTAATGCCCCTTACAAGAGACGTGGAGGTCAGAGTGGTAACAAGACGCTTTTAATGCCCCTCAGAAGAGACGTGGAGGTCAGAGTGGTATAACAAGATGCTTTTAATGCCCCTTACAAGAGACGTGGAGGTCAGAGTGGTATAACAAGACGGTTTTAATGCCCCTTACAAGAGACGTGGATGTTAGAGTGGTATAACAAGATGCTTTTAATGCCCCTTACAAGAGACATGGAGGTCAGAGTGGTATAACAAGACTCTTTTAATGCCCCTCAGAAGAGACGTGGAGGTCAGAGTGGTATAACAAGAAGCTTTTAATGCCCCTTACAAGAGACGTGGAGGTCAGAGTGGTATAACAAGACGCTTTTAATGCCCCTTCCAAGAGACGTGGAGGTCAGAGTGGTATAACAAGACGCTTTTAATGCCCCTCAGAAGAGACGTGGAGGTCAGAGTGGTATAACAAGACTCTTTTAATGCCCCTTACAAGAGACGTGGAGGTCAGAGTGGTATAACAAGACGCTTTTAATGCCCCTCAGAAGAGACGTGGAGGTCAGAGTGGTATAACAAGACGCTTTTAATGCGCCTTACAAGAGACGTGGAGGTCAGAGTGGTATAACAAGACGCTTTTAATGCCCCTCAGAAGAGACGTGGAGGTCAGAATGGTATAACAAGACTTTTAATGCCCCTCAAAAGAGAAGTGGAGGTCAGAGTGGTATAACAAGACGCTTTTAATGCCCCTTACAAGAGACGTGGAGGTCAGAGTCGTATAACAAGACGGTTTTAATGCCCCTTACAAGAGACGTGGTGGTCAGAGTGGTATAACAAGACTCTTTTAATGCCCCTCAGAAGAGACGTGGAGGTCAGAGTGGTATAACAAGACTCTTTTAATGCCCCTCAGAAGAGACATAGAGGTCAGAGTGGTATAACAAGACGCTTTTAATGCCCCTCAGAAGAGACGTAGAGGTGTGAGTGGTATAACAAGACGCTTTTAATGCCCCTTACAAGAGACGTGGAGGTCAGAGTGGTATAACAAGACGCTTTTAAGGCCCCTTACAAGAGACTTGGAGGTCAGAGTGGTAACAAGACGCTTTTAATGCCCCTCAGAAGAGACGTGGAGGTCAGAGTGGTATAACAAGATGCTTTTAATGCCCCTTACAAGAGACGTGGAGGTCAGAGTGGTATAACAAGACGCTTTTAATGCCCCTTACAAGAGACGTGGATGTTAGAGTGGTATAACAAGATGCTTTTAATGCCCCTTACAAGAGACATGGAGGTCAGAGTGGTATAACAAGACTCTTTTAATGCCCCTCAGAAGAGACGTGGAGGTCAGAGTGGTATAACAAGATGCTTTTAATGCCCCTTACAAGAGACGTGGAGGTCAGAGTGGTATAACAAGACGCTTTTAATGCCCCTTACAAGAGACGTGGAGGTCAGAGTGGTATAACAAGACGCTTTTAATGCCCCTCAGAAGAGACGTGGAGGTCAGAGTGGTATAACAAGACGCTTTTAATGCCCCTTACAAGAGACGTGGAGGTCAGAGTGGTATAGCAAGACGCTTTTAATGCCCCTCAGAAGAGACGTGGAGGTCAGAGTGGTATAACAAGACGCTTTTAATGCCCCTTACAAGAGACGTGGAGGTCAGAGTGGTATAACAAGACGCTTTTAATGCCCCTCAGAAGAGACGTGGAGGTCAGAGTGGTATAACAAGACGCTTTTAATGCCCCTTACAAGAGACGTGGAGGTTAGAGTGGTATAACAAGATGCTTTTAATGCCCCTTACAAGAGACGTGGAGGTCAGACTGGTATAACAAGATGCTTTTAATGCCCCTTACAAGAGACGTGGAGGTCAAAGTGCTATAACAAGACGCTTTTAATGCCCCTTACAAGAGACTTGGAGGTCAGAGTGGTATAACAAGATGCTTTTAATGCCCCTTACAAGAGACGTGGAGGTCAGAGTGGTATAACAAGACGCTTTTAATGCCCCTCAGAAGAGACGTGGAGGTCAGAGTGGTATAACAAGACGCTTTTAATGCCGCTTACAAGAGACGTGGAGGTCAGAGTGGTATAACAAGACTCTTTTAATGCCCCTCAGAAGAGACGTGGAGGTCAGAGTGGTATAACAAGATTCTTTTAATGCCCCTTACAAGAGACGTGGAGGTCAGAGTGGTATAACAAGATGCTTTTAATGCCCCTTACAAGAGACGTGGAGGTCAGAGTGGTATAACAAGACGCATTTAATGCCCCTTACAAGAGACGTGGAGGTCAGAGTGGTATAACAAGACGCTTTTAATGCCCCTTACAAGAGACGTGGAGGTTAGAGTGGTATAACAAGATGCTTTTAATGCCCCTTACAAGAGACGTGGAGGTCAGAGTGGTATAACAAGATGCTTTTAATGCCCCTTACAAGAGACATGGAGGTCAGAGTGGTATAACAAGACTCTTTTAATGCCCCTCAGAAGAGACGTGGAGGTCAGAGTGGTATAACAAGACGCTTTTAATGCCCCTTACAAGAGACGTGGAGGTCAGAGTGGTATAACAAGACGCTTTTAATGCCCCTTACAAGAGACGTGGAGGTCAGAGTGGTATAACAAGACGGTTTAATGCCCCTCAGAAGAGACGTGGAGGTCAGAGTGGTATAACAAGACGCTTTAAATGCCCCTCAGAAGAGACGTGGAGGTCAGAGTGGTATAACAAGACTCTTTTAATGCCCCTTACAAGAGACGTGGAGGTCAGAGTGGTATAACAAGATGCTTTTAATGCCCCTTACAAGAGACGTGGAGGTCAGAGTGGTATAACAAGACGCTTTTAATGCCCCTTACAAGAGACGTGGAGGTCAGAGTGGTATAACAAGATGCTATTAATGACCCTTACAAGAGACTTGGAGGTCAGAGTGGTATAACAAGATGCTTTTAATGCCCCTTACAAGAGACAAGGAGGTCAGAGTGGTATAACAAGACTCTTTTAATGCCCCTCAGAAGAGACGTGGAAGTCAGAGTGGTATAACAAGACGCTTTTAATGCCCCTTACAAGAGACGTGGAGGTCAGAGTGGTATAACAAGACGCTTTTAATGCCCCTTACAAGAGACGTGGAGGTCAGAGTGGTATAACAAGACGCTTTTAATGCCCCTCAGAAGAGACGTGGAGGTCAGAGTGGTATAACAAAATGCTTTTAATGCCCCTTACAAGAGACGTGGAGGTCAGAGTGGTATAACAAGACTCTTTTAATGCCCCTCAGAAGAGACGTGGAGGTCAGAGTGGTATAACAAGACTCTTTTAATGCCCCTTACAAGAGACATGGAGGTCAGAGTGGTATAACAAGATGCTTTTAATGCCCCTTACAAGAGACGTGGAGGTCAGAGTGGTATAACAAGACGCTTTTAATGCCCCTCAGAAGAGACGTGGAGGTCAGAGTGGTATAACAAGACTCTTTTAATGCCCCTTACAAGAGACGTGGAGGTCAGAGTGGTATAACAAGATGCTTTTAATGCCCCTTACAAGAGACGTGGAGGTCAGAGTGGTATAACAAGACTCTTTTAATGCCCCTTACAAGAGACGTGGACGTCAGAGTGGTATAACAAGATGCTTTTAATGCCCCTTACAAGAGACATGGAGGTCAGAGTGGTATAACAAGATGCTTTTAATGCCCCTTACAAGAGACGTGGAGGTCAGAGTGGTATAACAAGACGCTTTTAATGCCCCTTACAAGAGACGTGGAGGTCAGAGTGGTATAACAAGACGCTTTTAATGCCCCTTACAAGAGACGTGGAGGTCAGAGTGGTATAACAAGACGGTTTAATGCCCCTCAGAAGAGACGTGGAGGTCAGAGTGGTATAACAAGACGCTTTTAATGCCCCTCAGAAGAGACGTGGAGGTCAGAGTGGTATAACAAGACTCTTTTAATGCCTCTTACAAGAGACATGGAGGTCAGAGTGGTATAACAAGATGCTTTTAATGCCCCTTTCAAGAGACGTGGAGGTCAGAGTGGTATAACAAGACGCTTTTAATGCCCCTCAGAAGAGACGTGGAGGTCAGAGTGGTATAACAAGACGCTTTTAATGCCCCTTACAAGAGACGTGGAGGTCAGAGTGGTATAACAAGACGCTTTTAATGCCCCTTACAAGAGACGTGGAGGTCAGAGTGGTATAACAAGACGGTTTAATGCCCCTCAGAAGAGACGTGGAGGTCAGAGTGGTATAACAAGACGCTTTTAATGCCCCTCAGAAGAGACGTGGAGGTCAGAGTGGTATAACAAGACTCTTTTAATGCCCCTTACAAGAGACGTGGAGGTCAGAGTGGTATAACAAGATGCTTTTAATGCCCCTTACAAGAGACGTGGAGGTCAGAGTGGTATAACAAGACGCTTTTAATGCCCCTTACAAGAGACGTGGAGGTCAGAGTGGTATAACAAGATGCTATTAATGACCCTTACAAGAGACTTGGAGGTCAGAGTGGTATAACAAGATGCTTTTAATGCCCCTTACAAGAGAAAAGGAGGTCAGAGTGGTATAACAAGACTCTTTTAATGCCCCTCAGAAGAGACGTGGAAGTCAGAGTGGTATAGCAAGACGCTTTTAATGCCCCTTACAAGAGACGTGGAGGTCAGAGTGGTATAACAAGACGCTTTTAATGCCCCTCAGAAGAGACGTGGAGGTCAGAGTGGTATAACAAAACGCTTTTAATGCCCCTTACAAGAGACGTGGAGGTCAGAGTGGTATAACAAGACTCTTTTAATGCCCCTCAGAAGAGACGTGGAGGTCAGAGTGGTATAACAAGACTCTTTTAATGCCCCTTACAAGAGACGTGGAGGTCAGAGTGGTATAACAAGATGCTTTTAATGCCCCTTACAAGAGACGTGGAGGTCAGAGTGGTATAACAAGACGCTTTTAATGCCGCTCAGAAGAGACGTGGAGGTCAGAGTGGTATAACAAGACTCTTTTAATTCCCCTTACAAGAGACGTGGAGGTCAGAGTGGTATAACAAGTTGCTTTTAATGCCCCTTACAAGAGACGTGGAGGTCAGAGTGGTATAACAAGACTCTTTTAATGCCCCTTACAAGAGACGTGGAGGTCAGAGTGGTATAACAAGACGCTTTTAATGCCCCTTACAAGAGACGTGGAGGTTAGAGTGGTATAACAAGATGCTTTTAATGCCCCTTACAAGAGACGTGGAGGTCAGAGTGGTATAACAAGATGCTTTTAATGCCCCTTACAAGAGACATGGAGGTCAGAGTGGTATAACAAGACTCTTTTAATGCCCCTCAGAAGAGACGTGGAGGTCAGAGTGGTATAACAAGACGCTTTTAATGCCCCTTACAAGAGACGTGGAGGTCAGAGTGGTATAACAAGACGCTTTTAATGCCCCTTACAAGAGACGTGGAGGTCAGAGTGGTATAACAAGTCGGTTTAATGCCCCTCAGAAGAGACGTGGAGGTCAGAGTGGTATAACAAGACGCTTTAAATGCCCCTCAGAAGAGACGTGGAGGTCAGAGTGGTATAACAAGACTCTTTTAATGCCCCTTACAAGAGACGTGGAGGTCAGAGTGGTATAACAAGATGCTTTTAATGCCCCTTACAAGAGACGTGGAGGTCAGAGTGGTATAACAAGACGCTTTTAATGCCCCTTACAAGAGACGTGGAGGTCAGAGTGGTATAACAAGATGCTATTAATGACCCTTACAAGAGACTTGGAGGTCAGAGTGGTATAACAAGATGCTTTTAATGCCCCTTACAAGAGACAAGGAGGTCAGAGTGGTATAACAAGACTCTTTTAATGCCCCTCAGAAGAGACGTGGAACTCAGAGTGGTATAACAAGACGCTTTTAATGCCCCTTACAAGAGACGTGGAGGTCAGAGTGGTATAACAAGACGCTTTTAATGCCCCTTACAAGAGACGTGGAGGTCAGAGTGGTATAACAAGACGCTTTTAATGCCCCTCAGAAGAGACGTGGAGGTCAGAGTGGTATAACAAAATGCTTTTAATGCCCCTTACAAGAGACGTGGAGGTCAGAGTGGTATAACAAGACTCTTTTAATGCCCCTCAGAAGAGACGTGGAGGTCAGAGTGGTATAACAAGACTCTTTTAATGCCCCTTACAAGAGACGTGGAGGTCAGAGTGGTATAACAAGATGCTTTTAATGCCCCTTACAAGAGACGTGGAGGTCAGAGTGGTATAACAAGACGCTTTTAATGCCCCTCAGAAGAGACGTGGAGGTCAGAGTGGTATAACAAGACTCTTTTAATGCCCCTTACAAGAGACGTGGAGGTCAGAGTGGTATAACAAGATGCTTTTAATGCCCCTTACAAGAGACGTGGAGGTCAGAGTGGTATAACAAGACTCTTTTAATGCCCCTTACAAGAGACGTGGACGTCAGAGTGGTATAACAAGATGCTTTTAATGCCCCTTACAAGAGACATGGAGGTCAGAGTGGTATAACAAGATGCTTTTAATGCCCCTTACAAGAGACGTGGAGGTCAGAGTGGTATAACAAGACGCTTTTAATGCCCCTTACAAGAGACGTGGAGGTCAGAGTGGTATAACAAGACGCTTTTAATGCCCCTTACAAGAGACGTGGAGGTCAGAGTGGTATAACAAGACGGTTTAATGCCCCTCAGAAGAGACGTGGAGGTCAGAGTGGTATAACAAGACGCTTTTAATGCCCCTCAGAAGAGACGTGGAGGTCAGAGTGGTATAACAAGACTCTTTTAATGCCTCTTACAAGAGACATGGAGGTCAGAGTGGTATAACAAGATGCTTTTAATGCCCCTTTCAAGAGACGTGGAGGTCAGAGTGGTATAACAAGACGCTTTTAATGCCCCTCAGAAGAGACGTGGAGGTCAGAGTGGTATAACAAGACGCTTTTAATGCCCCTTACAAGAGACGTGGAGGTCAGAGTGGTATAACAAGACGCTTTTAATGCCCCTTACAAGAGACGTGGAGGTCAGAGTGGTATAACAAGACGGTTTAATGCCCCTCAGAAGAGACGTGGAGGTCAGAGTGGTATAACAAGACGCTTTTAATGCCCCTCAGAAGAGACGTGGAGGTCAGAGTGGTATAACAAGACTCTTTTAATGCCCCTTACAAGAGACGTGGAGGTCAGAGTGGTATAACAAGATGCTTTTAATGCCCCTTACAAGAGACGTGGAGGTCAGAGTGGTATAACAAGACGCTTTTAATGCCCCTTACAAGAGACGTGGAGGTCAGAGTGGTATAACAAGATGCTATTAATGACCCTTACAAGAGACTTGGAGGTCAGAGTGGTATAACAAGATGCTTTTAATGCCCCTTACAAGAGAAAAGGAGGTCAGAGTGGTATAACAAGACTCTTTTAATGCCCCTCAGAAGAGACGTGGAAGTCATAGTGGTATAGCAAGACGCTTTTAATGCCCCTTACAAGAGACGTGGAGGTCAGAGTGGTATAACAAGACGCTTTTAATGCCCCTCAGAAGAGACGTGGAGGTCAGAGTGGTATAACAAAACGCTTTTAATGCCCCTTACAAGAGACGTGGAGGTCAGAGTGGTATAACAAGACTCTTTTAATGCCCCTCAGAAGAGACGTGGAGGTCAGAGTGGTATAACAAGACTCTTTTAATGCCCCTTACAAGAGACGTGGAGGTCAGAGTGGTATAACAAGATGCTTTTAATGCCCCTTACAAGAGACGTGGAGGTCAGAGTGGTATAACAAGACGCTTTTAATGCCGCTCAGAAGAGACGTGGAGGTCAGAGTGGTATAACAAGACTCTTTTAATTCCCCTTACAAGAGACGTGGAGGTCAGAGTGGTATAACAAGTTGCTTTTAATGCCCCTTACAAGAGACGTGGAGGTCAGAGTGGTATAACAAGATTCTTTTAATGCCCCTTACAAGAGACGTGGAGGTCAGAGTGGTATAACAAGACGCTTTTAATGCCCCTTACAAGAGACGTGGAGGTTAGAGTGGTATAACAAGATGCTTTTAATGCCCCTTACAAGAGACGTGGAGGTCAGAGTGGTATAACAAGATGCTTTTAATGCCCCTTACAAGAGACATGGAGGTCAGAGTGGTATAACAAGACTCTTTTAATGCCCCTCAGAAGAGACGTGGAGGTCAGAGTGGTATAACAAGACGCTTTTAATGCCCCTTACAAGAGACGTGGAGGTCAGAGTGGTATAACAAGACGCTTTTAATGCCCCTTACAAGAGACGTGGAGGTCAGAGTGGTATAACAAGTCGGTTTAATGCCCCTCAGAAGAGACGTGGAGGTCAGAGTGGTATAACAAGACGCTTTTAATGCCCCTCAGAAGAGAGGTGGAGGTCAGAGTGGTATAACAAGACTCTTTTAATGCCTCTTACAAGAGACATGGAGGTCAGAGTGGTATAACAAGATGCTTTTAATGCCCCTTACAAGAGACGTGGAGGTCAGAGTGGTATAACAAGACGCTTTTAATGCCCCTTACAAGAGACGTGGAGGTCAGAGTGGTATAACAAGATGCTATTAATGACCCTTACAAGAGACGGGGAGGTCAGAGTGGTAACAAGACGCTTTTAATGCCCCTCAGAAGAGATGTGGAGGTCAGAGTGGTATAACAAGACACTTTTAATGCCCCTTACAAGAGACGTGGAGGTCAGAGTGGTATAACAAGATGCTTTTAATGCCCCTTACAAGAGACGTGGAGGTCAAAGTGGTATAACAAGACGCTTTTAATGCCCCTTACAAGAGACTTGGAGGTCAGAGTGGTATAACAAGATGCTTTTAATGCCCCTTACAAGAGACATGGAGGTCAGAGTGGTATAACAAGACTCTTTTAATGCCCCTCAGAAGAGACGTGGAAGTCAGAGTGGTATAACAAGACGCTTTTAATGCCCCTTACAAGAGACGTGGAGGTCAGAGTGGTATAACAAGACGCTTGTAATGCCCCTTACAAGAGACGTGGAGGTCAGAGTGGTATAACAAGACGCTTTTAATGCCCCTCAGAAGAGACGTGGAGGTCAGAGTGGTATAACAAGACGCTTTTAATGCCCCTTACAAGAGACGTGGAGGTCAGAGTGGTATAACAAGACTCTTTTAATGCCCCTCAGAAGAGACGTGGAGGTCAGAGTGGTATAACAAGATGCTTTTAATGCCCCTTACAAGAGACAAGGAGGTCAGAGTGGTATAACAAGACTCTTTTAATGCCCCTTAGAAGAGACGTGGAAGTCAGAGTGGTATAGCAAAACGCTTTTAATGCCCCTTACAAGAGACGTGGAGGTCAGAGTGGTATAACAAGACGCTTTTAATGCCCCTTACAAGAGACGTGGAGGTCAGAGTGGTATAACAAGACGCTTTTAATGCCCCTCAGAAGAGACGTGGAGGTCAGAGTGGTATAACAAAACGCTTTTAATGCCCCTTACAAGAGACGTGGAGGTCAGAGTGGTATAACAAGACTCTTTTAATGCCCCTCAGAAGAGACGTGGAGGTCAGAGTGGTATAACAAGACTCTTTTAATGCCCCTTACAAGAGACGTGGAGGTCAGAGTGGTATAACAAGATGCTTTTAATACCCCTTACAAGAGACGTGGAGGTCAGAGTGGTATAACAAGACGCTTTTAATGCCGCTCAGAAGAGACGTGGAGGTCAGAGTGGTATAACAAGACTCTTTTAATTCCCCTTACAAGAGACGTGGAGGTCAGAGTGGTATAACAAGTTGCTTTTAATGCCCCTTACAAGAGACGTGGAGGTCAGAGTGGTATAACAAGACTCTTTTAATGCCCCTTACAAGAGACGTGGAGGTCAGAGTGGTATAACAAGATGCTTTTAATGCCCCTTACAAGAGACGTGGAGGTCAGAGTGGTATAACAAGACTCTTTTAATGCCCCTTACAAGAGACGTGGAGGTCAGAGTGGTATAACAAGATGCTTTTAATGCCCCTTACAAGAGACATGGAGGTCAGAGTGGTATAACAAGATGCTTTTAATGCCCCTTACAAGAGACGTGGAGGTCAGAGTGGTATAACAAGACGCTTTTAATGCCCCTTACAAGAGACGTGGAGGTCAGAGTGGTATAACAAGACGCTTTTAATGCCCCTTACAAGAGACGTGGAGGTCAGAGTGGTATAACAAGACGGTTTAATGCCCCTCAGAAGAGACGTGGAGGTCAGAGTGGTATAACAAGACGCTTTTAATGCCCCTCAGAAGAGACGTGGAGGTCAGAGTGGTATAACAAGACTCTTTTAATGCCTCTTACAAGAGACATGGAGGTCAGAGTGGTATAACAAGATGCTTTTAATGCCCCTTTCAAGAGACGTGGAGGTCAGAGTGGTATAACAAGACGCTTTTAATGCCCCTCAGAAGAGACGTGGAGGTCAGAGTGGTATAACAAGACGCTTTTAATGCCCCTTACAAGAGACGTGGAGGTCAGAGTGGTATAACAAGACGCTTTTAATGCCCCTTACAAGAGACGTGGAGGTCAGAGTGGTATAACAAGACGGTTTAATGCCCCTCAGAAGAGACGTGGAGGTCAGAGTGGTATAACAAGACGCTTTTAATGCCCCTCAGAAGAGACGTGGAGGTCAGAGTGGTATAACAAGACTCTTTTAATGCCCCTTACAAGAGACGTGGAGGTCAGAGTGGTATAACAAGATGCTTTTAATGCCCCTTACAAGAGACGTGGAGGTCAGAGTGGTATAACAAGACGCTTTTAATGCCCCTTACAAGAGACGTGGAGGTCAGAGTGGTATAACAAGATGCTATTAATGACCCTTACAAGAGACTTGGAGGTCAGAGTGGTATAACAAGATGCTTTTAATGCCCCTTACAAGAGACAAGGAGGTCAGAGTGGTATAACAAGACTCTTTTAATGCCCCTCAGAAGAGACGTGGAAGTCAGAGTGGTATAGCAAGACGCTTTTAATGCCCCTTACAAGAGACGTGGAGGTCAGAGTGGTATAACAAGACGCTTTTAATGCCCCTCAGAAGAGACGTGGAGGTCAGAGTGGTATAACAAAACGCTTTTAATGCCCCTTACAAGAGACGTGGAGGTCAGAGTGGTATAACAAGACTCTTTTAATGCCCCCCAGAAGAGACGTGGAGGTCAGAGTGGTATAACAAGACTCTTTTAATGCCCCTTACAAGAGACGTGGAGGTCAGAGTGGTATAACAAGATGCTTTTAATGCCCCTTACAAGAGACGTGGAGGTCAGAGTGGTATAACAAGACGCTTTTAATGCCGCTCAGAAGAGACGTGGAGGTCAGAGTGGTATAACAAGACTCTTTTAATTCCCCTTACAAGAGACGTGGAGGTCAGAGTGGTATAACAAGTTGCTTTTAATGCCCCTTACAAGAGACGTGGAGGTCAGAGTGGTATAACAAGACTCTTTTAATGCCCCTTACAAGAGACGTGGAGGTCAGAGTGGTATAACAAGACGCTTTTAATGCCCCTTACAAGAGACGTGGAGGTTAGAGTGGTATAACAAGATGCTTTTAATGCCCCTTACAAGAGACGTGGAGGTCAGAGTGGTATAACAAGATGCTTTTAATGCCCCTTACAAGAGACATGGAGGTCAGAGTGGTATAACAAGACTCTTTTAATGCCCCTCAGAAGAGACGTGGAGGTCAGAGTGGTATAACAAGACGCTTTTAATGCCCCTTACAAGAGACGTGGAGGTCAGAGTGGTATAACAAGACGCTTTTAATGCCCCTTACAAGAGACGTGGAGGTCAGAGTGGTATAACAAGTCGGTTTAATGCCCCTCAGAAGAGACGTGGAGGTCAGAGTGGTATAACAAGACGCTTTTAATGCCCCTCAGAAGAGACGTGGAGGTCAGAGTGGTATAACAAGACTCTTTTAATGCCTCTTACAAGAGACATGGAGGTCAGAGTGGTATAACAAGATGCTTTTAATGCCCCTTACAAGAGACGTGGAGGTCAGAGTGGTATAACAAGACGCTTTTAATGCCCCTTACAAGAGACGTGGAGGTCAGAGTGGTATAACAAGATGCTATTAATGACCCTTACAAGAGACGGGGAGGTCAGAGTGGTAACAAGACGCTTTTAATGCCCCTCAGAAGAGATGTGGAGGTCAGAGTGGTATAACAAGACACTTTTAATGCCCCTTACAAGAGACGTGGAGGTCAGAGTGGTATAACAAGATGCTTTTAATGCCCCTTACAAGAGACGTGGAGGTCAAAGTGGTATAACAAGACGCTTTTAATGCCCCTTACAAGAGACTTGGAGGTCAGAGTGGTATAACAAGATGCTTTTAATGCCCCTTACAAGAGACATGGAGGTCAGAGTGGTATAACAAGACTCTTTTAATGCCCCTCAGAAGAGACGTGGAAGTCAGAGTGGTATAACAAGACGCTTTTAATGCCCTTTACAAGAGACGTGGAGGTCAGAGTGGTATAACAAGACGCTTGTAATGCCCCTTACAAGAGACGTGGAGGTCAGAGTGGTATAACAAGACGCTTTTAATGCCCCTCAGAAGAGACGTGGAGGTCAGAGTGGTATAACAAGACGCTTTTAATGCCCCTTACAAGAGACGTGGAGGTCAGAGTGGTATAACAAGACTCTTTTAATGCCCCTCAGAAGAGACGTGGAGGTCAGAGTGGTATAACAAGATGCTTTTAATGCCCCTTACAAGAGACAAGGAGGTCAGAGTGGTATAACAAGACTCTTTTAATGCCCCTCAGAAGAGACGTGGAAGTCAGAGTGGTATAGCAAGACGCTTTTAGTGCCCCTTACAAGAGACGTGGAGGTCAGAGTGGTATAACAAGACGCTTTTAATGCCCCTTACAAGAGACGTGGAGGTCAGAGTGGTATAACAAGACGCTTTTAATGCCCCTCAGAAGAGACGTGGAGGTCAGAGTGGTATAACAAAACGCTTTTAATGCCCCTTACAAGAGACGTGGAGGTCAGAGTGGTATAACAAGACTCTTTTAATGCCCCTCAGAAGAGACGTGGAGGTCAGAGTGGTATAACAAGACTCTTTTAATGCCCCTTACAAGAGACGTGGAGGTCAGAGTGGTATAACAAGATGCTTTTAATGCCCCTTACAAGAGACGTGGAGGTCAGAGTGGTATAACAAGACGCTTTTAATGCCGCTCAGAAGAGACGTGGAGGTTAGAGTGGTATAACAAGACTCTTTTAATTCCCCTTACAAGAGACGTGGAGGTCAGAGTGGTATAACAAGTTGCTTTTAATGCCCCTTACAAGAGACGTGGAGGTCAGAGTGGTATAACAAGACTCTTTTAATGCCCCTTACAAGAGACGTGGAGGTCAGAGTGGTATAACAAGACGCTTTTAATGCCCCTTACAAGAGACGTGGAGGTTAGAGTGGTATAACAAGATGCTTTTAATGCCCCTTACAAGAGACGTGGAGGTCAGAGTGGTATAACAAGATGCTTTTAATGCCCCTTACAAGAGACATGGAGGTCAGAGTGGTATAACAAGACTCTTTTAATGCCCCTCAGAAGAGACGTGGAGGTCAGAGTGGTATAACAAGACGCTTTTAATGCCCCTTACAAGAGACGTGGAGGTCAGAGTGGTATAACAAGACGCTTTTAATGCCCCTTACAAGAGACGTGGAGGTCAGAGTGGTATAACAAGTCGGTTTAATGCCCCTCAGAAGAGACGTGGAGGTCAGAGTGGTATAACAAGACGCTTTTAATGCCCCTCAGAAGAGACGTGGAGGTCAGAGTGGTATAACAAGACTCTTTTAATGCCTCTTACAAGAGACATGGAGGTCAGAGTGGTATAACAAGATGCTTTTAATGCCCCTTACAAGAGACGTGGAGGTCAGAGTGGTATAACAAGACGCTTTTAATGCCCCTTACAAGAGACGTGGAGGTCAGAGTGGTATAACAAGATGCTATTAATGACCCTTACAAGAGACGGGGAGGTCAGAGTGGTAACAAGACGCTTTTAATGCCCCTCAGAAGAGATGTGGAGGTCAGAGTGGTATAACAAGACACTTTTAATGCCCCTTACAAGAGACGTGGAGGTCAGAGTGGTATAACAAGATGCTTTTAATGCCCCTTACAAGAGACGTGGAGGTCAAAGTGGTATAACAAGACGCTTTTAATGCCCCTTACAAGAGACTTGGAGGTCAGAGTGGTATAACAAGATGCTTTTAATGCCCCTTACAAGAGACACGGAGGTCAGAGTGGTATAACAAGACTCTTTTAATGCCCCTCAGAAGAGACGTGGAAGTCAGAGTGGTATAACAAGACGCTTTTAATGCCCCTTACAAGAGACGTGGAGGTCAGAGTGGTATAACAAGACGCTTGTAATGCCCCTTACAAGAGACGTGGAGGTCAGAGTGGTATAACAAGACGCTTTTAATGCCCCTCAGAAGAGACGTGGAGGTCAGAGTGGTATAACAAGACGCTTTTAATGCCCCTTACAAGAGACGTGGAGGTCAGAGTGGTATAACAAGACTCTTTTAATGCCCCTCAGAAGAGACGTGGAGGTCAGAGTGGTATAACAAGACTCTTTTAATGCCCCTTACAAGAGACGTGGAGGTCAGAGTGGTATAGCAAGACGCTTTCAATGCCCCATACAAGAGACGTGGAGGTCAGAGTGGTATAACAAGACGCTTTTAATGCCCCTTACAAGAGACGTGGAGGTCAGAGTGGTATAACAAGACGCTTTTAATGCCCCTTACAAGAGACAAGGAGGTCAGAGTGGTATAACAAGACTCTTTTAATGCCCCTCAGAAGAGACGTGGAAGTCAGAGTGGTATAGCAAGACGCTTTTAATGCCCCTTACAAGAGACGTGGAGGTCAGAGTGGTATAACAAGACGCTTTTAATGCCCCTTACAAGAGACGTGGAGGTCAGAGTGGTATAACAAGACGCTTTTAATGCCCCTCAGAAGAGACGTGGAGGTCAGAGTGGTATAACAAAACGCTTTTAATGCCCCTTACAAGAGACGTGGAGGTCAGAGTGGTATAACAAGACTCTTTTAATGCCCCTCAGAAGAGACGTGGAGGTCAGAGTGGTATAACAAGACTCTTTTAATGCCCCTTACAAGAGACGTGGAGGTCAGAGTGGTATAACAAGATGCTTTTAATGCCCCTTACAAGAGACGTGGAGGTCAGAGTGGTATAACAAGACGCTTTTAATGCCCCTCAGAAGAGACGTGGAGGTCAGAGTGGTATAACAAGACTCTTTTAATTCCCCTTACAAGAGACGTGGAGGTCAGAGTGGTATAACAAGATGCTTTTAATGCCCCTTACAAGAGACGTGGAGGTCAGAGTGGTATAACAAGACTCTTTTAATGCCCCTCAGAAGAGACGTGGAGGTCAGAGTGGTATAACAAGACGCTTTTAATGCCCCTTACAAGAGACGTGGAGGTTAGAGTGGTATAACAAGATGCTTTTAATGCCCCTTACAAGAGACGTGGAGGTCAGAGTGGTATAACAAGATGCTTTTAATGCCCCTTACAAGAGACATGGAGGTCAGAGTGGTATAACAAGACTCTTTTAATGCCCCTCAGAAGAGACGTGGAGGTCAGAGTGGTATAACAAGACGCTTTTAATGCCCCTTACAAGAGACGTGGAGGTCAGAGTGGTATAACAAGACGCTTTTAATGCCCCTTACAAGAGACGTGGAGGTCAGAGTGGTATAACAAGTCGGTTTAATGCCCCTCAGAAGAGACGTGGAGGTCAGAGTGGTATAACAAGACGCTTTTAATGCCCCTCAGAAGAGACGTGGAGGTCAGAGTGGTATAACAAGACTCTTTTAATGCCTCTTACAAGAGACATGGAGGTCAGAGTGGTATAACAAGATGCTTTTAATGCCCCTTACAAGAGACGTGGAGGTCAGAGTGGCATAAGAAGACGCTTTTAATGCCCCTTACAAGAGACGTGGAGGTCAGAGTGGTATAACAAGATGCTATTAATGACCCTTACAAGAGACGGGGAGGTCAGAGTGGTAACAAGACGCTTTTAATGCCCCTCAGAAGAGATGTGGAGGTCAGAGTGGTATAACAAGACACTTTTAATGCCCCTTACAAGAGACGTGGAGGTCAGAGTGGTATAACAAGATGCTTTTAATGCCCCTTACAAGAGACGTGGAGGTCAAAGTGGTATAACAAGACGCTTTTAATGCCCCTTACAAGAGACTTGGAGGTCAGAGTGGTATAACAAGATGCTTTTAATGCCCCTTACAAGAGACATGGAGGTCAGAGTGGTATAACAAGACTCTTTTAATGCCCCTCAGAAGAGACGTGGAAGTCAGAGTGGTATAACAAGACGCTTTTAATGCCCCTTACAAGAGACGTGGAGGTCAGAGTGGTATAACAAGACGCTTGTAATGCCCCTTACAAGAGACGTGGAGGTCAGAGTGGTATAACAAGATGCTTTTAATGCCCCTCAGAAGAGACGTGGAGGTCAGAGTGGTATAACAAGACTCTTTTAATGCCCCTTACAAGAGACGTGGAGGTCAGAGTGGTATAACAAGATGCTTTTAATGCCCCTTACAAGAGACATGGAGGTCAGAGTGGTATAACAAGATGCTTTTAATGCCCCTTACAAGAGACGTGGAGGTCAGAGTGGTATAACAAGACGCTTTTAATGCCCCTTACAAGAGACGTGGAGGTCAGAGTGGTATAACAAGACGCTTTTAATGCCCCTTACAAGAGACGTGGAGGTCAGAGTGGTATAACAAGACGGTTTAATGCCCCTCAGAAGAGACGTGGAGGTCAGAGTGGTATAACAAGACGCTTTTAATGCCCCTCAGAAGAGACGTGGAGGTCAAAGTGGTATAACAAGACTCTTTTAATGCCTCTTACAAGAGACATGGAGGTCAGAGTGGTATAACAAGATGCTTTTAATGCCCCTTTCAAGAGACGTGGAGGTCAGAGTGGTATAACAAGACGCTTTTAATGCCCCTCAGAAGAGACGTGGAGGTCAGAGTGGTATAACAAGACGCTTTTAATGCCCCTTACAAGAGACGTGGAGGTCAGAGTGGTATAACAAGACGCTTTTAATGCCCCTTACAAGAGACGTGGAGGTCAGAGTGGTATAACAAGACGGTTTAATGCCCCTCAGAAGAGACGTGGAGGTCAGAGTGGTATAACAAGACGCTTTTAATGCCCCTCAGAAGAGACGTGGAGGTCAGAGTGGTATAACAAGACTCTTTTAATGCCCCTTACAAGAGACGTGGAGGTCAGAGTGGTATAACAAGATGCTTTTAATGCCCCTTACAAGAGACATGGAGGTCAGAGTGGTATAACAAGATGCTTTTAATGCCCCTTACAAGAGACGTGGAGGTCAGAGTGGTATAACAAGACGCTTTTAATGCCCCTTACAAGAGACGTGGAGGTCAGAGTGGTATAACAAGACGCTTTTAATGCCCCTTACAAGAGACGTGGAGGTCAGAGTGGTATAACAAGACGGTTTAATGCCCCTCAGAAGAGACGTGGAGGTCAGAGTGGTATAACAAGACGCTTTTAATGCCCCTCAGAAGAGACGTGGAGGTCAGAGTGGTATAACAAGACTCTTTTAATGCCTCTTACAAGAGACATGGAGGTCAGAGTGGTATAACAAGATGCTTTTAATGCCCCTTTCAAGAGACGTGGAGGTCAGAGTGGTATAACAAGACGCTTTTAATGCCCCTCAGAAGAGACGTGGAGGTCAGAGTGGTATAACAAGACGCTTTTAATGCCCCTTACAAGAGACGTGGAGGTCAGAGTGGTATAACAAGACGCTTTTAATGCCCCTTACAAGAGACGTGGAGGTCAGAGTGGTATAACAAGACGGTTTAATGCCCCTCAGAAGAGACGTGGAGGTCAGAGTGGTATAACAAGACGCTTTTAATGCCCCTCAGAAGAGACGTGGAGGTCAGAGTGGTATAACAAGACTCTTTTAATGCCCCTTACAAGAGACGTGGAGGTCAGAGTGGTATAACAAGATGCTTTTAATGCCCCTTACAAGAGACGTGGAGGTCAGAGTGGTATAACAAGACGCTTTTAATGCCCCTTACAAGAGACGTGGAGGTCAGAGTGGTATAACAAGATGCTATTAATGACCCTTACAAGAGACTTGGAGGTCAGAGTGGTATAACAAGATGCTTTTAATGCCCCTTACAAGAGACAAGGAGGTCAGAGTGGTATAACAAGACTCTTTTAATGCCCCTCAGAAGAGACGTGGAAGTCAGAGTGGTATAGCAAGACGCTTTTAATGCCCCTTACAAGAGACGTGGAGGTCAGAGTGGTATAACAAGACGCTTTTAATGCCCCTCAGAAGAGACGTGGAGGTCAGAGTGGTATAACAAAACGCTTTTAATGCCCCTTACAAGAGACGTGGAGGTCAGAGTGGTATAACAAGACTCTTTTAATGCCCCCCAGAAGAGACGTGGAGGTCAGAGTGGTATAACAAGACTCTTTTAATGCCCCTTACAAGAGACGTGGAGGTCAGAGTGGTATAACAAGATGCTTTTAATGCCCCTTACAAGAGACGTGGAGGTCAGAGTGGTATAACAAGACGCTTTTAATGCCGCTCAGAAGAGACGTGGAGGTCAGAGTGGTATAACAAGACTCTTTTAATTCCCCTTACAAGAGACGTGGAGGTCAGAGTGGTATAACAAGTTGCTTTTAATGCCCCTTACAAGAGACGTGGAGGTCAGAGTGGTATAACAAGACTCTTTTAATGCCCCTTACAAGAGACGTGGAGGTCAGAGTGGTATAACAAGACGCTTTTAATGCCCCTTACAAGAGACGTGGAGGTTAGAGTGGTATAACAAGATGCTTTTAATGCCCCTTACAAGAGACGTGGAGGTCAGAGTGGTATAACAAGATGCTTTTAATGCCCCTTACAAGAGACATGGAGGTCAGAGTGGTATAACAAGACTCTTTTAATGCCCCTCAGAAGAGACGTGGAGGTCAGAGTGGTATAACAAGACGCTTTTAATGCCCCTTACAAGAGACGTGGAGGTCAGAGTGGTATAACAAGACGCTTTTAATGCCCCTTACAAGAGACGTGGAGGTCAGAGTGGTATAACAAGTCGGTTTAATGCCCCTCAGAAGAGACGTGGAGGTCAGAGTGGTATAACAAGACGCTTTTAATGCCCCTCAGAAGAGACGTGGAGGTCAGAGTGGTATAACAAGACTCTTTTAATGCCTCTTACAAGAGACATGGAGGTCAGAGTGGTATAACAAGATGCTTTTAATGCCCCTTACAAGAGACGTGGAGGTCAGAGTGGTATAACAAGACGCTTTTAATGCCCCTTACAAGAGACGTGGAGGTCAGAGTGGTATAACAAGATGCTATTAATGACCCTTACAAGAGACGGGGAGGTCAGAGTGGTAACAAGACGCTTTTAATGCCCCTCAGAAGAGATGTGGAGGTCAGAGTGGTATAACAAGACACTTTTAATGCCCCTTACAAGAGACGTGGAGGTCAGAGTGGTATAACAAGATGCTTTTAATGCCCATTACAAGAGACGTGGAGGTCAAAGTGGTATAACAAGACGCTTTTAATGCCCCTTACAAGAGACTTGGAGGTCAGAGTGGTATAACAAGATGCTTTTAATGCCCCTTACAAGAGACATGGAGGTCAGAGTGGTATAACAAGACTCTTTTAATGCCCCTCAGAAGAGACGTGGAAGTCAGAGTGGTATAACAAGACGCTTTTAAATGCCCTTTACAAGAGACGTGGAGGTCAGAGTGGTATAACAAGACGCTTGTAATGCCCCTTACAAGAGACGTGGAGGTCAGAGTGGTATAACAAGACGCTTTTAATGCCCCTCAGAAGAGACGTGGAGGTCAGAGTGGTATAACAAGACGCTTTTAATGCCCCTTACAAGAGACGTGGAGGTCAGAGTGGTATAACAAGACTCTTTTAATGCCCCTCAGAAGAGACGTGGAGGTCAGAGTGGTATAACAAGATGCTTTTAATGCCCCTTACAAGAGACAAGGAGGTCAGAGTGGTATAACAAGACTCTTTTAATGCCCCTCAGAAGAGACGTGGAAGTCAGAGTGGTATAGCAAGACGCTTTTAATGCCCCTTACAAGAGACGTGGAGGTCAGAGTGGTATAACAAGACGCTTTTAATGCCCCTTACAAGAGACGTGGAGGTCAGAGTGGTATAACAAGACGCTTTTAATGCCCCTCAGAAGAGACGTGGAGGTCAGAGTGGTATAACAAAACGCTTTTAATGCCCCTTACAAGAGACGTGGAGGTCAGAGTGGTATAACAAGACTCTTTTAATGCCCCTCAGAAGAGACGTGGAGGTCAGAGTGGTATAACAAGACTCTTTTAATGCCCCTTACAAGAGACGTGGAGGTCAGAGTGGTATAACAAGATGCTTTTAATGCCCCTTACAAGAGACGTGGAGGTCAGAGTGGTATAACAAGACGCTTTTAATGCCGCTCAGAAGAGACGTGGAGGTTAGAGTGGTATAACAAGACTCTTTTAATTCCCCTTACAAGAGACGTGGAGGTCAGAGTGGTATAACAAGTTGCTTTTAATGCCCCTTACAAGAGACGTGGAGGTCAGAGTGGTATAACAAGACTCTTTTAATGCCCCTTACAAGAGACGTGGAGGTCAGAGTGGTATAACAAGACGCTTTTAATGCCCCTTACAAGAGACGTGGAGGTTAGAGTGGTATAACAAGATGCTTTTAATGCCCCTTACAAGAGACGTGGAGGTCAGAGTGGTATAACAATATGCTTTTAATGCCCCTTACAAGAGACATGGAGGTCAGAGTGGTATAACAAGACTCTTTTAATGCCCCTCAGAAGAGACGTGGAGGTCAGAGTGGTATAACAAGACGCTTTTAATGCCCCTTACAAGAGACGTGGAGGTCAGAGTGGTATAACAAGACGCTTTTAATGCCCCTTACAAGAGACGTGGAGGTCAGAGTGGTATAACAAGTCGGTTTAATGCCCCTCAGAAGAGACGTGGAGGTCAGAGTGGTATAACAAGACGCTTTTAATGCCCCTCAGAAGAGACGTGGAGGTCAGAGTGGTATAACAAGACTCTTTTAATGCCTCTTACAAGAGACATGGAGGTCAGAGTGGTATAACAAGATGCTTTTAATGCCCCTTACAAGAGACGTGGAGGTCAGAGTGGTATAACAAGACGCTTTTAATGCCCCTTACAAGAGACGTGGAGGTCAGAGTGGTATAACAAGATGCTATTAATGACCCTTACAAGAGACGGGGAGGTCAGAGTGGTAACAAGACGCTTTTAATGCCCCTCAGAAGAGATGTGGAGGTCAGAGTGGTATAACAAGACACTTTTAATGCCCCTTACAAGAGACGTGGAGGTCAGAGTGGTATAACAAGATGCTTTTAATGCCCCTTACAAGAGACGTGGAGGTCAAAGTGGTATAACAAGACGCTTTTAATGCCCCTTACAAGAGACTTGGAGGTCAGAGTGGTATAACAAGATGCTTTTAATGCCCCTTACAAGAGACATGGAGGTCAGAGTGGTATAACAAGACTCTTTTAATGCCCCTCAGAAGAGACGTGGAAGTCAGAGTGGTATAACAAGACGCTTTTAATGCCCCTTACAAGAGACGTGGAGGTCAGAGTGGTATAACAAGACGCTTGTAATGCCCCTTACAAGAGACGTGGAGGTCAGAGTGGTATAACAAGACGCTTTTAATGCCCCTCAGAAGAGACGTGGAGGTCAGAGTGGTATAACAAGACGCTTTTAATGCCCCTTACAAGAGACGTGGAGGTCAGAGTGGTATAACAAGACTCTTTTAATGCCCCTCAGAAGAGACGTGGAGGTCAGAGTGGTATAACAAGACTCTTTTAATGCCCCTTACAAGAGACGTGGAGGTCAGAGTGGTATAGCAAGACGCTTTCAATGCCCCATACAAGAGACGTGGAGGTCAGAGTGGTATAACAAGACGCTTTTAATGCCCCTTACAAGAGACGTGGAGGTCAGAGTGGTATAACAAGACGCTTTTAATGCCCCTTACAAGAGACAAGGAGGTCAGAGTGGTATAACAAGACTCTTTTAATGCCCCTCAGAAGAGACGTGGAAGTCAGAGTGGTATAGCAAGACGCTTTTAATGCCCCTTACAAGAGACGTGGAGGTCAGAGTGGTATAACAAGACGCTTTTAATGCCCTTTACAAGAGACGTGGAGGTCAGAGTGGTATAACAAGACGCTTTTAATGCCCCTCAGAAGAGACGTGGAGGTCAGAGTGGTATAACAAAACGCTTTTAATGCCCCTTACAAGAGACGTGGAGGTCAGAGTGGTATAACAAGACTCTTTTAATGCCCCTCAGAAGAGACGTGGAGGTCAGAGTGGTATAACAAGACTCTTTTAATGCCCCTTACAAGAGACGTGGAGGTCAGAGTGGTATAACAAGATGCTTTTAATGCCCCTTACAAGAGACGTGGAGGTCAGAGTGGTATAACAAGACGCTTTTAATGCCCCTCAGAAGAGACGTGGAGGTCAGAGTGGTATAACAAGACTCTTTTAATTCCCCTTACAAGAGACGTGGAGGTCAGAGTGGTATAACAAGATGCTTTTAATGCCCCTTACAAGAGACGTGGAGGTCAGAGTGGTATAACAAGACTCTTTTAATGCCCCTTACAAGAGACGTGGAGGTCAGAGTGGTATAACAAGACGCTTTTAATGCCCCTTACAAGAGACGTGGAGGTTAGAGTGGTATAACAAGATGCTTTTAATGCCCCTTACAAGAGACGTGGAGGTCAGAGTGGTATAACAAGATGCTTTTAATGCCCCTTACAAGAGACATGGAGGTCAGAGTGGTATAACAAGACTCTTTTAATGCCCCTCAGAAGAGACGTGGAGGTCAGAGTGGTATAACAAGACGCTTTTAATGCCCCTTACAAGAGACGTGGAGGTCAGAGTGGTATAACAAGACGCTTTTAATGCCCCTTACAAGAGACGTGGAGGTCAGAGTGGTATAACAAGTCGGTTTAATGCCCCTCAGAAGAGACGTGGAGGTCAGAGTGGTATAACAAGATGCTTTTAATGCCCCTTACAAGAGACGTGGAGGTCAAAGTGGTATAACAAGACGCTTTTAATGCCCCTTACAAGAGACTTGGAGGTCAGAGTGGTATAACAAGATGCTTTTAATGCCCCTTACAAGAGACATGGAGGTCAGAGTGGTATAACAAGACTCTTTTAATGCCCCTCAGAAGAGACGTGGAAGTCAGAGTGGTATAACAAGACGCTTTTAATGCCCCTTACAAGAGACGTGGAGGTCAGAGTGGTATAACAAGACGCTTGTAATGCCCCTTACAAGAGACGTGGAGGTCAGAGTGGTATAACAAGATGCTTTTACTGCCCCTCAGAAGAGACGTGGAGGTCAGAGTGGTATAACAAGACGCTTTTAATGCCCCTTACAAGAGACGTGGAGGTCAGAGTGGTATAACAAGACTCTTTTAATGCCCCTCAGAAGAGACATGGAGGTCAGAGTGGTATAACAAGACTCTTTTAATGCCCCTTACAAGAGACGTGGAGGTCAGAGTGGTATAGCAAGACGCTTTCAATGCCCCATACAAGAGACGTGGAGGTCAGAGTGGTATAACAAAACGCTTTTAATGCCCCTTACAAGAGACGTGGAGGTCAGAGTGGTATAACAAGACTCTTTTAATGCCTCTTACAAGAGACATGGAGGTCAGAGTGGTATAACAAGATGCTTTTAATGCCCCTTACAAGAGACGTGGAGGTCAGAGTGGTATAACAAGACGCTTTTAATGCCCCTTACAAGAGACGTGGAGGTCAGAGTGGTATAACAAGATGCTATTAATGACCCTTACAAGAGACGGGGAGGTCAGAGTGGTAACAAGATGCTTTTAATGCCCCTCAGAAGAGATGTGAAGGTCAGAGTGGTATAACAAGACACTTTTAATGCCCCTTACAAGAGACGTGGAGGTCAGAGTGGTATAACAAGATGCTTTTAATGCCCCTTACAAGAGACGTGGAGGTCAAAGTGGTATAACAAGACGCTTTTAATGCCCCTTACAAGAGACTTGGAGGTCAGAGTGGTATAACAAGATGCTTTTAATGCCCCTTACAAGAGACATGGAGGTCAGAGTGGTATAACAAGACTCTTTTAATGCCCCTCAGAAGAGACGTGGAAGTCAGAGTGGTATAACAAGACGCTTTTAATGCCCCTTACAAGAGACGTGGAGGTCAGAGTGGTATAACAAGACGCTTGTAATGCCCCTTACAAGAGACGTGGAGGTCAGAGTGGTATAACAAGATGCTTTTAATGCCCCTCAGAAGAGACGTGGAGGTCAGAGTGGTATAACAAGACGCTTTTAATGCCCCTTACAAGAGACGTGGAGGTCAGAGTGGTATAACAAGACTCTTTTAATGCCCCTCAGAAGAGACATGGAGGTCAGAGTGGTATAACAAGACTCTTTTAATGCCCCTTACAAGAGACGTGGAGGTCAGAGTGGTATAGCAAGACGCTTTCAATGCCCCATACAAGAGACGTGGAGGTCAGAGTGGTATAACAAGACGCTTTTAATGCCCCTTACAAGAGACGTGGAGGTCAGAGTGGTATAACAAGACGCTTTTAATGCCCCTTACAAGAGACGTGGAGGTCAGAGTGGTATAACAAGGCGCTTTTAATGCCCCTCAGAAGAGACGTGGAGGTTAGAGTGGTATAACAAGACTCTTTTAATGCCCCTCAGAAGAGACATAGAGGTCAGAGTGGTATAACAAGACGCTTTTAATGCCCATCAGAAGAGACGTAGAGGTGTGAGTGGTATAACAAGACGCTTTTAATGCCCCTTACAAGAGACGTGGAGGTCAGAGTGGTATAACAAGATGCTTTTAATGCCCCTTACAAGAGACGTGGAGGTCAGAGTGGTAACAAGACGCTTTTAATGCCCCTCAGAAGAGACGTGGAGGTCAGAGTGGTATAACAAGATGCTTTTAATGCCCCTTACAAGAGACGTGGAGGTCAGAGTGGTAACAAGACGCTTTTAATGCCCCTCAGAAGAGACGTGGAGGTCAGAGTGGTATAACAAGATGCTTTTAATGCCCCTTACAAGAGACGTGGAGGTCAGAGTGGTATAACAAGACGCTTTTAATGCCCCTTACAAGAGACGTGGATGTTAGAGTGGTATAACAAGATGCTTTTAATGCCCCTTACAAGAGACATGGAGGTCAGAGTGGTATAACAAGACTCTTTTAATGCCCCTCAGAAGAGACGTGGAGGTCAGAGTGGTATAACAAGAAGCTTTTAATGCCCCTTACAAGAGACGTGGAGGTCAGAGTGGTATAACAAGACGCTTTTAATGCCCCTTCCAAGAGACGTGGAGGTCAGAGTGGTATAACAAGACGCTTTTAATGCCCCTCAGAAGAGACGTGGAGGTCAGAGTGGTATAACAAGACGCTTTTAATGCCCCTTACAAGAGACGTGGAGGTCAGAGTGGTATAACAAGACGCTTTTAATGCCCCTCAGAAGAGACGTGGAGGTCAGAGTGGTATAACAAGACTCTTTTAATGCCCCTTACAAGAGACGTGGAGGTCAGAGTGGTATAACAAGACGCTTTTAATGCCCCTTACAAGAGACGTGGAGGTCAGAGTGGTATAACAAGACTCTTTTAATGCCCCTTACAAGAGACGTGGAGGTCAGAGTGGTATAACAAGACGCTTTTAATGCCCCTTACAAGAGACGTGGAGGTCAGAGTGGTATAACAAGACGCTTTTAGTGCCCCTTACAAGAGACGTGGAGGTCAGAGTGGTATAACAAGACTCTTTTAATGCCCCTCAGAAGAGACGTGGAGGTCAGAGTGGTATAACAAGATGCTTTTAATGCCCCTTACAAGAGATGTGGACGTCAGAGTGGTATAACAAGATGCTTTTAATGCCCCTTGGAAGAGCCATACAGTACTGCATCTTAAAAATATTATTCCCATTATTGGGGAGTGGGTCTCCCACAGTCTTTGCTTATGCCTTCCAAGCAAAAGCTGACAAAAATCAGGATGGAGGAACTTTCAATAATGGCAACAAGGACCACGGTCACCCTGGTGGTATAGTGGTGGTGGAGGCTGAGGATAAGGAGAAGAACATAAAACAGCCGAAATGAGGAAGCATATACCCATGTGTAGGTGTCAAGCGGTGCATGTGAATACACCTCCGAAATAACAGTGGATTTGACTTTATGTTTCTCTGCTGTCATTTGGTGGTGATGAGAAGTCTGGCCCAATCCAGCCCTTGTTCATTTTGATAAGGGTCGGCTTGTCAGCATTGTCAGTTGACAGGCGAGTGCGCTTATCAGTTATAATTCCCCCAGCGGCACTAAAAACACGCTCTGATAACACGTTAGCAGCAGGGCAGGCCAGGACCTCCAAGGCGTACAGAGCGGGTTCATTCCAAGTGTCCAGCTTGGATACCCAATAATTAAAAAGCACAGAGGAATCACGAAGGACGCTGGTACGGTCGGCAAGGTACTCCCTCACCATCTTTTGAAACTTTCCACTCCTTATGAGAGTACCCCGCGCCTCAGGGTCTGTCCGAGGGGAGGGTCTGAGAAAACTGTCCCAGAACGTTGACAGTGTTCCCCTGCCTCTGCTGGATTGGAGTTGCGTCTCTCTCGCATGTACGCCTTGGTTGGGCAACAACGAACTGTGACCTCTGCCGCTAGCGTGTTCAGATGGGAATTTTTTTAACAGTTCTGCAGCAAGGGCCTTCTGGTACTGCCCCATTTTTGTAGACCTCTCCACCTCAGGAATAAGAGAGTGAAAGTTCTCCTTGTAGCGGGGGTCTACAAGTGTCACCAACCAGTAATGACTGTCACCCAACATTTTGACAACGCGAGGGTCACGGTTAAGGCAGCGTAACATAAAGTCAGCCATGTGTGCCAGACTGGTAACGGGCAAGATTTCCGTGTCCTCACCAAGATGACGACTGACCATGCTCTCTTCCTCCTCCTCCTCCTCCCCCCTGTCCTCAGGCCACCCTCGCTGAACCGATGGTATGACAGTTGTAGAGGTACTGCCGTCTACAGCGCATGATACCAGCTCCTGTTCTTCCTCCTCCTCCTCCTCTCCCTCATTGTCCCCTAATGCACGTTGGGATGAGATGAGGCTGGGCTGTGTGTAATCGCCCGCTATGGCTTCTTGATCCATCTCATCATACTCTGGCTGCAATGCCTCCTTTTTAATTTTCTGCAGAGAGCATTGCAAAAGACAGACAAGTGGGATGCTGACACTAATGATGGCATCATCGCCACTCACCATCTTCGTGGCCTCCTCAAAGTTTGTCAGGATGGTACATATGTCAGACATCCAGGTCCACTCCTGAGGTCTTATGTGTGGAATCTGACCTGAATATCGACGGCCTTGTTGCAGCTGGTACTCCACAACTGCTCTCTTCTGCTCACAAATCCTTAGCAACATGTGGAGGGTAGAGTTCCAACGTGTGGGGACATCACACAGCAGTCGGTGTGCCGGAAGCTGCAAACGCTGCTGCAACACAGCAAGGGCGGCGGAAGCTGTAGCCGACTTGCGAAAATGAGCTGACAGGCGGCGTACTTTCACGAGCAGATCTGGCAACTCGGGGTACTATTTAAGAAACCGCTGAACCACGACGTTAAGCACATGAGCCAGGCATGGTACATGTGTGATCTCGCCTCGCCTCAGAGCCGCAACCAGGTTACGGCCATTGTCATACACGACCATGATGTAGGTTCAGCGGTCTCAGCCACAGATCTGCCTGCTCTTTCACAGCTGTCCACAACTCACAAGCAGTGTGAGGTTTATCACCTAAGCTTAAGAGTTTCAGCACAGCCTGTTGCCGCTTGGCGGAGGCAGTACTGCAGTGCTTCCAGCTTGTAACTGATGTGGTGATATCTGAGATGGAGGCTGAGCATGCGGAGGAGGATGATACACAGGAGCTGTACACTGTGGGGGCAACTCTGACTGACATAGGGCCCGCAATCCTCGGTGTGGGGAGCATATGTTCCTTCCCAAGGTCCGACTGGGTCCCGGCTTCCACTATGTTTACCCAGTGTGTCGTCAGGGAGATGTGCCGTCCCTGGCCACAAGCACTTGTCCATGTGTCCGTTGTCAGGTGGACTCTCCCAGTAACTGCGTTGTTGAGGGCACGGCAGATGTTTTGGCACACGTGCTTGTGTAGTGTGGGGATGGCACACCGGGCAAAATAGTGTCGGCCGGATCACCGAGTACCGAGGGACGGCCACCGCCATAAGGTTGCGGAAGGATTACGTCTCCACCAGCCTAAAAGGCAGCATTTCCAACGCAAGCAGTCGTGAAATGTGTGAATTTAGGACTGTGGCCTGTGGGGCGTTAGCTGCGAATTTCCGCTTCCGTTCAAAGGTCTGGGATATGGACAATTGAACGCTGCGGTAGGACGTGGACGTGGACGTTGATGCTGTTTCTTGAGAAACTGCCATAACAAGTGAAGACTGAGAGGAGGGGGCATCTTGACATGCAGTATGGACCGGGGATTGCCTTGCACACACAACAGGGGGTTCTATTGCACGCACAACAGCGGAAGAAGCAGTGGTGACACCCGCTGACACTGGTCGTGGACCCTGGGGTTCGCCCCACAAAGTCGGGTGCTTTGCTGTCATGTGCCTGATCATACTGGTGGTGGTCAGGCTGGTAGTTTTGTCACCCCTGCTGATGCTGGCATGGCAGGTGGTACAAATGGCCTTTTTGAGGTTATCAGCAGAGTCTTTAAAAAAATTCCAGACTCTGGAAGACCTACCGCTTATACTGGCAACGTCCCTCGTGTTGGTGTTACGGGGAACGGTTGCCCGCCTTCTGTCTGCGGCCACCACACTGCTTCTTCCTGATTGTTGGGGTACTCTGCCTCCCTCCCCCTGTGTGATGCTGGCCTCACTCTGCATGTCCTCCTGCCACGTTGGGTCAGTTACTAGATCATCCACCACCTCCTCCTCTTCCACTTGCGCACCACGATCCTCTTCCTCACTTCCTGGCAATTGTGTCTCGTCATCGTCCACCTGTTGTGACAAATTGCCAGCGTCGACTTCCTGTGGCCGTGGCTGTTCAAATATTTGGGCATCGCTACATGGGATCTCCTCTTCCACCACTTCAAGCGGAGCAGGCGAGGGGCACAAATCTGGAAATGGACTAGTGAACAGCTCTTCAGAGTGTCCAAGTGTGGGATCAGTTGCTGTCTGACGACACTCGGCATGGTGGAAACAAGGAGCATCAGGGTGAGGAGGAGTATGCGGTCGAGACTCACGGCTACTAACATTTCACCATGTGGAAGACAGACCGGAGGTGGTGGTGCTCAGGTAACTGGAAGTATTATCTGCTATCCAATTAATAACCTGTTCACACTGATCAGTTCGCAATACTGGTGTTGTTCTGTGCTTCCCTAGTAATTCGGTCAAGAAGTTGGAGTGAGAAGATGTGGCTGTTGGTTGTGGCACATTTTCACTTTGGCCACGGCCTCGTCCTCTGCACGCACCATCACCAGAACGTCCACTTCCACGTCCCTTGCCACGCGCCTTGCCCATTGTAAAGGAAGTAAAATAGCTTACACTCGCACTATCAATGGAAAAAGGGTAATAATAAGTAGATTAGAACCGTGGAAGAGGAAAACCACAGTTCTATTTCTCTGGCCTACACCCGACTCTTTTAAACAATCAGAACAATCAGGGATAAACTATTACTGTTTTTCTTTACGGAAAAAATACCAAAACCTGAATAATAGAGATTTTTTACCGTGGAATGGCAAAACCACAGTTATTGTTTACTGGTGTATACCAGACTTTTTAAAAAATATATATTTGCGGCTGAACAGTGAGCGACACACTCAAACTGTTTTTTTTTACATACAAAAGGCCCAAAACTGGATACTACAGAGATTTGACCCGTGGAACTGCAAAACCACACTTGGATTTGTCAGGCCTACAACAGACTATTTTCAACAGATATATTTTTGTGTCAGAACAGTCAGGAGACACTACTGTTTTTTTTTAAGGCAAAAAATGCGAAAAGCAGGATAATAGAGATTGTTTACCGTGGAACATCAAACCCACAGTTATAATTTACTGGTGTATACCAGACTTTTTTAAATGTATATATTTGCGGCTGAACAGTGAGCGACACACTGAAACTGTTTTTTTTTAGATACAAAAGGCCCAAAACTGGATACTACAGAGATTTGACCCGTGGAACTGCAAAACCACACTTGGATTTGTCGGGCCTACAACAGACTATTTTCAACAGATATATTTTTGTGTTAGAACAGTCAGGAGACACTACTGGGTTTTTTTAAGGCAAAAAATGAGAAAAGCAGGATAATAGAGATTTTTTACCGTGGAACAGCAAACCCACAGTTATAATTTACTGGTGTATACCAGACTTTTTTAAATGTATATATTTGCGGCTGAACAGTAAGTGACACACTCAAACTGGGTTTTTTTAGATACAAAAGGCCCAAAACTGGATACTACAGAGATTTGACCCGTGGAACTGCAAAACCACACTTGGATTTGTCGGGCCTACAACAGACTATTTTCAACAGATATATTTGTGTCTGAAAAATCAGAGACACACTTTTTTTTTGGGGGGGGGGACACACCAATAGGTTAATAAGATGGGTATTTGTACAGTGTGAAGGAGGTAAAAAAAAAGAGGATGTAGATGAAAAAAAAAGGATTTTTACTGGGCCCCGAGACCTGGAGCTAAAGCCAGCAATTTCTGAAACAGGAGCACACAGGACTGTAATGCAGCGTTTGCTGGTATAACCACTGCGTCTCCTATACAGCCTGCCTGCCTGCCTGATATCTGGGATGGATATTAGTCCTGAGAAGTACTGTTTGTTTGTTCTGGCAGCCTTTACAGACCCTACTCTAACTATTTTGCAGGAAAAATCTCTCCATAGCTCAGCAGCGCTGTCCCTACACTGTCTAATCCGGAGCGACTGTGTCCAAGATGGCGGAGCCCGGTTTTAAATACTCGAGGTGACGCTGTGCGGCCAGCCAATCAATGTAATGCCCACAACCAACATGGCTGCGGCATTACAGTGACTGGCTGGGAATCCCTGCATGTTCATTGGCTCTGTAAAGAGCGTCAAACATGCAGGGCGGAGACCCGAGCTCCCGCCCGAGTAACCCGGAAATGCTTGGTGCTCGCCGAACATCCTGAGTAGCGTGATGCTCGGGCGAGTACCGAGCAGTGTCGAGCATGCTCGCTCAACACTAATTATAATACAATATATTGGTAAAAGCAAAGCACATATACTAAACGAGAACAGATACTACACTTGATGTTAGCCAAAAGGCCGAGAAGCGATAACCTGAATTGGTTTTGGCCTATGACTGCACCCTGGCTTCAAGAAGGCACCCATTGTAGGGATAGGGACAAAGACTCCCCTTAGGAGGACATGTTGTTCATCAATAGACACCTTAAAACCCACAATTTTACTGCTTGGTGCAGCTGCAGCCCACGCATGCATTTTTAATCTGCATGAGTCTGCCTATTTTCAAACATTCTCCCCTCCCCCCCAATGTCCCATGCACCTGCAGACAAGGAGATGGGGAGAGGATAGCTAATTAATGAACAAGCAAGCAGCGGTCCACCTTCTTCCTAGTCTGCAGGCTCCCTGCAGACTTTAGCTGACTGCAGCAGAAAAGCCAGATAAAGGCCAGGAGCCCATTATGACACGTGCAATGATGTTCCATTCTTCCATTCTTGCATTATTCCATTGTTCCATTGTCCCATTCTCTTACATTATTCCATTGTTCCATTCACTCATTACATCTATTGCAAGCAATCTATCTGCCTGGCTGAAAACCAATTGGATGCTCTGATTGACAGACATAGGTAGCACTTTAAAACAATATCTTAGACCAAACTTTTTTTTATCTTTTTTTCATCCACAGATAGAAAATTAAAGAAGTCAGTGCTCCACCAGAGGGAGCCAGCATTTCACTAAAGAAATCGTAACGGCCCCCACATTTTTTTTAAATGCGTGGTCCTCAGCAAAACCCAACTGATGGGACAGTTGAATTAAAAGAGTAGCAGCTGATAACAAGGCCACTGACTAGGTATATGGTGTATGTGCAACGGTGTAGCAAAGGACAAATGCATTATTGCAGCTTATCTCAGGAAGGAAGGGATAGATAGATAGATAGATAGATAGATAGATAGATAGATAGATAGATAGATAGATAGATAGATAGATAGATAACATTACAATACAATATATTGGTAAAAGCAAAGCACATATACTAAATGAGAACAGATACTACACTTGATGTTAGCCAAAAGGCCGAGAAGCGATAACCTGAATTGGTTTTGGCCTATGACTTCACCCTGGCTTCAAGAAGGCACCCATTGTAGGGATAGGGACAAAGACTCCCCTTAGGAGGACATGTTGTTCATCAATAGACACCTTAAAATCCACAACTTTACTGCTTGTTGCAGCTGCAGCCCACGCATGCATTTTTAATCTGCATGAGTCTGCCTATTTTCAAACATTCTCCCCTCCCCCCCAATGTCCCATGCACTTGCAGACAAGGGGATGGGGAGAGGATAACTAATTAGTGAACAAACAAGCAGCGGTCCACCTTCTTCCTAGTCTGCAGGCTCCCTGCAGACTGTAGCTGACTGCAGCAGCACAGCCAGATAAAGGCCAGGAGCCCATTATGACACGTACAATGATGTTCCATTCTTCCATTCTTGCATTATTCCATTGTTCCATTGTCCCATTCTCTAGCATTATTCTATTGTTCTGTGGCGCCCCTGCTGCGTATGAGTGCCACAGATCCTAGAGGGGTGCATGAACGGATTCCTCCACAAGAGGCCCTCATGACACACACACACCTCCACCTTCCACCTCAGACCACCAGAGGGAGCCCGTTAGGAATATAAATAGGGAAGGTGGAGCTAGGCAGCTCAGTCTGTTGAGAGAGTCCTGCAGTAAATGTGCCTGAGGGAGGTCAGCCTGCAGTGGAGCACAGTCCAGACTCAGTTGTAGCTCAGGATAGTGAGCTTAAGGCGTGCCGACGCCATAAGAACGGTGAAGTGCGGCAAGCTGCCGTTAGTAGTGTGTATAGCCTAGTGAGGGCCCCGAGCGAGGCCGAAGGCGAAAGGAGTGAGTAGCATTCGGGGCAGAGGAGCTGTACAAGCTCACCCCAGAAAACATATACCGGACACCGGGTCCGCGTCTGCAGGACCGTATACCCCCCTGTAGAGACAACTGGAGACCCCTGGAAGACTTCAGGTCCCAGGATCACCTAAGAGCTGATACGTACCAGAGCCAGGAGTCACGGAGGCCCCGCAAGCTGGGAGCGTGTACTCCAAGAGAAGGCCCTACCACAAAGTCAGCCGGTGCAGGACAGAGACACAGTTAGGCCTAGCTCCAGGCAGGTCAGAAACTTACTACACAAAGGCAAGAAACAGGAGGCCCTACACCCACTCACTGGGAAGGATCCCGATATGCACCCTTCACCCTACAGTGCTCCGGATTGTGCCTTGAATACCATCAGTAAAAGGTACTGAAGTGACTATCGTGTCTGTCCCTGTTCTTGCTCCGACCCGGCTGGGTCCCATCTGTCCTGCATCCTTACATCCCCGCTGCCCTGAGGCCTAGCTCCACCTGTGGGGAGCTATACCATGCAAGCTGCCTTCACACCGGCCTCAGTGGGCTGCCGCAGCTCTGGTGTTTCTCACCAGACACCACAGGTGGCGTCACGAACTTTCACATAATTATCCACCCCTTTTTAACCTCTTCAGGACCGCCCACTGTACATAAACGTCGGCGCTGCCTGGGCCCTGTGCAAAGCTGACGTTTAAAAACGGTGGGTGGTCCTGCAGCGCTCAGGACCCCCAGGGTCCTGCAAGTGCTGCGGTTCCGGTGCAGAGTGATAGCTCTGATAGGGGACATCATCGGGACCTGATTGGATCAGGTCCCAATGATGTTAACCCTTTGCTATCTTCTATATGCCGCGATCTATAGTGACGGCCCCCTGATAGCTTCCAGGACCTTCCGTTGTTATGGCAGCTGGAGGTCACATGACCGCCTCCAGATCTGCCATATATGGTGTCCTGCTAGGCTCAGCCAGCAGCTGAAGCCTGGCAGGACACACTGACTGTGAAACAGTCAGCAAAGATGTCATGTAATGTAATACATGTCTATTACATTGCATGACATCAGTGATTAGAAAAATAAAAATTAATGTCCCATACAGGGACTAAGTAAAAATGTAAAAATAAGTCAAAAAAATGTTTTCAAACTGTAAAAAAAATCACAAAATAAATAAAATAAATAAATAAAATATTAAACCAATAAATCCGTATATTTATGAAAAAACAAAAAAAGTACACATATTTGGTATCGCCGCGTCCGAAACAACCCGATCTATAAAACTGTCGCACTAATTAACTCCTTCTGTGCACACCGTAATAAAAATAAATAAAAAACGGAGCAAAAAACTATGCTATTTCATCATATTGCCAAACAAAAAGTGGAAAAAAAATGTGATCAAAAAGCAAAATGGAAATAAAAATGGTACCGCTGAAAACGTCATCTTGTTCCGCAAAAAAAAGCTGCCATACAGCTCCATCAGCCGAAAAATAAAAAAGTTATAGCGCTCAGAATAAAGCGATGCAAAAAAAATATTTTTTATATAAAATTGTTTTATTGTGTAAAAGCGCCAAAACATAAAAAAAATATACAGTAAGTGTAGTATCGCTGTAAACATACTAACCCGAAGAAAAATGCTGCCTTATCACTTTTACCACATGCAGAACGGCATAAAAAAAAACCTCAAAAAACAATTCCTGAATTGTTGGTTTTTGTTAATTTTACCTTTCAAAAAATGGAATAGAAAGCGATCAAAAAATGTCACGTACCCAAAAATGGTACCAATAAAAATTTCAACTCGTCCCGCAAAAAACAAGCCATCACATGACTCTGTCGGCCGAAATATGGAAAAATTATAGCTCTCAAAATATGGCGATGCAAAAACTAGATTTTGCAAAAAAAAGCGTCTCTTAGTGTGTGACAGCTGTCAATCATAAAAACCCGATATAAATCTGGTATCTCTGTAATCGCACCGACCCAAAGAATAAAGTAATCCATTACTTATACCGCACGAGGTAAATAAAACCAATTCTTCACCTGCTACTGATTTGTTTATCTCCCAAAGATCGCAGTAAGGTTCTGCTCACATTTATCCTGCGCTCTGTAAATCTCTGAAATACGTGATTCAGACGGAACCCATGACAGAAGATTCCCTGTAATGAGGCAGATATAGGCCACTGTGGATGCCATCTGGCCTGTGATCCCACAGTGTCATTTTTTTTAGGCGTGCATAAAAGTGCGGTTAGCCACAGTTTTGTGCACTTCTGAAAAAAAGGACACCGCTAAACAGAGGCCAGACGGAGTCCAGAGTAACTCTGCTGCCTCATTACAGTGAATGGATCCCGCAGGGGTTTCATCTGAATTACATCACTTGGAAATTTAGATGGAAACCCTGATGTAAGTGCTCAGCCTAGAGCGCCGGATAAATGTTACGTAAAATGTTCCCAATAAAAGCTTCAACTCGGTCCTCAAAAAAAGCTAGTCCCCACTCAGGTCCGTCATCTCTTAAAAATATAAGGGACTTCCAAGTTATTGGTAGCAGAAAGGCTCTGGAAAAGCGAAATGGCTCTTGCCCCCCAAAAGAAATTCAGAAAATGTTGTGCTCCCAAATCCAAATGCCTATTCTACAATAATTTGTTCTCCAATTGTCAAATAGCGCTCCGTCCCTACCAGATCTCGCCGTATGGCTAAGCGGTACGATACAGCCACATATGGGGTATTGCCACTTTTAGAAGAAATTGTGTGACACATTTCGGCACCATTTTTACCCATTGCCCTGTGTGAAAATGTAAAATCTGAGGGTAAAACATTTTTTTGTGGTAAAAATACAATTATGTTTTCTTCACTGCCCAATCGTATAAATTTAAAAATTAAAAAATACTCACTACTTCCCTAGATGAATTCCTTGAGAGGTGTAGTTTACAAAATGGGGTCAGTTGTGGGGGTTTCTGCTGTTTCGGCATGTCAGCGACTCTTCAAATGTGACATGGTGTCTGCTACCTATCCCAGCCAACATAGCGCTCCTTTCTCTTCAGAACCCTGCCGTACACCAAAGCAGTGGTTTTCCCCCACATATCGGGTATCAGCGTACTCAGGAGAAATTGTACAACAAATTTCATGGTGCAATTTCTCATGTTATCCTTATGATAATGCAAAATTAGGGGATGAAAAACATTTTTTTGTGGGAAAAATGTGAAAATTTTATTTTTACGGCTCAATATTATAAACTTCTGTGAAGCACCTGGGGGTGCAAGGTGCTCACCACACATCTAAATAAGTTCCCTAAGGGGTCTAGTTTCCAAAATGGTGTCATTTGTGGGGGGTTTCCACTGTTTAGGCACATCAGGGGCTCCCCAAATGCATCATGGTGTCCGCTAATTATTCAAGCAAATTTTACATTCAAAAAGTCAAATGGCGCTCCTTCCCTTCCAAACCCTGCCGTGTGCCCAAACAGTGGTTTTCCCTGAAATATGGGGTATCAGCGTGTTCAGGAGAAACTGCACAACAAATTTCATGGTGCAATTTATCCTATTACCCTTATGATAATGCAAAATTAAGGGATGAAAAACGTTTTTGTGGGAAAAATGTGAACATTTTATTTTTACAGCTCAATATTATAAACTTCTGTGAAGCACCTGGGGGTTCAAGGTGCTCACCACACATCTAGATAAGTTCCCTAAGGGGTCTAGTTTCCAAAATGGTGTCACTTGTGGGGGGTTTCACTGTTTAGGCACATCAGGGGCTCTCCAAACGCAACATGGCGTCTGCTAATTATTCAAACAAATTTTACATTCAAAAAGTCTAATGGCGCTCCTTCCCTTCCGAACCCTGCCGTGCGCCCAAACAGTGGTTTTCCCTCATATATGGGATATCAGAGCGCTAATGAGAAATTGCACTACAAATTGTGTATTCCATTTTTTCCTGTTACACTTGTGAAAATAAAAAAATTGGGTCTAAAGTAACATTTTTGTGAAAAAAAGGTAAATGTTCATTGTTTTCTTCCACTTCCAAAAATTCCCGTGAAACACCTGAAGGGTTAATAAACTTCTTGAATGTGGTTTTGAGTACCTTGAGGGGTGCAGTTTTTAGAATGGTGTCACTTTGGGGTATTTTCTGTCATAAAGGCCCCTCAAAGTCACTTCAAATAAGATGTGGTCCCTAAAAAAATGTTTTTGTAAATTTTGTTGGAAAAATGAGAAATCTCTGGTCAACTTTTAACCCTTATAGCTTCTTAGCAAAAAAAAAAATTGGTTCCAAAATTGTGCTGATGTAAAGTAGACATGTGGGAAATGTTATTTATTAACTATTTTGTGTGACATATCTCTCTGATTTAAGGGCATGAAAATTCAAAGTTTGAAAATTGCAAAATTGTAAAAAATTTTGCCAAATTTCCAATTTTTTCACAAATAAACGCAAGTGATATCGAAGAAATTTTACCACTATCATGAAGTACAATATGTCATGAAAAAACAATCTCAGAATCAGGGGAATCCGTTGAAGCGTTCCAGAGTAATTACTTCATAAAGTGACAGTGGTCGGAATTGAAAAAATTGGCCTGGTCATGAAGGCAAAAACAGGCTCTGGCGTGAAGTGGTTAAAATATTTACAGGGGGGGGGGACCAAACTCAAATACAATGAAAGAGGCAAAATGACCATTTTTATAATTAATACTTTACCCTCCATCGTTAATTTTCTCATATTCCACATACATATTTTCGTATTCACTTTCTGAGCTACCGCCTCCCAGTTATTTAGACCATTATTGGATTCACAGAAAGAAACACCTAAAATATTAATAGATTCAGTTATTGGAATAAAAACATCATGTAAAATCATCTCCTCAATATTTAAAATACTACTCTTATTAAAATTAACCTTAAAATCAGAAGCTGTACAAAAGGATTGGATCTGTTTGAGTGAATTTTGTAGTGATGGTGCATCTCGGCAAAGGACCGCCACATCGTCCATGTAACCCACCACTTTTGCTTCTGTTCCTTTGCTTCCAGGGAGAGGGATACCACATATTTGTCTATCTCTGCGTATTGCACATAAAAGAGGCTCAAGAGCACAAATAAAAAGTAGTGGGGACAGGGGACACCCCTGTTTTACCCCTGATTTAAAAAAAAAACATCTTGTGTCTCAAAACCATTTACTAAAATCTTACTTGTGCAGTCCTTATAAAACGTTTTAAGAGATAATAAAAACCTTTCTGGTACGCCCATTTTTTCTAAAACCTTAAAAAGATAAAAATGAGAAATCTGATCAAAATCTTTTTCAAAGTCAATTGATAAAATTGCCATCTTCCCTTTTCTGCTTTTAATGTCTTCAATACAGTCTTTAACAAGGTTTAGATTGTCCCAGATACTGCGCTCAGGCACACCACATACTTGGTTTGAGTGGATTATTTTTCCTATAATTTTTTTAAGGCAGTTTGCACAAATTTTTGCCATTATTTTATGGTCACTGTTTAGTAGGGTTATAGGTCTCCAGTTTTTTAAGTCTGTCTTATCACCTTTCTTATATAATAATGAGACCTCCCCTTTTTTCAAGGATTTTAATAAAACCTTATCATTAAAAACTTCAGTAAAAACATAAAACAGATCCTCTTTTAAAATATCATAAAATTTTACATAAAACTCTATAGGAATACCATCTGATCCAGGGACTTTTCCAATTTTAAAATTTTTTATGGTTTGTAAAATTTCTTCTTCTGTTATATCTTGTGATAAAAGCTCTTGGGAGGCGGTTTCTAAAACAGATGTTATTTCTTCTAGGGAATTGTGCATTATATTTTCATCTATAGATTTATCATTAAAAAGATTAGAATAGTAACCATGTACCTTTTCCAAAATTGTTCCCATATTTTTCTCTCCTTCTATATCTTCAATTACTGTTTTTTTTTCTCTAAAGCTCTTTCCCTTTTTGTTCTAGTGATTTTGTTATTTCTTCTTTCAGTATTTTAATATCTTTTTCTACTTCTAGACCATTTTCTCTAAATTTATATAAGGTCTGTAACCGGGTATTTAAATTATTATATAATTCTAACTTTTCTTTTGCTTTATATATGCTTTTCTTAATAAAAAAATCTTTTTTTTTTTTTCATTTTATCCCACCAAGCACTTATAGGGACATTTACATCTTTCTTCCTCCTGCAGTTTTTATAAAATTCAATAAAATCCGATAAAATCTTAGAATCATTTAAAAGGGATACATTCATTTTCCAAGTTTTTTTCCCACATTTTTTATTAGCATTAATTTTTACACTAAAAGATAAAAATTTATGATCTGAGAAGATATTATCGTGGGTTTCACATTTATCAGGTAAAATTTGTTCTGAACCGAATATAAAATCTTTTCTTGAACTGCAATTTAAATTGCTCCAGGTAAAGCCGGCTTCTACTGAACTAGTCTTGTTGCATTCTTTATAAATATCAACAAGTCTAAAATCACTTAAAATATTACTTAACATACCGGAAGTTTTGTCATAGTTTCTACTTACGGCTGTAGAGCGCCGACTTTCACCCTTTAAAATACAATTAAAATCACCTGCCAAGATAAAAGGTTCAGAGGTATTAATAAATAATGGTAAAATCTCTAACATGTCAGCCCTTTCATTTTTATCTGGGGACCCATAAAAATTTAAAAATTGCCATTTTACACCATTAACTAATAACATACAACCTGGTAAAATCTCTTGGATAAAATCAATTTGAACATTTCCCTTAAAAAGTAAAGCTATCCCTGCTGATCCGGTAACATTTGACCTGGACCACACTGATGGGCCACATTTCCAATCCTCCTTATATTTTTTGTAGGATACTGTGTGCGGGATATTGCATTCCTGTAAAAAGAAGATGGAAGCCATAAGACAAGTTAAAAAATTAAACAATGTAACTCTTCTGGTTTTTGATTTTGGACCCCTCACATTGAGGGAAATGCCCTTAAGTTCTGCCATTGGAAGAAAGTAAAAAAAATTATATAAAACAGAAATACAGAACTTACTTCCTATCCGCTGAACCGGCCAGATCACTTACGCTCGAGTTACTTCCCTCGTCCGAATTTATCGTAAGTAAGGACTCCAAGGAGGAGGAACTTGACTCACCAAGACAATGACCCAACCCCACACGTGAGTAGCTTGGGAGACAACTAACCGGAACAGCACCCTGGGTCTCCATGGGCTGACCGTTCAGATCCTCATCAGGTGGGTCCCCAGGTGGCTCCCCTGCACCCAGGGGAGGCCGACACAGAGGGGAAGGTTGCGCACAAGGCAATGTCTCCAAGCTCACGGAGCTGGCAAGGCCCGGCTCCCCACCAGAGTCAGCAGGGTCCGGGACCTTTGGGGGACTGGCGTCCACCTCCCCGCCAGGAGATGTGTCCATCCAATCCCCATCAGCCGCTCCATTCGAACCATCTTTCTTCCCTCTTTTCTTTCTATGGGGACCCACCTTAGTCCAGTCAGCCTCAGACTCAGGCCCATGAAACCCAGTTTTTGCCTCGGGCTCGGTGTCAACCTTCTGCCGGTCTCTTTTGGTTTTACCGATCAGGCCCTTTTGTTCCTATTCTGCCTTTCTTTTGGCCTCCCTGTTGTCTTGGTGCCAGCTTTTCCTCACTGCTTGGGAGTTACCCTTCATTACCTCTGAGCTTTCCTCATCACTCGAATCACCTTCTTTGCTCGCTGAGGCTCCAGGTTGTTGTTCCTCCTCCTGAGGGGTGGTCTGACCTGTTGGTTCATTTTCGGATGTCCTGGCCTTTCTCTTCCGTCTCTGTTCAGCCTCCCAGAACCTATGTGGGCATGAAAAATAAAAATGACCAGGTTTTTGGCAGAAATTACATTTTTTATCTTGTGGACATTCTTTGGTATCATGTTCCGTACTAGCACAGTTTCTACAGGTTACCTCACAGTCATCCTTAAAATGGCCATATTTTCCACAGTTTCTACAAAAGGGTGGCATACCTGAAAAAAATAAATCTCCATTTGAGGAACCTATTTTAAAACGTGCAGGAGGGAGTTTCACACCACCTGGGTAATTAGTATCTCTTTCGCATGTTACTAGAAATTTCCATTTAGATGTCCATATGTGAAACTCATTTTACACTTTTAAAATACATTGCAAGAAAACATGTTAGTTCCACTGAAGTAACGAAAGGTGAAAACACTTTAAGGATTACCATCTTTACCTCATCCAGGACGTGCTCGATAACTTGTATTCCTTTTAGAATAGGATTGCTTCTTGCCTTTCTGGCTCTTACCAGGACATCCTGAAAAATACCTTCCCCGGTGAAGGTGATGTCATAATCGCCACGCTTCGGATAATCCTGGATAGAGAGAATCTTGTTCCTCTGCACATGAAAGAACCCTTCAAGCACGTCCTGGACTACATACCGCAATTTCCTTTCGTCAGTTCCATCCTCTGTAAAATGAATACAGATAGTGTTTTTAAGCCTCGCATAGTGAGGCACGAGGTTGGGGTCAACCTCTATGGTAGCGCAACAAGAAGAAGCAAATCGCCAACCGCTTGCAATCTGCGCCTTCCAGAGTTCTGTAAACAAAACACTTGAGAGGCTGGGGGGGATCGCAACCCGTTACCCTGGGACTAAGCCCTCTCCCAATAGCAGCAGGCAGGGGAGCCCACCGAAGTGGGCCACTCTGCAAGGCCGAGGAGAGGGGTACCCGAGTACCTTCTGGACCACAGTCGCCTGTACAAGACACTTGACCGCAGCCAAAAGGCCGGGAAGCGATAACCTGAATTGGTTTCGGACTAGTGTGTCACCCTCGGATCCTGAAAAGTCCATTTGTGGAGATGGGCACCAGGACTCCCGTTAAGAAGACATGTTGTCAACTTCTAGATCCCTTACATGCCTCCACTTTTCGGCTTGCTGCTGCTGCAATCCACGCGTTTTAGATCTTCATAACTCCACCTATTTTAACACACCACCCTCACCCCCTGCTGTTCCCACCCGCCTCAACACCAGAGGGAGGGAGGAGAACCAATTAAGGGAAAAAAAACGAGCCGCCGTGTACCCTTAGCAAGAGTGTTGCTGATTACTTACCTGCTGCTTCTGGTTGTTCAGCAGACTAAACATGGCTGCCGTGCACAGCCAGATAAGGGTCAGAGCCTATTGTGACACACGCACTGTTCCATTGCCACATTCCATCTACTGCAGGCAGGACACCAGGCTGGCTGAACACCACTAAGAAGCTCACAGAGACAGCCATAAGCAGCATTTTAAAAGAACGCCACAGGCCAAACTTTTTTGGTTATTTTTTATAATCTGCAGGCATTAAATTAAAGAAGTCAATGCTCCACCAAAGGGAGACAACATTTCAGAAAAGTCATTGTAGCAAGCCAAAAAAGAAATTTTAAGCGCAGGGTAACAAGCACACCTACCTGTTGGCTCAGGTGAGTTTAAACGGTTGCAGTTGATAACAAGGGCATTTGCTAAATAGATGGTGTGTGTGCAACAATATACTAAAAGGACAACTATATTGTGCAGCCTGTCTCACCACCTGTAGTTAGGTGAAAACTCCAAAATCCTTGCCTAATATGGCTGTTTATCCAAAAGGAAGGAAAGAGGGGATAGCTAGATAGATAGCATTGCGTTACAGTACAATGCAATGCAATGCAGTACAATACAATGCAGAGTTGCTAAAGTTGAACCAAAACGAGTTTGTCATCTGGCTTCTGCAACTTTTAACATGAAAAATCCAATGAGGGGAAGAAAAGCAAAGCCAAAAAGTCCACCCAAAAATCCGACAAACAAGCAAAATCAACAAAATGCATTGAATTCAATTCTTTCTGATTTTAGAAACTGCATTAAAAAGGGGTGCACCGGTCCTGGAAATAGTGCAATACCAGGTCAATGCGTGGAGTAAACAGAGCAAGCTCTTTTTCCATCTCCCTGTTCTAAAAATCCATTTAATATATGGTCCCCAGATAGGGGACGTATCAGATATTAAACTGATAAGAACAGATTTTTGATTGAAGCTGCATCCAAGGCACTGAAAAATGTGACCGAAGTCACACCAAAACAGCATACGAGGCAAGGATTCATGTGGACCCTTCCTGGAGGAGAGGCTGCCCAATAAACCATCCCCATCCCTCCGAGCCAGAAGGCCACAGCGAGGGTCAGGGATCTCCGATGCTCTCCTTAGCCGAAGCCGGAGAAGAGCCATTTTTTTTTGTTTTTTGTTTTTTTTAAACCACTCAGGTTTAGATAAAAGCAAACAGTAAACCAGACTTCGTCATAAGTAATACTGCTACTTCATAAACATCATTGTAGTTTCTTTATTAAAGTATTATTCAACAAAAATACATCCAAGTAAACTTATACCAGAGAAAGTTCCAGAAAAAGAACTCAACGGTATTTAACCATATCCTGCCACTTAAGGTATTTCCACACACCTTCAGAATCTGTTCCACCACCACCTTCTCTTGTATCCCACAAATAGATTACATATAGTCTTGCTAAGATCAACCTAATACAATCATTTACTGTTAAATTTACCCTTTTAAACACACACAAATTTCTCACATCCCACAAGCTCTCCTGCACACACACCACAATAAACCACATCATCCTTTCTAGGCCGCGACGACTAGCACCAAACCCAAACATAGCTACTCTCCAATCAATATACTTCACACCAGCAACCCCTTTACACAGTCCACCCACCCCTTTCCACACATCACACGCAAAATTACAATCCCACATAAGGTGCCTCACCGTCTCATTCACTCCACAACCATCCCTTGGACATACTGCAGATCTTATGAGATCTCTTTTCTTCTGAAAATCCCTCACTGGCAAAATATTATGAAGGCCCATCCATACTATATCTCGCTGTCTATTCGACACACCTTGAATACTTAACTTCTTCCATACCCGCGCAACTTCCTTAGAACGCAATCCCACCACATTACTCTCACACTCATTCACACACATCTTCCCCATCACCTTCTTAACCAATGTAAAGTCTTTTATTTCAACTGCTAACAAATCATTCTTCCTCACAAACTTCTCAATCAAACCATACCACTCAGGACACTTAAACGCAAAAGGCACATTCTTATCACGCTTCACCCAATTCAGACCATACAGCATCCATCCAGCCAAATACTTACACATAAATGCCCCTTTATTATTCTTCCCAATCAAAATGACCGTAGTCTTAATAAAATGCAATGTTAGAAACACTTCAATATTCGGGAACTTCAGTCCCCCATGCAAATATTGCTTAAACAAAATCTCCCTCTTAAGTCTTTCCATCCTACTGCCCCAAAAAAACACAAAAATTAGTTTCTCCACTTTTTTAATTTTCCTATAGGGCACTGGAAAGATACCAGAAAGGTAAAGCAAAATAGGGAGAATAACAGCCTTAATAATAAGAACCTTCCCTACCAAAGACAAAGAACGTAACTTCCAAAAATTCATCTTCTGCAAAATCCGCTCACCACATTCATCCCAACTCTCATAACCTTTCAAATCATCATTAAAAAACTCCCAACACTTTAATTGCACCATCCACACCAGCCACACCATCCTATTGTCACCAAAACATTTAAACATGCGTTTGTTCCAATTCACGCGAAACGCTGACGCGCCACAAAAAAATTCAACAACAATTTTACTCTCTCCATAGAGGCCACACTCTCACTCACCACTACCACATTATCCATATATCCTAAGACTTTCACAGTCATACACAGCAGTGGCTCAATCACACACACAAATAATACCGGTGACATTGGGCAACCTTGCCTCACACCAGACCTAATACACACTTTCTCACTCAAAAACCCATTCACCAGAAATTCACTCACCACCTTCCCATACAATCCTCTCACGGCACGCATAAATTTCTCCGGAAAACCCATTCTACGCAAAACCTCAAATAGGAACACATGAGACACACGATCAAACGCCTTTTCAAAGTCAACAGCCATCACCATACACTTCTGCTTTCTTACTTTACAATCCCACAACACATCTCTTAAAACACACAGATTATCCGTCATACATCTACCAGGCACTGCACACACTTGATCTTTATCAATCACATCAGCTATAACCACACGCATCCGACACGCCAAAATTGTACTGAATACCTTATAATCGGCGTTCAGAAGGGCAATTGGCCTCCAATTACTCAAAACCCTTTTATCCCCTTTATTATGGATTAAGACCACCACTCCCTCCTTCATTGAACCCGCAAGCATCCCATTCTCCCACATAAACTGACACACCTTCACTAAATCCATACTCATCACTTCCCACATCATAACATATAGCTCCACAGGCAAACCATCCTTCCCACGCATCACATTCTTCCTTGCACCAAACATCGCTTTCTTAACTTCTTCCTCAATCACTGCCTCACATAGACCTCCATCCTCATCCACCTTACAATCCAAAGTCTTAAGCACTTCTTCTTTCAAACTCTCATCCACCCACTTACTGCCAAACAACTCAGCATAAAAGGCGACCACTTCCTTCATTACATCCTTCCCACTCACACAAACACCATCCACATCAAAAATCTCCTCCATATCCTCCTTCTTACCATTTATTTTTTTAAAGAAATATCTTGAACACTTTTCATCTTTATCAAGATGGACCACCTTAGACCTAAAAATTATTTCCCTTCCCTTCCTCTCCAAAGTCCTCTTCAAATCCTCTCTCGCACTTCTTAACAAATCATCCACATCCACACCTACAGTGTCCATTTTAGGACATGATCAGATATCAAAATCAAACATCAGAATGATGTCAGTTTGAGGCTAAATACCCTGTCTGAGAACTGATTCTGACAAGTGATTTTGACAAGTGATTCTGAGTGATTCTGAAGAATGATTTTGACGAGTGATTTTGACGAGTGATTTTGACGAGTGATTCTGACGAGCGATTTTGACGAATGATTCTGACGAGTGATTCTGACGAAGGAATCTGACGAAGGAATCTGACGAAGGAATCTGACGAGCGATTCTGACGAGCTATTTTGACGAGCGATTCTGACGAGCGATTTTGACGAGTGATTCTGACGAGTGATTCTGACGAGTGATTGTGACGAATGATTCTGACGAGTGATTTTGACGACTGATTGTGACGAATGATTCTGACGAGTGATTGTGACGAATGATTCTGACGAATGATTCTGACGAGTGATTGTGACTAGTGTTGAGCCACCCCCGTAGTGTTCGAGTTCGGTTCGGTTCGTCGAACACCCGTGTGTTCGCCGAACTGTTCGTCGAACTGTTCGTCGAACACCTTTGAACACCGTTAAAACCAATGGCAGGCAAACAAAAACACATAGAAACACATAGAAAACACCTTCAAAGGTGTCCAAAAGCTGACAAACTGCTCAGAAGACACAACTAACACATGGAAAAGTGACAAGTACATATAGTCATGCGAAAAGAAAAGAGGTGGAGGAGTAAAAGGAAGGGGAGACACAAATATAGGCATGTCATGCCCTTCTAAAATCCAAAAAGTGAGAAGCCGACACGTTCAGTCCGCTCCTGCCCGTGCCACCTCCGTGTCGCCGGGTTTGTGCCAGAGCCGCAGTGAACCCTGACGGCCAGCCCCCCTCTCCCAATACTGGTGCCTGTCCGCTGGTGGGTCGAGCGAGCCCCCCTGTGGTGGAGGCAGCTCTAAGCTTTTTAATTTAAATTGTCTCTCTAATTTGAATGAATACACTTTAAATCCATTTACAAGGATCTATTGGAGGGCAAGTCTCATGCCAGCAGCCGCGTAATTCCAGCTCCAGTAGCGTCCACTAAAGCTGCTGCAGTTAAAAAGCTTTTATAAGGATCGAGCTCGGCTGTCCACCGCAAGGCATCCTACTGCCAGTCCCAGCCCCTATGCCTTGGGGTGCCTCCTGATGCTCTTCACTGAGTATCCCGTGGTCCCGAAGCATTTCCTTTGAAAAAATTAAGTGTCCAAACTACAGGTGGTGTAGCTTGCTTAACAGCCGGGATAATCCGCTGACTAGCAGACACTGCTACTAGGCACAAAGTATTTCCTGGGCTAGATGCAGTTAAAAATTTGTAATTAGATACTCTCGTTGGATGCTGAGAAAGCATTCCATAGAGTCTCCTGGCACGCCATATATGATTCTCTTAAAAAGCTTGGGGTAGGGGTCTAGGGGACCCTTTTATAGCCAAAATCACGGCCCTGTATCACAATACGTCACCTAGGCTGAAGATAAATGGAACTGTAGCACCCTGAGGGCTCGGTTGCTACAGAGGTATTGCACCTCACCCAGAGGTGTGATATCTCACTCTCAGGTAAGGATGGAGTGTGGATCAGGACCCGACACCTGCATGCATTACACCACATTGCCGTGGGGCAGGGCGACCAATATGCCTCTGAGATGGGCACGACAGTCCCTGTCCCTGGCTGGAGTGGGGGGAGGGAACACTGAGGAGGGGGAACCCTGTAGTGCAGGAGCAGGGAGGAAGCAGTTCCTGGGTGCATTGAGAAGGGAGTATAAAAGGTGGGCACCATCTTAGTTCAGTGCAGAGAAGTCTGAGCAGAAGTGGCAGGGAGCAGGGGCTCTGCATGAGCTCTGCTCCGGAGGCGGGCCTAGTAACAGAGGCCCAGGCCTGGAAGAGGGAGAAGGAAGGAAGAGGAGCGGAGAAGGCTCCAGGAACGAGGAATGAAGGGATCCCAGGGGTGCGGACGGGCGAGTCGCCACCGCACGCTCGAATCCACCTGCGTGGAGGGGTCAGGCCAAAGGGGGAGACCGGTCCCCGAAACTAGTGGAGACAGGAAACGACCCTCAGCTAGAAACCGGAGGCTGTGACATTTTATGTGGCGCAGCCCCTCGCTACACCCGCTAGGAAGGCACCACATAGGGTCAGGGAAACTGGCGCCAAGTTTACCAAGAGGAGGCCCGAGGCAGATGGACAGAAGGGTTGGTAAGAAAGGCCAGACAAAGGACACACAAAGGGGGTCCTGTGAAGCGCTCCAAAGTTATCTGGGAGTTGTCTGAGCCCCTCACCTGGTGAGCACAGTACGACGTGGGCAGCCGTTACCTGCAGACGTGGTCTGGATAATAAGAACTGTGAGTAAAGGCCCTGGACTGCATCACTGACTCCGTGTCGTTACTGCTGCTGCCCTGCACCATCACCCCCATCCTCCGCATACACTGCCCTGAGGCTATACTCCTCCCGTGGGGAGTTATGCAACGCTCTGCTGCACCCACAACACCAGCCTCAGCGGTCTGCCCTGCAGCGGCGGTTCACTCTGACCGCAATCCACAGGTGGCGTAGTCGGACATTTAAACATCAAAACCACATAAATAGTTCCGCCACTGGTTTGACCACCCTGAGCCACGGAACCGGGTCGCCGCCACGAAGACTACAACCACCAGCATCCACCAAAAAGGGTCCGGCTCCGGGTGTCCCAAGGCCCAGGGGGTGCATCAGAACATTTTCATCACCTTTCACAATCACCAATGGGACAAGGCAGGGATGTCCTCTGTCCCCTCTCTTATACATCCTAGTGACGGAGCACCTGCTCTCATCAATTCGCCATAACCCCAATATTAGGTGGATTGAGGTGGGAGGCACCGAGTACAAGTGCTCTCTATTTGCTGATGATGTCCTAGTATATATCACTCAATCACATATATCCATCCATGCTGTTATGGCTGAAATAGATCACTTTGTTACATGGTCAAATTTTAAAATCAATGCAGCGAAGTCTGAGGCCCTCGATGTCTCCCTCCCCAAATCCATATAGGATTCCATCCAGTCCAACTTTCCCTTTGCCTGGCCCTCACAGGGTATCAAATACTTAGGAATTCCTATTCATAGAGACCTCTCCCATCTATGTTATCTTAATTTTGGGCCCTTTATTGAACAACTCCATACAGACCACGGTTGGCAAGTTAGAACTGTAAGATTCACTACGTGAACCACTGGTGTTTTGTGGAAAAGCACATGTACACTGTGTTCCAAATTATTATGCAAAAAGTGTTTAGGAGTGATAAGGGAAGAATTTGTTTGTTTGTCAGTTAAACTCATTGATGGTGATGTGTGTCAGGGCTCTTTATATCACTGTAAGCAATTGCAGACACCTGTGCTAATTAGTTTGGCAGGTGTGTCCAATGAAAGGCAAGACTACTTAAGAAGGCTGTCTCACATTATTAAGCAAAAGGATGTGTCGGCTGCTGAGAAGCAACAAATTGTGGAGTGTTTAGGTCAAGGCATGACTACAATGAACATTGTGCGATGATCAGGATGAAGTGTCTTGGCAATCAAGAAGTATGTAGCTGATTCACAGTACACACATGTGCGTGCTGATAAGGGCAAATTGAGGACTCTTTCCTACAGGCAATTACTTCAGGTTAAAAGAGCAGCGGCAAAAAAGCCTTGTCATAGCAGCAGACAAGTTTTTGAAGCTGCTGGTGCCTCCAACGTCCCCCGAACAACAAGATGCAGGGTCCTTCAGAGGTTTGCAGCTGTGCATACGCCATCCTGTCGACCTCCTCTATCCACTTCACACAAGCAGAAACGGCTCCAGTGGGCTAAACATTACATGAAGACTGATTTCAAAACTGTTTTGTTCACGGATGAGTGCCGTGCAGCGCTCGATGGTCCAGATGGATGGAGTGGAGGATGGCTGGTTGATGGACACCCCACGCAAACACGGCTACAGCGCCAACAAGGAGGAGGTGGAGTAATGTTTTGGGCTGGAATCATGGGGAGAGAGATTGGTGGCCCCTTTAGGATCCCTGAAGGCGCTAAAGATGAACTCCATAATGTATGTGGATTTTCTCAAACAGCACTTCCTGCCATGGTTCAAGAAGAAGAACCGTGTATTTCACAGCAAGATCATTTTTTTGCATGATAATGCACCATCTCATGCTGCACATAAAACATTTGCATCTCTGGCTGATATGGGCATAAAAGGGGACAAACTTATGGTGTGACCCCCATGCTCCCCTGACCTCTACCCCATTCAGAACCTCTGGAGCATCATCAAAAGGAGTGTCTATGATGGCGGGAGGCAGTTCACATCTAAGCAACACCTCTGGGAGGGTATTCTGTCCTCATGCAAAACAATTGAAGCAGAAACGATCCAAAACCTGACAAATTCAATGGACGAGAGAGCTCAGAAGCTCCTTTCGAACAAGGGGTCCTATGTGAAAATGTAACATCACCTAGAATAAAGTTTTGAGTTGAAAACTGTTTGATTTCAGTTTCTAATAACCTGCTAATGCTTATAATTTCAAAAATGACCATTTTTTTGGTCTTTATTAAAATGAAAAGGTTGATCGAAAAGTTTGGGGGATCTAAGAGTGTGGCAACCCAGTAGTCATGATTACTTCGAATTCTGACAATATGAGGGTCATGTTGCAGGTAGTGCAGCAAGAAGGCACTTATGTGTCTTGCGCATCTCGGAGCCCCAAAATTATTTTCCGGGCTAGATGCAGCTAAAAATTATTATTAATTTTAAATCTGGTGGAGCTTAGTATAGATGGCCTAATAGGATCAGTGCTGCACACTGCTACAAAGCCCAAATTATTTTCCAGCCAAGATACAGATAAACATGATTAGTAATTTTAAATCTGGTGGAGCTTATTATAGATGGCCTAATAGAATCAGTGCTGCACACTGCTACAAAGCCCAAATTATTTTCCAGCCAAGATACAGATAAACATGATTAGTAATTTGAAAGCTTAAAACGGTTGGTAGGGTGATTTTAACCAATCATCAAGCTTTTACTCTCCCCAGGATGACACAGGGGTAGAAAAGTCGTTTCGGATCCATGATTTGTTCATCTTTATGAACGTGAGTCTGTCTACATTATCAGTGGAGAGCCGCGTGCGCTTATCTGTCAGCACACCACCAGCAGCGCTGAACACACGTTCAGACAGAACGCTGGCTGCGGGGCATGACAAGATCTCCAAGGCGTAAGTGGCTAGCTCCGGCCATTTATCCAGATTGGAAGCCCAAAAAGAGCAAGGGTCCAGTGACACAGTTATGGCTTCAATGTTTACTTGTAGATACTCCTGTAGCATCGTCTCTAGGCGTTGACTATGTGTCAGACTTCTTGTCTCCTGTGGCCTTGCAAAGGATGGGCTAAAAAAGTGGTGAAATTATTCCGCAAAATTGATGTTACCAGCAGATACTGTGGTTCTGTTACGGTTTGAGTGCTGAACACTTGACGGTCCCACGGTTGGCAAGTTGGAACTGTGAGATTCACTACGTGAACCACTGGTGTTTTGTGGAAAAGCACATGTAAGATTCTGCAACAGTCTCTGCTGATACTCCTGCATGCGTGCATCCCTTTCTATGGCAGGAATAATTTCGGCAAATTTACTTTTGTACCGGGGATCTAACAGTGTGGCAACCCAGTAGTCAGGATTATTTCTAATTCTCACAATTCGAGGGTCATGTTGCAGGTAGTGCAGCAAGAAGGCACTCATGTGTGTTGCGCATCCAGGAGCACCAAGTCCCTGTTGTGTTGGTGGCGAGGTAACAATCATGCTTCCTTCCTCTGTCCTCTCCCCCCAACCTCGCACAACAGAAATGTGATCAAGGTCTCCCTCATCTGATAAGTCTTCCATCAGTTCGTCCTCCACTTCTTCCTGGGCTCCTGCACCTTCCTCACTAGTTTGGCTGCTACCATGCGCCCTGGTAAAACCATCTCTCCCACCCTCACATGCCTGCCGCCTTGGTGCTGCCGACCGTCTGGACCTTGCAGATGTTAGCCCTTCCGCATACAACTCCTCCTCCTCTACTTCCTCCACCTCCTCTTGTGCCACCACCTGACTCCGAATTCTGTTTAACATGTGCTCCAGCATGTAAATCACCGGAATAGTCATGCTTATAATGGCATCGTCAGCACTAAACATCTTCGTCGCCATTTCAAAACTGTGCAGAAGGGTGCATAGGTCCCTGATCTGAGACCACTCCTCCAGCGTGATTTGCCCCACCTCTGGATCTCGTTGGCCCAGGCTATACGTCAGAACGTATTGCACCAGGGCTTGTCGGTGCTGCCACAGTCGCTGCAACATGTGCAGAGTTGAATTCCACCGGGTAGGCACATCGCATTTTAGCCGGTGAAGTGGCAGGCCCAACGACTTCTGTAGAGATGTAAGTCGCTGAGCTGCGGGATGCGAACGGCGGAAGTGAGCACACAGCGACCGTGCCCTCTGCAGAAGGCCATCTAGTCTGGGATAGTGGGCTAAAAATTGCTGGACAACCAGGTTCAACACGTGAGCCATACAAGGCACGTGTGTGACATTGCCCCGGCGAAGGGCCGCACCCAGGTTTGCAGCATTGTCGCACACGGCCTTCCCTGGTTTCAGGTCCAGTGGAGACAACCATTCATGAAATTGGTTCTCCAGAGCTGACCACAACTCCTCAGCTGTGTGACTCACATTTCCCAGACATTTCAAAGTAAAAACCGCCTGATGACGTTGAGCCCTACTGCCAGCATAGTAAGGAGGTGTGCAGGATCCCTTCTGCGCAGTTAGAAAGCTTGTGGCATGACCAGACAGGCTTTGGGTGCAGGTGGAAGACTGAGAGGAGGTTGAGGAGGCAGAAGCAGTGGAGGAACTTTGACATAAAGAGGATTGACGCACAACTCGTGGGGACGGCAAGACTTGGACAGCAGCCCCTTGTCCTGCTGTCACCATAGTTACCCAGTGCCCAGTCAGCGACATGTAACGCCCCTGTCCATGCCTACTCGTCCAAGTGTCTGTGGTGAAATGCACCCTGTCACACACAGAGTTTCTCAAAGAAGCGGTGATGTTGTGTGCGACATGCTGGTGGAGCGCAGGCACACCTTTCTTTGAGAAGTAGTGCCGACTGGGCATCTGGTACTGGGGCACTGCGACGGACATAAGGTCTCGAAAATCCTCTGTGTCCACCAGGCGGAAAGGCAGCATTTCTGTAGCCAAGAGCTTGCAGATGGTGAAATTCAACCTCTTAGCTTTCTCATGGCTAGGAGGAAATAGTCTTTTACTTGTCCACATCTGAGGGACCGAGGGCTGGCTATTGTGCTTAGACGGGGTTGATAAGGGTGTCCCCGGCAAACTGCCGGTCTGTGAGGAAGATGTGTGGCACCCCAGGGGTCTGGTTTTCCACAGTAATGTAATGTTATGTCTGAGAGCAGGTGGGAGGTCCTTTGGTCAGGGATCCTGTGCATGCCACACCTCCTGCCCAGTCTTGGGAGAGGAAGAACTTCCCCTGTATAAACCCTGGGCTGAGGCAGGGTTAGTCAGTCAAGGAGAGTAGAGACAAGAAGCAGCATAGGAAGAAACAGCAGAAGCTCAGTGGGAGCAATACTACTACGAGTCAGGGGCTGGCAGCTGCAGAGCTCGCCCTGACTGAGAAGATTTCTTACCGGACCCGGAGTCCGAGGCTGTGGGGACTAACTCCTACCCAGCAACAGAATCCGTCAGGCAGGGGATTTCAGGTCCTCTGGCCAAGAAGCCCGAAGGCACGGTCACACGCGTGGGACCAGCACCGCCATCGTGGAGCGGAAGCCATTAGAAGGCCCCGAGTCACCGGCCATACGGGTGAGCACCACACGGTACACTCAGGGACGTGGGCTACTTATATCCGCTTCTAGCAAGGTAGCCAGAAGAGTACAGTCAGTTTGGGAGGCCTACAACTCCGCCTGGCCAGGGGAGATCCCATCTGCTCAAGGACTGACCAGGCCCCGTTCGCTAGCAAGTACTCCGGGAGGGTCTATCGTTGTTACCAGTAAAGACCCTGAATTACACCGCACCGTCTCTGAGTGGTTCCTGCTACCCCCATCATCCACGTCGGCTGCCCTGAGGCCATACCCCTCCCGTTGGGGGTTATACCATCCCCGCTGCACCATCCATCCACCGGCCTCAGCGGACTGTCCTGCAGCGGCAGCTCCATAAGCTGCATTCAACGGGTGGCGTAGTCGTACTACATCTACTGCCGTCCAGTTTGACTCCCTGGGCACGGACCGGGTCACCGCCACGAGACTACAACCCTCAACAGATCCGGCTCCGGGTAAGCTCCCGCGTGCGCAACGCAGCGCGACACAGGCCCAGGGGCGCGTCAGATGCAGGCAGACATGTTAGGTTGCCTTGATCCAAAGGTGGTGCTATCGATGTCGGACAGCGCTCAACACCAGCTGGTGTTACCACCTCCAAAGAAAATGATGACCTGCCAATCACGCTGGCTGTTGCGGGTAAAGAGGTGGCAGGTCTGCGCCCCAAAACAGATGTGACTGCTGTCCCCCCAGTCACAGAGGATGAAGAGGCCGCAGATGCACAAGATGGGGCAGACGGTGGTTGGCCCGGCCGGCTAGGCCGCATTGTAGCACACTGAGCTTCCCACTGCAACTTATGCTTCATGTCCATGTGCCGGTTCATGCATGAAGTACTCAAACTATGTATTTTTTGGCCTCTACTTAGCTTTTGCTGACAAATGTTACAGATAACACGAGTTGGGTCATCTTTATCGATCTGAAAAAATGCCCAGGCTATGCAAGGCTTAGCACCCATGCGACCTGAAGAGCCACCACGACTTGTGGTGAGAGGCAGAGTTGTGTTTGAGGATGCAGTTGTTGACGTGCTTCCAGTACTACGTCTCTGTCCAGGAAGGCGCAACCTGACCTCGTCGTCACTAGCATCTTCCTCCACCTCCTCTGCTGACCTCATCTCTTGGCTGACTGTGGGTTGACAGTAAGTGGGATCTCCAACCTCATCATCATCACCCTGTGCGTTATCACACCCGTCGTCCTCAGAGCCAACCTGTTCCTGCCCTGACAAAAAACTAAAGTTGTCGCTCCAATCAGGTATTTGAGTCTCATCATCGTCTTCCTCATTGTCTCCACCAACAGGAGTTACAGTTTGGGAATGAGGGTCTACATTATGGTCAGAACCTTCTGCGTCTGGTCCTGGATCCGACTCATAAAGATTCTGGGCATCAGTGCAGATCATTTCCTCGTCTGGATTCACAGAAGCGCTGGAGTCGACCTCTGATTCCCAGGCTATAGTATGAGTAAACAGCTCTGCAGACTCAACCATCTGTTCTACCTCATACTCAGACGGGCAGCTGTGAGGAAGCAAGTGCAATTGGGGTGACACCTTTGAGGACTGGAATATTTGTGATGTTGAAGTTGATGTGGAGGAGAGCCCACTTAAAGGAGCACTTGATATCCGTTGAAGCACCTGCTGTTTTTGTGCCTCATCTGGAATTTGTAGCGATTGGCGTGGCCGTAAGAAAGGGATCGTATCACATTGTTCGCTAAAAGAAGTAGACATTTTAGTTTGGCTGGAAGATGGTCTTTCTTCTGCAGATGTTACTGTTGCTTTAACACCTACCCCACGGACACAACCTTTTTTCCCCTTCCCAACACGCCTATTCCCCTTTCCACCAGCAGCAGGCCTTTTTCCACTCATTTTGGTGGTTAACTAATTCACAACTCTGGAGTTGTTTGCACAAAAAAACAATGGATGGGAACCGAGCAGAGCTGAGTGGCCAAACTGTGGTATTAGGCCAAAACTATTGGCTGGGTTAGATGGAGAAAAAAATTATATTCGATTTGCAACCTGATGGAGGTCAGTATAGATGGACTAATAGAACAAGTCCCACACACAGCTAGAAGCCCAAATATTTTTTCAGAGGTAGATGCAGAAAAAAAATATATTCAGTTTGCAACCTGATGGAGGTCAGTATAGATGGACTAATAGAGAAAGTCCCACACACTGCTAGAAGCCCAAATATTTTTTCAGAGCTAGATGCAGACAAAAAATTATTTTGAATTTGCAACCTGATGGAGGTCAGTATAGATGGACTAATAGAACAAGTCCCACACACTGCTAGAAGGCCAAATATTTTTTCAGAGCTAGATGCAGAAAAAAATTATATTCAGTTTGCAACCTGATGGAGGTCAGTATAGATGGACTAATAGAACAAGTCCCACACACAGTTAGAAGCCCAAATATTTTTTCAGAGGTAGATGCAGATAAAAATTATTTTTAATTTGCAACCTGATGGAGGTCAGTATAGATGGACTAATAGAGAAAGTCCCACACACTGCTAGAAGGCCAAATATTTTTTCAGAGCTAGATGCAGAAAAAAATTATATTCAGTTTGCAACCTGATGGAGGTCAGTATAGATGGACTAATAGAACAAGTCCCACACACTGCTAGAAGCCCAAATATTTTTTCTGAGCTAGATGCAGAAAAAAATTATATTCAATTTGCAACCTGATGGAGGTCAGTATAGATGGACTAATAGAACAAGTCCCACACACTGCTAGAAGCCCAAATATTTTTTCTGAGCTAGATGCAGAAAAAAATTATATTCAATTTGCAACCTGATGGAGGTCAGTATAGATGGACTAATAGAATGATGCTATGCCCAAAAGATTTTACTTCACTAGGTGCAGTAAAAAAATTGGTATTCTATACACAGGTGGTATATCTTGCAACACAGATAGGCTACTCCACTGACTAACACACTCTGCAATAGGCCAAAAAGGATTAGCTTTGCTAGATTCAGCCAAATGCTGTGAAAAAAACTTGCACAGCACTGGCACAGACCTGCCTGGCAAAAACTGATAGGAACTGATGTAACCTAGTCCTGAAAGGACTGCAATTACAATTAGTCTTTACTCCCACAATCTATTTAAGAGCACAGACCTGCCTGATAAAAGTCGTAGGAAATGCTGTAACCTAGTCCTTAAAAGGACTGCAATCACAACTATTCCCTACTCCCAAGCTATCTGTAGATTTGTGCGAAAATTGGCTTGAAATTAACAAGGTATAGCGCACACAGCAACAGCGGTGCCGTCTAACACGCAGCTGCAGCAGTGAGAAAATGGTGGCGACGGGGAAAATGGCTTGGTCTTATAGGGCAAGGACATGTGACATACACTGCCAATGACACATGCCCTTGCTTGTGTGAAAAACAGCAGTTCGCTCCGTGTGTGCGCTGCTGATAGGCTGACAGACTGCACCTCCCCACTGCAAATGCGGGAAAGAGAAAAAAAAATGGAGATCTTCATTGTTCCTGCAGAGATCCATCCCCTGCCCCTCCCCCCACCCCGCTGTACACTCAAACTGCGTATTAACATTAATTTTCATCATTACTGAGAAAAAATCCAGTTATGATTTTGGTGCACGAACAGTTATCGAACAGCCGAATTTTTCTCAAATCGTTCGTGTTCGCCGACCGGCTCGAACACCGCCCAAAACAGCTCGAATTTGAGATTGGCGAACAGTTCGAGTAGAACAACGCTCATCTCTAACTGTGACGAATGATTCTGACGAGTGATTGTGACGAGCGACTTTTACAACTGAAATAATAAATATAAAAAAAAAAAAGTCGCTGATGGAACTTAAACCCAGAATTCTGTGTCCCAAAGCCAGTGCACTAACCACTGAGCTATAAACTCAGTTGTAATAACCTAGGAGTTCTATTTGGTTATATGATTTTCAGTGCAAACGTCTCTAAAACTCATTGGGACATATGCACAGACTGCAAGCAAGCCACATTCAAATGATGTTTGATTTTGATGTGTGAGTCTGATGTGTGACTTTCTTAAAACATCAGAATCATAATGACTTTTAGTCACCCTGAGTATTTTCATGGTTGATCTCATAAGACAAGAAAAGCCACCAGCTGCCATCATTTAACTGGATAGCGTAATGGTAAGGCATTAGTCTCTGAATCTGCAGTGTCAAAGTTCAAATCCTGATAGGAATAAGATTATTATTATTATTTTTAAATTATGACTATTTAGCACACAAACTACAGGGGTGTTTTAGGGTATGTGCCCACGTAGCGTTTTACAAGCGTATATGCTGCGGAATTTCCGCAGCGTAAACGCTTGTGAAACGCTTGGTAATCCGCCCCCCATGGTCCCCAATGAGAATCCGCAATGTCAATGCCCATGCTGCGGATTTTTCCGCAGCGTTTATGCTGCGCTCAAAAATCCGCAGTATGTCCATTAATTTTGCGGACACGCATGTGGAATTGCCTTGTCAATGCAATAAAAAACGCAAGGCAATTCCGCATGTTCCAAACGCATCATAAACGCACGAAAACCGCTTGCCAAATCCCGCAAGCGTTTTTCCGGGAGAGGACATGCAGAAATGAAGCAGAAATTTTCTGCTTCATTTCTGCAACGTGGGAACATACCCTTACTTTTAATATCTGACATTCTGATTGTCATCCTGATGTGTTAAGAGTTTCAGACACGCTGTCTATATGCATGGTAAATTACATAGCCAAAGTAAATTGGGAGGCAATAATTTACTACATATCTATTTCCAAGTGACTTTATATTTGCATAATTTCTTAAAGGGGTGTAATGATAAAATGTACATAGTACATTTTTATTTCCATCCACCCAAGTACTGGCTGCAAACTCCCAATTTACTTTGGCTATGTAATTTACCATGCAAATAGGGATTTGAACTCTGATACTATAGTTGACGACACTGATACCTTACCATTGCGCTATCCAGTAGTCAAGTGATAGCAACTAGTAGCTTTTCTTGTCTTATGAGATCAACCATGAAAATACTCAGGGTGACTAAAAGTCATTGTGATTCTGATGTTTGAAGAAAGTCACACATCAGACTCACACATCAAAATCAAACATCATTTGAATTTGGCTTGCTTGCAGTCTGTGCATACATTCCAATGAGTTTTAGACAAAAATCACTGAAAATTATATAACCAAATAGAACTCCAAGGTTTTGACAACTAAGTTAATAGCTTAGTGGTTAGTGCACTGTTTTTTGGGACACAGAATTTTGGGTTCAAGTCCCATCAGCGAATAGTTACTTTTTTATTATTATTATTATTATTATTATTACAGTTGTCAAAGTCACTCGTCAGAATTACTCGTCAGAAACACTCATCAGAATCACTCGTCAAAATTATTCATCAGAATCAGTTCTCAGACAGGGTATTTAGCCTCAAACTGACATCATTCTGAGGTTTGATTTTGATATCTGATCATGTCCTAAAATGGACACTGTAAAAATGGACACTGTACCCCTGAGCCCCAGGACAGCATCTCCCTCTGCTTCCTTTCTTATATGACTACCACCTCCTAGTATATGTGGCACTACTGGGATATCGTTCATTAAAGGGATGTCTTTTTGATGACTCGTTGTTCATAGTCACATGAATTCTGCATACAACCACAGGTCGCAGCGGCCCGACAGCAGATTGAACGGTGAAGTCTCCACTTCCAGTGCCTGCGCTGGATCCTGTCGATAGTTAGGTGGCTATGTTTTACATGTCGAGTCCCCTGCCTGACTTTGCTCATGTCCGCCTCCTTGTGGCAGCAGCAATACCAAAGTCATTATGTGAGCCTCAAATAAGTGTGAAATAAGGATTTCACAGTAACAAAAATCAAATCAAAACTTTTTTTTTTGTTAAATGCAAATATAGAATGATTTATTACATGACAGCAGGAAAACTATGTACAAAACTCGGTCATGGGACTGTCACAGCAAGCAAGAAAATCATTGTACGCAGAAGATGGAATACAATATAGGCAATAAAAAAATGCAAATATTAAACTCCAGACTGAGTTAATGTCATGTCACTCTCCATCCTGTTTGTCTGTGTCGGAGGCCACGCACCACATGTCCTTGAAGTCCAAGGTGGCGCCAGTGATCCTCTGAAAGATGTCCCTAATGTCATCGCAGGTCGTCTCGAAGTGAGTGGTGGCATCGTATGATCGAGAGATAAAAATCTGCGAAAAGAGCATTGGAGTTAATAAAGAGGATGTTGCATTAGAAGATCATCTTCGTAGTGCCCTGCCAGGACCTTCTTCATCAAGGACATCGCTACATAACAACTCCTTTAAGTTGGAGTATGGTTATTCCCATTCTTTAGGGCAATCTTGTAGAGGTGATCTACTGCTGTCATTTCGGGAATCTTCAGATCTACCCGTTATCGAGTTTTCAGATACACTTTTCCTACATGGATATTACGTCCCTGGTTTCCCTAGAAATATTAGTGCCTTTCAGATCGCCCCCCCTGAAAATTTAGAACCACACAGTGGCACCAAGTGTTCCCAAAATTATTTGTATCCAGCAAATAGTGCCCCAATGAATAATAGTAGGAACGACATAGAGGGGACATTATTGCATCTGCACCAAATTTTGTGCAAATAGGGACATTTTACTGTATTTACATAACGTCAAATTCCTCAATATGCTACCCCCATTCATTGCACCAATTTTTACAACCAGTGCCAAAAGGCTTAAAAGTTACAAGAAAAAATGTGACATTTCTCATTGTATTTCGACATAAAAGTTGCATATTCTGTAAAGGTCATAATGGACTTTAAAAAAGGCGCGGAGCAAATACTGTTTCAAATGTTGCAATCATTTTTAACTTGCATAAAAAGTTAACATTTGTGCAAAATTTTAAGTTGTACCTTCACCTGTGACATCTGACTGATCAGTCTCCTCATTCCTTTCTAACATTAAGATGTGCACCAATTAATAGGCATAAAGAGTCAAAATTTGCCAAAAATTCTGCATTATCATGTGACATTTCACACATTGATCTCATACTCTTATGCAACACTGTGAACTGTACCGCCGCGTTGAAATAATGTGCTGACTTAATTTGCGCCAAATTTATCATTAAGGTGCGACGTCTTATAAATAAGGAGCAGAAGAGGTGAAGCGAGAACATTAGATCTGGTGCAAAATAGTGCCCCTGACAGATTAGTGCCCGAATAGTGCATCCAAAATAACTGTCAAGCAGAGTCACCAAAACAGTAATAGAACTGCTTTAGGCTATGTTCACACATCATGTTTTTTTCAGCGTTTTTTGATGCTTTTTTATGCAAATTTTCTGCTGCCTTTTGCAGTACCAGCAAAGTCTATGAGATTCCAGAATTCTCTGTTCACACATCATGTTTTCTTTTTGTTCAGGATTTTGTGCTTTGCATGTTTTTTTTTTGGAAAATAGAGCATGTCACTTCTTTCAGCGTTTTTTCACCCATAGGAAGTAATGGGTGGTGAAAACAACGCATCAAAATTTGTTTCAGCGTTTTTGATGCCAAAATAAAATGGGTTCTTTTTTCACAGAACTTTATGTACATGCATAAAAAGAGACAGAAGGACAGTGAAAAAAAACTCTGAAGAAACGCACCAAAAACGCATAAAAAAAAAGCACCAAAACTGCAAGAAAAATCTGCAGCAAACCTCCCTTGAGAGATCAGGCTTTGCTGCGGATTTGTGAGGCAAAAAAAACATGATGTGTGAACATAGCCTTACAGTGTCCCTAATAATAACTGTGCCAGCTAGAATACCCACAACTATAATAGTGTCCTTAAAGGCAACTGTGCCAGTGTCTCCTATAATTCCACCAATAGGGATAATTCTTCCTCAGAGTGCCCCCATAGTAATATTGCTCCTCCATAGTCCCCTCTTAGTAATAGTGCCGCCATAGTAATGATCCTCCATAGACCCCTCATAGTAATAGTGGCCCCATAGAAATAATGACCCTCCATAGTCCCCTCTTAGTAATAGTGCCCCCATAGAAATAATGACCCTCCATAGTCCCCTCTTAGTTATAATGCTCCTCCATAGTCCCCTCTTAGTAATAATGCTCCTCCATAGTCCCCTCTTAGTAATAGTGCCCCCATAGAAATAATGACCCTCCATAGTCCCCTCTTAGTTATAATGCTCCTCCATAGTCCCCTCTTAGTAATAATGCTCCTCCATAGTCCCCTCTTAGTAATAGTGCCCCCATATTAGTAATAATGCTCCTCCGTGGTGCCCTGCTTATTAATATGTGTTACATCTGCCGTCCGTTTGGGGCACAGACGTGTGACTTCGGCCTCATCTCACCTGGTTTTTGGTTCCATCATGTTTCGGGACATACTGGTCACTAATGGACACAAACCTGTGAAAAGAGAAATGAGCTCAGAAAACTAAAGTCACAAAATTTACTGTGAGATTTGGTGATTTTTGTTGTTGCCCCTCTCTGTGCCATGAGGACACAGGAAAACGTGTCTGTGGACATTATAGAGATATGGGTGGAAAATGTAAGGGAATTGCACGAAAAGCGATTCCATAAGATGTAGAAAAGTGCAATCTAATACAGAGCAATTCCCACACGAGGTCATGCGGGGTCTGTATCGTTGCTGTGCACTGAGAATTGATAATACCCCCGATATCCCTGCTATACTCTTGTAGTAATAGGCTGCAATCAACTAAGCAGAAAGTGTAGCTAATTTACACCATTGTGTTCCTGCATGTGATAATAGCAGACACGCTGCACAGATGATGTCTTGGAAGAGTCTTTCTCCCTCTTTTTCTTAAGAAGTGCCAGAATTTTCCTGCAATGTCTTCACAGTTCATCCCAGGAACAGCAGTGACTCATCATCGTTTCCTGAATTCCAGCGAAGTTCTTGGAAATGTTCTGCCCACATGTGTTACAAAAGTAAAATAAGAATCTCAAGGTTACATGAGATTAGAAAAGAATGCTTGATTTGTTTTGTGAAACAGCGCCCCCTCATGAGCAGAGGCAGAGTTTGGGATTGCCGCAGCGCAGCCCCTTTTTAATTAACAGCTTGGCTCCAATTTCCCAAAATATGTAAAAAAAAAAGAAAAGACAACTTTTTTTTGCTTTTGAAAGGAATTTGACTCCATTGATCTCTAAGAAAAGGTGCAATGTGTAACCATGTTTCCCATTCTTTATTGCAAGAAGCCTCCATATATTCACTGAACAGATGACACATACTAAATCAACGAGGGTCCAATCGCTAGACCCCCAATAGCCACCTGCCTGTGATAAATGGTTTAGGTTGGAATACCCCTTTAATCAGTGCATTAAAAAAATGCTGCAACTTTCTACCATACTCTCAGCTTCAATTCCTTTCCATTTAAAAGATCTTTGCTGTCAGTGAATGCAAAACTTGCCCAGATTTACTAGACAGCCTGAAAATGCACCAAATTTATCCCTGTGCCTCAAAGCAGGAATTAAAATATGGCGCATCTATGGTCTAACTTCACTCATCTCTTGACTTACTTTCTACCATGTTTTTGCATCTCAATTTTGCTACATGTTGTTGCATGTAAGTCACATCCCTTTAAATATGGACAATTAAAAAAAATATACAAATTGCTCTAAAACGAATTGCAGCAATTTACATCAAAATTAGTCAACAAATTAGTAAATTTGATTGATTATTCTTTCCATTCACCTGTATAGATCTCCTACTTGTCAAAGCGGAGAGTTTGCTACAATTGTAGCCAGCCTCGACAAGTTAAACAGTATGGATTCCAGACTTGGGGTACATTCACACTTAGAGTTTTTCATACTTTTTATTCTACAGGAAAACCACAGTGTATATTCTGTGCATTTTTTATTTTTTTAATATATGTATTTAAATGGATAAAAAACGTAGCAAAAACGCTAAAAGAATTGATATTGTGCAGTTTTAAAAAAAATAATGCACCAAAGCTCAAAGAATGCAACTGCGTAGAGGATTGTATGGGCTGGATACGATGTATCAATCTCCCCTCGATACATTGCTCACACTCACTTCTGATCCACAGGCTCCAGGAGATCCAGGGCCGGAAGGATCTCACTCTCCGGATTCTCGCTTTCTACCGTCGTGCTAATAATTGCCACATATTTCCCATCTGATGCCACACGGTGCGAGCAGGAGACCATGCACACGTAGATGTCTGAGCAGAGGAGATACAGGACCGATCATCATAGCTTATAATAAGACATGTCTGATAGCTGGCGCTAAATAAACATAATAATGAGCGATTTTGGGGAAAAAAAAAAACTTTTGCAACCATTATTTCTCCAATAAAATATGAGGCGCTTTTACAAATTTTCTACTGGTTTTAGGTATACAGCTCCCATGCAGACCTAAACGTCATAGGGTTGCACATACTGTATATGTTTTATTTCTGCAGTCGTGCTGCAAAAGCAAATATACCCTTTGAAGGGACGGCACTGGATTAGAAAAACATGGCTGCTGTCTTCCAGTGATAGTGATACAGACTGTGTCTGGTATTCCCTATAAACTGCAATAGAGCAAAGCTGCAATCCCAAACACGACCTATGGGCAAGAGTGTCTGACCTGATTTTCTGTTGACTTGAGTCTGGGGAATAATGATTTGGCAAGAGGTGCATTCATTGGTGTTCCTGATGGGATGGCTGAGGATGCAGATGACTCTTATCACCTGTCCAACTTTCTTCACTTGGCCGGGAACATAACTGGGGTCACAAATTAACTGTTTACAGTGCGCGACCTGGAATGTAAGAGACAAGGAGGGGGTTATATGGAGTAAATTATATATACTGACTCATCTCATTATCATCACAGGCAGGACTACACTGACAGGTGTCACATGTATGTATGTATATATATATATATTAGATGGTGGCCCGATTCTAACGCATCGTGTATTCTAGAATATGTATGCGGCCGACCGGGCACAATCAGCAGAGCGGTGTTTAAATTTGGCGACTATATCGCTGATTGGTCGCATTCGCCGGCCGTGACCAATCAGCAGAGCGGGGTTTAAATTTGGCGCCAATACTGCTGATTGGTTGCGGGCGGCGGCCGCGATCAATCAGTGAACCGTGTTCGTGAGGACTGGAGAGCGTGTTTAAATTTGGCGCCAAAATTGCTGATTAGTAGCGACCGCGATCAATCAGCAAAGCGGTGTTTAAATTTGGCGCCAATATCGCTGATTGGTCACGGCCGGCGGTCGCGACTAATCAGCAGAGCGGGGTTTAAATTTGGCGCCAATACTGCTGATTAGTCGCAGCCGGCAACCGCAACCAATCAGCAGAGCGGGGTTTAAATTTGCCGCCCTTATCACTGATTGGTCGCGGCCGGCGGCCTAGAAAGAGGCCTAGTGAAGCCTGGAAGGCAGAAGCTGGATCCCCCTGTGTTTAGGATACCAGTAGCCTTGGAGGGCGAGAGGCCTGGTCCCTGTGTGGGACTCCACTAGCCAGGAAGGCACAGGCTGGATCCCCCGTGTTTGAGATACCAGTAGCCTTTGAAGGCACGAGGCCCAGAGGCCCCATCTGGGAAGCCTTAAAGCCACAGCTGTGGCAGAACCGAGCTGACTGAAGCAGCTACAACCTGGCAAAGGTAAAAACGCTGCTTGATGTGGACATTGATATTGTTACCTTGCTGAAGGCTGTATCTGGAGCCAAGTGGGCATGTCTGTCACTAGAAAGGCTCTGGGATGTTATATGTGTAACATGTCGGCGAGCCACTGAGATGGACTATGTTATGTGCAGTTTATGAGGTGTAATAAACTGCTGTACTACATATTACCGGAAAACGTTGCATGTGTGCTTTAATTGACCCAGTGAAGCGAGTACCCCAGCGTGATGAATAGCACTACCTTACAATAGTTTTGATGCCTTCAGTGTGAATGTATAATTTTTATAGTCATGAAAATACAGAAAAATCTTTAAATGAGAAGGTGTGTCCAAACTTTTGGTCTGTACTGTATATGTATATATATTTATTACAGGATCTGCTACTCATGATAGGTGATGTCGTAGCTCACCTCCTCCTGTACAATGACTGATAACACCTCTATATACAGTCGATAACACAGGATCCATCATTCACAATAGGTGGTGTCACAGCTCACCTCCTCCTCCTCCTGTACAATGACTGATAACACCTCTACATACAGTAGATAACACTGGATGCACAATTCACAATAGGTGATGTCACAGCTCACCTCCCCCCTGCACAACAATCACTGCACAGATCAGAGAGCATGCTCACAACACTCTCCCATAGACCTGAGTGAGTCAGATCCTATCAATTGGTTGACGTCTACAGTCACATCTATAACAGAATCTCACATGGCCGTAGAGCACGGGCAGAGCAAGGAGCAGCGTTCATTTCTCACCTCTCCCTCGGACTTCACGCCCACTACTTTCCCCTTCTCCATTAATATCTCCTCCACAGGTTTATTGAGCATATAAATCCCACCGTACAGAGCGCTCAGCCTAAGGAAGGAGAGCGGAGAGGTCAGTGATGGGATGGGATCATCGTAGGTTTGGTGACTGTAGATGTAAAAGGGCAGTGGCCTCACCTGGCAAAGCCCTGCGGCAGCTCTCCGAGCCCGTAAAGAGGATACAGATAAGGACTTTTGCTGTACTTTGCCAGAGACTCGCAGTAGAGTTTAATTCGGTTTATAGTCTCCAGACATGCTTGGTCCAAGTAGCTGCAGAGAAGAAGCACATTATGTCTTATAATCTTCCAAAAATCCTTATAAAGTGGAAGATTAGCCACCACCACTAAGGGGAGCTTACTACATACAGTCTTGCAATTATGGCCAAATCAATGAAGTAGCCCCTCTTAGTGGTAAAAAATTACATTAACTGTAAAATCAAAGAATTGTCCTTAAAGGGGATCTGTCACTTGCTATAAATACGTCGTTTTTTATACCTTGTCTAAATGCCGCCGTTCACCTGAATCCAGAGATGTTGTTCTTTTGTTCCTACGCCTCTCCATTCCTGAGATATGGCTTTCTCTTCCTGGCCATTTTAGCAAACTGGGTGTGGTCCCCAAGAACACACCCACAGACAAGAGTTTATAACCACGCCCACTTAGATAACAAAACAGATTTACATACCGGGAAGATGGGGCCATATCTCAGGAATGGAGAGGAGCAGGAACAAAAGAAAAACGTCGCCGGATTCAGGAGAACAGCGACGTTTATACCAGGTAACAGAAATACATATTTATGGGGCTAGGATATTAATGACATTTTCTATGGGTTGTTGTAGGTCCGGTACTCTCACAGTCAGCTGTTACCAGGTCTTATAAATCTACTAAAACAGAAATGACAGATCCTCATTAATAAAAATCACCCATTAAGACCCCTTCTACTCACTCATCCGTCCTGTACAATGCCAACGCGTGCCCCGTGAATGCCATCACCTCCGGTCCGAGGTCGAATTTCCTGTAAACCTCACGCATGGTCATTCTCTTGGGATCGATATCCTGATAAGTCTTCACGTCGTGTTCAACGAAATTTAAGACAAATAGTAAAAATTTGCGGAAACGTCTCTTCTCGAACATTCCCATCAAATCTGAAAGCAACAGTAACATGATTAACTATTAACAGTATGTATTCTTAAAGAGGGACTCTACCTTTAAATCACCATCTGACATGTAAAAGAGGAGTCAGAATTAAAGGGGTCCTCTCCTCTTACAGCTTTTCCAATAGGACCTGGATCTGCTCACCAGAGACCAAGGCCTCCTCCTCCGTGCAGGGCACCTTGTGGATCCTCCCAGCTTTATACACGTAGCTTCCATCCACTACCTTAAAATCTATGTATTGGGTGACCTCTGTATACAGCAGCATCTTCACCAGCTGCCCTAAGAGGCAGAAACATCGCAAGATGCAAAGAAGAAAGAGATATTCAGATATTTGTGTTGTAAATATAAGTTAGCTCAGAAACATAAGAGAAACATTAAAAGAGACAAGAATCAACAGCCATCATCTGCTTCTTTTTTTTCCCTACCATTGGCCATGAGAAATTTGGGTACAAGATCAACGTTCCATTCTCTGCCTCTGCCCATTGGTTCTGGTGGACCGATTATATTAAACCTTCGATAAAGCTGAAAAGAAGAGAAAAAGTTACATTACTTACTATATTATTGCCCCCCTATGTAAAAAAAAAATAATATTGACTCCTATGTACAATACTATAACTACTATAATACTGCCCCCATTGTACTGGAATATAACTACTATAATACTGCCCCCTATGTACAAGAATATAACTACTATAATACTGCTCCTATGGACAAGAATATAACTACTATAATACTACCCCTTATATACAAGAATATAACTACTATAATACTGCTCCGATGGACAAGAATATAACTACTATAATACTGCCCCCTATGTACAAGAATATAACTACTGTAATACTGCTCCTATGTACAAGAATATAACTACTATAATACTGTCCCTATGTACAAGAATATAACTACTATAATACTGCCCCCTATGTATAAGAATATAACTACTATAATACTGCCCCCTATGTACAAGAATATAACTACTATAATACTGTCCCTATGTACAAGAATATAACTACTATAATATTGCCCCCTATGTACAAGAATATAACTACTATAATACTGCTCCTATGGACAAGAATATAACTACTATAATACTACCCCTTATATACAAGAATATAACTACTATAATACTGCTCCGATGGACAAGAATATAACTACTATAATACTGCCCCCTATGTACAAGAATATAACTACTGTAATACTGCTCCTATGTACAAGAATATAACTACTATAATACTGTCCCTATGTACAAGAATATAACTACTATAATACTGCCCCCTATGTATAAGAATATAACTACTATAATACTGCCCCCTATGTACAAGAATATAACTACTATAATACTGTCCCTATGTACAAGAATATAACTACTATAATATTGCCCCCTATGTATAAGAATATAAATACTATAATACTGCCCCTATATACAAGAATATAACTACTATAATACCGCTCCTATGTACAAGAATATAACTACTATAATACTGCTCCTATGTACAAGAATATAACTACTGTAATACTGCTCTGTATGTACAAGAATATAACTACTATAATACTGCTCCTATGTACAAGAATATAACTACTATAATACTGCTCCTATGTACAAGAATATAACTACTGTAATACTGCTCTGTATGTACAAGAATATAACTACTATAATACTGCCCCTATGTACAAGAATATAACTACTATAATACTGCTCCTATGTACAAGAATATAACTACTATAATACTGCTCCTATGTACAAGAATTTAACTACTATAATACTGCCCCCTATGTACAAGAATATAACTACTATAAGGCTATATGCCCACGTAGCAGATTTGATGCAGAGCGTTTTTGCCTCTCTCTGGCAGAAAAAAACGCGTACAGATTTACATGCGTTTTTTCTGCCAGAGAGAAGCGTCTGTTCAGCGTTTTTACATGCGTTTTCGCATGCGTTTTTTCAAGCACTTTTCCAAGCGATTTTGAGCATCACTTGGAAAAGTGCTTGACCATCACTTGGAAAAGTGCTTGACAAGTTGATCACACAATATAAATCCATGCAACCGGCATGGATTTATATTGTGTGAGCAACTTAGATGCTTTAAATGCTGCATCTATAGTAAAAAAAAAAGAATTAAAACTTTAAAAATAAAAAAAAACCTGTATATTCACCTCTCCGGCGGCCCCCGGTCTGCTCTCCGGTCTCCTCCGGTCTGCTCCGGGCCGCGTCTTCTCTCTTCAGTGTCCCGCAGTGTACTGTCAGGACCTGCGGTGACGTCATTTAGTCAGCTGATGGTCACGTGACCATCACCTGACTGCCGACGTCAGCGGTCGCTTGACCATCAGCTGACTAAATGATGTCACCGCAGGTCCTGACAGTACACTGCGGGACACTGAAGAGAGAAGACGTGGCCGGGAGCAGACCGGAGAGCAGACCAGGGGCCGCTGGAGAGGTGAATATACAGGTTTTGTTTATTTTTAACTTTTTTTATTTCTTTTTTTCACCGCGTGGTAGCCGGGATGAAGAGGAGTTGTAGTCTCGTCTTCATCCTAGGTACCACGCGCACCGCGATTACGCTGCAGCGTAATCGCGGTAGAAATGGTCATGCTGCGTTTTGCAAAGCAATGCGAATTCGGCGCGCAAATTAGTGCATCATGTGCACGGCACATACGAATTCACATTGCTTTGCATGGCAGACTGTTTTACAAGCTTTTTCGTGGCCGCAAAAACGCTACGTGGGCACATAGCCTAATACTGCTCCTATTTACCAGAATATAACTATTATAATACTGCTCCTATGTACAAGAATATAACTACTATAATACTGGCCCCTATTTATAAGAATATTATTACTATAATACTGCCCACTATGTACAAGAATATAACTACTATAATACTGCTCCCTATGTACAAGAATATAACTACTATAATACTGCCCCCTATGTACAAGAATATAATTACTATAATACTGCTCCCTATGTACAAGAATATAACTACTATAATACTGCCCCCTATGTACAAGAATATAATTACTATAATACTGCCCACTATGTACAAGAATATAACTACTATAATACTGCCCCCTATGTACAAGAATATAACTACTATAATACTGCTCCCTATGTACAAGAATATAATTACTATAATACTGCCCACTATGTACAAGAATATAACTACTATAATACTGCCCCCTATGTACAAGAATATAACTACTATAATACTGCCCCCTATGTATAAGAATATAACTACTATAATACTGCCCACTATGTACAAGAATATAACTACTATAATACTGCTCCCTATGTACAAGAATATAACTACTATAATACTGCCCCCTATGTACAAGAATATAACTACTATAATACTGTCTAAATATACAAGTATATAACTGCTATAATACCTCTTCCAGGGGTGTGATTGATGCACTTTCTCCTCCATAGTAGTTGTTTTGATCTATGTGTAAAACTTTTTTACCGTTCACAGACATTATCCCAGACAATACACATTCCTAAAAATGAAATAGGAAAGTAAGAGACATTATTATTCTACACCAGTTAGTGGCGACGCTCTTGCATAGGATTCAGTATGGCAGTAAGAACGTATTGTTAGGACAATTATCATTTGATAATTAGATTTAATTAATGAGCATTAAAGGGATTCTCTGGTGAGAACAAGTTATCTTCCCCCAGGATAGCTGATAACTTATTGATCGGTTGCAGTCTGACTGCTGGGACCTGCACCGATCAGCAGCTCTTTTATCCACGTTGGAATGAAGCTGCAGTGCTCCTGCTCCACGCCGCTCCATTCATTCCTTCTGAGTAACAGCCCCATAAAGAATGAATTAATTAGTGGGTCGATAACTTGCTTTATCTTGCAACCCCTGTTTTTGGGTGCTGCATAATATTATGGGCTAAAAAGTGAGGTCCCAATAAAGGCTGGTAGAAGTGGCGCTGTTTAGGTGGCAGCTTCCTCCGCTCTGCAGGATTATTATTTCCTATAACATCCTATTTCTATTCAGGAATTGCTAGTTGAGCCGTCCCCTACTTAATACAGCATCATCATTATGTGCAGAATTTCCCATCCGGCTGCCAATCAGCGCCATTGTTGTTGTGAAGGAAATCAGGCTAATCCCTCGTCCCTGACATGTTAGATTGATATATAAGCCTTGATTGGTGCCGGTGTCCGAAATCCTCCAAGCAGATTACCGGTGACAGCCTCGCTGATCTGCCAGTGATGTCACCGTGCAGGGGTCGTGAGCGTGTGACGGGGGCTGCAGAGTGACAGTGCAGGAAGTATGATACACGACTGATGACAACCGGCACATCATTTCTTGTTTATTCTTAAAGGCATTTTCTTAAGTTTGTCGCTTTCCTTTTCTTTTTTTTTTTTTTTTTTTTTTTTTGCAAAAAATAAAAAATTAAAGCAACACTCCGCTTCACATTTTTGCACAGGGGCCCTTCCCTGTCTGTGTCTGCCACTGGGATAGAGGGTTCCTTTAATTCAGAGCTGAGCTCTATGCGGTGATATGGAAATTATGTATATGATCTAAGTTGGAGAGCCCCTTTAAATTTTGTATAAGGAAAAAGTTTTAAGAAACTTTGGGCCCCAATCATTATTGAATTTGCACCTGATTTTGGTCTTTTGTGCCTTTTGTTTCGGTTTGTATCAAATTCAGCTTGGCATTTACTTCTTTTTGAAGTCTATTTTGTGTTCTCCTGTTATGCTTTGTTGTTTTTTTTGTTTGCCATTGAGGGCAGAGTTTCGGGTTTTCCAGATATTTGTGCCTAATTCATAATTTGCGACTTTTTAAAAAGTTGAAAAGATCTTTTGCAAATATACTCCAGTCACCCCCTTGTGTTTTCATCGATGCCAGAAACTAACTTTGTACTAAAGATTTTTGGGGGAAATTCGTCAACCACGTGCACTAGTTTGATGAATTTGGCACAAGGAAAAAAAAAAAAAAACATCAGCAAATACTACAAGATAGAAAAAAGATAAGTGACTTAAAAAAAAGCCTCAAATTGGTATACAAAGTTTGTGTTTCCATTCCTCGGCTTGTTCAAGGATTTTCTACAATTGTATCCAGTGTGGCAGTCCTATGGGAACCAGACACATCAAAGTTACAAATCTTATGTGATAGTTTGCTACAATGTGTCAGCGCATGAGACCAGGCTATTATGAAAATGTAAAATTGCAGGTTCGTCGCATTTCATCCACCCCAGTGTCTTCCTATTTTTAGCCCCTTTCTTGTGGCATTAGACTCCTGATCACACCCTGCAAGCTTTTATCATTCCTGCTACTTTATAGCAATCAGAATGAGCAGAGTGAAGCATTGTGTACAGCTGAAGAGCTTCTGCAGCAGCTGGGTGATCCATAAGACCCAATCAGATGTTCCCTATATGGCATCACCTATGTCCAAAAACTTTAGAGAATAAGTTGGACAACTTTGCATCATGTAACACTGAGCTCATTATATTGTCTTGTTCCATATATTCTACATGTGATGCCTCATGCACATGGCGGTATTAAGGCCCAATGCACAAAACCGCAACCTGGCATCAATACTGCCCTACGGTACCTCATTATACTTTCAATTTGATAGAAAAGTCAAGAAAAAGATGTAGCAAGTTTTATCACTATTACAGGATATTCCCTCCTTTATCCATATATTTATAGCGCACACTGAGCAGCATACGGCGGCACACATAGTATGGGACTCTTATTTGCTGCCATACATGTGCACTAACATGGCAGAAAAAAAGGCAAAAGCATTCTAATTCCTACATTCATCATTAAAATATTAACATTTCAGATAAAATGACACCATCATTTTGCACCTCGGAGTTCACCTAGAATTTTACTAAACCCAGATCTTATCAATACATGAAAGTGGCTGTATGAATAGTATTTTGGGTCCACTGTGCTGCATCCCAGATACGTGCGCCCGGTATGTCCCAAAATGCCGCTGCTTTCACCAACGATCCATTAGATCCTATGGGGACGTGGATCTCCTACCTTCAGCCCCGTTCCCAGCACAATGACATCATACTCTTCCTCCATGCCGGAGAGATGGGTCTGTTCCTCACATTCGTGGCTACCTGTGGTGGTGCGAGTAACAGTCTGCGGGACTAATCTGATCTGCGAGACGGTGATTAGCCACCAGCTTTCAGACTGTTACTCGGCCCAGTGACCCAAAGCCGGGCCACCTGCCTGTAATCCAGCAGGGGCTGTGCGGGACGGAGCCTGGTGCAAAATGCTGTAACCATATGTAATCATGGCTAATTGCCCCTCACTATTTAATGGGCGGTCTCAACTTCTTAAATAGGGAAAATTGCAAAGTGCTTATAAAGACAAAGAACTTTACAATTTACAGCTGAAACCAGAAGTTTCCATCCACTATATAAAAAGACACATCTGCATGTTTTTCTCAATATCTGACATGAAATCAGAATAAACCTTTCCCATTTTAGGTCAGTTAGGATTACCAGAATTTTTAATATTTGCCAAATGCCAGAATAATGAGAGAGAGAGAATGTTTTAAGGCCTTTTTATGACTTACTGCAAAGTCAGAAGTTCCCATACATGTCATTAGTATTTGGTACCATTGCCCTTACACTGAATGACTTGGGTCACACGTTTGGGATTTCCTTCCACAAGCTTCTCACAATAGTTGGTGGGGATTTGGGCCGATTCCTCCTGACAAAACTGGAGTAACTGATCCAAGGTTGTAGGTCGTCTTGCTCGCACCTGACTTTTCAGCTTTGCCCATAAATTTTCAATAGGATTGAGATCAGGGCTTTGTGATGGCCACTCCAAAACATGGACTTGGTTATCCTCAAGCCACTTTGTTGCCATTTTGGCAGTATGCTTCGGGTCATTGTCCATTTGGAAGAGCCATTTCCACCCAAGCTTTAACTTCCTGGCTGATGTCTTGAGATGTTGCTTCAGTATTGCCACATAATCTTCTTTTCTCATGATGCCATCTATTTTGTGAAGTGCACCAGTCCATCCTGCAGCAAAACAACCCCACAACATGATGCTGCCACCCCCGTGTTTCACAGTTGGGATGGTGTTTTTAGGTTTACAAGCTTCTCCCTTTTTCCTCCAAACGTAACGATTGTCATTATGCCCAGAAAGCTCAATTTTAGTTTCATCAGACCACAGGACATGTCTCCAAAAATTATGGTCTTTGTTCCTGTGTGTATTTGCAAACATTAATCTGGCTTTTTTATGTTTCTTTTGGAGTAAGGGCTTCTTCCTGGCAGAGTGGTCTTTCAGCCCATGTTGATACAGTACTCGTTTCACTGTGGATATTGACACAATCTTACCAGCTTCCACCATCATCTTCACAAGGTCTTTTGCTTTTGTCCTTGGGTTGGTATGCACATGTCGGACTAAAGCACGTTCATCTCTGGGACACAGAACCCATCTTCTTCCTGAGCAGTATGATGGCTGGACATTCCCATCTTGTTTGTACTTGTGTATAATTGTTTATACAGATGAACGAGACATCTTCAGGTATCTTGAAATTGTACCCAAGGATGAGCCAGACTTGTGCAAGTCCACAATTCTCTTCCTGATATCTTGGCTGATTTCTTCAGACTTTCCCATGATGCTACACAAAGAAGCAGTGTGTTTCAGGTGTGTGTTTCAGGTGTGTCTCTAGATGTTGCCAAAAAAACTATTAGAAGCTTCCAAACACATATCATCATATGGGCGGTCCAGAATTATTTAAAGGCATAGTAATCTCAGTGTATGTAAACTTTTGCAGTAAGTAATAAAAATGCCTTAAAACATTCTCTCATTATTCTGGCATTTGACAAATATTAAACATTATGGTAATCCTAAGTGACCTAAAACGGGAAAGGTTTATTCTGATTTCATGTCAGATGTGTCTTTTCATATAGTGTATGTAAACTTCTGGTTTCAACTGTACTTCTTATTAAAAATCCTCTGCGTTCTCAAGAATAGAAGGATGTTACATTTTATAGTTTACGGCTCGTTGCCTCACAGATCGGCCACCTCTGAAGTCTATCAGAAGTGGCCGATTTCCGAATCAGGAACCTTGTTCTTGCAAGCAGTTTGCTATACAGCTTGTTTGTGCTGCTCTGAAGCTGCTGCTTCTGCGTAAGAGAGCGCACAGTTCAGACCGGAGGGGACATTATTCTGCTGTCCAGATCTGTCAGTCTTCATGAGCCCACCACTCTCCAGGCAAACAGAAAGTTGGGAGTCAGGGGAGCATGCATTCCTCCTGAAATAAAGGCCCCCTTTAATTATAAACATTGTTAATGGGGCCATAAACCTTCAATAGTTATCTTCCCTATAGCTACACCCTCATACACATGCACACTCGGTTCAGCTGAGCGTGCATGTGTTGTCAATGAGTAAAGGGAAGCCAGCTGCTGGCTAACACCTTGGAAATCAGTTTCATTCTCCCAATAACATCTGTCAGGGGACAGTCAAGATTCCCCCTATAAAGAAACGTCTGCCGGTCCTACTGAAGCTTGAAGGTTCAGCGACTTGCCTACTATATTGTACAGCTCACGTAGTTCCAGCCTCGGGCAAGGCCAGCTCTCTTGGTGCCCAATGCAGAGGTTTCAAAATTTGCACCAACCCACTTTCGCGATTGCTCTCAGGTGGGCAATAATTGATTTATTTTCAAAATCTTTCCCCTCCCCCACCAATCCCCATCACTCTGGCCATGAAGTATCTATAGTAAGGTCTGCAGTGCCCTGCAGCTTCTCACCCCTCCTCCCCCAATACATCACCTCTCTCGGTGCAGATAAAGCGCCCAAGGGGGTGCACAACAAAATGCAAAGAAAGAGCGTTGATTTGTCTCCCACTTACATGGGATCTTTTACAGAAATGAAGACAAATCCCCAATAAAGTGATTTGCAAAGTTTCATAATATTTCATGCTGGACAAAATAATAAAACAAAGAAAGTTTAGATATTCTTTATACCAGAGTGATTGGTACAGAGGAAAAGTGTTTTTGGACATGGATCAGAGATTTTACAATTACTGTATGCACACAGTGACTGCACCAGCAGAATAGTGAGTGCAGCTCTGGGGTATAATACAGGATGTAACTCAGGATCAGTAATGTAATGTGTGTACACAGTGACTGCACCAGTAGAATAGTGAGTGCAGCTCTGGAGTATAATACAGGATGTAATTCAGGATCAGTAATGTATGTACACAGTGACTGCACCAGCAGAATAGTGAGTGCAGCTCTGGAATATAATACAGGAGGTAACTCAGGATCAGTACAGGATCAGTAATGTAATGTATGTACACAGTGACTCCACCAGCAGAATAGTGAGTGCAGCTCTGGAGTATTATACAGGAGGTAACTCAGGATCAGTAATGTAATGTATGTACACAATGAGTGCGCCAGCAGAATAGTGAGTGCAGCTCTGGAGTATAATACGGGATGTAACTCAGGATCAACTCAGGATCAGTAATGTAATGTATGTACACAGTGACTGAACCAGCAGAATAGTGAGTGCAGCTCTGGAGGATAATACAGGAGGTAACTCAGGATCAGTAATGTAATGTATGTACACAGTGACTGCTCCAGCAGAATAGTGAGTGCAGCTCTGGAGTATAATACAGGATGTAACTCAGGATCAGTAATGTAATGTATGTATACAGTGAGTGCAGCTCTGGAGTATAATACAGGATGTAACTCAGGATCAGTACAGGATCAGTAATGTAATGTATGTACACAGTGACTGCACCAGCAGAATAGTGAGTGCAGCTCTGGAGTATAATTCAGGATCTAACTCAGGATCAGTAATGTAATGTATGTACTGTAAGGCAGCGCTAGTCATCATACTGGGGGATACTCGCTTCGCTGCGTCAATCAATGCACACGTGCAAGGTCTTTACGTTTTTCTCACAATGTTGCAGTTTATTACATCATAAGCCACAGTTCACCGGGTCCAACTCCGTGGCACGCCGACACACATCTACAATATTCATGAGACAAGTGGCACACAGGCCCACTTGCTCCAGGTTACAGCCTACGGCAAGGTAATAAATTATCAATGACCATAACAGTCCATGTAACAAAGTGTATTACCTTTGCCGGGTTTAGTTGCTGCAGTCCATTAGGCTTGCCACCACTGTGGCTTTGTGGCTTCCCAGGTAGGGGTCTCTAGCCATCGTTCCCTCAAAGGCCACTGACATCCACACAGGATCCAGGCTTTGCCTTTCAGGACTCTTCCTCAAGCCTCTGCCTTCCAAGGCCACTAGCATCCACACAGGATCCAGGCTCGACCTTTCAGGCACCAGGCTTCACTCCAAAGCCGCTGCCTTCCAAGGCCACTAGCATCCGCACAGGATCCAGTCTTTGCCTTTCAGGCTGCCAGGCTTCACTCGGCCTCACTAGGCCTCTCACAAACGGTGTCCCACACACAGGGAGCACAGGCCTCACGCCTCACACCGAACACACCTGTCTCCCATCAAGCAGGGTTTATATATGCATCCCGTGCACACACACACACACACATACTGACAGGACCTTAACTGTTTGCATAAGGACCTGTGTGATGTCACGGTCATGTGACCAGTCAGTTAAAGAGGAAGGTACATGGTCAGGTAAAACACATCCTGGACCATTTACAGTAATGCTAGCAAGCAGCTGCATTACATATCCCCCCCCCCCTCTGTTCAAACTTGTGGGGTTGAACACATAATATACACAATAACATTATAACCCCCAGCTCACATAGAGACCATGTACTTTACAATTGTGCTACTCAGCCCCTGGAACCTTAGTCAACGACATTAGCCCATTCCTTAGGGACCTACCATTTGTCACTGTCACTGACTTCGTCAGGTCACCTTTCCGGGTCGTAACCTTGTCAGAGCTCCCCCGCTCCCAGCGGTCGGACGTAACCTTGTCAGGTCTCCCCCGCTCCCAGCGGTCAGTCGTAACCTTGTCAGGTCTCCCCCGCTCCCAGAGGTAAATACAGCAGCGCGACTCACATGCCCTGGTATCTAAGGTCCGGTTCGACTCCGTACTGTCCCGTCCTCTATTGGGTCGTTTGTATGGGCTGCTCAAACCTGAGTTACTGGAGGTCTCACTACCTCTAAACCCACGCCCACTACTCTCAGGACATCTTGAAAGGTCCCCAACTCCAGCTGTAGCTGTTCTGTTATTTAGGGGGCCCTTTCTCTGTCGGGTCTCACTATTTCTAGACAGCTTCCATCTTCTGCTGCTCAGACAATGCTGTCTATCTACTCGCAGTGTAGCGAGATTCAATTGTTCTACCTCTCGCAGGTAGGTCACTCGGTACTCAATCAGCATGCGTATATATTCTAGGCTTTCTTCTGTTCCTACAGCGGAGAAGGACACCATGCCGTCTTCGTCTGGTATCCAGTCCTGATGATCAACTGGACTGCTTACTTTCACCACACCAGACTTCTTGACCATCATCAGCATGGCTCGACCGCTTCTCCCAATGAGCTTTCTCACCAGAACATGAGGCACCCGGATGACCTCTTCACGCATACTGTGAGCTTTCCTCATCAGCTTCAGTTGTCTAACGGCTTGTTTCGTCTTCAACCGGAGAAACCGCTTCGTGCGCATACATCGCCAATGCATATCACTTAGGATCGCCACCCTCTTCACTGTGACTTCGGTCATGGACAGAACCACCAGCTGTTTAGCTTTGGAGGTCAAGTACACCTTACAGGCTCCCACAGCCTTCTTAAACTCTTCATGCACGGACTCACTGGTGCATTCTTCCCTCAGATCCTCGGGTACATCTATGAGGCATTTGTACCAAGACGTTTCGGACTCCCCAGTAGTTTCCAGACGATCAACCAGCTCAGGGTTCAGGGACAACTGACTTTCAGCTTCTTCCCCCTGTATGCTTACCCTGAGCTGACTCACAGCTACAAATTCACGAATTTTCGTCTTGACCACTTCCACTTCATATTTATCTTCTGTTACCCTGCTCTTAGCTCTCCTCAGTTCCACCTTCTCATGGTATAAGGGAGTGAGTACAACGTGTTTGCCCTTTTCCTTCTCCAAGGAGGCCTCACTCACCGAGTGATACTTTGTCAGGCGACTTTTGAGCCCGGAAACCTCTTCCTCTAGTTCCGTCACTCGCCTCTCAGCGGCCCGTCTCTGAAGCTCTTCCTGCTTCAACTGCTCTTTTAACAGTAGAGTTCTCTCAGACCTCTCTTGCTTCAAATGGGCCTGAAGCAATTCCTTGAGCTCCCTGATCTTGGCTCTTACTTCCACCGAATCATCCAAGCTCGCATCACTCGAGGAGGTATCTGCTTCATACCTCCCCTCACCAGAGGCCAACTCCTGGCCCTTGTCTGTGGCTTCTCTGATGGACTCCTCCATCTTTTTCCGCTCAGCTTCCATCTTGCTGACTGTTTCTTTAAGGCACGTCTCCGCCCTCTGGAGAGTTTCACAGGACATCTGTAGCTCCTTCACCTGAGCTTCCAGACCTAGGGTCTTTCCACGGAGATCATCATTCTCCTCACGGGTCTCTTGCAGAGTGGTCTCACCCACTTGGCGCACTTGCTCCGCACCCGCCTTATCCTCCTCTAGTTTTTCTTTTACCTTGAGGAGATCCTCATAATCTCTCTTAAGTTGTTGCAGTTCCATACCGAACTTTCCATCACACTCCTTCTTGGAGTCACACAGCTCCTGGTTGAACTGTTCGCGCAATCGCTCTAGGTTTTGTTCACGCCCAGCAACTTCATGCTGCAGCGCCTCTTTGAGGGCAGACAGCTCTAACTGTACCAGGGAGAAGCGATCTTTCACCTCGCATAACTCATCTTCACACACCGCTTTGTCAATCTGTAATTGAAAAACCTCCTCCTTGATTTTGCGGCGGTCCTCCTTAATTCCGTAGAACATTTCCTTCCAATGGTTAATTTCCGCGTTGCTTCCCTCCACGTCTCGCTGCCAGTTCCTCATAACCTGGTATATTTTCTGCTGCTCAGACTCCAGGTTCAGCTGGTCTGAGGACACGTTCCCCAGGTTTCCACATAACTGCTGCACGTCAATCTGACACTGCAGCCTGATAGGCTCCAGCTCTTGGTCATGACTGGCCGCCTCCCCTTTCAGGGCTGTCAGATCCTGACTCGTCAGTCTCAGTACCGTACCGGAGGTTGCTACTGGCAACGTCATCTCCTCTTCTACCTCTAAAGGAGGATCCACACTTGAAGCATAGGCACACAGTACTATATTCTCTTTATTTTCATTTTCAGGGAGTACTACTGGAGCAACCTTTTTGTGGCCCTTGCGCCGTCGACGACGAGAGGGGGACTCTCTCCCCTCGTCTAGCCCCTCCTGACCGAACTCACTTTTTACTTTCATAGTGTCACAGTCAGCTACGGGGTCTGTGTCACTCCCCATGGTGTTGTGGACTAACAGGTCACCTCCCACTTTGACGTCACCCCCTTCTACTGGAGTTACCCCGCTATCAACGGTCACATTGTCATTTTTAGGAGGTACCAACCCACAACCAGTAACAATTTCCAGTTTTCAGCAGTCCACACTCTTGTGAAAATCCGCCCCTTTTTAGACTCTGCCCCCTTTTTAACAACAACACCGGCAGGGTAATTTTTACACAAAAAATCAGCAGTAGTCTTAGGACTCAGTTCACAACATCTCTTACCACCTCCCCGGGCACTCTGGGACAACACTGGCACCCCCGGAGAGTCCATAGAATGGTCCACTGCCGCCATTCCATATGGTGCCCACAGCTCCTGCGGTTCCTGCATCATGTCCAGTAAAAGTTTCCCAAATACCTGCTCCGGTCCCAACCGGCCCTTCAGCCGCTCAATAGCTCCAGACAGATCTGCTGCTTTGCTCACAGCCATCGCGGTACGCTGTTCACACTAGCACTTCACCGCTCTCCCGGAAAAATTTTCGTGGCCCCACCGAGCCACCGCAAAACCGGATTTGAGTGTGATGAGAAACTTCGCAACCCCGCCGAGTTGCAGCAAAAAAACAGATTTGAGTGCGACGCCAATCTTCGCAACCCCGCCGAGTTGCAGCAAAAACCGGATTTGAGTGCGACGACAATCTTCGCAACCCCGCCGAGTTGCAGCAAGATGCCTGTATCCACACTCGTCGTCCTGTGCCATTGCACCTAACAACCAGCTGTCATTGCCGCTAGCAACCGGGCTGCAGTTTGCCCGCATTCTCCACCATATGTAAGGCAGCGCTAGTCATCATACTGGGGGATACTCGCTTCGCTGCGTCAATGCACACGTGCAATGTCTTTACGTTTTTCTCACAATGTTGCAGTTTATTACATCATAAGCCACAGTTCACCGGGTCCAACTCCGTGGCACGCCGACACACATATCTACAATATTCATGAGACAAGTGGCACACAGGCCCACTTGCTCCAGGTTACAGCCTACGGCAAGGTAATAAATTATCAATGACCATAACAGTCCATGTAACAAAGTGTATTACCTTTGCCGGGTTTAGTTGCTGCAGTCCATTAGGCTTGCCACCACTGTGGCTTTGTGGCTTCCCAGGTAGGGGTCTCTAGCCATCGTTCCCTCAAAGGCCACTGACATCCACACAGGATCCAGGCTTTGCCTTTCAGGACTCTTCCTCAAGCCTCTGCCTTCCAAGGCCACTAGCATCCACACAGGATCCAGGCTCGACTTTTCAGGTACCAGGCTTCACTCCAAAGCCGCTGCCTTCCAAGGCCACTAGCGTCCGCACAGGATCCAGTCTTTGCATTTCAGGCTGCCAGGCTTCACTCGGCCTCACTAGGCCTCTCACAAACGGTGTCCCACACACACGGAGCACAGGCCTCACACCGAACACACCTGTCTCCCATCAAGCAGGGTTTATATATGCATCCCGTGCACACACACACACACATACTGACAGGACCTTAACTGTTTGCATAAGGACCTGTGTGATGTCACGGTCATGTGACCAGTCAGTTAAAGGGGAAGGTACATGGTCAGGTAAAACACATCCTGGACCATTTACAGTAATGCTAGCAAGCTGCTGCATTACAGTACACAGTGACTGCACCAGCAGAACAGTGAGTGCAGCTCTGGAGTATAATACAGGATGTAACTCAGTATCAGTAATGTAATGTATGTACACAGTGACTGCACCAGCAGAATAGTGAGTGCAGCTCTGGAGTATAATACAGGATGTAACTCAGGATCAGTAATGTAATGTATGTACACAGTGACTGCACCAGCAGAATAGTGAGTGCAGCTCTGGAGGATAATACAGGAGGTAAGTCAGGATCAGTAATGTAATGTATGTACACAGTGACTGCACCAGCAGAATAGTGAGTGCAGCTCTGGAGGATAATACAGGAGGTAAGTCAGGATCAGTAATGTAATGTATGTACACAGTGACTGCACCAGCAGAATAGTGAGTGCAGCTCTGGAGTATAATACAGGATGTAGCTCAGGATCAGTACAGGGTCAGTGACGCGCCCCCTGGGCCAGTGTTGTTTGGGGGATACCCGGAGCCGGATCAGATGGGGGTTGTAGTCTCCGAGTGGCGGTGACCCGGTCCGTGCCCAGGGTGTCAAGCTCAGTGTGTGGCAGTCCTACAGATGTTACTGGATGTTCTTTAGTGTCGACTACGCCACCCGTTGATTTGCGGTCACTACGGCCGCCGCTGCAGCAGGGTCCGCTGAGGCTGGTGGTGTGTGTGCAGCTCAGGTAGTATAACCCCCAACGGGAGGGGTATAGCCTCAGGGGGTCAGTTGTAGAGGGTGGTGGTTGTGGTGGTGCAGTGAGAGTGGTAATAAGACTCCGAGTCGGGCTGTGCAGTTCAGGGTTTTACTTACTGCTTTTGTGTTGGTCACTCCGGCCTTGAGTGACCACCCGAGCCGTGCTGCGTCCACCAGGTCCTGGACTCGGCCAACCCCCAGGTGATTCTGGAGCGTGGTCCTGAGCTCCCTTTCTGACTTGTCCTTCTCTCTGGCCTTCCCCACCAGGGATCCACCTAAGTCCGGCTCCCTCGGGCCTCTTGTTGGTAAAACCCTTGTCTCTGGGTTCCCTGACCCTATTCTTGGTTTGCCTTCCGGGTGGATTTAGTGGGTGGTCGTGGCAGATCCTGCCCACGACCTCCGGTCTCTGGCTAAGAATTAGGGCCCTCCACCAGCTTGGGATCCGGTACCCTTGTGCCAACTCTTCACCCTCTGGTCTAATTTTGGGTTCTTGGAGTTCCCTCTTCTCCCCCTCTGGGTCCTTCTTTCTCCTCTCTCTCTCTCTTGGCCTTGGAGCTGGCTGAGCTGCTCTGCTTCTCTGACTCAACTCTGACAGACTGACCCTGATCTAAGATGGTTCCCACATTATATACTCCCTCTATGTGTGAGCTCAGGTGACCAGCACCCAATGAGCTCCTAGCATTACCCAGACTGCTCCCCCTATCTGCCCCTACACTACTGGGATGTTCCACCCCCCTCCCACTCCAGCCAGGGACAGACACTGTCGTACCTGCACATTTCTCTAGTGGGAGTACCATTGGTCTGTCCCCCGGAAATGGGATGTATGTAGTGCATGCAGCCTACTGAGCTCAGTTCCACACTCCATCCTTACCCGGGAGTGGAATACCACACCTCTGGCTTGAGGCGTAATACCCCTGTAGCAGCTGAATCCTCAGGGTGCTACATTCCCCCCTGGTAAATCACAGCACGTCCTCGGGCTGTAAGATACAAAAACATCCAAAACATACAATTTTTTTTTTTTTCATAAACATAAACATATAAAACATCACATAAAACTTTTCATAAAAACTCTTCATAAATAACGTCCTTGTAAACACTCTTGCTCCTCCGGCCACGGTGCAACTTGTGACCGGGAAAAGCGCGACAGTCTCTTTAAGAAAAACAACAGTTTACTATAAAACCGGTAGGGGGCGCCTTAGGAAGCGCAACTATATACAATGGGAATATGGCCGCTCTCAGTCCTCGGCCAGGTAATGGGAATAGGGACACACGGGTTAACAGTTCACTCTTGTCCCAACGGGGACATATGTAAAGCAGCAACAGTTCACTGTACCCCGATGGGTAACTATTTACAGTCTCTTTACCGTACTTTAACGACGGCGTCCTCCTGCTCCTTCTTTGGATTTAGACCCGTCCGGGTCCTCCTGCTCCTCCTCACACCGCAGCTCCTCCTCCGTCAAGCGATGTACATGGAGGGCGTAGGGTCCTTTGGCACACTTGTGCCGGGTGAAGGTGACCTCGTCCCCTACGTACAGGTCACGACCTCTGTGTCCCTCCGGCAGATGGCTTTCTACGTCTCTGAGTGTGACAAAGACGTCGCCGGGGGTATGATGGTCTTTTATGAAGCCCCACCCATGCTGCAGGTTGAATTTAATCACAGTCCCGGTGGTACGGGGACCATGAGCTGCACGGGGGTTCCTCCTGGTCCGGCTCTTCTGCTCTGCGCTCCTTATCTGTGCTTGCTGTTCCCGGACCCGCCTCTCTCTCCGCTCCTTCTCGAAGACCTCGAGCTGCTGGCGGCAGCACTCTGCACGCTCCGCTGCGGCCGCCCGAGTCTCCTGAGTGAACCCCATGAGGTCTCCTCCGGTGGGGTCCCACTCAAACTGTGCCTCCTCTAGCGGGGGCTGGGTCCTCCTGACGGGCTTCGGAACCGGAATCAGGGGTTCATCTAGGGGTCTTTCTTTCCGGAGTCGGGGATGGTGAAACTCCGGTGGCCATATGAAGGGCTGCCCATCCGGGCACGTATGCTGGGCGAACAGGTCCTCACCCAGGTGCGGTACTTTAGGTGTTATGGGCGCTGTGGTGGTAGCGGCGCCCGGGTTGACCAGGCCTTGCGACCAGGCTTGGGGCACGCTAAAGGAAAAGGGCACCGTAAGAACGGCGGCGCCCGTGGTTACTCGGCCCTGCGACCAGGCTGGTGGCTCCGCGGAGGTAGGGGGCGCTGTTGGAATGGCGGCGCCCGGGTGTACTAGGCCTTGCGACCAGGCCGATGGTATTTCCTGCTTTGCCGCGCTCAGGGTCGAAGCGCGTGACGTCACAGGGGTCGCGGCCGCGGTTTCCGGTTGAGGCCTAGTCTGCGGCGGTGACGATGCAGCGACGGGCACGGCAGGGGGAATTTCGGGCTCTGCGACGGGGAGCTGGGGCAGGCACGCGGTTTCCCGGCTCGGGGTAGAGACGTCCCCTTTACCTGCCTCCGTCCGTTCAGCTCCCTTCTTGGCGCCGTCTCCGGCCTTGAGTCCTCCTGCACCATCCTCAGAGGCGGTCTGTCTCCTCGTCTCGGGTGGCGTGCTCCGCTGACGGGTTCCGGTCTGCTGGGCCATCTCTCGGCTCCACTCCGCCAACGTCTCTCGCTGCACCCGGGCCATCCTCCGTGCGAGGCCCTCCAGCGCAGTCTGTGCACACTCCCGGTCTCGGGGGAGCTGTGCCAGGACCTCCACTAGGCCTAGTGGGGTTGTTGCTTGCAGCAGGCTCCTGACCACTGGGTCGGTGCTGCCTGACTCTCCCTCCATCTCCGGGTAGGCTTTCTCTGGACTCCTCTCCAGACTTCTTGTCTCCGGGTGCGCTCTCTCCAGACTGCTCCAGGCGACACCCATCTTTGCTCTCTTGTCCTGTCTCCGCCCACATTGAGGGTGGTCCCGGGGCAACTTTGTGATTGTCAGTTCCAGGGGCAGTTCTCTCACGCTGATGGACACTTCCAGCATCACAGTCTCTGTTGGTGGGCGCGGTTTCCGCTTTTGGCGCCATTCTTCGACCTGGCCCACGATGGGAGGTGGCCTCTTGCCACCCTCTGGCACGCCCATAATGGCGTCCGCTCTTCCAAGGCGGGAAATCTTTGGAAATGGCGGGAATCGTCTCCCAGTGGCGGGAAACTCCATGGATGGCGGGAAGAAGCTGCAAATGGCGGACAACCGGCGGGAATCGACCTGTGATGGGGTCCGTTGGCGGGGACCCTCCGGAACCGGCGGGAGACTTCTTTTTGAGGTAACGGTGAACTTTTCTTCAGGCACGCAGTACCCGGTTGTTGCGGGCACGAAATCCTGCCGACTACGCCAAAGTTGACGCGCCCCCTGGGCCAGTGTTGTTTGGGGGATACCCGGAGCCGGATCAGATGGGGGTTGTAGTCTCCGAGTGGCGGTGACCCGGTCCGTGCCCAGGGTGTCAAGCTCAGTGTGTGGCAGTCCTACAGATGTTACTGGATGTTCTTTAGTGTCGACTACGCCACCCGTTGATTTGCGGTCACTACGGCCGCCGCTGCAGCAGGGTCCGCTGAGGCTGGTGGTGTGTGTGCAGCTCAGGTAGTATAACCCCCAACGGGAGGGGTATAGCCTCAGGGGGTCAGTTGTAGAGGGTGGTGGTTGTGGTGGTGCAGTGAGAGTGGTAATAAGACTCCGAGTCGGGCTGTGCAGTTCAGGGTTTTACTTACTGCTTTTGTGTTGGTCACTCCGGCCTTGAGTGACCACCCGAGCCGTGCTGCGTCCACCAGGTCCTGGACTCGGCCAACCCCCAGGTGATTCTGGAGCGTGGTCCTGAGCTCCCTTTCTGACTTGTCCTTCTCTCTGGCCTTCCCCACCAGGGATCCACCTAAGTCCGGCTCCCTCGGGCCTCTTGTTGGTAAAACCCTTGTCTCTGGGTTCCCTGACCCTATTCTTGGTTTGCCTTCCGGGTGGATTTAGTGGGTGGTCGTGGCAGATCCTGCCCACGACCTCCGGTCTCTGGCTAAGGATTAGGGCCCTCCACCAGCTTGGGATCCGGTACCCTTGTGCCAACTCTTCACCCTCTGGTCTAATTTTGGGTTCTTGGAGTTCCCTCTTCTCCCCCTCTGGGTCCTTCTTTCTCCTCTCTCTCTCTCTTGGCCTTGGAGCTGGCTGAGCTGCTCTGCTTCTCTGACTCAACTCTGACAGACTGACCCTGATCTAAGATGGTTCCCACCATATATACTCCCTCTATGTGTGAGCTCAGGTGACCAGCACCCAATGAGCTCCTAGCATTACCCAGACTGCTCCCCCTATCTGCCCCTACACTACTGGGATGTTCCACCCCCCTCCCACTCCAGCCAGGGACAGACACTGTCGTACCTGCACATTTCTCTAGTGGGAGTACCATTGGTCTGTCCCCCGGAAATGGGATGTATGTAGTGCATGCAGCCTACTGAGCTCAGTTCCACACTCCATCCTTACCCGGGAGTGGAATACCACACCTCTGGCTTGAGGCGTAATACCCCTGTAGCAGCCGAATCCTCAGGGTGCTACATCAGTAATGTATGTACACAGTGACTGCACCAGCAGAACAGTGAGTGCAGCTCTGGAGTATAATACAGGATGTAACTCAGGATCAGTAATGTAATGTATGTACACAGTGACTGCACCAGCAGAATAGTGAGTGCAGCTCTGGAGTATAATAACAGGATGTAATTTGGGATCAGTACAGAATTTATAAGGGCCTGACAGGGATATCAGTGTGGTAAAATAGTGAATGGTACTGGTACGTTGGTTTCTAATGCACATTTACAGGGACATCAGTTCTCATACTAGGTGATAGTCCGAGTAGCCGGAAGCCCCAGTGTTTATCCCATGCATCAGTGATACATTCTACATCAGCTGCTGAGCTCGGCCATTTTCATTAGCCCCATAAATGTATAATGGAGCAGTTTTGGGGCGCTCGGACTCATCTCCAATCAAAGTGTTTCTAGATACCAGTGTATCAGTAGGGCGGGTGATGCCGGAGTCCCCTGTTCTGACCGCCACTGATTTAGCGCTTATCATCTATATGTGAATATGTAATTGTTGCTTCTGACCAGAATCCTATAAATCAGCGGCTTTCTGTGTGATGTATGGACTTGTGTCCTCCAGAGAGAAATGGTCATTATCATCACAATAAATGAGGATCTTGAACAGATCACCCACAATAATAACTCACATTCCTCACTAATATTTGAAAATGACATTTTTTTTAGCGCTGACGCCCTATTTAGATACTATGGTTATTTTTACATGATGTGATGTGTATGTCCCTTTAAATTACTTTGCCCATTTCAAAGATGGCGGCACACAGATTCATACACAGTAGGTGAACAAGCTCCAGGTGTAAGCACGAGTCTGCACTTTGCTGAGAGCTTCAGATTCAGGGCGCACATTGTCTTCACGTTCATTGCTCCCGTCAGGAAATGTGACCTTTTTACCTTTAGTGATCACAGCTAACTTACCAGGATGCGTTTCCTTTAAGAAGGCGTGGTTTATGAAAAAAAATCAGCTCGCTGATAGGAGTTCTAAGATGTCACTCATCATGTTTTGGCAGCGATCCTGGGGAAGGGCGGAAGTATAAAAAATGTCGCTCGTGAGATTGGTGGAGAGGGCTGTCCGTCAACAAGTGAGGGCGGAAGTGGTTGATATAGAGCCATTTGATTGGTTAGGAGTCGCAGGGATACCTGTTGTGATTGGTCAGTTGTCTGGAAGGGAAAGTAGGGCGAAGGTCGCGGGTGTAAACCTTGTCCTGAGTGCGGGAGGCGGCTGTCACTGTCCGGTGCCCGAGACTGCGGTCATCATGGCTGAGAAGAAGAAGCAGCAGCAGCAGCAAGTCATCAGCCCCGTGAAGAACTTTTTTGCAGGGGGCTTCGGAGGAGTGTGTCTGGTGTTTGCTGGACATCCCCTGGACACTATAAAGGTGAGAGTTGCCGATAAGTCCCCAGTGCGTTCTTCAGGCGTTTTTTTTCACAATGGGAAGGGGTGGGTGGGAAACGCTCGGAAAACGCCTGAGAGTGAGTGTGCTTGTTCACACTTTGCTTCTTTTTTTGTTTGTGAATACTGCAATGTTTTACAGTATCAGCAAAGTGAATGCAATTTCTTAAGTCTCATGCACACGCTGCTTTTTTTTTTTTTTCCTTTTCCATCAAAGCTTTTTTTTTTTTTTCATATCTGCTTCATCAATTCTTTTATTTGTTTTTCACCCATTCAAATAAATGAGAAAAAAGGCGTACATTTTTTTTTTCCTGCCAATACTTCTGGTTTTCAGTGCAGAAAAAAATCTGCTGCAAATACTCCCTGTGTGCACACAGCCTCAAGGATGCAAAAAATAATAAAGGAAAAAATAAATAAATAATGTGGTGATAGAATTGCTGCTTCCTGAAGTCAGTTTTGCCCACCTGGGGAAAAAAAAAACAAAATAAATAAAACCTCTGTGTGCATATCCTCCCCTTAAGGCTGGGTCAAAAAAAACAAAACAAAAAAAAAAAAACATTTGTGCAACTTTCCTGCGACTCTTTTAGAGCAGCAGTTTTGCAGAAAGTTGCCTTCTGCACAGTCACCTGCAGGGGGTGCTGGTGCTCACAACTTTTTAGGTAAGAGGTTACAGGGGTAGAGGGCGGCTCTGCGGCATCCTGTGACTGTACGTTGGCTCCTGGGGCAGCGGTGACACTTTGTTATCTTTATTCTTCTCTGAAACTTATTTAAAGGGATAGAAACAAAAGTTTAGTATAATGCTTTTTTACTTTTTTTCCTTGGGTAACTAATATGGCAGCTTTTATGGGGAAAGATAAAGGGCAAATCTGAGCCATTCAGGGTTTTGGGAAAGTGGAATGAGGATTCTGGAATGGATGCACCCAGCATTCCCCAAAAATTAAGGAGGAATCCCCCCCCCCCCCCCCCCAAAAAAAAAAAAAAAAGTAAGTAAGTTGCCTCCTTGTAATTATTCTTATTTATGTTGTAGGTTCGGATTCAGACACAAGTGAAGCCGGGCCCGGGGCAGAGCCCTCTGTACTCGGGGACCTTCGACTGCTTTAAGAAGACAATTGTAAATGAGGTATCGTCATCCGGTCACTATGTCGTCACCCGGCCCCCCCACTTGGGTAAAGATTGGGGTCCAGCACTGATTTCTTGCATCAAGGACAGTCAGACCTATATGGGTCTCTGGACCCCAATCTGTACCCCTGCCAGTAACAGGAGCCCCTGTGGTTTCCTTCAGTAGCCACTCCCATTTATAGGCTGTGGCATTATGGGAAGATGTAGAGTCAGAGAAAAGGATTCTTATATTCGTTGCAGAAAAGAGATAAAGACTATTCCCATCCTTACCGTGCGTGTAAATACAAGCAAGTTTGCAGTTTACTGCTTATTCAAATTTTCAGCTGTTTTTGAGATGCAAACAAAACAAAAAACGTTAATATGTTGTTGCCTTGGAGACCGACCACCGCTGTTAAGACAGCAGAACATGAGCAGTGCTTATAAGTGCTGTTTTGAAACTAGCCAGGATCTTGGAGCGCACCGTTACCTCCTAATACCCGCCCGGCTTCAGTGCAGGTCTTTTAAGTTATAGACAGCAGTGGTGGTCGGTCTCCCAGGCAACAATCTGTAAGTAAAAGTGTTAATATCTCAAGAACTGTTGCAAATTTTTATAAGCAGTAAATTGCAAAAGTGCCTGTTTTTTACAACTACTGTATAACAATATCCATCTATGAAGACGGGAGAGCCCCTTTAATTATGGGGTTCAGTTGATGTCTGCCTTATGCTAATGTTTGAAGCCCTTTTTCCTAGTTAGTATTTCTTATTTTTTATCAGCTTAATCTTTAATTTACTTGGTGCAAAAGGGTGAAACTGTGATGAACTCTATGGGCAGCTCTGCCAGGCCGATATCTGAAGTGTCTGCGCCATTCTGGGGTCTCATGTACTATCTGGAACCTAAGGGATTCTCCAGGGTTCAGTCCTAGGTCCCCTCCTTTTACTATCTGTGTTCAGTTTTAGCTCCCCCCTCCTCTTCTCCTTATACACCACCCCTATAGGACAAACCATCAGTAGATTTGGTTTTCAGTCCCATCTTTATGCTGATCACACCCAATTATACACCTTATCTCCTGACATCACCCCACATTGCCACAAAACACCAGGAATTGTCTGTCCTATATCTCCCCCCTCATCTCTATTGCCCCACCCGTGACCTTCATTCTGCTAATGACCTAAGACTAACATCCTCTATAATCTGAACCTCCCATTTCCTTCTCCAGGACTTCTCTCCTGCTGCTCCAGTTTTCTGGAATGCACTACCGCGGACAATTCGGTTAATTCCCAATACCCCCAGTTTCAAGCGTGCCATAAAAACACACTTCTTTAGACTGGTCTAACTATCCCCTGTTCCCTCTTCCGCGCCCTCAGTAGCACTTTGTACCTGTACTTTTACACATATTGGCTGGTGACTGGTTCATGCAGCGTTATTTGAATGCCCTTACATTTTCTCCCCCACCAAAAAAGGAAAAGGTATCAGAAAAGCGTGCTGGAGATAAGCGGTGCAAACAGTCACTGACAGCCGCTTATCCCCGGAGAGATTACTGATCTCCTAGAGTGATGACTTCTGCATAGTTCAGGGAAGTGACTCGCTTCTTACCTTTTTTGCTTCAGGGCATCAAGGGTCTGTACAAGGGGATGGCGGCCCCCATCATCGGGGTCACCCCAATGTTTGCAGTTTGCTTTTTCGGTTTTGGTCTTGGGAAGAAACTGCAGCAGAAGCATCCGGAGGAAATTCTCACGTAAGACACAGACTTTTCTATTTTTATGTTTAGGGGAAAATGATCGTCTGGTAATTAATCTGCTCATTACGTGGTGACTTTCTCTTCCCGCCACATTCGCTAGATGAATTAATTGCTGCAAATTTATCTTTATTCCTTGGAATGAGGCAACTGGGAGCCTCGTGTATGAATGCAGCAGCTTTATTGGCAGTGCCCCGATACTCCCTGTATGGACAGCGTCCATCGACCAGTTATAATGCTGCACCCAGCGGGCGCATGTTGCAGGGGGACCCTCCGAGCCTTCAGGGCCTGGACTCCGTGACCTCTCTCACATCTGCGACGCTCTGCATGTCCTGACCCCTTTCTACCATAGCTGTGGTGCTCTGCATGCCTTACCACCTTTCGCCCGAGGCTGGGACGCTCTGCGCGCCCTGACGCCTTTCGATCACCTCTGCGCGCCCTGACGCCTTTCGATCACCTCTGCGCGCCCTGACGCCTTTCGATCACCTCTGCGCGCCCTGACGCCTTTCGATCACCTCTGCGCGCCCTGACGCCTTTCGATCACCTCTGCGCGCCCTGACGCCTTTCGATCACCTCTGCGCGCCCTGACGCCTTTCGATCACCTCTGCGCGCCCTGACGCCTTTCGATCACCTCTGCGCGCCCTGACGCCTTTCGATCACCTGTTAGTAATGTTATGGTTGGTCGGTGTCATTACCTTGGGGGCCGATTCCCCCATCACAAACCACAGCGGTACCCCCAGAACTGTGGGATGTATCGGGCTCCATTCACTGACAGCAGGCAGAGATACGATCAGCTAAACCTAAAGAGACGCATCGAGGTGAATGAATCTGGATATGTGACAGAGTGGTAGTCATTGGGCCAAGAGATTTCTGGACTTCTCTTGCACAAACTTCAAATGGCTGATAACAGAGAACAATAGATTGCACAGAAGAAATAGGCTTTAGTGTCACTTTATACCATACGTGACCTTAATGCCGTGATCTCCGGTTGCCCCTCTGTCTTCATTGCTGCTCTTCTAGGCTGTGGATACTGGAGGGGCTTGTTCCTGCCATCCCCACCTCCGCCCGGCGTTGTAAGGTACGTGTTCCCGGCCATCGGTGTCCATATTCTGTGCCCGTGTGTTTATGGTATTTGTACCTTCACCCTCCATTCTGCCCAGTACTAGTCCAGTCTGCTGCGGATCGGGTGCATCTTGATGCCAGTCTTTTCTTTGCGACTGTATATCTTTCTTGTTTCTAGGTATCCCCAGCTGTTTGCAGCCGGCATGTTATCCGGGGTCTTTACGACGGCGATCATGGCACCTGGTGAGAGAATCAAGTGCCTATTACAGGTATGGAAGAAACTAAATGCTTTGTAACCGCGGTGCATTATGGGGCATGTTGTTTTTGAATTTGTCATCCTGCAATTCCATCATATGGACAGCAGATGGCGACATTGTGCTTAGTGACAACCAGGAGCTTCCACAACCATATCGTCCCCATTTATAACCACCCCACCCCCCATTACAGTCCAGCGCGTATTGCCCCATCTAATCCCCACAGCACAATCTCCGTGTGCCGGTGGGTATACGTGGCAGATCAGATGGAAGCCTATTGAAGGCCCCCGTGGAAACCATTTTTTTTTTTATTATTATTTATTTATTTATTTTTTTAATTTCACTATTTTACTATGTACTGCAATAATAAATCAATTGGAGTTGTTAAAAGACGTTAGTTTCTCTCTCCCTTTTTTTTTTTTTTTTTTTTTTTTCCAATGCAAAAAAAACCCCAAAACATCAAAATAGAAGTTTTAATCTGTAAATGTAACCTGTAAAGTAAAACTTTTTTTGGGGATATATGCATGGAAAAATAAAAGTTACGTCTCTTGGAAGAAGGAGGGAAAACTAATAAAAATTGGCTGCATCATGAAGGTGTTAAAAGGGTTGTAGAAATCCGCTTTCTTCCAGGAATAGCGCCACACCTGTCATTATTATTAGATCGCCGTTTATTCCATGGCGCTTTACATGTGAAAAGGGGTATACATAGTAGAAATAATTACAATAATCTTTAACAAAACGTAACGGTGACTGGTTCAGGAGGAGCGAGGACCCTGCCCGCGAGGGCTCACAATCTACAGGGGATGGGTGAGGATACATTAGGTGAGGGTGGAGCTGGTCATGCGGCGGTGGTTACTGCAGGTTGTAGGCTTGTTGGAAGAGGTGGGTCTTCAGGTTCCTTTGGAAGGTTTCCACAGTAGGCGAGAGTCTGATGTGTTGGGGTAGAGAATTCCAGAGTAGGGGGGATGCATGGGAGAAATCTTGTATGCGATTGTGGGAGGAGGAGATAAGAGGGGAGTAGAGAAGGAGATCTTGTGAGGATCGGAGGTTGCGTGCGGGTATGTACCGGGAGACTAGGTCAGAGATATATGGAGGAGACAGGTTGTGAATGGCTTTGTATGCCAGGGTTAGGGTTTTGAACTGGAGTCTCAGAGCAATGGGGAGCCAGTGAAGAGATTGACAAAGAGGAGAGGCCGGGGAATAGCGGGGGGACAGGTGGATTAGTCAGGCAGCAGAGTTTAGGATAGATTGGAGGGGTGCGAGAGTGTTAGAAGGGAGGCCACAGAGCAGGAGGTTGCAGTAGTCGAGGCGGGAGATGATGAGGGCGTGCACTAGTGTTTTTGCAGATTCCTGGTTGAGGAATGTGCGGATCCGGGAGATGTTTTTGAGTTGAAGTCGGCAGGGAGTGGAAAGGGCTTGGATGTGTGGTTTGAAGGAGAGATCAGAGTCCAGGTTTATCTCAAGGCAGCGAGCTTCCAGGACTGTGGAGAGTGAGCACCAATTGACTTTGATAGGTCAGTTGGTGGGGGGGGGGGTTGAATGAGACGGTGGAAAGATGATGAATTCAGTTTTATCCATGTTAAGTTTTAAAAATCTAGCAGAGACGAAGGATGAGATGGCGGACAGACATTGTGGGATTTTGGTTAGTAGGGAGGTGATATCGGGTCCAGAGAGGTAGATCTGTGTGTCGTCACCATAGAGGTGAGACTCTATGAGCTGTCCCAGGCTGAAGGTGTAGATGGAGAAGAGCAGGGGTCCTAAAACTGAGCCTTAGGATACACCAACAGATAGCGGGCGAGATAAGGAGGTGGTGTGTGAGTGGGAGACACTGAATGTCCTGTCTGTTAAGCCCCCGTCTCACATAGCGAGATCGCTGCTGTGTCACGGTTTTGGTGATGCAACAGCGACCTCACCAGCGATGTCGCTATGTGTGACACTTTGCAGCGATCAGGCCCCTGCTGTGAGGTCGCTGATCGCTGCAAAGTGTCCTGGACCATTTTTTGGTCGTTGCCCTCCCGCTGGTCAGCACACATCGCTGTGTGTGACCAGCGGGACCAGCGATCAGGCTGGTAACCATGATAAACATCGGGTTACTAGGGGCACACGCGCACCTAGTAACCCGATGTTTATCATGGTTACGAGCCTGCTAAAGTGAGCGGTAACCTCCCGCTCACTGTAGCAGAGTGGTAACCATGATAAACAGCGGGTTACTAGGTGCGCGTGTGCCCCTAGTAACCCGATGTTTACCATAGTTACCAGCCTGCTCCTGCTTCAGCAGGCTGGTAACCAGGAGCAGGACATCGTGGAAAGATTCTTTCCACGATGTCGCTGCTCCCCTGATCGTTGGTGAGCCTGCCTGTTTGACAGCTCACCAGCGACCACATAGCGACGCAGCAACGATCCCTGACAGGTCGTATCGTTGTCGGGATTGTTGCAGCGTCGCTAAGTGTGACGGGGCCTTTAGGTATGAGGAGATCCAAGATAGGGCCAAGTCTGTGATGCCGAGGGATAATAGTATGGAGTAAGAGTGAATGGTCCACTGTGTCAAAGGCAGATGACAGGTCTAGGAGGAGGAGGACAGAGTAGTGTCGCCTGGATTTGGTGGTTAGTAGATCGTTGGTGACTTTAGTCAGGGCAGTTTCAGTCGAGTGATGCGGTCGGAAGCCTGATTGTAGGCGGTCAAAGAGGGAGCAGGATGAGAGGTGGGAGGACAGTTCAGAATGGACGTGTTGTTCCAGTAGTTTTGAGGCATAAGGGAGAAGTGATATGGGGCGATGGCTAGACAGAGAGGATGGGTCAAGGGAGGGTTTTTTGAGGATGGGTGTGATCGAGGCGTGTTTTGAAGCATGAAGGGAAGGCACCAGTTGTTAGTGACAGGTTGAAGAGGTGGGTAAGGGTTGGGATGTTGGTTATGTCTGATATTGCAGCTCAGCTACATTAACCCCTTCAGGACCCAGCCTATTTTGACCCTAAAGACCTTGGCATTTTTGTCAATTCTGACCAGTGTCCCTTTACGAAGTAAAAACTCTGGAACACTTCAACGGATCCTAGCGATTCTGAGATTGTTTTTTCGTGACATATTGGGCTTCATGTTAGTATTAAATTTAGGTCGATAATATTTGCGTTTATTTGTGAAAAAATCAAAAATATGGGAAAAATTTTGAAAATTTTGCAATTTTCAAATTTTGAATTTTTATTCTGCTAAACTAGAGAGTGATGTGACACAAAATAGTTAATAAATAACATTTCCCACATGTCTACTTTACATCAGCACAATTTTTGAAAAAAAAAAAATTTTTGGTAGGAAGTTAGAAGGGTTCAAAGTTCATCAGCAAATTTTCTTTTTTCCAGCAAAATTTGCAAAGCCATTTTTTTTAGTGACCACATCACATTTGAAGTCCCTTTGAGGGGTGTACATGACAGAAAACACCCAAAAGTGACACCATTCCAAAAACTGCACCCCTCAAGCTACTCAAAACTACATTCAAGAAGATTATTAACCCTTCAGGTGCATCACAGGAACTAAAGCCACATGGAAGAAAAAAATGAACATTTTTATTTTTCTAACAAAAATTTTCTTTTAGCCTAAATTTTTTAATTTTCACATGGGTAACAGGATAAAATGCATCCTAAAATTTGTTGGTCAATTTCTCCTTAGTACACTGATACCTCATATGTGGTCATAAACCACTGTTTGGGCACACGGCAGGGCTCAGAAGGGAAGGAGCGCCATTTTACTTTTTGAATGGAAAATTAGCTCCAAAAGTCAAATTGCGCTCCTTCTCTTCTGAGCCCTGTCATGTGCCCAAACAGTGGTTTACGACCACATATGAGGTATCAGTGTACTCAGGAGAAATTGACCAATACATTTTAGGATGCATTTTATCCTGTTACCCATGTGAAAATTAAAAAATTTAGGCTAAAAGAAAATTTTTGTGAAAAAAAAAGTACTTTTTTGTTTTCACAGATCATTTTGTGAAGCACCTGGGGGTTCCAAGTGCTCACTATGCATCTAGATAGGTGCCTTGGGGGGTCTAGTTTCCAAAGTGGGGTCACTTGTGGGGGAGCTCCACTGTTTAGGCACATTAGGGGCTCTCCAAACGCAACATGGTGTCCGCTAACAATTTGAGCCGATTTTCCATTCAATTTGTTAGCGGACACCATGTCGCGTTTGGAGAGCCGCTGTGTGGCCAAACATTGGAGCTCCCCCACAAGTGACCCCATTTTGGAAACTAGACCCCCCAAGGCACCTATCTAGATGCACAGTGAGCACTTGGAACCCCCAGGTCATTCACAAATTAATCCGTAAAAATAAAAGTGTTTTTTTTTCCACTTTTTCATTTTTATGAATCAATTTGTGAAGCACCTGGGGGTTCCAAGTGCTCACTATGCATCTAGATAGGTGCCTTGGGGGGTCTAGTTTCCAAAATGGGGTCACTTGTTGGGGAGCTCCAATGTTTGGGCACACAGCGGCTCTCCAAAAGCAACATGGTGTCCGCTAACAAATTGTCGGCTCAAATTGTTAGAAGACACCATGTTGCGTTTGGAGAGCCGCTGTGTGGCCAAACATTGGAGCTCCCCCACAAGTGACCCCATTTTGGAAACTAGACCCCCCAAGGCACCTATCTAGATGCATAGTGAGCACTTGGAACCCCCAGGTCCTTCACAAATTAATCCGTAAAAATAAAAAAGTGTTTTTTTTTTCCACTTTTTCATTTTTATGAATCAATTTGTGAAGCACCTGGGGGTTTCAAGTGCTCACTATGGATCTAGATAGGTGCCTTGGGGGGTCTAGTTTCCAAAATGGGGTCACTTGTGGGGGAGCTCCAATGTTTGGGCACACAGGGACTCTCCAAACGCAACATGGTTCCAATTTGTTAGTGGACACCATTGTGTAGTGTATGTCAGGTTGGTGTGCGGTGTGGTATATTGTAGTGTATACACCACACACACACACACACACACCAACCTGACATAGCCTACTAAGCTGAGTACGCCCTAGACTGGGATGAGTGGGACGGGCGGGACATTTTGTGTGCTGTGTGCGTGTGTAAAAAAAAAAAAAAAAAAAAAAAAAAAAAAAAAAAAATCGAAACTTTATTATAGTGTGAGTGTACGTGTGTGTGTGCTTGGTGTAACCTTCTGCAGTCACGTGTGGGGGCTGTCAGGCGTAGGGGGGCTGTCAGGCGTAGGGGGGGGGCTGAAGAGATGGAGGAGCCAGCAGCTGCAGCAAGGGGGGTGATCACTGGGGCAGGAGCCGGCAGCAGCAAGGGGGGTGATCACTGGGGCAGGAGCCGGCAGCAGCAAGGGGGGTGATCACTGGGTTTGCGGGGGGGGGGGGATGATCACTGGGATGGGGGGGTGCACACTGGGGATGGGGAGTGAACACTGGGGACAGGGGGGGTGAACACTGGGGGGGTGAACACTGGGGACAGGGGGGGTGAACACTGGGGACAGGGGGGGTGAACACTGGGGACAGGGGGGGTGAACACTGGGGGAGGGGTGATTATTGGGAGGTGGGGGGTGATATCACTGGGACTGGGGGATGGTGGGTTTGATCACAGGAGCAGGGCATTTACACTGAGCCTGCTGCTGCTGTGATCACAGTCCACCGGCTGTCAGAAGGAGAGCAGCAGCCGGTGGATGAAGACGTGGGAGAGGGAGCAGAGGGAGCGGAGGTCGGGGTGCAGGTATGAAAGTGGAGGGGGGGTCGGGGGTGGAGGGGGGGGCAGGGTGGAGTGGAGGGGGGGTCGGGGGGGAGCGGGGGCAATACTACCTGATGCAGATCAGCGGCGGCAGCAGGCGATCAGCGGCGGCAGCAGGCGATCCACGGGGGGGCAGCTGCAGAGGGTCCACGGGGGGGCAGCAGCAGAGGGTCCACAGGAGGCAGCAGCAGAGGGTCCACAACGGCCGGCACCCGATCCATGGACGGGCAGTTGCGGCCATCATTAAAAACTCCCTCCACATCTGATTGGGGCTAGTATCCATGTGACGCTAGCCCCCCAATCAGATCTGGGGGGAGGGGGGGACAGAGGTGACACTCCCCCCAGCCAATGACTGATGCTGTAAGCATCAGGCCATGCCCAGATTTAAATATTACACCAATTTTCATTGGTGAAATATTTAATTCATACCGATTGGCAGTTTCATTAAAAGTGAAAATGAAACAGCCAATCGGAGGGGTCCCAGGCACGGGGGGGTTAATCCACCCCCCGGGGGGTCGACTTCAGGATGTCCAGTTGCAGTAGCAACTGTGACACCTGAGCGACCCCGCTCGCAGGCGCTGCAGGGGGTCTTTCCCTCCATGTCACAGACGCTGTGACATGGGTCGGGAACGAACTGTTTTCCATGTCACAAACGGTGTGACACGGGTCGGGAAGGGGTTAAAATGGATAGGACTGAGCTGTAATACCACACACAACCTGTGGAAAGGTGTGGTGCTGTTGTGTTGGAAAGTAGCTATTTTTTTTTTTATTTTTTTTTTTTAATTCTGTACAACTTTTTTGAAGTTTGATTTCTGCTCCTCCTCCGAATACTTTATAAATCAAAGTTGTGAAGGCAAAGAGTCGTTTAAATGATCACGTGAGCGACTAAAGATAATGACCACTTCACCCCTTACTATCCTGGACAATTACAGAGGTGCAATGTTTGCTCATCAGACCGTGCAATGGAAATATGCTTTTATCTTCCAGATCCAGGCCGCCACTGGAGAAGTGAAATATGCCGGCCCCATGGACTGTGCCAGGCAAATATACAGAGAGGCTGGAATCAGAGGAATATACAAGGGGACGGTGCTGACCCTCATGAGAGGTATATAGGATGGAGGATGCATGGGGACTCGCGCTGCAGATATCACAAATAACACTAGGGGGAGCCATCGCAGAGCAGGAGATGTCAGCCTGTAGTTATACGCCGGGGTAGAACAGCTAAGAAAGTGTGTAGATTTCGGGGGACCCTTCCCTAATTATCGCCGGGTTACCCAGCCGCACCACTTGGCCCTTTCTGCAGATAATGAGATTCAGGAGCAATTTATTACACTGATTAAATCTCACATCTTAATCAGAGTCACGGCTGCAGAATCCTGCAAATCCGGGACGTAAATGACTTGATTCAAGGTCAGGCCGGCTTCCTGGTAGCTAATTGTATTCTTCCTGCTGATCTGTACATTTCCAGGACCTGAGGGTATCTGTGAGCTATAGAGGGGTCCTATAATAACGGGGGTCCGTGATCTCCCCCCAGCGGGATCGGGGCGCTTCGCACCTGCTGTACTGAACTTTTTTTAAAGGGGTATTCTCATCTTGTAAAATAATGGCCAAGGATGATTGCTGAGGGGTCAGATCCTTTGGGAGCCACAATGCGCCTGAGAATAAAAGGGAGATGGGGCAGTGGCGCTCGGAGCACGCGGCTCGACACAGAACTGCGGTGACTCTCCATTCTCTGAGCACCGCTATGCAGGAACCGCAGCCCTTTTATTCTTTAGGATTGTTGGGGTACCACATGTCAGACGCCTACCAATATTTAAAGGGGGTTATCCCCTTTCATATGAATAAGGTATAACTTGCTGATCACTGGCAGTCCGACCAGTCCAGAGGAGGAGGTGTTGCATGCACCCCACCACTCCATTCATTGTCTATAGGACTGCCGGAGATATCCGAGTGGAGCGCTCTACTCAATGTAGTCAATGACTGAAGCAGAGGGGTGCACGCTCCACCTCCTCTCGTTCTCTGGATAGGTGGGGGGGTCCCAGTGATCAGCAAGGTCTGTATAGAGGATAACTCTCAATCTGTAAAGTGATGGCATATCACGGCAATGATGGGAATACCCCCGTTAAAAATTCTCGTTACTAGCTGCATCTGGGAAACCTGTGTGGCTGCTATTACTGGTCCTACAATGGTTGCCAACCAGCTTTCCCAGGCTTCTGCTTTGTTGGGGTGCGATACAATGTTAGTGGATTTATCGATCCTCAACTAGGCAGACTTGTCTCTCTGGGGAAGGAGGGTGACCATTGCTGGGACTGATGTGCGGGCTGCCATGTTTGTGCTGGGATTTCGATTATCTGCTGTAGGTTAATGATTGTCCTTTTTGTGTCGTAGATGTGCCAGCGAGTGGAATGTACTTTATGACCTACGAATGGCTGAAGACTGTCCTGACACCTGAGGGCCACAGGTAATGGCATAGTCGCTGCATAGCAGTGTCTGCTTTGCTCAGTGGACTTGCACCAGGACATTGCACGGTCAATGAGGTTTAAAGGATAAAGCACATTAAAGGGTTTGGGCCACTCCTTTTCCAGTAATGGTAGTATATGTAGGGGTGTTATTGCTGGGGGTCCCCACAGTGCATAAAATACGAAGGCCCCTTCGCTTCTGTTTGCCTCACTTCAGTTCAGAGAAGCTTGTTTTCCTGACGTAATAAAGGGGCCGATTAGACGCAGAGGAGCGGCTCCTTCATTTTGGGAATCAGTTGAGGTCGCCGCTCCATTTCCTCGTCTCCCGTCTCTGGGACATTGATGTCTGTGGTTTCTGAAATAGTATAACTTTGCTTAACTTATTCCTGTGAATGGATGGGCTGAGCCAGAATATCCGGCCTGACGAGTCCTCAGCCCGGCGTGGGGAGGGTTTGTTGTGTGCACAGATATAATTGGTGCAAGTAAAGCCCTATAATCAGCCAAGTATTACAGGTGATCCATCATGGTACGTAACCTCCTTTATCCCTGTGTCATGTTTATTTAGTAACTGGGGGGGGGGGGGGGGAGAATAAAATTACTGATGCAGAAGAGCCGAGTTGGTCATTTATAATAACACAATGTTCCCTGGTTTCATAGAACTGCCGTTACAGCTCCGTGTTATATTAACGAGGAAAGAGATCATAATGAACACTGGAAAACACATTGTGCTCTGCTACATCTCTTATCCAGCTATAGGAGTTGTAGACATAAGGTCCAGCTTATAGGTCAGACAGGTTTATAAAGAAAGCTGGAACATCACATGCAAAAAGGGGGGTACGTCTCCATTCTCCGTATCAGTGCCATCTCTTTAGGAGAAAGCAAAACCCCCTTTAACATATTTTATAGACTCTGACCAGCGTTGAAATAGTTAGATACCCTAAGGGTATGTTCACATGTACGATTTTTTTTTTTTTTTTTTTTTTATTATTATTTTTTTAAAGCCAATCTTGAAGATTTTGATGTGGATTTGGCACAAATCTGACGTGTGTTAGGCTATGTGCCCACGATGCAGAAATGAAGCGGAAAATTTCCGCTTCATTTCTGCATGTCCTTGCCCGGAAAAACGCATGCGGAATTTGACACGTGTTTTTCGTGCATTTTTGAAGCGTTTTGCACATGCAGAATTGCTTTGCGTTTTTTAATGCATTGAGAAGGCAATTCTGCATGCGTAAAAGCACAAATAATGAACATGCTGCAGATTTTTACGCACATCAAAAAACGCTGCGAAAAAATCCGCAGCATGTGCATTGAAATTGTGGATTGTCTTTGGGGACCATGGGGGAAGGAATACCAAGCGCTTTACAAGCATTTACGCTGCGAAAATTCCGCAGCAAAAACGCTTGAAAAACTCATCGTGGGCACGCAGCCTTAGGCTAGGGATGCTCTGCGATTGTGGTCACTATGCTCAGGAGGTTTATGCCCAGCCATGGCCACAGTCAAGATGGATTCGCCGACATCCGGCCACCATAGGAAGCCATTGAAAAAAAAAATTAAAAAAAATTACCCCATGATATACATTATGCAGTAGCCCTTTTTTTTTGTATGGGTTCGTCTGAAAGGATCTTAAACTGGCGCCAATCGCAGCTAGTTCTTGGAGGCTGCATTTCTTGCAGGCCGGGACGGACATGTGCCTTTGTAGGGATATTCTGCCTCGTAATGGTTGCTCATTGCCCTTGGCACGGTGTTGACCTGCTCACTTGTCTGTATGCGGACTGGTCACGAGCCGCATTGCATCTTACAGATGGGCACCACTTAGATGTTGTCCACTACTTTAGCATTGAAAGTAGTGGACAACCTCTTTAAGACCCCCATACACATTACATAAAAGGGGGATAATTTCAGCCACAGCGGATGGCAATCTGATTTATATGTGGGCCAGGTCTCCCGACTCTCTCCCAAAATATTATGTCTGATACTTTTTTGGAGGGATACTCTGTTGCTAGAAGTGTCCAAAAACACACGAACGCTAGGCTCGTCCGAGGGTTTGTAAGTATGGGGGAGTTGGGAAAGCTCGATTTAAAGTTGAGTTAAAAAATTCTCGGAAGCGGCCACATTGGTAGCCCATGGTCGCCATTCCAGAGCCCTGTAAACCTGCTTCTGCAGTATATCCTATGCTTAGTGCAGTCATTCACATTACTGGTGCAAGGCCAAAGTCCTGCTATAAGTTTAAATTTATTTTTTTTTTTCTCCCTCCCCCATCTCTGACAGTGTCAGTGAGCTGAGTGTTCCTCGAATTCTTTTCGCCGGAGGAATGGCTGGAATCTTTAACTGGGCTGTGGCAATTCCCCCAGACGTGCTAAAATCTCGTTTCCAGACAGGTGGGTGATGGCTTCGCTGTGAGGATCTGCAGGCCGGCGTGTTAATAGAGTTGTATTTCAGTAAATCCCTTCTTATTCTTCCGCTCCTCGTTCTTTTTCCACCTCTTCAAGTGCTAATAATTTCCGAGCCTCTTGTGAATTGAATTCATCTCCGCGGGGCCGCGAGCTCGTAATGGGCCCGAAGTTGAGCGGCAGCCGAAACCCCCCCCGCAACATACTGTTATATATACAGCATGGAGATGTGCGGTGCAGGCCAACCCGCGACAGGGCTGACTCTGCACTACAACTCCCAGCATTGCAATATGGGGGTACATTATAGGGCTTATTCCCAACATTGAAGACTTTGCAATCGCTTGCAGATGGGTGGGGGTCCGACGGCTGGGACCACCACTCCTCCCGAGAATGGGGCTTTGAAGTGAAGCTCATGTGCACCATTGTTTTATTCAATGTCTATGGACGGCCAGAAAAAGCCAACTTATGTACTCTGCCATCACCGGTAATCCCATAGAGAATGGATGTGGGCTGCCGCTCCGGCCCAGAGGGGCATTGCAGGGTCCCAGTCTGAGAACGAAGCATTAAATCTCATCACCTATCCAAAAGGTGACTGGGGCCATTTACATCCCTGTCTGCCACCATATCCACTTTATCCGTATATGCAAATCTAGCCTTGTTATCCAAGTGGGCGTGGTCATCCCGCTTCTATAAGGGTGTCATATTAAGGACCACACCCACATGTATGCAAATCTAGCCTGGTTCCACGGGGGATACGGCAACACAGGAATGTAAATGAAATTGTCTGGGTTTCCCATAGCAACCTTGTGTGTTTGGTTGCTATGGGCAACAACGCTCTCTGTACACCCTTTAATAAATCTCCCCTATTATATCAGTGGATATGGCGCAGTTTGTGCCGTTTTGTCACTCAGTTAGGACCCTGCTATGCTATGCTATGGTTTGATATCAGACAGTAGGCTCCAATTATATTAAACCTGCCTGTCAAAAAGTCTGATTTTGCCCTTAGCAACCAATGATTTTGCCATCTTTGCCATAGCAACCAATCAGAGCGCCGCTTTTATTTTTTAAACTGCCCTAGAAAAATGAAAGCTGCGCTGCGATTGGCTGCTATAGTACAAAATGTACATCCTTACCGATGAGACCATTTTGGTTTCTATACGGAGAATTATAAAGGTCTATTATTCCCAGCGTAGAGGGAAAAGTAGATAATGGAGGGTCGGGCTCCGCAGAGGAAATGATGAGGAGTCACCATGGAGATGATGGGAGTTGTAACATCCCTCGAAGAGGCTAAACCTCTAACTACCTGTCTGTATATTTACTGCATCTCTCCCACAGCCCCGGCCGGAAAATATCCCAACGGATTCCGGGACGTCTTACGAGAATTAATTCGTGAGGAAGGAATCAGATCACTGTATAAAGGCTTCACGCCGGTCATGCTCCGCGCCTTCCCTGCCAACGCTGTGAGTAATGGGCCGGCTCCAGGATCCTGCGGCTCTTGGGCCTCTTTTTTTTGTTTTTTGTTCCTCGCCCTCCTAGGGCTATAGCTTGTTTTTATTTTATTTTCCCGTCAGTGAGGCTCTATTGGGGCTTGTGGTTTTTCTAGATCAGTTGTAGATATTTTCATTACTATTTTGGGTCCCATACGACTTTCTGATTTTTAACAAATAAAAAAATATATTATTATATAATGGTATACTATACGTTTTTGTTTTTTTTATACTTTATTAGTTTGGATCTGCCCGACCATTAATATAATTGAAAATGTTTTAATAATCATTACAGATTTTTCGACCAATCCCAAAACACCACTTATAATCCCGGATTATTGGATTTCTCAGTGGCTGAAAATAATCTCCTAAATCCTATATGGTCCGGGCCTCGTGTAGACTGATATGTGATATGTTAATCAAGGACAAACTTTTTTTTTTTTTTTTTTTTTTTTTTTAAATCTCACCCAGCTTTCCCAGAACCAGATAACCATTTAGCAGAGAAGAACGACTGCAGGACCCTGTGACTAATTAACCCCCTCATCTCTTCTCCTCCTCAGGCGTGTTTCCTTGGATTCGAAGTGGCCATGAAGTTCCTAAACTGGCTTGCGCCAAACTTGTGAGAATCTCCGGACTATCGATAGAAGACCGCCCGGCTTCCTGGCACCTTTTTGGCACCGCCAAAAGAAGGAACTGATCAGTAGCAACTTGCCTTAGTTCCCCTATTCTTGGGGTTGAAATGCGACTGTTTAAATTCCTCCACGTGAATGTAACGAGCTGCTCGGATTTTTATGGACTGCGACGAATTAGATGTTAATTTACAGGCAATTTATTTTTATCTGGTAGATCAATAAGGCAACGATCCAGCACTGACCTCCGTCTTAATCGCTCCGGGCGTTGACGTCACACGTCACAGAACACAATATCTCTCTTCTCCCATTATATAGAAGGATCGGTGACCTGCAGCTGGCAAACCTTAAGCCAGTCTGTGAGCGCTGGTACCTGTCCTGGCACTAAGCCTTTACCCCACAGTGCTACGACACCCGGTGGCCCCCTCCCCCACATGCGGGCACGTTCTTTCCTTGCATCCATACTGTGGGTAACCTGAGCAGGGCGACCTCTAAACCTATACAGCTGCACGTATTAAGTATCTGCCACATGGTTCGATGATTGCGCCACGTTTTCTGCACATATCATCCCGGCTCCTCGCAGCCTACGAATTGTTTTCCAGTCCTCGATTTTTATGGGGTGGGAGAAGAGATTTTATTTTCTACAGACCTTTCTACCAGCAGTAAATCTTTTGTCTTATCACACGGCTTTTGTAATGGGTTATTTCTTTCTGTGCATTGCACACCATTCATTATTGTTGATGCGGGCGCAGTATGGGCACTGGAGACTGCCATTACGATGTACATTGATCCTGACCTAGACATCATCGTACAGCGAATATGACTCCATGAATACAAATTTTGCACCGTTTGTATTCCGTAGTTTCTGTGTTGCACTTGGGTATTCCTGGCTGTGAAATGAGTTAACTAAGAATCAGTCAGTGAACTTATTCTGGAGAGTTTGAGAATTTAATCTTCCTTCTTTTAAGATCTTCTCAGCTGATTTATGACCACAACGTTCAGCTCAAATATCACGTGGTCATAAATCAGCTGAGATTTTTTTTTTTTTTTACTTTTGTCAGAAATGGTTATCTCATTCCGTAGCCAGCAATAGACCTCATAATACAGGCAAACGGTGCAAACTCTTTAATGATACCCAGTTGCGAAAAAAACGAACTAAAAAAAAATTTGCGTTCTTCTGTGCTGACATGTGACCACAGACCACATGAAAGTTGAGCTGAACTGTGACTTGGTCATAATTTAAGCTGAGAGTAAAAAGAGAAAAAAAAAATGGATAAAAGAGGTTATCAATTTCCCCTTAGAATGAGCTTACTGACAAATTCTCAGTGAACTCAAATTGCAGCCATCAATGTGCAGGGAAACAAAGAGCCTGTAAATCAAATTATGCAAAACTTTTAAAGACAGCCACTTAGGGGAAAAAAAAAGTGCTCCCCTCAGAGGGTGTCTATATAATTTAACGAGATGCAGAATGCACGTGTTAACGCTTGTAGTTTAATGGATAGAGCAGTTCGTCTGATAATGACGCGAGTTTCCCCTTTAAGAACATAATATTGGAGCATAATTAATTTGGGGGGGAATTCACTGAGAAGCAAATCGCCATTTACTGGTGAGAAAAAACGATCCGCGCAGGGTGACGGTGCAGTGAGTAATGTGCCGCTCTGTAGGTGTGAGTGGGCGGCGAGGAAAAAGGTATCAAAAGTAAGAGCTGAAATTCTACAACAGAGGAGGAATATCCATCCATCTTATATCTCTCACATTTCTCTTATCTGCAGTGCCAAAAAAAAGGAAAGTACACATTAAATTGTGCAGATTTTGTAGTGAAGATGCTATGAGTTTTGATGCAGATTTTGTCCTTTCCGGTGCAAATGGTGATATCTGCGGCAAGAATTGACATGTAGGAGATATAAAATCTGTATCGCAGGTCATCTTATGCTGCGTTTTTTTTTTTTTTCCCCGCAGTGTGTGCAGATAATGTTTTAGCTACTGATGAACTGAATTTTATGCCCATGACATAACTGCGCAGTGGAAAATCCATTTTAACCTTCTACATAGTGCTAACCACTGAGCCACCATGCAAGGTTGTCTTGTCCTATAAAATAGGTAAAATTGTAATTTGCTTCTTGAAAATTATTTCCCCTCAGCTTGTACAGGCCACATCAGAGGTGGCGGCTTCTTGAGTCAAGAGAGCGCGCTTGCAAGCTGTTTGCTGTACTGCTCTTCAACAATCCAGATCTCTAGATCCAGCCGGCCTAAGTGCCTTTGTGCAGTGGGGAGCGGACATTTTGGGCCAGCAGCTCAGCCGTGGAGCCGGCCTCAACAGTCAATCTTCAGGAGCACACTACTCCCCTGGCAGAGGAGCGGAGCGGCGTGCTCCTGCACATAGAAACTTGATACAGTCCCTTTAATCCAAAATCTGTAGAAAGAATTGATGTAAAATCTCATCTACTCTATTACGCAATGGATTTTCTGCAGCTAAATCCATCTATAAACTCATGCACGGTCTGTAGGGTATGTTTCCTCGTGGAATTTCCGCAGCATAAAAAAATGCAAAACCATAAATGCTGCAGAAAAGGTGCTGATTTACTGCACCTTTCACCCTGTGCATTATAAAGTGTGAACAGCGCACTGACATCCGTAGCAAAAAAAAAAAATTGATTTTTTAGGACCGTAAATGGAATCCAATGAAATGTTTAGCGTGGTGTAAGAGATCCGGGCAGGTGACCGTGGCGCTGCTGCTGACGTCTCATGTCACCCGGCAGTGATTGGAATTAACGATTTACGAGGCCCTGATTAATAATGCAGCGCGCGCTCTCGGGCTGCAAAACAAAAGACCTTGAGGGTGTAGGACACACTGACAGCTTGGAGCGGGATTAATGTATTACAGGATTACATAAACTACTAAGAAGTGGCAGGTGACGTCAGAGCACATTGTGGAGAGTGAGAGGGGGGCAATTACATGACGGGTAATTAACCCAGCTGGATGATATCCCAATTACAATTGTTTCACTAGGCAACAAGAATGTGCGTTTAAAGCGGAGTCCCTCCTGCGATGAATGCAGAGCTCGCTAATAACAAGGCAACGCCATTGTCACGGCGAGGCAGCGCAGGCTTGTGCTTTTTCTATATACGCTATATATGTATAGCTTGTGTTCTTAGTCCATTTACACTGTCATGGGTGCTCGTTTTAGGTCATGGGTGCTGATTAGTGCAGTCCTTAGAAATACCCCAAATTTTCGGATCTTAAAGGGACATTGCACCACAACTGCTTGCGGCTTAAAAAATGTAAAAAAAAAAATCAATGCAATGTGAGTAACACATAGGAGTTAAGATGTTGATGTGATCTCTATCCTGTTCAGCTGTTGCAAAAACTACAACTCCCAACATCCCCTCTGGTAGTTGCAACAGGTTGGAGACCGCTGCTTTAAAGGAACTAGATAGTTTGGCAGGAAAGTTGCCAGTTGTGCACACAGATGACGTCGATATGAGTTGTGTCCAAAATGTCAGACCCTGACCGGAGTATGCTCGTACAGCTCTGCTGCCTTCATTAAAGAATACTTACAGGTATGTATACTTTTGCAACCATTTATTTTAATGCCTCTAAAATTAAAAAATAAGCAGCTAGTTTTGAAGTTTTTTTTTTAAATCTACCGTTTTGCGTACGCAGCTCCTAGGCAGACCTATGCGTCTATGGTTACCCTGTCTTGCAGACACTTCTTGACATTATTGTCAGCAACTTCGCAAGAAAAGTAGAGCAGTACCATGGTCAGATCACAATTGTTTTCGTAGTCTTGAACTGTAGAGATGCATAGATCTGCATGGGAGCTGTATACACAAAATGGTAGGATGTTTTAAAAATCTGCATGGACTATTTGCAAGGAGAGGGGACAGAAGACTGCAGCATCAGACCTGACATTTTGTTATTAGGCTGTAACCATAGAGAAACATAGATCGGAGCTGTATACACAAAACATTAGGATATATTAAAATCAGGACTATTCCTTCGTTGCTTCATTTCTTTTTATTTTGGAGGCACAGGGGCAATGAAATATATGGAGGGAAGACATGTACAGCACAGTTGGGGTCTATTCACTGCTGGTGGTCCGCAGTTAATATTTTCCGTGGGAATCTACACTTAGGCCAGGAACTATGCAGAAAATGTAGCAATAATGTGCATTTATGAGCAGAAAAAAAACTCCTATTTCTGACTAGCGGAGATCGGACCTGTTAGAAAATGTACCCGGAATTCTTAAAATGTTTCCCTGCAGATGATTCACGGCTCGACGCCTTAGAGATAATGGTAATCACTAGAGAATTTCCTTGATGCATGTGTCACATGACTGGAAGTTTTAGAAAAATTTCTGAAACTTTCCTCCATTTTTTTTTACAATCTTATTACATCTCGACACCCAAGGCCTGAACACATTAGTAATAAAGTGATTTTTTTTATTCTTTTAATTAATCTCTTGTCTTCCACAATCCCATGCCAGTGGTCTCCTCCATCACTGTGACTTTGTTCAGTCTGTGCCCTTCCTGGTTCACAAATACAAATATTCAATTAAACTGTATTACATATTTTCAGATCTTTGCCAAACCCTAAAAAATGCAAAACCGTGCAATCCATGGTGCATTTTGTAATTTTGGTAGGGTTCAGTCCCTGCTGCCTTCATAGTAGCAAGTGCAACATGCCATCCTCTACCTGCCTACTTGCCAAAAGGTAACGATTTTGCCAAACTTCCCTAATATTGAGAAGCAAAGGGAGTTTATGCAAACACTTACCTAAAAGTTGCCATTTTTGGTCAATCCAGGGGTGGGATTCAAAGTCCTGACTTGGAGCACTAAAATGTTGGCAAGTAGGGTACCTGGGTACCTACCATCAATGGATGAAAGGCCCCCTTCCCCAGAAATCTGGTAGGTATCATGGGAGTAGACCTGTATGAATTCTCTGACAACCCTTATAAGAGCTGCAAATAAACTGTCACCCATCTTTACCCCCTCCAAAGAACCAACTGATGGGCTGCGTTCACACATCATGTATTTGGTGCCTTTTTTACACCTATATTTCTAAACTGAAATCCGCAGCACTTTTGCACCAAAAATCTGTGCATATTCCCTGCACTCATTAATGGGTTATGGTGTATCATTTTGTAGCAAAAAAAGCACCAAAAAAAATAATTGCAACAAAATAATGCCAGGCTGGTGGTTTAACTTGCAGATTTATGTTCCCCATTGAAATGAATGGGTGAAATCTGCACCAAAAAAGGTGCTTTTCTGCAACAGAAATTGACTTACTGTGAAAAAAAAAAAACAATTTTAAGGCAAATTCCGTGCAACAAAAAGGCAGCATGGGGATGAGATTACACTAAAATTCTTCCACTTTGCTGGTACTATAAAATGCTGCAGATTTTACGGGTGAAAAATCGGCATCAAATACGCAACATATGAACAGTGAACCTAGCCAAAAAGGGCCAATTAGAACTTTTCAGAACTTTTTTTCCTTTATTGTAGGTGTAAATTATGTAATCGTCTTTAATAACATGGAGTCAGTTCATGTAATTAGCGAATATTATAACATCACATAGATAGGTCTGGCAGCTCAGCCAGGACCCTCTCCTCTTTGATTGAGGAAGTTGGGGGGCAGCATCACTTTCTAGTGAAATGTCCCTCTTTGGTCATGTTTTCATGCCAGGCCCAGGGGAGACAGCTGACAATGGCGGCTTGCTCTTATGACAGCAAATACTTGTCTTCAGCGCATAACTTGTGAAAGCCACGTGCTGCCGAGTCTTGTGAGAAAATCTCCTCTAGTGTTTAACCCCTTTGATGCTACGTGGCTTGTCTCGTCCGCATTTTTATTCAACTCCCCCACTTTTTTTTTTATTAACCTGTAGGTAACTTTGTTCATCCTGGGCATCCTGATTCATGTATATGATACCAACGCTAGAGAACTGCCAGAAATACTGTGACACATAGGCAAACTGGTGGGAGGTCAGGAATGAGGGACACCTTATCCTTACTGTCCTGCCCAATAATTTAGGAGTCTGGCCACTTTCTTTTAACCAGTTCACTCCCATGCTCCACAATTGCAGGCTTTTTTATTTTCGAGTCTTGCCATATCCGTAGCGACTCACTATCACCCCGTGTGACCCCAGTCTTATTCTTAGCGCTATGTGGGGCCAATATCACGGTTTACAACCCCCAGCCTTCATACATCACCCTCCGAATAAATGACATTTTCTGAATGAGCGGAGTTTATTCGTCCAACGCGCTTCGCATGCGAGGCTTCAGCTCTTGAAGCGCTTGGAATACGATCTTACCACCCCCCCCCCTATCTACACCTTTGTTCTCCATTCAATTTTGTGAAAAGCCCCCATTTCTTGGTGGAGTCTCCATGGAAACTCTACTCCTGTAGCGGGCGCTCATTGCCAGATGAAATGCGCTCCATTCAAAGAAAAAATATAAAAAAAATCTACAAAAGAGAAGAAAAAATTACATAAATTAGATCGACAAATCTAGGAGAGAAAGTAGGTGCAGGAAGAAGTATCCCATCATCACTTATGAGACAAAAAAATAGCAAAAGAAAATCTGTACAAAACACAATAAAGAAAAACAAAACACAAAAGTCAGAAAAAAATAAAAAAGTTTGCTATGAAAGCGACAGTAATGCCGCAAAATTAAAAGCAATATTGCCACCATACTTGTTACCACTAGGCTTTCTAACTTCACGAGTTGCAGATTTGGTGTGCATTTTTTTCGCACCTGATCAGCATCAAAATCCATGCTTTTTACATGCGAATTTGCTGCTTATTTGGTGCAGATTTCCACCTTTTTGCATAAATAATTGCCATGCTGCCGATTTAGGCTTAATTCACGCGTTGCAGATTTAGTGTAGATTTTCTACGCTGATTTATGTTCAGAAAATTCACAGAGTAATACAGTACCAGCAAACTAGATTTGACCCAAATAATCTCATCTACACGTTTCTGAGAATTTCTCCGCTGAAATGACATGAGGTGCAGCAAGTCAATGCTTTGGGTTAATTCCGGCGCTGGTTTTGCCCTTTTTTTTTTGCAATAGAAAGGGTAAAATCTGCAACGAATCTGAACTAAATCCGTATGTACAGTAAAGAAAAAGCACTGATTTTGTTGCAGAAAAATCCACACCAAATATGTAACGTGTGAACTTAGCCTAGGAATCCGCACGGCAGGTCAAGTTACGCTTAGAAAACCCCATCGACTTGTCTGGTAACGTATTACGCAGCGGATTTTCTGCACGTAGATCTGCCCAGAAAACCACACCAAATACTCCACATATAAACTTATGCAGAAAATCAGCAGCGAAAAACTCTGCTGCTGTGGATTTGTCTTGTGTCTCTGCCGCTATTTTATAAAAATTGGGATTCACAGTGTATTTTACGTCACATTTGACACCGCCTGTACACGGTAATCACTCTCACATCCAGCCTGGAGCAGACGCCATTAGACACCACTAAGTAGCAGTTACGCCACATTTTTCGCATGTAGCTTCTACACGTAAATGAATTCTGAGCGGCGGCGGTGTGATCTTATCCATCTGCCGTTCATTGTTATCTGTTGTTTTTTATTCTTTATGTTCTACCGAAGCCGAGGAGGGTATATCATGAGCCCATATTACAGACATGGTGACACAGAGTCGCTATGGCAACCAGGAAAATGTCACTGCACATGAAGCCTTCATAATTAGGCCTAGTTTTTTTTTCTACTTGGGTGTCTCAATAAAGGGATGTCGAAAGATAAGATGGGGCCAATTCCTCGTGCTACCATGCTTGTATATGTATGGTATCCAGGCGTAATTCATGGTCGTTATGGGTGCAACAACAGTGAGGCCTAGTGTAAACGGGTAGAAAGGCCGCCATTTTTAGCTGAGGTGCAGCCACGAAGCGGCCAAAATCTACCCCCCGACACTTAGTTTTACCACAAAATATCAAAATGAATTCCTACTGGGGCGCAGGACTGCAGATGCTAGGTGCTGCCATATTTAGCCATAATAATCACCAAAATATGCACGTTTAACGACCGCAAAACTTCCAGAAATACCACACTACCCTAAAAAAAAAATTGGGGGGATCAAAGATCCTGTAATGTTTGACTGTAGTTTGTGGATTGATACTAAACGAGAGATGTTTTCCAAAGCATATGAACACCCTTGTGGCTCCATTTTTTTTTTCTTAAATGCATATATTTTGAGCTAAAAAATATTTTTTTGCAATTGGGTTTCATTAAAAATGTTGCACTATTTGGCTTTTACAGGCTCCTTGTTTCCCTGCACATTGCCCTCTGTAGAATGAGTTATCTGAGAATCATTCAGTGAGCTCATTCTAAGGGTAGGTTCACACGAGCATATAAAAAACGTTGGATGATTTTCTTTCTCACTTGTCATCCGCGTTTTAGTCCGTTTTTTTGTGTTTTTTTTACAGCAGCTCCTATTAATAATTTAAAAGACCATTTACAGAATTGCAATGTATTCCTAATAAGCAAAAGCTATACTGTGGCTCCATATGGCATATGATTTAATTTTGCGTACCCATGGACTTGAATGGAAGAGTTTAATTCATATTATGGAAGAAATTAGTGCATTTTTTCACACGCAGATTTGGTGGTTCAGTGAAAAAAAAAAAAACGCTCATCTGCACTGTCCCATTGAATTACATTGGTCCAAATGCAGTCCGAATTTTTCACAATCATCACTGGGACCAAAATATGGTCGTGTGACCAGCTTGAAAAATGTTTTTAAAATCCGAAATGTTGTCCTACTGAAATGTATGTTCAGTAAATGCCCTCAATACTTGGTCGCGGCTCCTTTTGCATCAATTACTGCATCAATGCGGCGTGGCATGGAGGCGATCAGCCTGTGGCTGCTGAGGTATTATGGAAGTCCAGGTGGCTTTGATAGCAGTCTTCAGCTCGTCTGCATTGTTGGGTCTGGTGTCTCTCATCTTCCTCTTGACAATACCCCATAGATTCTCTATAATAGATTCTCTATGGGGTTAAGGTCAGGTGAGTTTGCTGCCAATCAAGCACAGTGATACTGTTGTGTGTAAACCAGGTATTGGTACTTATGGCCGTGTGGTCAGGGGCCAAGTCCTGCAGGAGAATGACATTTCCATCTCCAAAAAGCTTGTCGGCAGAGGGAGCATGAAGTGCTGTAAAATGTACTGGTAGACGGCTGCGCTGACTTTGGTCTTGATAAAACACAGTGGACCTCCACCAGCAGATGACATGGCCCCCAAACCATCACTGATGGTGGAAACTTCACACTAGACCTCCAGCAGCTTGGATTGTGGCCTCTCCACTCTTCCTCCAGACTCTGGGACCTTTGTGGAGTGTGTCAATGACTGCCTTCTGGACATCTGTCAAGTCAGCAGTCTTCCCTATGATTGTGGAGCCTACTGAAACAGACTAAGGGACCTTTTTAAATGCTTAGGAAGCCTTTACAGGTGTTTTTTGTTAATTATTTAAATTTACTAAGATAACGACTTTTGCGTTTTCATTGGCTGTAAGCCATAATCATCAACATTAACAGAAATAAACACTTGAAATAGATCACTATGTTTGTAATGACTCTATATAATATAAGAGTTTCACCTTTTGTATTGAAGAACTGAAATAAATTAACTTTTTGATGATATTCTAATTTTGTGAGATGCACCTGTATTTGTCTTTTTCTTAGCTCCTATCAGCCACTTGTAAGTTGTAAGTGTAAACAACAAGCTTGGCATCCCCTTTAATAACCGAATTTCTCAGCAACATTTGAGCACTTTTTTTTTTTTTTTTTATTTAACAGTATTTTTGATCCAACGACCATTTGGGTGAACCGGTGAATCATCAAGTTTAAGAGTTGAAGCAAAACTCTCACACAGATCGGCAGAATTTGCTCAAATTATGTCCTCCTGTTCATAGCATAACCAGATGGGAGCCAAATTTACTAAGAACTTGCACCTCTTGATACATCTGGCACATCTTACTCCAGCGAAAATAAGTATAAGGCTTTATTCAGACGGACGTTTTTCACGTACATTTTCTATCTGTCTTTTTCACGATAAAGCTCGAATCTATTATAATCTATGGGAATGTTCACATGTCTGTAATTTTGTGGACTGAGTGGTTCAATTCTGATCCAAAGATCATTCTCGCTAATTCAAGTCTATGGATCCGTAAAAAATGGGACAGCACTCAAATTCCATCAATGCATTGTAAATTAAATTAAATTCAATTTCCAAGCTTCACCTCCCCATTAAACAGTAAAAAAAACAGACAGCACTTGGATGACGCATAGATGGCATCCATTTGTTATCTGTTTTTATCAAGGACCTATTCACATAAATGGGGACAATTGGTCCACAAGTGAAAAAAAAACACAGACCTTTTGAGCCTTCTTGTCACAATTCTTTACCCTCTGCAGAAATCCTCATACCAATTCCAAGAATTTGGCTTTATTTTTATCTGCCATTATAAACTATGACTAATAGATGATAACTGTAACGGGTCTGGGAGGCTGAACCTCTGAGCTACTATACAAGGGGGCGGTCCTTGTAAGGGAGCGGGTGGCGACCAGGGAAGACGGGCTGGAAGTCTCAGCAGGTGACCGGGACAGTCTCTGAGTGAGCGGGCTGGAGGTCACGGCAAGTGACCGAGGCAGTCTCTGGATGAACGGGCTGGTGGTCACGGCAAGTGACCGGGACAGTCTCTGAGTGAACGGGATGGAGGTCACGGCAAGTGACCGAGGCAGTCTCTGGATGAACGGGCTGGTGGTCACAGCAAGTGATCGGGGCAGTCTCTGGATGAACGGGCAGATGGTCACGGCAAGTGACCGGGGCAGTCTCTAGGTAAAGGGTTGGTACGACCTGTGGCAGCTGATGATAGACGTGAGCTCCCAGGTGAGCAGGCGAGAGTCTCTGGATGAACGGGTGGTCACAGCATGTGACGGCGGAGCTTCCAGGAAGACCAACAGACAGGCGGCAGATGAGCGCTCCCAGGTGAGCGGGCAGAAGTCTCTGGACAGGCGGATGGTCACAGCACGTGACGGCAGAGCCTCCGGGTAGGCTAGCGGACAGGTAGCAGATGAGCGCTCCCAGGAGAGCGGGCAGAAGTCACTGGACAGGCAGATGGTCACAGCACGTGACGGCGGAGCCTCCAGGTAGGCTAGCAGGCAGGTAGCAGATGTGCGCTCCCAGGTGAGCGGGCAAGCTGGTCCATAGACAGACTGACAGGAGTTGGAAGGCAGACCGTCGGACCTCAGGCAAGCAGGCAGGTAGCTGATGTGCGCTCCCAGGTGAGCGGGCAGGCTGGTCCTTAGACAGACTGACAGGAGTAGTAAGGCAGACCGTCGGACCTCAGACTAGCAGGCAGGTAGCAAGTAATCAGGCAGGAATCTGGCAGGTAACTGGCAGGTAACTGGCAACGGGACCTGAGGGCTGAAGCAGAGTAGTGAACAGTGCAACAACATTGCTCGGGCACCTCCATTTTGGAGGAGGTGCCTTATATATGGTAAAGTCCTCCGGCCATTGGCCGGGGACTCCTTAGGACGGCGCGCGCGGCCCCTTTAAGAGGGAGGGAGAGCGCGCGCGCCCTAAGCACAGTGGCCGGGAAGGAGCACGCGCTGCCAGCAGAGCGGGAGAGGGACGCCGGGCACGGAGCAGAGCGGTGAGGGGAACAGCGTTCCTGCCTAGCAGAGGGCAGGGACGCCGGCACTACAGTACCCCCCCCTTTAGGCCCCCCCTTTTTTAGGCCAGATAGAAATTTAGCTAGGATGAGAGGGGCATGGATGTTCTCCCGGGGCTCCCACGTTCTCTCCTCAGGACCAAATCCCTTCCAATCTACCAGAAAAAAGGTCTTTCCTCTTACCCTTTTGGTGGCAAGAATGTTCTCTACCTCAAACTCGTCCTCAGCAGAAACCGGAGCAGGAGGCGTACCTGTAGACTTGGAAAAAGAGTTAAGCACCACGGGTTTGAGGAGAGATACATGGAAGGAGTTAGGGATCCGTAAGTTGGCCGGGAGTTTCAATTTATAGGCCACCGGGTTGATCTGACTGATGACCTCCAGAGGACCGATGAACCGAGGCCCTAACTTGTAAGAAGGTATCTTGAGTCGAACATATTTAGATGAGAGCCAGACTTTATCTCCTGGACGAAATTGTGGAGGATCCAGGCGTTTTTTGTCAGCGTGTCTTTTCATACGCTCGGATGACAGAAGGAGTGCGGACCGGGTACTCTCCCATATGGAGGAAAATTTGCTAACGAGAGATTCCGCAGCCGGGTTGTCCACAGAGGTGGAGACAGGAAAAGGAATCCGAGGATGCTGACCAAAGACTACAAAAAACGGGGATTTGGAGGAGGATTCGCTCTCGTGATTATTATAAGAGAACTCGGCCCATGGTAGGAGATCCACCCAGTCAGAATGGTGGGCATTAACGAAGTGCCGGAGGTAACTGGTCAGGTTCTGATTGATCCGCTCCACTTGACCATTGGACTGTGGGTGGTAAGCGGAAGAGAAGTCCAGGGTGACGTCTAGTAGTTTACAAGTGGCTCTCCAGAAACGTGAGGTGAACTGTACCCCACGATCCGACACGATGTGGAGGGGCAGGCCATGAAGACGGAAAATGTGGCGGATAAAGTCTTTAGCCAGCTCGGGTGCAGACGGAAGGCCTGGCAGGGGAATAAAGTGAGCCATCTTGGAAAAGCGGTCAGCGACCACCCAAATGACCGTACAACCGGCAGAGACGGGGAGATCGGTTATAAAGTCCATTGCTATATGCTGCCAGGGGGCAGCAGGTACAGGAAGCGGAAGGAGGCGTCCGGCTGGCAGATGTCTCGGGACTTTGTTGCGGGCGCAGGACACACAGGCAGAAACAAAGTCTATTATGTCCTTGTGCAGGGTAGGCCACCAATAGTGCCGGGCAATAAGCTGGAGGGTCTTTTTCTGACCGGCGTGGCCAGCTAGTTTTGACGAATGGCCCCAGTGTAGGATCTTCTCCCGATCAGGTACTGAAACAAACGTCTTACCGGGAGGGAGACGATTTAGACTCACGGGAGCCACCTGCATTACTCTGGCGGGATCGATGATATGTTTAGGTTCTTCCTCGAGATCGGACACCAGAAAGGATCGGGACAAGGCGTCTGCTTTGACGTTTTTGTCAGCCGGGCGAAAATGAAGAACAAAATCAAAGCGAGCAAAAAACAAGGACCACCGGGCTTGGCGCGGGTTAAGTCTCTGGGCATGCTGGAGGTAAGCCAAGTTCTTGTGGTCAGTGTAAATTATTACCGGATGAAGAGCCCCCTCGAGTAGGTAACGCCACTCCTCCAACGCCAGCTTGATGGCTAATAACTCTCGGTCTCCTATGGAATAGTTGCGCTCAGAAGAGGAGAAGAGTTTGGAGAAGAAGCCACAAGTTACCATTCTCCCGGAAGATGATTTTTGAGTAAGTACCGCTCCGGCTCCAGAGGAGGAGGCGTCAACTTCCAGGAAGAACTGCTTGTTGCCGTCCGGGCGATGCAGCACCGGGGCGGAAGAGAAGGCCTGTTTTAGGGAAAGAAAGGCCTCCTCTGCTTCGGGCGGCCACTCTTTGGGATTAGTACCCTTACGGGTGAGCGCGGAAATTGGGGCAGTCCGGGAAGAGAAGTGCGGGATGAAGAGGCGGTAATAGTTGGCGAAGCCCAGGAACCGTTGAATAGCCTTCAACCCCTCTGGTCGGGGCCATTTCTCGATGGCAGACAGTTTCTCAGGATCCATTTGTAGGCCGGTCTGAGAGATAATGTAGCCCAGAAACGGAAGCGAGGTCTGCTCAAAGAGGCACTTCTCATATTTAGCGTAGAGATGGTTCTGCCTGAGCCTGAGCAGGACCTGACGAACATCCCTCCGGTGAGTCTGGAGATCCGGAGAGAAGACCAAGATGTCGTCCAGGTACACCACTACGCAGGAGTAGAGAAGGTCCCGGAAGATGTCATTGACCAACTCTTGAAAGACGGCAGGAGCGTTACAGAGGCCAAAGGGCATTACCAGATATTCATAGTGGCCGTCCCGGGTGTTGAATGCCGTCTTCCATTCATCCCCCTGACGGATACGAACCAGGTTGTACGCCCCACGGAGGTCCAGTTTGGTGAAGATTCTAGCCCCCCTCAGACGATCAAATAACTCCGGAATGAGCGGAAGGGGGTACTTATTCTTCACCGTGATCTGGTTAAGGCCTCTATAGTCTATACAGGGACGGAGAGAGCCGTCCTTCTTTTTGACGAAAAAGAAGCCTGCTCCCGCCGGGGAGGTAGATTTCCGGATGAATCCCCTGGCCAGATTCTCCTCAATATATTCGGACATCGACCGGGTCTCAGCAGAGGATAATGGATAAATACGCCCACGGGGAGGAGAAGTACCAGGTAACAGGTCGATAGGGCAGTCGTATGGTCTATGAGGGGGTAGTGTCTCTGCCTCCTTTTTATTAAAGACATCAGCATAAGACCAATAAGGAATCGGAAGTCCAGGTAGATTAGCTGGGGTAGGAGAAGGACGGACGGGATGAACGGGAACCAGACAGGTCTTATGGCAGCCCTGTCCCCAGCGAAGGACTTCTCCGGTCTGCCAGTCAAGAACGGGTGCATGTTTCTGGAGCCAAGGTAGGCCTAGCAAGAGGGCGTGAGAGAGTCCAGGCAGAACATGGAAGGAGATACTTTCAGAATGCAGCATTCCCACCTGCAGAGTAATGGATTCGGTGATGAGTTGGATGGGGTGTGGTAAGAGCCCCCCATCCACGGCAGCAACAGACAAGGGTACAGCCAGAGGTTTGGTGGGGATGCGGTATTTCTCTACCAGGGACTGTGAAATAAGATTCCCGGCTGCTCCAGAGTCCAGTTGGGCTAGTTCGAAATAACGGTTCTCCCCGTAGACGATTGAAACTGACAACAGCAGGGATGGAGAGGATTTATTCTTGTCTAGGTGGACCTCTCTGAGCGAACCTAGACACAGGCGTTTCCCGACCTCTCCAGGCAGGCACGGATCCGGTGCTCCTTACTGCCACAGTAGAAGCAGGTCCCCTCGGCACGGCGTAAGTCCTGACGGGTCTTGACCATCTTGGTCTGGTCGACCTGCATAGGCTCAGGAGGGTGTACCTGGTTAGAGACAGAAGGAGTGACGGGTTTCTGAAAAGTAGGAGCTAGACGTGGTAACCTCCTCTCACGGGTGACCTCTCTGGCACGCTCCTGGAACCGTAGGTCAATCCGGGTGGCAAGAGTTATTAAGTCATCGAGAGTGGTAGGAATGTCCCGACCGGCAAGTTCATCTTTAATACGGCCGGACAGACCCTCCCAGAAGACGGAAACCAGAGCGTCGTTATCCCAGACCAGCTCCGAGGCAAGGGTACGGAACCGTATGGCATATTGGCCCACGGTGAGACTTTCCTGACGGAGGCGTAGCAACGATGATGCGGATGAGGTCTTCCGTCCGGGTTCGTCGAAGACTTTCCGGAAAGCCGTGAGAAAAGCAGGCAAGTTGGACACCAGGGGGTCTCCTCTCTCCCATAGAGGATTTAGCCAGGCCAGGGCCTCCCCGGTGAGATGGGACATGATGAATGCAATTTTGGCTCGGTCGGAGTTAAACTGGTGGGACAATAGTTCAAAGTGCAGGGTGCACTGATTTATGAAGCCCTGAGCCTGGGCTGAGTCGCCTCCGAAGCGAGGAGGTGCAGAAAGCCGAGGTCCGGGGTAGGATATCATGGTGTTAGTGGACAGCGGAGCTGCCGGATTGCGAGACATGGCACTGGCGGAGGTTGTTGGTGGAGCAGTCAGAGTGTCCAGGCGAGTATTGACATTCCGCAGGTGACCCAGGATGGACTCCTGTTGGGACCTATGACGGGACAGTTCATGACACAGGTCCGAGAGCGAGGGAGCTTGGGTGCCACCGGGTTCCATGGCCCGAGCAAACTGTAACGGGTCTGGGAGGCGGAACCTCTGAGCTACTATACAAGGGGGCGGTCCTTGTAAGGGAGCGGGTGGCGACCAGGGAAGACGGGCTGGAAGTCTCAGCAGGTGACCGGGACAGTCTCTGAGTGAGCGGGCTGGAGGTCACGGCAAGTGACCGAGGCAGTCTCTGGATGAACGGGCTGGTGGTCACGGCAAGTGACCGGGACAGTCTCTGAGTGAACGGGCTGGAGGTCACGGCAAGTGACCGAGGCAGTCTCTGGATGAACGGGCTGGTGGTCACGGCAAGTGACCGGGGCAGTCTCTAGGTAAAGGGTTGGTACGACCTGTGGCGGCTGATGATAGACGTGAGCTCCCAGGTGAGCAGGCGAGAGTCTCTGGATGAACGGGTGGTCACAGCATGTGACGGCGGAGCTTCCAGGAAGACCAACAGACAGGCGGCAGATGAGCGCTCCCAGGTGAGCGGGCAGAAGTCTCTGGACAGGCGGATGGTCACAGCACGTGACGGCAGAGCCTCCGGGTAGGCTAGCGGACAGGTAGCAGATGAGCGCTCCCAGGAGAGCGGGCAGAAGTCACTGGACAGGCAGATGGTCACAGCACGTGACGGCGGAGCCTCCAGGTAGGCTAGCAGGCAGGTAGCAGATGTGCGCTCCCAGGTGAGCGGGCAAGCTGGTCCATAGACAGACTGACAGGAGTTGGAAGGCAGACCGTCGGACCTCAGGCAAGCAGGCAGGTAGCTGATGTGCGCTCCCAGGTGAGCGGGCAGGCTGGTCCTTAGACTGACAGGAGTAGTAAGGCAGACCGTCGGACCTCAGACTAGCAGGCAGGTAGCAAGTAATCAGGCAGGAATCTGGCAGGTAACTGGCAACGGGACCTGAGGGCTGAAGCAGAGTAGTGAACAGTGCAACAACATTGCTCGGGCACCTCCATTTTGGAGGAGGTGCCTTATATATGGTAAAGTCCTCCGGCCATTGGCCGGGGACTCCTTAGGACGGCGCGCGCGGCCCCTTTAAGAGGGAGGGAGAGCGCGCGCGCCCTAAGCACAGTGGCCGGGAAGGAGCACGCGCTGCCAGCAGAGCGGGAGAGGGACGCCGGGCACGGAGCAGAGCGGTGAGGGGAACAGCGTTCCTGCCTAGCAGAGGGCAGGGACGCCGGCACTACAGTACCCCCCCCTTTAGGCCCCCCCTTTTTTAGGCCAGATAGAAATTTAGCTAGGATGAGAGGGGCATGGATGTTCTCCCGGGGCTCCCACGTTCTCTCCTCAGGACCAAATCCCTTCCAATCTACCAGAAAAAAGGTCTTTCCTCTTACCCTTTTGGTGGCAAGAATGTTCTCTACCTCAAACTCGTCCTCAGCAGAAACCGGAGCAGGAGGCGTACCTGTAGACTTGGAAAAAGAGTTAAGCACCACGGGTTTGAGGAGAGATACATGGAAGGAGTTAGGGATCCGTAAGTTGGCCGGGAGTTTCAATTTATAGGCCACCGGGTTGATCTGACTGATGACCTCCAGAGGACCGATGAACCGAGGCCCTAACTTGTAAGAAGGTATCTTGAGTCGAACATATTTAGATGAGAGCCAGACTTTATCTCCTGGACGAAATTGTGGAGGATCCAGGCGTTTTTTGTCAGCGTGTCTTTTCATACGCTCGGATGACAGAAGGAGTGCGGACCGGGTACTCTCCCATATGGAGGAAAATTTGCTAACGAGAGATTCCGCAGCCGGGTTGTCCACAGAGGTGGAGACAGGAAAAGGAATCCGAGGATGCTGACCAAAGACTACAAAAAACGGGGATTTGGAGGAGGATTCGCTCTCGTGATTATTATAAGAGAACTCGGCCCATGGTAGGAGATCCACCCAGTCAGAATGGTGGGCATTAACGAAGTGCCGGAGGTAACTGGTCAGGTTCTGATTGATCCGCTCCACTTGACCATTGGACTGTGGGTGGTAAGCGGAAGAGAAGTCCAGGGTGACGTCTAGTAGTTTACAAGTGGCTCTCCAGAAACGTGAGGTGAACTGTACCCCACGATCCGACACGATGTGGAGGGGCAGGCCATGAAGACGGAAAATGTGGCGGATAAAGTCTTTAGCCAGCTCGGGTGCAGACGGAAGGCCTGGCAGGGGAATAAAGTGAGCCATCTTGGAAAAGCGGTCAGCGACCACCCAAATGACCGTACAACCGGCAGAGACGGGGAGATCGGTTATAAAGTCCATTGCTATATGCTGCCAGGGGGCAGCAGGTACAGGAAGCGGAAGGAGGCGTCCGGCTGGCAGATGTCTCGGGACTTTGTTGCGGGCGCAGGACACACAGGCAGAAACAAAGTCTATTATGTCCTTGTGCAGGGTAGGCCACCAATAGTGCCGGGCAATAAGCTGGAGGGTCTTTTTCTGACCGGCGTGGCCAGCTAGTTTTGACGAATGGCCCCAGTGTAGGATCTTCTCCCGATCAGGTACTGAAACAAACGTCTTACCGGGAGGGAGACGATTTAGACTCACGGGAGCCACCTGCATTACTCTGGCGGGATCGATGATATGTTTAGGTTCTTCCTCGAGATCGGACACCAGAAAGGATCGGGACAAGGCGTCTGCTTTGACGTTTTTGTCAGCCGGGCGAAAATGAAGAACAAAATCAAAGCGAGCAAAAAACAAGGACCACCGGGCTTGGCGCGGGTTAAGTCTCTGGGCATGCTGGAGGTAAGCCAAGTTCTTGTGGTCAGTGTAAATTATTACCGGATGAAGAGCCCCCTCGAGTAGGTAACGCCACTCCTCCAACGCCAGCTTGATGGCTAATAACTCTCGGTCTCCTATGGAATAGTTGCGCTCAGAAGAGGAGAAGAGTTTGGAGAAGAAGCCACAAGTTACCATTCTCCCGGAAGATGATTTTTGAGTAAGTACCGCTCCGGCTCCAGAGGAGGAGGCGTCAACTTCCAGGAAGAACTGCTTGTTGCCGTCCGGGCGATGCAGCACCGGGGCGGAAGAGAAGGCCTGTTTTAGGGAAAGAAAGGCCTCCTCTGCTTCGGGCGGCCACTCTTTGGGATTAGTACCCTTACGGGTGAGCGCGGAAATTGGGGCAGTCCGGGAAGAGAAGTGCGGGATGAAGAGGCGGTAATAGTTGGCGAAGCCCAGGAACCGTTGAATAGCCTTCAACCCCTCTGGTCGGGGCCATTTCTCGATGGCAGACAGTTTCTCAGGATCCATTTGTAGGCCGGTCTGAGAGATAATGTAGCCCAGAAACGGAAGCGAGGTCTGCTCAAAGAGGCACTTCTCATATTTAGCGTAGAGATGGTTCTGCCTGAGCCTGAGCAGGACCTGACGAACATCCCTCCGGTGAGTCTGGAGATCCGGAGAGAAGACCAAGATGTCGTCCAGGTACACCACTACGCAGGAGTAGAGAAGGTCCCGGAAGATGTCATTGACCAACTCTTGAAAGACGGCAGGAGCGTTACAGAGGCCAAAGGGCATTACCAGATATTCATAGTGGCCGTCCCGGGTGTTGAATGCCGTCTTCCATTCATCCCCCTGACGGATACGAACCAGGTTGTACGCCCCACGGAGGTCCAGTTTGGTGAAGATTCTAGCCCCCCTCAGACGATCAAATAACTCCGGAATGAGCGGAAGGGGGTACTTATTCTTCACCGTGATCTGGTTAAGGCCTCTATAGTCTATACAGGGACGGAGAGAGCCGTCCTTCTTTTTGACGAAAAAGAAGCCTGCTCCCGCCGGGGAGGTAGATTTCCGGATGAATCCCCTGGCCAGATTCTCCTCAATATATTCGGACATCGACCGGGTCTCAGCAGAGGATAATGGATAAATACGCCCACGGGGAGGAGAAGTACCAGGTAACAGGTCGATAGGGCAGTCGTATGGTCTATGAGGGGGTAGTGTCTCTGCCTCCTTTTTATTAAAGACATCAGCATAAGACCAATAAGGAATCGGAAGTCCAGGTAGATTAGCTGGGGTAGGAGAAGGACGGACGGGATGAACGGGAACCAGACAGGTCTTATGGCAGCCCTGTCCCCAGCGAAGGACTTCTCCGGTCTGCCAGTCAAGAACGGGTGCATGTTTCTGGAGCCAAGGTAGGCCTAGCAAGAGGGCGTGAGAGAGTCCAGGCAGAACATGGAAGGAGATACTTTCAGAATGCAGCATTCCCACCTGCAGAGTAATGGATTCGGTGATGAGTTGGATGGGGTGTGGTAAGAGCCCCCCATCCACGGCAGCAACAGACAAGGGTACAGCCAGAGGTTTGGTGGGGATGCGGTATTTCTCTACCAGGGACTGTGAAATAAGATTCCCGGCTGCTCCAGAGTCCAGTTGGGCTAGTTCGAAATAACGGTTCTCCCCGTAGACGATTGAAACTGACAACAGCAGGGATGGAGAGGATTTATTCTTGTCTAGGTGGACCTCTCTGAGCGAACCTAGACACAGGCGTTTCCCGACCTCTCCAGGCAGGCACGGATCCGGTGCTCCTTACTGCCACAGTAGAAGCAGGTCCCCTCGGCACGGCGTAAGTCCTGACGGGTCTTGACCATCTTGGTCTGGTCGACCTGCATAGGCTCAGGAGGGTGTACCTGGTTAGAGACAGAAGGAGTGACGGGTTTCTGAAAAGTAGGAGCTAGACGTGGTAACCTCCTCTCACGGGTGACCTCTCTGGCACGCTCCTGGAACCGTAGGTCAATCCGGGTGGCAAGAGTTATTAAGTCATCGAGAGTGGTAGGAATGTCCCGACCGGCAAGTTCATCTTTAATACGGCCGGACAGACCCTCCCAGAAGACGGAAACCAGAGCGTCGTTATCCCAGACCAGCTCCGAGGCAAGGGTACGGAACCGTATGGCATATTGGCCCACGGTGAGACTTTCCTGACGGAGGCGTAGCAACGATGATGCGGATGAGGTCTTCCGTCCGGGTTCGTCGAAGACTTTCCGGAAAGCCGTGAGAAAAGCAGGCAAGTTGGACACCAGGGGGTCTCCTCTCTCCCATAGAGGATTTAGCCAGGCCAGGGCCTCCCCGGTGAGATGGGACATGATGAATGCAATTTTGGCTCGGTCGGAGTTAAACTGGTGGGACAATAGTTCAAAGTGCAGGGTGCACTGATTTATGAAGCCCTGAGCCTGGGCTGAGTCGCCTCCGAAGCGAGGAGGTGCAGAAAGCCGAGGTCCGGGGTAGGATATCATGGTGTTAGTGGACAGCGGAGCTGCCGGATTGCGAGACATGGCACTGGCGGAGGTTGTTGGTGGAGCAGTCAGAGTGTCCAGGCGAGTATTGACATTCCGCAGGTGACCCAGGATGGACTCCTGTTGGGACCTATGACGGGACAGTTCATGACACAGGTCCGAGAGCGAGGGAGCTTGGGTGCCACCGGGTTCCATGGCCCGAGCAAACTGTAACGGGTCTGGGAGGCGGAACCTCTGAGCTACTATACAAGGGGGCGGTCCTTGTAAGGGAGCGGGTGGCGACCAGGGAAGACGGGCTGGAAGTCTCAGCAGGTGACCGGGACAGTCTCTGAGTGAGCGGGCTGGAGGTCACGGCAAGTGACCGAGGCAGTCTCTGGATGAACGGGCTGGTGGTCACGGCAAGTGACCGGGACAGTCTCTGAGTGAACGGGCTGGAGGTCACGGCAAGTGACCGAGGCAGTCTCTGGATGAACGGGCTGGTGGTCACGGCAAGTGACCGGGGCAGTCTCTAGGTAAAGGGTTGGTACGACCTGTGGCGGCTGATGATAGACGTGAGCTCCCAGGTGAGCAGGCGAGAGTCTCTGGATGAACGGGTGGTCACAGCATGTGACGGCGGAGCTTCCAGGAAGACCAACAGACAGGCGGCAGATGAGCGCTCCCAGGTGAGCGGGCAGAAGTCTCTGGACAGGCGGATGGTCACAGCACGTGACGGCAGAGCCTCCGGGTAGGCTAGCGGACAGGTAGCAGATGAGCGCTCCCAGGAGAGCGGGCAGAAGTCACTGGACAGGCAGATGGTCACAGCACGTGACGGCGGAGCCTCCAGGTAGGCTAGCAGGCAGGTAGCAGATGTGCGCTCCCAGGTGAGCGGGCAAGCTGGTCCATAGACAGACTGACAGGAGTTGGAAGGCAGACCGTCGGACCTCAGGCAAGCAGGCAGGTAGCTGATGTGCGCTCCCAGGTGAGCGGGCAGGCTGGTCCTTAGACTGACAGGAGTAGTAAGGCAGACCGTCGGACCTCAGACTAGCAGGCAGGTAGCAAGTAATCAGGCAGGAATCTGGCAGGTAACTGGCAACGGGACCTGAGGGCTGAAGCAGAGTAGTGAACAGTGCAACAACATTGCTCGGGCACCTCCATTTTGGAGGAGGTGCCTTATATATGGTAAAGTCCTCCGGCCATTGGCCGGGGACTCCTTAGGACGGCGCGCGCGGCCCCTTTAAGAGGGAGGGAGAGCGCGCGCGCCCTAAGCACAGTGGCCGGGAAGGAGCGCGCGCTGCCAGCAGAGCGGGAGAGGGACGCCGGGCACGGAGCAGAGCGGTGAGGGGAACAGCGTCCCTGCCTAGCAGAGGGCAGGGACGCCGGCACTGCAATAACATTTATGCTGGAGCTTTATGACCGATTTAAATCTCTTTATGCATTAAAAATAAAAGAATTAGATTTACTGAAAAACTTAAACCTTATAAATGTTGGATTATCAAATATTCTGGACTATCATAAAAGTATATAAAATGGCAGCTTAAGAGGAGAAAATTTTGAGTAAGTAGCAATTAAAATGCTGCTGTTTTCTAGTAAGTGTGTATCTGACCCAGTGCTGTATTCACAGATACACTGCTCAGTACTGCTGTATAATGTCCTCAGTGATGCTGTAGTTTTTGATCATGTGCTACATAGAGACAGGAGAGCAGACTCATGTCTGTGTGTGCTGTGTATGGGAGACATCATAGCAGGTAGTCTCCACCTAGTAGCTCAGAGACAACTAAAAAGTAGAGACAGAGCCTGCATAGTGGAAAACTGGTGAAAATGCAGGATATAAGTCATATAATGGACAGAAATGGTATTTTTCATCATGTACTGTACATACACATGACAGCTTATTCGGAACAGTCAACTGAAACATAAAACAGATACACATTAACTCGGAGCTGCCGTTTAATATTAGTTTCATTTTTTTAATTGGATCAGTATAAGTAGAAAAATGTAGATTTTTATCAGAAACACGGCTTAAAATCACAAGACAGCAACCGATCGAGAGAGGAATACTAGAGAAGGGCACATTATTAAATCCAATTTTTGAGAACAGCCTGGGGAAAAAGCGAACAAACCTGGAAGACCCATCAAAGGGAGGAATCATCAAAGTAAGGAAGGGTTTCATTTTCAAGCTAAAACAGAGCAAATACAGCAACACCTCCGGAGCGGAGAAACGTATAGGAAAGGGCAAGTTCACAGGTTTCTGTTACATCCAGACATGACTAGCAGAATATTCAGGGTCACAGATGAGCAGTTTTCATGCAGAATCTGGAAGACGACGCCATCAGTGAATGTTCAGATATTCTTGCGTTCGTTTGTTAAGTATCTGAAGTTAAATACTTGGATAACAACCAATATCAATATTTCCCTACTTTTGAAAAATGGAAGCCTATAAAAGACATAGCTTAAGACCCCTAAATAAATAGAGACCCCAGACCTCAAAAATAAATACAGGCAAAAGTCCCCCTAAACAGATACAGATGTGTAGCATCGGCGTCTCTGCCCCCTAACAGGCAGAGACGCCGTTCCCCTTACCGCCGCGCTTCTGGCCCGGCGTCCTCCGGCCCTCCTGCTGCTGCTGCCGGCGCGCGCAGCTTCCCGAGCACTGTGCTTAGGGTGCGCGAGCTCCCTCCCTCTTAAAGGGGCCGTGCGCGCCGTCCTAAGGAGTCCCCGGCCAATGGCCGGAGGACCTCTCATATAAAAGGCACCTCCTCCAAAATGGAGGTGCCCGTGCAAGGTTGTAGCTCTGTGTTCTAAACTCTGCTTCAGCCCTCAGGTCCCGCTGCTAGTCTGACTACCAGTCCAGTCCGCCAGCCTGACTACCAGTCCAAAAGAATCTAGTCGGCACTCTGTACAGCTGGGGTGGTGCACGTGGAAAACAGTGTTTCTAGGAAAAGCTAATCCCGGCCCTCACGTGTTGATGATTAATTCGTTTATTCAACAACTCACAAGACGTTTTAGCCTGTCCAAGGCTTTTTTCAATTGAAAAAAGCATTGGACAGGCTGAAACGTCTTGTGAGTTGTGGAATAAATGAATTAATCATCAACACGTGAGTGCCGGGATTTGCTTTTCCTGACTACCAGTCCAGTCCGCCAGCCTGACTACCAGTCCAGTCCGCCAGCCTGACTACCAGCCCAGTCCGCCAGCCTGTCTACCTGTGTCCGCCAGCCAAGTACACTCTCCAGCCCGACGGTCTGCCTACGGTCCTAACCCGCCAGTCTGTCTATGGGCCAGGCTTGCCTGCCTACCCGGAGAACGTACCAGTTACCTGCCGTGCCTACCAGCCAGCCTACCTGGAGGCTCCTGCCAGTTACCCGTGGTGTCTGCCAGTCGGTCTTCCCGGATCACCCGTCAGCCTGCCTGCCGTGCTCATCTGCTGTACCGGTCAGTCCCTGCCTTCTGACCCGTGCGAGTCACCTGCTCTCATACAAGGACTGGTCCAGAGTAGCACCTGGTCCCTCTGCTCGGTCCTTCCCTGGTTCACGGAGTCGATTGAGCCGCCGTGCGACCTTGGTCAGTCCGAATTGATACCTAGTTACGCCCCTCTGGTCCCTCCTTGCACCGCAGCACAGAGGTTCCACCACCCGGATCCGTAACAAGATGCCTAACCACAACCTTTAAATAACTGCCCCTCCCCCCAACTAATAAATCAGACCCCAAACCAGACTCCCTAAACAAATACAGACCCCAGAGCCGCTAAGTAAAAATATTCACTAGACCAAACCCCTAAATAAATACACCCCCTTAAACAAATGCAGACCTTAGAACAAACCCACTAAATAAATAGACCCCAAACCAGACCCATTAAATAAATACAGACTCTAGACCAGAAGCGCTAAATGAATAAGACCCCACACCAGTCACCTAAACAAATTCAGACACCATGCGAAACCCCTTAAATATAGATACACAGACTCCAAAATAAATACAGACCCCCCTAGACCAGAATCCATCAATAAATACAGACTGGAGGACAGACCCCCTGAGCAAATACTGACCTGCTAAAACAAATATAAATCCCCTGAAAAGATACAAATGTCAGGCTAGACCCCTAAGCAAATACAGAGAAAAGTCACCCAAAATACAGACCCCCAGACCAAGCCCCTTAATAAGTACAGACACTTAGATCAGAATCCACAAATAAATACACCTTCCGCCCAGAACAGCCAAAACAAATTAAAACCCCAGACCAGACCCTCTAAATACAAAAAGACCCCTTAATAGAGACCCCGTACCAAAATGTCACAAAAAAATGCTGGAAAGTGCTGAGAATGAAAATAACAATGTAGTGCCCGGGCAACTTGACAGCCCTTCAAGGGGGCATCCTCTTTTTACTGGTAGCTTTCTCTTTTGCTGGGAAACATGGTAAGTGTGTCAATACAGTCGATACTACAAATATAACATTTCAGGACTGGCTGACAACCTGTAAAGGCAGCCATATTGGTTGTCAAACAGTTATTTTTTTATTGGGGGAGGGTAGTCGCTATAGAACGACTCCAATAATGCAAATATTGAATTTTGGTGCATACACGGTACACATTGTGTGTGTTGGCACCCTGGCTTGGCAGACGTGTGAGCAGTTTTGCTGCAGGGGCAGGCGTGTTTTTCAATTGTGAAATGTTTGGGAATGTTCTAAAGACGTTGTAATATCCCGAGTTACATGAGTTATTGTATCTAGTGCAACAATTGTATCAATGTTCCTTGTGTCTACGGTATCCCTAATCCCATTATTTGAGGCTTCATTTCCTTAATATATTCAGCAGTTTTCAGGCTGAGCTTGTCCTAATACATAGCCACCAATCAGAACAGGCAGAGCTGCAGTATGTGGATTTCAGACCACCGCAGACCCCAGTAGACAATGCAGTTAAGTTGGAGATACTATGACCTAAGGTAGCAGAAGTTAGCAGATAAGAGCCCCGCAAAAGGTACTGACTCAAACCACATTTACTGCACTAAGAATTCTGCCTATGGCAGTGGTAACGGTCGACCTTCTTATGTGTATGAAAGTGTTTCCTGATTCTTTCCGATGACAGTAGGAAGCATTGTCAATATGCTCAATCTTTCAGTTCTTCAAGAAACTAACCCATAGCTATTCATATCTCAAAATAACATGCTTCCTACTAAACACATGTATGTTAAAAACACATGCATGCTAAACTGACCCGAGCATGCATGTTAAAATTTGGGAAAGCAACTGTTAACCAAATGGCTCGGACGGTCAGGAGTAGAAATGAGTAAATTGATTCACAGGACCTTGGTCCAGTGGGCCGATTAGTACTCTGGACGGGAGCCCTGTGCTCTGCCCTATACCTGGCGTCATCCACAGCTCCTCTTTTCATCAGCCATCCCGGTGCAACGACATTGTTGTGGCGTTCACATACACGATGTTGTACCAAGTCAACTAATAAAAATATGACAGTAGGAAGGTGTCAGTTTGTAGGGCTCCCGTTCAGCAGCCATGGAGTAGTGACTTGGCTCCTGGACCATTGTCCTGCGTATGTAGTGCTCATCTCTAGTGAGTAATAGCAGCTTTATCAGCGGGTATGGGTTTATGGCCACCTTACAGATGACTCATTTTTGGCCACAAAAAGGATTACAATGGTTAATTTCAGTAAACTATTCTAGAAACCAAAACCTGCCTGGGTAACTCAGACCAATGTTTGTTCCCATGGTGTTTCCCAATTTTACGTAAATTAGTCTCCTGAAATGTTTAATACGGCCGGGAACCCCATCAATTTCCCAAACAAATCCGCCTTCTTGATCTCTTCAACATTAAAGACTTTTTGGAGCTGCTCAGATATTTCCATCATTAGAGTCTCCAACAAAATGAGCCCCCAAACTCTGTCCAATGATGGAAATCAGCGAGCAGTGCCGAAGGTTTGGAGTGCTGGAAACTTTCCAAGAGTTAAAGGGGTTCAGTGATCTTGGGATCGCCAGGTTGAATGAATGAAGGATGTAGCCCCTGGACGCCCACCTGAGTCATCTTCTGGCATATTTGGGGGCAAGATATTTTTTGCAAGGGATCTACTTGATGTGAACAATGCAGAGTCCGACCTTCTTCTATCAGAGCTCTTTGTGCTTTACTGTTGGTATATTTAGACACCACATTCAATCATATGTCGTTGGCTTCAGCGAGAACACAAGTGACTATTGTTCAGCGCAGGGTAGAAGGCCGCCGTTATTGAATATTCTAGAGTTCTGTGAGGCCGAGGGTGACAGGTGATCTCCTCGCTCTCATTTTTCCCACCAGATAAGGTGCAAGCCGTTGGCTTTATTACTGTTGACGAGTGACTTGACAGATTTGTTGAGCAAGCACTGGCAAAGTGAGTGGAGTCGCTTGCGTGGAGTTCAGTCTTTGATGTCACAGTTTAAAGGTTAATTGGAGATGAACCGTTCAGACGTACGTCTCTGCCTCCAGTGAACAAAAAAAAACTGTCTTTGCAGTTTTCTTTGACCAACTTGTGTCTAAAGAGCTGCATAATGACGACGTGTCATTTAGTGGATAACAACAGTCAAAAATATTAAAATAGTAGGGGCGAAAGTTGTAAAACTTTTTTGCAATTAGTTCCATCATTGACAAAACAAACAAAAAATTAAAAATGTTCTCTTTTTATGAGGGATAAATACAACCATGCAAGGCAATTACCATGTAACAGTGCTACACAGTGCACACATTATACCTCATTCAAAGATCTAAATAATAGTGATATACACTGCAATGTGCTCACTGCTTATCCATAGTGTTAGTATATATGGTCTATCTTGTGCAATCTGTTGTACTGATGAAGGTCTCTTGACCGAAACGTCGTCACTTTTTGGATTGCCCGCACTATAAATAAATATATTCAAAATATTCTTTGATTCACTACGAGTGCCAAGTTTTTTTCAACAAATCAAATTGTAGTCCTACACAGTCCTCCAAAAATAACATCATGTTGAGTCATAATATCACTGCTGTAGAGCAAAAAATAATGCTACCAAACAATAATCAATAATACTGCCAGGCAGTGTCCATATCCAAACATCCAAATAATGCCGCCAGTTCCAAATTACCACTATTATACAGTGTCTAAATCAAATTATAATACAGCACAGTACTCAAATACAGTAGTATCCTCATGCCATAGTCAATAATGCTGCCATGTATTGTCCAAATATTACTACACATATAATGCCCAAGTAATAATACTATACGTGAATAAAAGACCACCGCTATACAATGCCCAAATCAAATCAAATTATAGTGCAACACCGAGCTTGTACAATACCATTATATGGTGCAAGAGACCAACTAATACTAAAGTAATGCCATGTAGTAGCGAATTAACACCACTGCTATCCAGTGCTCAAGTATTCAGGATCCCAGATTTGTCGATGCTGAACTTAGTTAACCCTTTCTTGAAGAATCCAGAGGAGTTTGTGGCAGTAGAGTAAATTTCTTTCTCTCTAAGACGCAGTATTTGGGGCACACAGAGCCGGTGTTTAGTATTATTATGGGTCAGAGGACACGGTATGGCGCCGAGGCTGAAAGTGGACAACTTTTCCCATTTCCCCATGGCTCCTTGCCCCTTGTACTGTCACATCGGTTCCTCTTTCTAAATGGCCAATGATGAGATCTGCACATCCGCCATAAGGCTCAGGCCATGGAGTCGTTACAGTTTTTTTTTTTGTAGTAAAGCCCCGTCCGCAGCCAAGTTTGCTGCTCGTGTGTTATTTTTTCTGTTGCTGCCAAGGGTTCTTTGGAAACAATCTGGGAGATAATCATTTCCTTCTTTGTTTTATGAACACAAATGATGATATTTATACTCCGTGCGCTGGCTTACCACGGCTCTGTGCTGTTCTCTCTGCGCACAGTCTGCCTGGCACCTCTCCATGCCTCTCTGGCTTCAAAGTTTCACTCTGGGTGATGAGAGGAAGGAAGTCCATGTCAGAGTCAGAATAAAGCTGGATAATGCAAGTCAGTTCCTGAGTGCTGAGAATTGCAATTTAATGGGGTTGTCCACTGAAAAGAAGTTATTATGTATCTGCAGGATAGGTGATAACTGATGACCGGTGGGTGTCCGACCGCACCAATCTGCAGATCAGGGAATTGGTGGCAGGTCGCCTGACCGCTGCGCCATTCATTCTCTATGGGGCAGCTCCAGACCATACATGTGGACTGCCGCTGGTATAAAAGTTCCCTATTCTTACATTTGGCTCTCATCCCAGAGTTCAAACACCCAACGATCAGCAACTTATCACCTATCCTATAAATAGCTGATAACTTGTTTTCATCGGATAACCCCTATAAATTGAATTAAAGTGCCTGTACCTTTAAATTTAAAGGACCAGTGCAGAATGGGGGAATGAAATCCTGCATTCTGGAGATTGGTAAGGGTTTTACACCATGGGCTGAAATACCACTTTAAGTTACATCTCATCACCTTGTGCAAGTTTAATGTATTCCTTAAGTGGTATCTGATACTGGGTGACAATCAATAATGTTTGCAACATTACCCACTACTATGCCACCCAGCTTTCATACAGTCACATTTTGGTTCCCTCTTACTGCTTTGACCGCTAGGCTGGCATTTTATCCATGAATCAGGAGGCTCGGGATGAGCAGATGGTGAGATTGAAATGCTATAAAAAAAGATAAAATTTACCTAAATTGTTTCTGAAGTGATTATTATCCTTAGCAATAGACTCTGCATCTGTGGCTGCAATCTGTGGGCGCTCCCTGGAATAGCTCTGATATTCCATATTACTGCTTGAATAAGCTTTCCTGATTTATTGTCCTTAAATTACTCAGAAGCTTCAAAAAGTTATCACAGCAACAATGACATTATAATGTGTTTTGTATTCTGTTAAAGGCCCTCGTCCAATCTGGAGGCCATTTTTAAATAGCTGATTATTCTGTTATGGGATCGCCCAGTGCAGTGGATTCTCTAAGCTGTAAATTGTGGTGTGCAACAAAGACCCAAGACGATGATGCAGCGGAAATGGACAGCACGTGGATCGGCGAGGATCAAGACATCAGGAAATGCAGAGTAAATTAAACTGGAAGCAGTAGATTAAACTGGAGGTAGTTACATGCAGGAATAGCAGAAAAGTATATTTAATCAGAATTTGCAGCAGGGCCACAGTTAACTTCAGGAACAAGAAAACACGTATATGCAATCAGGACTTGCAGCAGGGCCACAGTTAATCTCAGGAATAGCAAAAACGGTTATGCAAACGGGACTTGCAGCAGGGGTACAGTTAATCTCAAGAATAGCAGAAACATATATGCAATCAGAAACTTGCAGCAGGGCCACAGTTAACCTCAGGAATAGCAAAAACATATATTCAATAGGGACTTGGAGCAAGGGTACAGTTAACCTCAGGAATAGCAGAAAGGAATATGCAATCAGAAACCTGCAGCAGGGATATACAGTTATATGAAAAAGTTTGGGCACCCCTATTAATCTTAAGCTTAATGTTTTATAAAAATTGGTGTTTTTGCAACAGCTATTTCAGTTTGATATATGTAATAACTGTTGGACACAGTAATGTTTCTGTCTTGAAATGAGGTTTATTGTACTAACAGAAAATGTGCAATCTGTATTCAAACAAAATTTGACAGGTGCATAAGTATGGGCACCCTTATCATTTTCTTGTTTTAAATACTCCTACCTACTTTTTACTGACTTACTAAAGCACTTTTTTTGGTTTTGTAACCTCATTGAGCTTTGAACTTCATAGCCAGGTGTATGCAATCATGAGAAAAGCTGCTTAAAGTGGCCACTTGCAAGTTGTTCTCCTGTTTGAATCTCCTCTGTAGAGTGGCATCATGGGCTCCTCAAAACAACTGTCAAATGATCTGAAAACAAAGATTATTCAACATAGTTGTTCAGGGGAAGGATACAAAAAGCTGTCTCAGATTTAACCTGTCAGTTTCCACTGTGAGGAACATAGTAAGGAAATGGAAGAACACAGGGACAGTTCTTGTTAAGGCCAGGAGTGGCAGGCCAAGAAAAACATCAGAAAGGCAGAGAAGAAGAATGGTGAGATCAGTCAAGGACAATCCTCAGACCACCTCCAGAGAGCTGCCGCATCAACTTGCTGCAGATGGTGTCACTGTGCATCGGTCAACGATACAACGCACTTTGCACAAGGAGAAGCTGTATGGTAGAGTGATGCGAAAGAAGCATTTCTGCAAGCACGCCACAAAGAAAGTCGGCTGAGGTATGCAAAAGCACATTTGGAGAAGCCAATTTCTTTTTGGAAGAAGGTCCTGTGGACTGATGAAACCAAGATTGAGTTGTTTGGTCATACAAAAAGGCGTTATGCATGGCGGCAAAAAAACACAGCATTCCAAGAAAAACACTTGCTACCCACAGTAAAATTTGGTGGCGGTTCCATCATGCCTTTGGGTTGTGTGGCCAATGCCGGCACCGGGAATCTTATTAAAGTTGAGGGACGCATGGATTCCACTCAGTATCAGCAGATTCTTGACAATAATGTTCAAGAATCAGTGACAAAGTTGAAGTTACGCAGGGGATGGATCTTTCAGCAAGACAATGCTCCAAATCTAGTCAGGCATTCATGCAGAGGAACAATTACAATGTTCTGGAATGGCCATCCCAGTCCCCAGACCGGAATATCATTGAACATCTGTGGGATCATTTGAAGAGGGCTGTCCATGCTCGGCGACCATCAAACCTAACTGAACTGGAATTGTTTTGTAAAGAGGAATGGTCAAAAATACCTTCATCCAGGATCCAGGAAATCATTAAAAGCTACAGGAAGCGACTAGAGGCTGTTATTTTTGCAAAAGGAGGATCTACTAAATATTAATGTCACTTTTCTGGTGAGGTGCCCATACTTATGCACCTGTCAAATTTTGTTTGAATGCAGATTGCACATTTTCTGTTAGTACAATAAACCTCATTTCAAGGAAGAAACATTACTGCGTCCAACAGTTATTACATATATCAAACTGAAATAGCTGTTGCAAAAACACCAATTTTTATAAAACATTAAGCTTAAGATTAATAGGGGTGCCCAAACTTTTTCATATAACTGTAGTTAACCACAGAATAGCAGAGACATAAATGCAATCAGGGACATGCCGTAGGGACATGGTTAAATACAGTATTAGCAGAGATGTATATCCAAGCAGGAACTTGCAGCAGTGATATGTTTAACCACAAGAATATATATATAGATAATCAAGTACCTTGAATTGAGTTTCTAACTTGTAGCTTGATTCAGCAGAGCTGAAAGAGCGACAGCTGCAGGATTCTCTGATCTGAGCTAGGAAGTAGTAGTTGGATACAGGAGAGGAAGGAGGATAATTAGAAGAGTTTGGAGGATGATGAGGTGCTATAGTTTCCTGAATACTCAGATTGCCTGAGCCGGCCTTAAAAGACCTTGGGTGTTGACCTCAGAGATGGACTAGTGCAGAGGGAGTTGGCCATAGGAGAAGAGCGCAAGGCCCGGTGCTGGAGCCGGGACAGGGGAATCACACTAACCTTCAGTGACATTGAATCAATAACAGAATAGGAGTCTAATGAGCTCCATGCCCCTTTTGTTCACATTTACATTTGAAGCTCCACTACAAAATCAGATTTGACATAAAGAATAGCGCTCTGCATGTGTTGTCATTCTTACTGTCAAAATGACAGAACCTATTGGGCACCGCCAAATGTCATTGGGATCTGTCCAGGCCTGTCAGGCATTCGCAATGTAATGGAACTCAAGACAACAAAGCTTCTTTCTATATTTGAAGAAGAAAACTTCCCAGTTCTAAATCATTTGCATAGACATACAATTAAAATATAACATGCTGACTGCATGCAGCCACCACAAGGGGGAGCTTAGAAGCAAACTGTATACTGCTATACATTGAGCCTAACAACAAACTTTGCATAAATCAATAATACAAGAGTATATAAGAAACTTATTGCATATTGGATAATAGACATCTGCTTTTTTATCATCATTAACCACTTATTCCCTCTCCTATTTAAATCATAATTCATTCTGAAAACAAAATGTTAAAATGTGGCTTTCTCGAGACATGATGGACTGCCAGCTTACTGAGGGATCAGAATACAGCTGCAAATTGAAGTTTATGGAGATAGGAAAAAAAGAGGGAGAGGAAAGAACAGAGAAAGAGAATGGCACAGATCTGTGCTGCTGATTTCTAGTAAGTGTTTAATTCACCCTAGAGCTGGATTCCCAGCTACACTGCACATTATTGCTATATAATGTCATCCAAGCTACTGCTTCCAGTAAGTGTTTCCTTCACAATTACACTGCTGTATAATATCCTTTTTGTGCTGATTTCTCGTAAGTGTTTAATTCACCCTAGGGCTGGATTTCCAGCTACACTGCACATTACTGCTATATAATGTTATCCAAGCTACTGCTTCCAGTAAGTGTTTCCTTCACAATTACACTGCTGTATAATATTGTTTTTTTATGCTGCTTTCTAGTAAGTGTTTTATCTCACTCCGGTGCTGGATTCACATCTACACTGCTCAGTATTGCTGTAGAATGTCCTCCATGCTGCTGCTGCTACTGGACATGTACTATTTAGAGACAGGAGAGCAGGAATCCCTCATGTCTGTGTGTGCTGTGTATGAGAAACTTCATAGAAGCTCGTTTACACCCTCTAGCTCAGAAACAACTGAAACGTTAGAGATAGAGCCTGCAGAGGCCAGAAAGAGTGTTATTCCTCATATACAAACACACGATGGCTAATTCCGAAATACTGATTACACTTCAATAGTAAGGCAAGCTCCAGAGCTCCCACTAGTGGTGACTGTCAGAATATTTTACTTTACATCTGTCTTTGCAGGGGATTTACAATGGAAACACACAGAGCTAAAAATTCCTTTTATAAACAATCGTGGTGGTCAGATTTGATCATTTTCTCTCTTTTGTCACCCGTATATAAAAACAATTTTTTTTACCCCCTTTCATTTGACTGCGATTGAATGAGACAACTGAAATAAAGCATACCGCCCGAGAACAAATCCATTCACTAAAAGACATCTTGTGCATCAAACATGCATGATGCTCTTTTTATTAATAATAAATAGACATAAATACATTTTTTATGATTCCTTAATGTCCTCCCTTCTCCGTAGCTGGTCGGATTGTAGAAAATGCTAAGTAATGGAGGTGGGCATTGTGAATGGGGGATGAGGGCACTAAGGATGGTTTGCATGAACATAAGGGTCTTTTTTGCATGGCATACTATATACGGTGTAATGCTAATGACTCTCTGATACAATGTAACGATGGCTGCACCTGTGTAAGCAGGACAGTTTTTCAGCCTTCGGATATAGATACTGTTTCTAAAAGTGTATAAGTATATTAGATAATTGCAAAATGTGTTATTATACAATTATTTAAATGCACTCCTAGATAATAAAAAAATGCACTAATAAATACATTATTAAAGTTCTGATTAATAAAGGGGGAGGGTCCTCATTCAGGACCCTCAGCTATTAGCAGAGAATAGCTACATAGAGCATTTTTCACTTTGGAGGACCCAGCTTTACATGAACAACCCATTGATTTCTTTAGATACTTTGTGTAATTCTTCATTTCACCTGTTGGTGGCGCTGCAGGGAGAGTGAAAACTTGCTGCACAGATCACAATCGATTGCTGGTGGTCCCAGAGACAATCTATAATTTGCTAATTACTGAGGGACAGTACTAGTTACTTTAAAGTGTACAACTTCTTTAATTAAAAGTTATGGACACCTTTGTGGGAAATGTATGTTTGTTTCTTTTATTTAACTTCATATGTTTTTTTCTGAATGGGTTTCATGAAAGGTTTAGCATCATTTGCCTTCTATAGTCTCTATGTTGCACTGTGTATTGCTGGCTACAGAAGGAGTTAACTGGGATCCATTAGTGAGCTCATTCTGATGAGAGATTTAAGAACTCTAATCTCGTTTGTGAGCTACACTTGGCTGATTTAAGACCTAAAGGTTCAGTTCAACTTTCATATGATCATACATCAGCAGAGAGGAGCTCAGTAGAAGGATTACAAGAGTTAAAAAGTCAAAATGAGCTCACTCATGGATACTCAGTTAACTCATTCTGCAGCCAGTAATACAAGACTACAGAGACACAGAAGATGTCCATATCCTTTCAGCGGGTATGCTAGATCTAAGGCCTCATGGATTCACCCTACAAATAACAAGGACGAGTCAAGCTGCGGGATAAATAATGGATTAATATCTGTGCTGCTTAGGGAAAAACACAGAATGGTGCAACAGGTAATGAGTGTTTAGTAGTAAATAATGTTTGTCTTTTGCGGGAAGGCAGCTTTTATTTTGACTGCCGAAGTTGTGAAATACCTTTTATTCTTTTGCAGAAAGTAAAGATCTCCTGGCACAATTGCTGCACTTTACAAACAAAGTGAATATCCAAAAATATTTTGCATTTTCTTTAACTTAAAAAGCAAAAATTTAAAAAGAAAAAACAAAACAAAAACAAACCTTTGTATAAGATGTAACTGCCAGTAGTCACCACCAGGGGGATCTTACTGCATACTGTTTATACATTGAGCTGAATGAAGAACCAGTATGCAGTATGCTCCTGAGCCCCCCCTAGTGGTGGCTGCCTGTAGCCAACATGTTATCTTTCCAATTCATTCCCACCCCGTTGACTAATGCAATTAGTTTAAGCTGCCATATTTAGTGGGGGCAGGGAAGTAAGTATTACTCTGAGCACATTTAGGATTCAGAAAAGTGGTTACCCCTTTTCTGGATGGGTGGGTCTACATATTTTATTGCGTTCCAGCAGAGGAGCTATACAACTCTGGACGTCCATGGACGACTGGATCCTGGTGGTGGCAGTAGCGAGGCCAGGTACTGGCACCAGGCGGCGCAAATTATGAGAATAGGGAATGAGAACTTGCACCAGGAGCAAGGGGGGCATTAGGCATCGCTGCAGACCCCCTTTATTCTGCATATTCTCCTACTTATATAGGATATTTTATAGGGTACGCAGATATTTTGGGCCCCCCCGTACAGGATCGTCTTTTTCACGTTTTTCCTCTTTATGACGCTGTAACCAAAACACGACACGGAGAAACTGACGGAAGATTAGAGATGTTTCCACAACAATGGGGCAGAGAGCAGGGAGGGAGCGGCCGTAATTATTATTTGGTGTCTTTATTTCACTTGGCTGCAACTAATAATTAAATAAAACTGGAGTAAAGGACGTCCAGACGCTGTCCTCAAGCGCCTCATCTTTTAGGTTCATATTTAGGTCCTGTTTTCTTTGCTGTTTATAAACGTCTGTAGTTTTGATGATCGGCTGTTGGAAAGTTCGAAGGGGTTATCCAGGATTTAGAAAAACATGGTGGTCTTTAAAAAAAATCACAATAACAAAAAAAAAAAACACAGTGCCACATCTGTACACAGGTTGTATATGATATTAAAACTCCAATAAAGTAAATAGGGCAGAGGTGTGATACTAGACACAAGTCATGACAACAGTGATGTTTCTCTATTCCTTTTTAAAATGAATTGTCTCGAATACAACATCACCTATCCACTGTATATAATTGTACTTTATGACTGCCGGACCCCCCTTCCCATTGAGCATGGAGGGTACCAAATTCTCCTAAGTACCTGCAGCTGTAATGTGCATGCGTAAATGTCACTCCATCCACTTCTATGGGAGTGGTAGTGTGCACCCGAGATCTCTGTACTGACAGTAAATGAAGTGCTGGTCACGCTGTAATTCCTGCCGTGATACTATTACAGTGGGGAAAATAAGTATTTGATACTCTGCCGATTTTGCAAGTTTTGCCACCTAGAAAGAATGGAGAGGTCTGTCATTTTTATCATAGGTCACTTCACCTGTGAGAGACAGAATCTAAAAATAAAAAAAATAAAAAAAACAGAAAATCCCATTGTATGATTTTTACATAATTAATTTGCATTTTATTGCATGAAATAAGTATTTGATACAATAGAAAAACAGAACTTAATATTTGGTCCAGAAACATTTGTTTGCATTTACAAAGGTCAGACGTTTCCTGTAGTTCTTGACCAGGTCTGCACACACTGCAGCAGGGATTTTGGCCCCCTCCTCCATACAGATCTTCTCCTGATCTATCAGGTTTCGGGGCGGTCACTGGGCAACATTGAGTTTCAGCTCCGTCCAAAGATTTTCTATTGGGTTCAGGTCTGGAGACTGGCTAGGCCACTCCAAGACCTTGAAATGCTTCTTACTGAGCCACTCCTTAGTTGCCCTGGCTGTGTGTTTCGGGTCATTGTCATACTGGAAGACCCAGACATGACCCATCTTCAATGCTCTTACTGAGAGAAGGAGGTTGTTGGGCAAAATCTCGCGATACATGACCCCATCCATCATCCCTTCAATACGGTGCAGTCATCCTGTCCACTTTGCAAAAAAGCACCCCCAAAGTATGATATGTCCCCCACCGTGCATCCCCCTGTTGGGACAGTGTTCTTGGGGTTGTACTCATCCATCTTCTTTATCACGGGAGTGTCAGGTGTGACAGACAGTTGCTCTGGAGCCTGCTGCAGAATGTCACTGTGCTTGGAATTGCAGATGCCTTCTTGTTCTTCTCATTTCTTTAGTATTGTTATATCCTTCTTCCTTTAGGACCCAGCAGCTACATCCACCTTCTGCTGCTGATTGACACAACCTTGCTTGGTAGTTAAAAACTCTCAGTTTCTCCAGAGAGGCGCCGGTGATAGTTCTATGTACCTCTGTGTTGGCTTGGAGAAATAGCAGTTGGCTAGTTTCTTCTCTGGTGCCCTTGGAGGACAGTTGGCGTTATCTCTCTGGTGTCTGCTCAAGCTAAGTGTATCCCCTTTGTTTGTCTATCTTGTTGTCTTTAGTTTGTAGTGGGGCTTGACTAGTGCTCACCCCTCCCCCTCCCTATCTAGGGCCAAGCTCTATGGACATTCAGGGCTTAGGTTCCTGCTCGGCGATAGGTGTGGAACCTATATAGGGATGATAGGGTAGGCAGGGTGATATTAGATCTGCCTAGGGGTCTCCACTCTCCCTTTCCCTAATGTTTGGGCTTCCTTCCCCTCTTCCCTTCGTGTTGCACTTAGTCTTTCCCTAACCTTGCGTGACATTCTTCCTCCAAACACGGCGAGTGGAGTTGATACCATGAAGTTCTATTTTGGTCTCATCTGACCACATGCCCTTCTCCCATGCCTCCTCTGGATCATCCAGATGGTCATTGGCGAACTTCAAACGGGCCCGGACATGTGCTGGTGTGAGCAGGGGGACCTTGCGTGCCCTCCAGGATTTTAATCCATGACGGCGTAGTGTGTTACTAACGGTAATGTTTGAGACTGTGGTCCCAGCTCTCTTCAGGTCATTGACCAGGTCCTCCCGTGTAGTTCTGGGCTGATTCCTGACCATTCTCAGAATCATCCTTACCCCACGAGGCGAGAGCTTGAATGGATCCCCAGACAGAGGAAGATTGACAGTCATCTTGTGTTTCTTCCATTTTCTAATAATTGTGCCAACAGTCGTTGCCGTCTCACCAAGCTGCTTGCCTATTGTCCTGTAGCCCATCCCAGCCTTGTGCAAGTCTACAATTTTGTCCCTGGTGTCCTTAGACAGCTCTTTGGTCTTGGCCTTGGTGGAGAGGTTGGAGTGTGATTGATTGTGTGAACATGTGTCTTTTATACAGGTAACGAGTTCACACAGGTGCAATCAGTACCGGTAATGAGTGCAGAGTAGGAGGCTTCTTACAGAAAAACTAACAGGTCTCTGAGAGACAGAATTCTTGCTGGTTGGTAGGTGATCAAATACTTATTTCATGCAATAAAATGCAATTTAATTATGTAAATATCATACAATGTGATTTTCTGGATTTTTTTTTATATTCTATGTCTCACAGGTGACGTGTACCTACGATAAAAATGACAGACCTCTCCATTCTTTGTAGGTGGGAAAACTTGCAAAATCAGCAGTGTATAAAATACTTATTTTCTTCACTGTATGTATGCATGTACTTTTATGTGTTAAAGAAGTTGTCCAGTACTTTATATTACACCCCCAATGTATCCCCCCGGGGCCCCTAAGACTTTTTGTAATTAGCTTACTGTAATGCACACGCCTGGGCTGAGTGGCATGTACGTGTATATGTAGTGATTCCACTGGACCGTGCCGGAGAGTGAATGCCTGGAGGGGCATAACTAAGTATCCACCCGATCTGACCAGGGTCGCACGACGGCATACAACGCCAGTGCACCAAGGAGGAGCTGAGCAGAGGGACCAGGTGCTACTCCAGGACAGACCCCGGACACGGCTGTTGACCCACACAGGGGAATACAGGAACAGGCAGGTTAGGCTGGCACACAGACTGCTGGGTATAGGCAGACACGGCTGGTATGCAGACTGGTGGATGCTGGTAAGCACGACTGGTATGCAGGCAGGGAGGTACTGGCAGGTATGACAGGTTAGAGCACCGAGTGGATAGGACCCAGTACAGACTGGGACTCAGGAACAGAACCGCAGATGAGGTGGACAAACACAGCACAGTGAGGCCGCCCAGAGCGGCGAGCAAGAGCAGAACAAGACGAGACAGCCTGGAGCGGTGAGCGAGAGAAGAGCAGGACAAGGCCGCCTGGAGCGGTGAGCGAGAGAGGAGCAGAGCGAGACTGCCGGAGCAGCGAGCAAAGGGTCAGAGCAGAGCGAGACTGCCGGAGCAGGGAGCAAAGGGTCAGAGCAGAGCGAGACTGCCGGAGCAGCGAGCAAAGGGTCAGAGCAGAGCGAGACTGCCGGAGCAGCGAGCAAAGGGTCAGAGCAGAGCGAGACTGCCGGAGCAGCGAGCAAAGGGTCAGAGCAGAGCGAGACTGCCGGAGCAGCGAGCAAAGGGTCAGAGCAGAGCGAGACTGCCGGAGCAGCGAGCAAAGGGTCAGAGCAGAGCGGACAGGGCTCTGTTCACACAGAACAGACTGGAAGGGAAAGGCAGAACCAGGTACACACAAGATACTTGCAATGAAGTAGCGAGTGGACTCTAAACTCACAAACGGGAGTACAGGGACAACGAGTAGGAGTTAGGTACGGAAAAGGGAAGGTAATGACATAGAGAAAAACAGGTAACAGGCTAGGAGAGTATTCAGACAAGAACAGACACAGCAGCAAGATACAGGAGCGGGTCAAGGTATGCGGCCCCTAGAAGGCGGAAAGAACAGGCTAGGAGCGTGTTCACACTGGCCTGGAAATACAGCCTCCAGGATAGGCAGAAGACAACAGGCTAGAAGATAGTTCAGACAGGACACAGTTCAGACACGGGAACTGATACCGCAAGGCAGGAAACATAGACAGGACCTGGCACATCAGTGACTAGAAGCCAACTGACAGAACACAATGCTCAGGCAAGGATTCCAGGAAAGAGCTGGGTTAAATACCAGGTGACAGACAGCAATAGGCTGAGGACGCACAAGGGGTGTGCCCGCAGCAGCTACAAGAAGCAGGAAGTGATCGGGCGCCGCCCTTAAGCAGAAGAAACAGAGGCAAGCAGACAGCATGGAGGAAAGCCAGAGTGACAGTCTGGACTGGAAATCAAGTGCGCGCTCTTGCACAGTGGGAGATGGACCACTATGCAAGGATGCCGCCAGGTATGTTACACTTAGCGCCGTTCACAGGCATTATCAGCAACGTATCGGTGGCCACTCACAAGCATCACGTGACCCCGCGCTGACGTCACGACAAGTGAGGCTTGACTCAGCGCTGGGGTCCCCGCGGTGGCTGCTGGGTTGTGGGCGGGGTTACCCCCACGCGTCACACTCAGCATCCACCGCGTGCTTTCCCGATCAATGGGGAGAGACAGAGCGCGCGGGGGATGCCGGGCGTGACGTGGGGGAAAAACCCCGCCCACAGCCTGGCATCCACCGGGCAACACAGAAGACAGAGACCCCTGGTTGCTGCCAGCACTTGTCGTGATGTCAGCGGATATCAGAGCCGGCTGCAGCCGGGGGTCACGTCATGCCTGTGAGCGGCCAGTGATAGCGCCACTCACAGGCAGTATCTGCAGCGTAAGGTAATTACAAAAATCCTTAGAGGCCCCGGGGGGAAACATTGGGGGGGGGGGGGTAATATAAAGTACTGGACAACCCCTTTAAAGGGGGTGTCTGGGCAAAAAGAAACATTTCCCAGGGGCTTTGAACTGTAAAAAAAAAAAACAACGAATTGATACCCACCTACCTGAACACACGTGGATCCAGCATGGGCCGCTCGGTGGTCTGCTCTGACATAGGAAGCCGATACGTCACTGTTTCCCCAGCAGCATGAGTGCTGCATCCTGTGATTGGCTGCAGCAATCAGATGACTTGAACAGTGAATAATTGGTTCTGGCCTCTGTTTGGCTGCAGTGGTCAAGTGACTTGAGCAGTGCATGATCAGTTCTTTTTCTGATGGCGTGCTGCCATCAGACCGCTGCAGTTAATCACAGGCCACACCTCTCCTGGTAACTTCTCCTCTTCCTGTGTCGGTGCAGACAATGGAGTATTCTGGGCTGAATTCAAGTGGGTGCTGGTAGCTGAGCATGAATTTGTTTTTTTTGTTTTTTTTACAGATCCAACTTTTCTTATTGCACAGAAAACCCCTTTAATTGTATGACACTATTTCTGCACTATATGGAAGTGTAATAGTATTGATATTTGGTAGCGTTATGTAGACACTAGATGGTTATCCAAAGAGGGTAGTTCAATAGTATTTGTGCAATGCTTCATTTCCCCTGTGGTGCGCTGCAGAATAATGAAACACTAAAGGATCCTTTCACTGCCGATCGCTGTGATCAGGTATTTCCAAAGGACCTCATCTGAGAAAACTAAAAGTGGACCACCATGATATTGTCATTTAAGCACATAGATATATACATACAGTCATGGCCGAAAGTGTTAAAGTGTTGGCACACTTGAAATTGTTCCAGAAAATGATTGCGATTACACATGTTTTGTTATACACATGTTTATTTCCTTTGTGTGTATTGGAACAATGCAAAAAAAATGAGAAAAAGGCAAATTGGACATAATTTCAAGCAAAATTCCCAAAATGGACCGGACAAAATTGTTGGTACCTTTCCAAAATTGTGGGTAAACAACTTTGTTTCAAGAATGTGATGCTCGTTCAAACTTTCCTGTGGCAAGTAACAGGTGTGGGCAATATGAAAATCACACCTGAAACCAGATAAAAAGGAGAAAAATTGACTCGATCTTTACATTGTGTGTCTGATTGTGCCACACTAAGCATGGAGAACAGAAAGAGGAGAAGAGAACTGTCTGAGGACTCGAGAACCAAAATTGTTGGACAATTTCAATAATCTCAAGGTTATAAGTTCATCTCCAGAGATATTGATGTTCCTTTGTCCACGGTGCGCAACATAATCAAGACGTTAACAACCCATTGCACTGTAGCTAATCTCCCTCTGATGTGGACAGCAAAGAATAATTGATGAAAGGTTGCAACGCAGGATGGTCTGGATGGTGGATGAGCAGCCCCAATCAAGTTCCAAAGAAATTCAAGCTGTTCTGCAGGCTCAGGGGTCATCAGAGTCAGAGCGAACTATCCGTTGACATTTGAATGAATTGAATCGCTATGGCAGGAGACCCAGGAGGACCCCACTGCTGACACAGAGACATAAGAAAACTAGAATTCAGTTTGCCAAAAATGTACGTGAGTAAGCCAAAATCCTTCTTGGAAAGCTTTTTGGTAAAACACATCATTCTACTGTTTACTGAAAACAGAATGAGGCCTACAAAGAAAAGAACACAGTACCTACAGTCAAATATGGCGGAGGTTCAAAGATCTTTTGGGGTTATTTTGCTTTGCTGCCTCTAGCATTGGGTACCTTGATTGTGTACAAAGCATCATGAAATCTGAAGACTACCAAAGGACCTTGGGTGGCAATGTAGTGCCCAGTGTCAGAAAGCTGGGTTTGAGTCCTTGGTAATGGGTCTTCCACAAGGACAATTATCCAAAACATAACTGCAAGAAGGATGAAAAAGTTGCACTCACTGTCCCAAAACATATTTCAAGAAGCCCCCAGAAATGGAAACAAATCGCTGGAGAGTTCTGAAGTGGCAGCAATGAGTCCGGATCTAAATCCCATTGATCACCTGTGGAGAGATCTTAAAATTGCTGTTGGGAGAAGACGTCTTCACATATGAGAGACCTGAAGCAGTCTGCAAAAGAAGAGTGCACCAAAATTCCAGCTGAGAGTTGTAAGAAGCTGATAGTTATAGGAAGCGATTGATTGCAGTTATTTATTCCAAAGGATGTGCAATCAAATATTAAGTTGAAAGTGACAAAAATTTTGTCCAGCCCAGTTTCGGGGTTGTGTGAAATTATGTCCAATTTTCCTTTTTGTCTCTGCTTTTTTTTGTGTTGTTCCAATAAATACAAAGGAAATAAACATTTGTATAACAAAACATGTGTAAATGCAATAATTTTCTGGGAAAAATACTTCATTTTCTGGAACAATTTCAAGGGTGCCAACTCTTTCGGCATTTCACCGGCACAGAATACAATGTAGCAGCCGTCTCTATCAGAATTTCTTCATGTTGCACATTTCTCTTTAATGACTCAGTAAGTGAAAACAGAGGATGTTTCTGTAAATGTTGTAGGGCAGTATCCACTCTCTAATTAACGTGGTTATTGATGCAAGTTCTTATCTGGAAGGTACAGAGAGGCTTCCGTGGTTTGCGGTTATAAGGTCTCGCCAGTAAACATTACTGGGCGCTGATAATTCCAGTTAACTTACAAAGTCTGGGGACCGGATAGTGAAGAGCCATACAACCGCGCAATTCTTTCACATCACGCCCAGATCCAGCAGTACAGACATTTGTCCCTTTAAGGGTATATTCACACGTGCGACTGTTCTCACATGAATGGGGTTTGCAGAAATATCTGCACCTGTCAAATTTTGCAACTTTTTAAGATACAGTAACAAATGTTTCTAAAAGTATTTCCACCAAAATGTTGATGAAAATTGCAACATTTCCTTATTTCATTATTGTACTCCCATTTTTTTTTGTATCTTTGTCAAATCTTAAAAATGGCAAGAAAAGTGGGCGTAATTAACCTTTTGGTGTGAAGTACAACATTTTTATAATTGCAGAAAAGAATCGTATTCTACACAGGTCATAGTGTTCTTAAAAAAAAGGCCTGGATTGAATACACTTACATTGTGACCATTTTTAATATGCATAAAAAGTTGCAAATTGTGCAAAAAAAAAATTTCTACACTGCAGCACGACATTTCACACATTGGTCACCCGCTCTTTCCTAACAATCGAAAGTGTGAAATGTTGATTAAAAAGTTGCGCTGACGTAATTTGCAAATTTACCCTTCAATATGAAGTGGCGGAGCTGAAATGAGAACACTAGAGAATCGGCACAGATCACTTCATTTAGAATGTTGTGAATTGTGCAAAAATGTTGGCGCGGACGCAGTGATCAAAGTCCCCCTTTGTGTTTCAATTTTCACTATCAGCCCTAAAAATGGTAGCTGCCATCCGATCTCCCAGAATGCACTACTCTCTGGCAATAGGAAACTGGGAGAATTCTAAATGCTGCTTTGGATGTGACTAGAGCAGAAAACTTTAAAATCAGTCCAAGGTAAGTTAAGCAATGCAATTGCTGCGACTCAAAATTGCATGCAGATACCGTAAAAGTGAGTTACTCAAATGTGAAGTTTTTTTACTTTAAGCACATCATGAAGGATTTACTAAAGAAGTAACTCCTGTTGGGGTATATAGAGGTAAGTCCCTCGCTCTGGTTCCTCTTTTATGAATGTCAGATTTGAGCTGTACATTACATGGTTGACCATTCATTTAGTTACCGCCATGCAATACTACATTTCTCCTTTAGTGGCCGCTGTAGGGGAATTATCTGGCTGGCAGAGGCTTCTCTTGGTAGAAGCAGATCGCAGCCTGATCACTAGAGCGGCTCTGATCTGTAGGATTTGTGCTTGAGGAGAGATCCCCTTTGAGTTTGAGTTATGACATTGGTACCTTGCCCTAACGATCGTACCGTGCATCCTATTCTTTCTGCGTATCCCTTTAAACAAACAGATTAATTTCATTCTATAAACTCTCAGCTACTAAAAATACATCGGGCCGTTGTCCAGAAGGTGAAACTTACTGGAAATGTGCAAGAGACGGTAAAACAAAGAAGAGACAGAGGTCATGGTAAAAATGCAACAGAAAGAATTCGACAGGAACAAAAAGCCGACACAAAGCGTCAATGATCTGCAGTCTGCGACATCTCAGAAATATGTATCCGTTACCCTTTTGTAATTTCACTTAGTTTTTTCGTCTATTTTTAATCTATGTAATGCAGATTCTCTTTAGCACCTTAAAAGGGAGCGCTAGCACCTATCATTAATGCATCGGCAGGCGCTGCTAACGTGACAGCCGTCATTCAAATCTTCATGCCAGGCTCACATCATGCAATTGGTCAATTAATTAAAATATGACATGTAACCACGTCAGCAGTGTCTCTCACCTCTCGATGCTGATGTGAGATTCACTGGAGAATGCCTTTAATCAGGGGCGTAATAATTGTGGTCGCAGAGGGTGCAACTGCGACCGGGCCCGTGGGGGAGGGGGTCCCGCCGACACTGGCGCCTATTGCAGCTGGATGTGCGTCCGAGGACACATATTAAGCTGAAATGTATTGAGGTGCAGAGGCTCACCGGGTCCCTGCACTGCAATACAAGCCACCGCTATAGAAGAGGATGCTGCTCGTCGTGGGAGTGGGGGAGGTAAATAGAATGTGTTGTTTTTATTATTTTTTATGCATTGGAGAACAGCAGCAGAATGGGGGACATATATACCAGAAAAGAGCCTGGGATGGGGGACATAAATACCAGGAAAGGGCTAAGGATGGGGGGACATATATACTAGGAAGGGGCCCAGGATGGTGGACATATAAACCAGGATGGGGGCATATATACCAGGAAAAGAGGACATATATACCAGGAAAGGACTCAGGATGGGGGGTCATATATACCAGAAAGGAGCCCGGGATGGGGGACATATATACCAGGAAAGGGCTCAGGATGGGGGGACATATATACCAGAAAGGAGCCCGGGATGGGGGACATATATACCAGGAAAGGGCTCAGGATGGGGGGACATATATACCAGAAAGGAGCCTGGGATTGAGGACATATATACCAGGAAAGGGCTCAGGATGAGGTGACATATATACCAGAAAGGAGCCTGGGATGAGGGACATATATACTAGGAAGGGGCCCAGGATGGTGGACATATAAACCAGAATGGGGGCATATATACCAGGAAGGAGGACATATATACCAGGAAAGGACTCAAGATGGGGGGACATATATACCAGGAAGGGGCATAGGATGGGGGCATGTATACCAGGAAAGGGCCCAAGATGGGGGATATATATACCAGGAATAGACCCAGGATGGGGTACATATATACCAGGAATAGACCCAGGATGGGGGACATATTTACCAGGAAGGGGCCCATGATGGAGGACATATATACCAGGATGGAGGCCATATATACTGGGAAGGGGCCCAGGATGGAGGACATATATACTGGGAAGGGGCCCAGGATGGAGGACATATATGGCCTTCTAGGAATTAGAATGCTACAAGGGCCCATACATCTTACCAACATGCCGGGGTGGGGGCCAAGTCTAAATCTTGCGCAGGGGTCCATTGGACTCTAGTTACGCCACTGCCTTTAATGCCCCCTAGCTGCCCACCTCATTAACATATGAATAATTAAGTATTAAGTTGCTAATTATCATATATTATGGATTAAGGCTGCCTGAGGCTGTGCAGGGGAGGACCGCAGGGGAGCCGCATCTCTCATCTCCCTCTAATGAGAAAGTGATAGCAAAATCTAATGCATTGCAGTGTATCATTTTGCATTGGTGGGAAAAAAACGGATTCTTTTTAGATGACGTTTGATTCTTTTCTGACAATATTTGATAATTCAGCTCCTTCCTGACTCTTCTTGCTGTAAAGTTTTCCATGTTGCAATCCTCCTTACTCAGCCGAGGTCGGGCTATAATTTCGCCTTGTACGTTGTTATTATTACTGTATGATGAAATCGTTGGGGCAGACGTGGGAGCTGAACATGATGAGCGGCCGAGGCAGATACAGGCTTCCTGCTCAGCACAGAAAATGTCATTTAGCTCAGAGAGCCTATTCCCAGCGGCTCGCTAAGCCGGCGCGCTGATGGTCATTGGCGGCTTCCTGTGCGGAGAGCTTGTATGTCTTTTATCAGATACAATGAGATCCTGTTATGTCCTAGCACAGAGAATTATACAAGGGAAGACGTTGTGCGCGACACCTCTGATTAAAGGCGATCTCCACCCAAAATATGATAAAAAGCCAAATATTAGCCACTTACGCCACCACAATCATTTTCAGCCCTGGTCCACTCTCCGTGTATTTGCAAACATTAGTATTCCCCTAGAAATTCTATTAGATGACTGTGTTGTGCTGTTCATCGGGTTATTCCTCCTGGAAATGTATACATACATTGACAACTGGGAGTTACCATTCCTCTTGTCATTGGAACTGGTTCATCTACAGTCTGAAAATGTCCAGTCGGTGTAAGACTATGTTCACACTAGGCGTTTTTATAGGTTTTTTTTTTTCTGAAAAAAACCTGCTCTCTTGGCAGTAAAGAAGCTGAAGAAAAAAAACAGCTTTTACTTGTTTTTTCTTGCGTTTTTGCTGCATTTTTTTTTGTCATGCTACATTTGACTCTTGTGCATGTTGATAAAGTTTAGAGCGAAAAAAATAAAAAATCTAATTCTAATTCATTAGGTTTTGGCACAAAAAAAACCTGGCAAAACCTGATAACTGCGTTTTTTGCAGCGTTTTTTCATCACCCATTACTTTCAATGGGTGAAAAACTCTGAAAGAAGGGACATGCTCTATTGTGCAAAAAAACCTGCAAAGCACAAAATACTGAAGACAAATAAAACAATCTGTGTGCATCAGATTTCTGAATTCTCATAGACTTTGCTGGTACTGTAAAATGCAGCTGAAAATTTGCATAAAAAAAAAACACTGAAAAAAACGCCTAGTGTGAACATAGCCTAAGGCAGGATTCACATGTCCCACATTCAAGATGTAAGTAGGGACCGGCCACAAGTCAGGAGACCCACAGCCGGTCCGTACTCCGACCGTGTATGTTGGATGTATGAAGCCGACCTAATAGTACACCCTATTGACTAGAGGAGTGGCAACACCTAGTTGTCAATTTATTCATTTTCAGGAAGAATAATAGAGGAACAGCACAAGGAGTTATTGGATAAGCAAATAGGAAATGTTTGGCAAGGATGAATAGAGTATGACTACAAAAAGATTGTTTAGATTGTATAGGAGCAGAGGACAAAAAATGTACAAAGATAGTTGGAACAGGGACATATAGTGGTTGTGGTTTGACCAGGGCTGTATCCTTATGGAGGATATATGCCCCATTTTTGATAATTTGTTCTTACCCCAAATGTAGGTATAATATATTAAGGGTCCATGCATGACATTGCTGTGTGTATGGGCCCTAAATTGTTCTGCCATTCGCAGTATCATGCCACAATTGTCTTCTTGCAGACTCCATGAGTCTCCTCGGAACACAAAGAAGAACAGTATGGACCCACATGCTGCGTGACAATGGGAAAGTCAGCAGGTGATGGCTGTCCGGATATGTGCCAAGTCCCGCCGCTCTTACCACACCGATGACCTGTGCACTGATAGATTCCTAGTTCACTCCTAACTTTTCTACTCAACCATTTATTAAAATCATCTGATTCCAAGTCGTGAAAAAAAAAAAGATGAAGCTGAAAAACGTTTAAATCAGAGAACAAAGTGAACCGGGCGCGTGATCCGGGCAGGATGTAAATCACCATGGTGTGACTTCTAGATGCCCAAACAAACCCTTCATCTACTCTGTGTAAACCTTCCAGACTTCAGCAGCAGAACGTGGCGCTGCTTCCCTGCCCGTCTTTTGTAAAACGAAGCTGTCACTTCAGGTGACTTTTAGAATAAGCTTCCATGTGTGTACAACAGACAACTGCCAGACATACAGTACTACACCAAACTGGGTGATGACCCAACTCCAAAATACAGGTGCAACTCACTAAATTAGAATATCATCAAAAAGTTAATTTATTTCAGTTCTTCAATACAAAATGTGAAACTCTTATATTATATAGAGTCATTACACACAGAGTGATCTATTTCACGTGTTTATTTCTGTTAATGTTGATGATTATGGCTTACAGCCAATGAAAACACAAAAGCCATTATCTCAGTAAATTTAAATAATTAACAAAAAAAAAACACCTGCAAAGGCTTCCTAAGAGTTTAAAAAGGTCCCTTAGTCTCTTTCAGTCGGCTCCACAATCATGGGGAAGACTGCTGACTTGACAGATGTCCAGAAGGCAGTCATTGACACACTCCACAAGGTCCCAGAGTCTGGAGGAAGAGTGGAGAGACCACAATCCAAGCTGCTGGAGGTCTAGTGTGAAGTTTCCACCATCAGTGATGGTTTGGGGAGCCATGTCATCTGCTGGTGGAGGTCCACTGTGTTTTATCAAGACCAAAGTCAGCGCAGCCGTCTACCAGGACATTTTAGAGCACTTCATGCTTCCCTCTGCCGACAAGCTTTTGGGAGATGGAAATGGCATTCTCCAGCAGGACTTGGCCCCTGTCCACACTGCCAAAAGTACCAATACCTGGTTTACAAACAACAGTATCATTGTGCTTGATTGGCAGCAAACTCACCTGACCTTAACCCCATAGAGAATCTATTATAGAGAATCTATGGGGTATTGTCAAGAGGAAGATGAGAGACCCCAGACCCAACAATGCAGACGAGCTGAAGGCTGCTATCAAAGCCACCTGGGCTTCCATAACACCTCAGCAGTGCCACAGGCTGATCGCCTCCATGCCACGCTGCATTGATGCAGTAATTGATGTACAAGGAGCCCGACCAAGTATTGAGGGCATTTACTGAACATACATTGCAGTAGGACAACATTTTGGATTTTAAAAACATTTTTCAAGCTGTTATGAAGTATTCTAATTTACTGAGATAATGACTTTTGTGTTTTCATTGGCTGTAAGCCATAATCATCAACATTAACAGAAATAAACACGTGAAATAGATCACTCTGTTTCTAATGACTCTATATAATATAGGAGTTTCACTTTTTGTATTGAAGAACTGAAATAAATTAACTTTTTGATAATATTCTAATTTAGTGAGATGCACCTGTATATTGTGCAGTTGAAAAGGGTCATGAGAGACCTGCGTGCAGATTCCACAAACCTTTTTGACTTTATGCCTCAGGGAGCCGATATATAGGACACCAAGGACCTTTTGAGAAAGCGATCTTCAATAGGTCCCATCTCCAAGATGCCATCTCAGCCATCAAAGATGTGGAATCTCTATATTCTAACATCCCACATTAAGATGGACTAACCGCCGACCAAATGTTTCTTGAAGCCAAGTGTGGATGATGGGAGTGATGGTGCACAAGCGCAGCAGGAACGACTCAGAGTCTTTGCAGTGCAGTTCAGGGTCTTTACTGATGATAATAAGGTAGACCCTCCCGGGAGTACTGGCTAGCATGAGGGGCCTGGTCAGTCTGTGAGCAAACAGGAGTTCCCCTGACCAGGTGGAGTTGTAGGCCTCCCCGTCTGACTGCACTCTTCCTGGCTACCTTGCTGTAAGCGAGTGGAAGTAGCCCACGTCCCTGAGTATACCGTGTTGTGCTCACCCGTATGGCTGGTGACTTGGGGCCTTCGGATAGCCTCCGCTCCTCGATGGCGGTGCTGGTCCCTTGCTCGTGACTGAGCCTCCGGGCTTCTATGGCCAGAGGACCTGGAATCCCCTGCCGGCTGGTTTCTGCTGCTGGACTTAAAGATCCTTGCAGCCTCAGACTCCGGTGTCCGGTTCTTAGATTCTTCTGCCAGGGCGAGCTCTGCTTAGCTCCAGCCCCTGCTCTTCAGCTCCTGCTCCTACAGAGCTCCTTGCTGTTTCTTTCCCTGTGTCTGGAACAAACTCCAGGCTCTGACTCACTAACCCCGCCCCAGATCCAGTTTATATAGGGCAGGTTCCTCCCCCATCTGGTTTGGGACAGGAGGTGTTGCATGTTTAAGGGCTCCTGACCAGGAAACCTCCCACTTGCTCTCAGACGTAATATTTCTATTACTGTGGTAACTAGACCCCTGGGGTGCCACATATGGGTCGCGGTGGTGTGAAAGGACCTGCCATGACGTAATTTAGTCATGTGACAGGTCACGCGACCGCCGACGTCAGCGGTCGCGTGACCTGTCACATGACTAAATGACGTCATGGCAGGTCCTTTCACACCACCGTGACTCCTACAACAGACCGGACATAGCGGAGAAAACACCAGGGACCATCGGAGGGTAAGTATAATCTTTATTTTTTACCATTCTTATTCTTTTTTTTAAATTATTACTTGGTCACACTATATAAATCCATGCCGGTTGCATGGATTTATATAGTATGAACAAGTTGTCAAGCACTTTTCCAAGTGATGCTAAAATCGCTTGGAAAAGTGCTTGATAACCCGCATGCAGAAATGCATGCAAAAACGCTGGACAAACGCTTCTACCTGGCAGGAAAAACGCATGTAAAATCCGCATGCGTTTTTCCTGCCAGGGAGAAGCAGAAAAAATATGCAGCATTTTTGCATCGAGGACACTTAGCCTTAGATCTGGAATAGGACAGACATTTATAGGACATTTCATAACTTTACCAAATTCTTATGAAAAAATATTCCCCACAAACTGAAATTGAACTACTGTACCCAATTTATTATATATTTTAGGAGTCGGAGTTGGTCCATTTTATACCAACTCTGACTCCACGACTCCGGCTCCAGTGCCCTGGTAAAGACTAGCTGCTATGATTTCTCCCATACACAGCACACAAAGAGACATGAGGAACTCCTACTCTCCTGTCTCTGTGTAGCACATCGTCAGAAGAGGCAGCAAAGAGGAAATTATACAGCAGTGCTGAGCAGTGCAGCTGTGAATCCAGCTCTGGTATCAGATAAAATACATACTGGAAAGCAGCAACATAAAGGAAATTATACAGCAGTGCTGAGCAGTATAACTGTGAATCCAGCTCTGGGATGAGATAAAATGTCTACTAGAAAGAGGAACATGGAGGACATTATACAGGAGTGCTAAGTAGTGTAACTGTGAAACCAGCTCAGGGGTGAGAACAAACACCACAAAGCAGCAATACAATCCATTTATATCTCCCTCTGACTTCTCTCACCATGCTTCCCCCATCCACCCTCCAAAGACTTCAATAGGCAACTGTAATCTGACTCCTCAGTGAACAGGCAGTCCATCTTGTCTTGAGCATTTTTTCCCATAGTGAGCTATTTACTCTGGAGATGGTGTCTGGCAGCCACTCATACCACTCTGCCCATTCAGAACACATGTCCCCTCGGCCAGGCGGTACCTGGGTATGGAGGGTTCAGAGAAATGAGCGGACACCTTAGGAATATGGCCACCTTTACTTGCAGAATAGACGTCAATCACAATGCTTTTTCCCTAGCAAGCAGTGTCAGGTCATGGGAACTTTGGTAAAAAGAGCATCAATATTACTGACTCTGAGCTGGTGGGTGCAGACTACCTATGATTTCTCCCATATACAGCACACACAGACATGAGGGATTCCAGCTCCTTTGTCTCCATGTAGCAGATGTTCATTAGCAGGAGCAGCAGCATGGAGGACATTCTACAGGAGTACTGAGCAGTATAGCTGTGAATCCAGCATTGGGTGAGGTAAACAATTACTAGAAAGCAGCAGTACAAAGAACTACCTGCTATGATGTTTCCCATACACAGATATGAGGAATACCTGCTCTCCTGTTTCTATGTAGCACATGTGTAGAAGAGGCAGCAGCATACAGACCATCATACAGCAGTACTAAGCAGTGTAGCTGTGAATCCAGCTCTGGGGTGAGATTAACACTTACTAGAAAGCAGCACAATCTGCCTATACTATTTCTCAGACCTTTACAATCTGGACTCTCAGCAACTGCACAACGTCAATCATTTTGCTCTTTGGCATGTCCTGCTGAGTGATGTGGTCTTGGGATTTGACGTATTATTTTCAAAGCTATCGTATCAATATTTTGGATTAAGACTAAAATTTTGCTGCTTTCCTGAAATAAACAGCTGCCTCTTCAGCTCCGCTCACCGCCTGATGGACATTTTATTTCAGCGTGATGTCACAGCATGGATAACGCTCGGGGTAATGGGCAATTTGCATTCACTCTCAATCTGATAATTGCTTATGGTAAGCAGCTGCTTTGTGCCGCTTTCCCACTACCTAGTGCACAATATTGGAATAGATGGGAATACTGCTTCCCGCAGACTGCTGGTTTGAGACATGATGCGAGTTTTATGAGATCGGTATCTACTGCTCTAGCAGGATTGCTTGTAAAAAATGCATTAGGCCGGGTTCACACAAGGTGGATGAGGGGCGCGCCAAAAAAAAAAAAAAGTGTCATCTATGGACATAGCGATTTATATACCCAGTGTCTGACAGGGAGGATAAGAGGGACAATTCCCGGAAGAGGAGCAGGCACTGCATGAGAGATGAGGGGGCACGGTGTAATGTCAGGTTGGTGGTCCGTGTCACATCCAAGATGCCAGGACACATCACACGGCCTCTGCTAGGTTGTCTTTCTCTCAAGGTGCATCCTGATGCCATTTCTTCCCCAAATATGTGACGCACCCGGCCGTCCTCAGGATGGAGAACGTGATTCATTAGAACAGGCGCCTTATATTAGTCCATAGTCCAGGTCGGATGATCATGTGCCCATTGTAGACGCTTTCAGCAGCGAGCACGAGTCAGCGCGGCGCTCTGACTGGTCTGCGGATCTACAGCACGTTGCGATGCTCGGCGTGTTCACTCCCAACAACCAGACCTGGGTGCAGAGTACTAAACACTGAATAGAGGAACGCCGAACGAGACACACCGTACACCGGAAATGCTCCGCAAGAAACACTGTACATCGGGAACACACCACAAGACCCACCATACAGAAGAATCACCCCGCTGTACACTGGGAGTGCCCCTCTATGACCACCGTACACAGAGAACACCCAAATGTACATGGGAAATGTCCCTTGAGACCCGCCATACATCGGGAAAGCCCAAGACCCCGCTGTACATTGGTGACACACCACAAGACTCGCCGCATACCCGGAACACCCTGCAAGACCTGCCGTGTACCAGGAAAATCCTGCAAGGCCCACTGTGTACTGGGAATATCCCACAGGACCCGCCGTACACTAGGGACAACTCACCTGACCTGCCGTATACTGGGAACACCACACAAGACCCTCAATGTACCGGGAACACCCCATAGGACCCTCAGCATACTGGGGCACCCCACAGGACCCAACGTATACTGGGGACACCCCACAGGACCCAACGTATACTGGGGACACCCCACAGGACCCAACGTATACTGGGGACACCCCACAGGACCCACCATATACTGGGAACACCCCACAGGACCCGCCATATACTGGGAACATCCTACAGGATCATTGTACACTGGGGACACCCTACAAGACCCTCCGTATACTGGTAACATCCCACAGGACCCGCCGCATACTGGAGGCACTCTACAGGACCCGCCGTATACCGGAGACACTCTACAGGACCCGCTGTACACCCTACAGGACCCACCGTATACTGGGGACACCGTACAGGACCTGCCGTATACTGGGGACACCCCACATGATCTGCGTATACTGGCAACACCCCACAGGACCTGCCGTGTACTGGTGGCACTCTACAAAACCCGCCATATACCGGGGACACCCCACAGGACCCGCCGTGTACTGGGGAACTCTACAGAACCCGCCATATACTGGGGACACACCACAGGACCCCCGTATACTGGCAACACCCCACAGGATCCGCCGTATACTGGCAGCACCCCACAGGACCCGCCGTATACTGGGGGCACTCTACAGGATCGCCGTACACTGGGGACATCCTACAGAACCCGCCATATACCGGGGACACCGTACAGGATCGCCATATACCGGGGACACCCTACAGGACCCGCCCTACACTGGGGAACCCTACGAGACCCACCGTATACTGGCAACACCCCACAGGACCCGCCGTATACAGGGGACACCCTACAGAACCCGCCATATACCGGGGACACCCTACAGGATTGCCGTATACTGGGGACACCCTACAGGACCTGCCCTACACTGGGGAACCCTACAAGACCTGTCGTATACTGGGAACACCCCACAGGATCCGCCGTATACCGGGGACGCCCTACAGGATCGCCGTACACTGGGGACACCCTACAGAACCCGCCATATACTAGGGACACCCTACAGGATCGCCGTATACTGGGGACACCCTACAGGACTCGCCGTATACTGGGAACACCCCACAGGATCTGCCATATACTGGGAACACCCCACAGAACTCGCCATATACCGGGGACACCCTACAGGATCGCCGTACACTGGGGACACACTACAGAACCCGCCATATACCGGGGACACCCTACAGGATCGCCGTATACTGGGGACACCCTACAGGACCCGCCCTACACTGGGGACACCCTACAGGACCCGCCCTACACTGGGGACACCCTACGAGACCCGCCGTATACTGGTAACACCCCACAGAACCCGCAGTATACTGGTAACACCCCACAGGATCCGCCGTATACTGGGAACACCTCACAGGATCCGCCATATACCCGGGACACCCTACAGGACTCGCCGTATACTGGGAGCACCCCACAGAACCCGTCATATACCGGGGACACCCTACAGGATCGCCATATACTGGGGACACCATACAGGACTCGCCCTACACTGGGGACACCCTACGAGACCTGTCGTATACTGGGAACACCCCACAGGATCCGCTGTATACTGGGAACACCCCACAATGATTCGCCATATACAGGGGACACCCTACAGGATCGCCGTATACTGGGGACACCCTACAGGACTCGCCGTATACTGGGAGCACCCCACAGGATCTGCTGTATACTGGGAACACCCCACAGAACTCGCCATATACCGGGGACACCCTACAGGATCGCCGTACACTGGGGACACACTACAGAACCCGCCATATACCGGGGACACCCTACAGGATCGCCGTATACTGGGGACACCCTACAGGACCCGCCCTACACTGGGGACACCCTACAGGACCCGCCCTACACTGGGGACACCCTACGAGACCCGCCGTATACTGGTAATGACGCGCCCCTGGGCCTGTGTCGCGCTGCGTTGCGCACGCGGGAGCTTACCCGGAGCCGGATCTCTTGAGGGTTGTAGTCTCGTGGCGGCGACCCGGTCCGTGCCCAGGGAGTCAAACTGAGCGGCGATGTACTAGCAGTAGATGGTTGGTGACTACGCCACCCGTTGAATGCAGCTATGGAGCTGCCGCTGCAGGGCAGACCGCTGAGGCCGGTGGAAGGATGGTGCAGCGTGGATGGTATAACCCCCAACGGGAGGGGTATGGCCTCAGGGCAGCCGACGTGGATGATGGGGGTAGCAGGAACTACTCAGAGACGGTGCGGTGTAGTTCAGGGTCTTTACTGGAGACAAAGATAGACCCTCCCGGAGTACTTGCTAGTGATAGGGGCCTGGTCAGTCCTTGAGCAGATGGGATCTCCCCTGGCCAGGCGGAGTTGTAGGCCTTCCCAACTAACTGTACTCTTCTGGCTACCTTGCTAGAGGCGGGAATAAGTAGCCCACGTCCCTGAGTGTACCGTGTGGTGCTCACCCGTATGGCCGGTGACTCGGGGCCTTCTAATGGCTTCCGCTCCACGATGGCGGTGCTGGTCCCACGCGTGTGACCGTGCCTTCGGGCTTCTGGGCCAGAGGACCTGAAATCCTCTGCCGGACGGTTTCTGCTGCTGGGTAGGAGTTAGTCCCCACAGCCTCGGACTCCGGGTCCGGTAAGAAATCTTCTCAGTCAGGGCGAGCTCTGCAGCTGCCAGCCCCTGACTCGTTGTAACACTGCTCCCCACAGAGCTCCTGATGTTTCTTGCTATGCTGCTTCTCTTCTCTACTCTTGTTCTGTCTTCTTTCTCACTAACCCTGCCTCAGCCCCGGGTTTATATAGGGGAAGTCCTTCCCCTCCCAAGACTGGGCAGGAGGTGTGGCATGCACAGGATCCCTGACCAAAGGACCTCCCACCTGCTCTCAGACGTAATATCTCTATCACTGTGGCAACCAGACCCCTGGGGTGTCACATTCCCCCCTAGTGAAATTTAGTACTCCGGGACTAAACATATTTTTTTTTTTTTTTTTAGAAAAACATAACAAGGTATAACAATAACAATACAATAAGAAAAACACATAAGATGGTTACGGCGTGTCCACAACCGGGTGCAGTTTTGAAAAGCAAGGTGTCCATTTCACCAAAACAGGGAGACGTAACCAGGTAGGGGCCTGTCCTGCCCCGAGTCCTTAACAGTCTTTAGTCCATCCTGGGTTACGCTCCAACTATGTACAAGGATTCCCGGTAAATCCACCAAGGACTCCTAAAAAGAACTAGAAACACAAAATTATACACAAGCAACTATAAACAAGTAAACATTATAAGATAGCTTAAACATTTAGATCCTCCAACGTGCGGGTAGCTGGCCTCTAGTGGCCCTAGTGGACCTACGGAGCTGACTGTTTGGCCCTGAACTACAGGGTGTAGGAGCTGTCAAGGGTAAACTGGGCAGCTGTCTATGGGCCCTCTGGCTCACTAGGGGTATGGCAGGCTCACTATAAGCAGAGGGTTGATTTTCCGGGTCTGCTTGTGTAGAGTCTTCTGCCTCCTGGACCGGCTGTTCTTCCAGCTCTACCGGTTGCTCCGTAGGTTCTTGGGATGATGGTTGGAGGAAGGTGAGTACGGGTACCACAACTGCACCATTGACTTGAGTCCAAGACCGAGGGAAGTCCCCGAGCACGGTACTAACCATATCTTCCCTTTCCTCTACGGGTCGATGGTCTTCTTGTTCCTCTTCAGGGTTCCTCAGTTGTTCGGGACACTTCTTCAGGTGGTCCCGGGATACAATGGCTGTGGTTTCCCCTCCGTCTTTACTGATGGTACAGACCTTCGGGTTTTCGTGGCTTGAGGGCAGTACGGGTCCTTCTCCCACTGGTCGTCCAACTTGTGGAGCCGTCTCTTCCTCTTCAAGACCTGCTCTCCGGGTACCAGGGGAACAGCGGGAGCATACTGGTTGTAAGTTTTCTCTTGTCTTTCCCTAGCCTGACAGAGACTTCGCTCCACGCTCTCCTGTACTCTCCGGTACTGCTGCTGCCTCTCTGTGTCCCAGTCTGTTTCTGGTGAAGTGTCCTCGGGTGTCAGGACTCCCATTTCCAGATCAACAGGTAACTTACCAGGTCTTGCCCTCATTAGGTAAGCCGGGGTACAGTTGGTGGAACCTACCGGGATGTGGTTGTATAGGTCCACCAGATCGGGCAACTTTTCAGGCCACAGTCTGCGTTCTTCCAGGGGCAACGTTTTTAGAAGATCCATTACCACCTGGTTCATTTTTTCACAAAGTCCATTAGTCTGCGGATGGTAGGGTGTCGTCCTTATCTTCCGGCAGCCATACAGATTGCAGAATTCCTGGAAGACCTCCGCTTCAAAGGCAGGTCCCTGGTCCGTCAGCACTTGGTCCGGGTACCCGTGTGGACGGCAAAAGTGCTGCTGGAAGGCTCTAGCTGCTGTTTGAGCCGTTAAGTCCTTGACGGGGACGACAACCAGAAACCGGGAGTAATGATCCACGATGGTTAACGCGTAGACGTAGCCACTTCTGCTTGGGGTCAGTTTTACATGATCCAAGGCTACCAGTTCCAACGGTTGCCGGGTGACGATGGACTGCAGGGGAGTCTTCTGGCTGGCGCGGTCCTTCCTTCTCAGGTTGCACGGGCCACAGTCTCTGCACCACTTCTCAATGGTTCCCCTCATGCCTACCCAGTGGAATCGCTCGCGCAGCAGGAACTCCAGCTTCTTCCACCCGAAGTGTCCAGCTCCGTCGTGGTATGCCTCCATCACCATGGCTGCGTCTCTTCGTGGCACCACTACTTGCCAGAGTAATTCATGCGTCCGGGAGTTAACCATTCTGCGGCACAACTTCCCTTTGTAAAGGAACAGTCGACTCTTCTCTGCCCATAGTTGTTTGGCTTCCTCCGGAGCGTCTGGTTCAAGGCGAGCCTCCGGCCGAGTCAGCATCTCCTTCACCAGTCGGACGGCAGGGTCGCTGTCTTGCGTTTCCGCCCAGTTGTAGTGAGGTAAGGGGTTCAATGTAGCAGCCTGCTTACTCCTTACCCGGTGGGAATACTGGATAGTCCCATGACGGTGGAACGCAGGGAGTTCAATCTCTTCCAGTCCCTCCGGATCTTCTCCTTCGTCCGGCAGGTTGGGCATCCTGGACAGGGCGTCCGCGTTAGTATTGGAGCGCCCTGCCCGGTATTTGATTATGAACTCGTAGTTGGACAGACGGGCCATCCACCTCTGCTCCAGGGCACCGAGTCTTGCCGTGTCCAGGTGTGTCAACGGGTTGTTATCCGTGTACACGGTGAACCGGGAAGAAGCAAGGTAATGCTTAAAGCGCTCAGTGACTGCCCATACCACGGCCAGGAACTCTAGCTTAAATGAGCTATAATTCTCGGGGTTCCTTTCGGTGGGTCGCAGTTTTCGGCTGGCGTAGGCGATTACTCGTTCTTTCCCCTGCTGGATCTGGGACAGTACGGCTCCTAGCCCGATGTTACTGGCGTCGGTGTAGAGGATGAAGGGCTGGCTATAATCCGGGTACGCCAAGATTTCATCCCCCGTGAGGGCCATCTTCAGCTGGCGGAAGGACTCTTCTTCTAGCTCTTCCCATTTGAAGGGCGGCTTCTGGTTCTTGGCCTTCCGGGACTGGCCTATCAGGAGGTCCTGCATAGGCGCTGCCTTTTTGGTGAAACCGGGAATAAACCTTCGGTAGTAGCCTACCAACCTGAGGAACTGCCGCACTTCTTTTACGCTGGAGGGGCTTGGCCATCCCTTAATTGCGGTGATCTTATCGGGGTCGGGAGCCACTCCGTCAGCGCTCACCACGTGTCCCAGGTACTGCACCTTTGGTTTCAGGAGGTGACACTTGGAGGGTTTCACCTTTAGGCCGTAACTCGCCAGAGCTTCGAACACCTCCGCCAGGTGTTTCAGGTGGTCCTCATAAGTTTTGGAGTATACGATGACATCGTCCAGGTACAACAGGACCGTCTCGAAGTTTCTGTGGCCCAGACAGCACTCCATTAATCGTTGGAAGGTTCCTGGGGCGTTGCAGAGTCCGAACGGCATGCAGGTGAACTCGCTAAGTCCCATCGGGGTGGTGAATGCGGTCTTCTCCCGGTCCGCCTCTGCTACAGGAACCTGCCAGTACCCGCTAGTGAGATCCAAGGTAGAGAAGAAGTTAGCAGACCTTAAAGCAGCCAATGACTCCTCTATCCTTGGTAAGGGGTACGCATCCTTGTGTGTGATACGGTTGATTTTCCGGTAATCTACACACATCCTCATGGTGTTGTCTTTCTTTTTGACTAAAACTAGCGGGGCTGCCCAGGGGCTACAGCTATCCCGGATTACCCCAGCCTCCTTCATGTCTCTAAGCATCCCCTTGGCGTGTTGGTAATGTGCAGGGGGTACGGGTCGATACCTCTCTTTTATGGGAGGATGATCTCCCGTGGGGATGCGGTGTTCTACCCCCTTGACTCGCCCGAAGTCTAACGGGTGTTTACTAAACACTCTCTCGTACTCTTGAACCACCCGATAGACTCCCTGTTTCTGATGTGAGGGAGTGGAGTCAGTACCCAAATGTAGTTGCTGACACCAGTCCTCCTTTGTTTTCTTAGAGCCGTTACCTTCCTCCGGGTGAGATGGAGGCAAGGGTTCCACAGATTGTATAGCATTTTGGTTAATGGTATATAATTTGGCTAGCGTGGCATACCGGGGCAGGTACACTTCCCTCTCCCCGATATTGATTATGCGAACGGGCACCCTCCCATGGCGTACATTGACCACCCCCCGTGCTGTCAAAATGGTGAGCCTACTGTCTGAGTAAACTGGTTCTACCATTGCCTGGTAATCTCTACCTCTCAGACCAATAGCTGCCCGGCACCAAATCATCATTTCACTTTTTGGGGGCATGGCAATAGGAAAAGGGTCACACATTCTTACGCTACCAATCTCACCGCCGGAGAGTTCCACCTGTTGCCGTCGCATCAGTGCCCGGATCTCTTTCTGGAGCACTCGCTGCTCGCCGGAGCTGGCGTTCTTGGCAACCTGCTGTAGAAGGAAAATCACCTCTGCAAGACAATTTTCAATTACATTAGTTCCTAGAGTTATTTTTGGGTGGCTCTCATGTTTGTCAATGTCTACAATGATCAGTCCCTGTGCTGCCAGTTCGACTCTACCGATTTTGATGGTCACCTCTTTAAATCCGATCTGTGGCACGGGCTGGCCATTGCTGGCGATGATACTCAAGTCGTCGTCAGGGTAGCGGGTAATATCCGAGTCATTCCAGTACTGCTTAAAGAGCACGTACGGGATGGTGGTGACCTGTGACCCGGTGTCCAGTAGGGCACTCATGGGAATGCCATCCAGTACCACAGGCAAGACTGGACGTCCTCCCACATACAGTACAGACCAAAAGTTTGGACACACCTTCTCATTTAAAGATTTTTCTGTATTTTCATGACTATGAAAATTGTACATTCACACTGAAGGCATCAAAACTATGAATTAACACATGTGGAATTATATATTTAACAAAAAAGTGTGAAACAACTGAAAATATGTCTTATATTCTAGGTTCTTCAAAGTAGCCACCTTTTGCTTTGATGACTGCTTTGCACACTCTTGGCATTCTCTTGATGAGCTTCAAGAGGTAGTCACCGGAAATGGTCTTCCAACAATCTTGAAGGAGTTCCCAGAGAAGCTTAGCACTTGTTGGCCCTTTTGCCTTCACTCTGCGGTCCAGCTCACCCCAAACCATCTCGATTGGGTTCAGGTCTGGTGACTGTGGAGTCCAGGTCATCTGGCGTAGCACCCCATCATTCTCCTTCTTGGTCAAATAGCCCTTACACAGCCTGGAGGTGTGTTTGGGGTCATTGTCCTGTTGAAAAATAAATGATGGCCCAACTAAACGCAAACCGGATGGAATAGCATGCCGCTGCAAGATGCTGTGGTAGCCATGTTGGTTCAGTATGCCTTCAATTTTGAATAAATCCCCAACAGTGTCACCAGCAAAGCACCCCCACACCATCACACCTCCTCCATGCTTCACGGTGGGAACCAGGCATGTAGAGTCCATCCGTTCACCTTTTCTGCGTCACACAATGACACGGTGGTTGGAACCAAAGATCTCAAATTTGGACTCATCAGACCAAAGCACAGATTTCCACTGGTCTAATGTCCATTCCTTGTGTTCTTTAGCCCAAACAAGTCTCTTCTGCTTGTTGCCTGTCCTTAGCAGTGGTTTCCTAGCAGCTATTTTACCATGGAGGCCAGCTGCACAAAGTCTCCTCTTAACAGTTGTTGTAGAGATGTGTCTGCTGCTAGAACTCTGTGTGGCATTGGCCTGGTCTCTAATCTAAGCTGCTGTTAACCTGCAATTTCTGAGGCTGGTGACTCGGATAAATTTATCCTCAGAAGCAGAGGTGACTCTTGGTCTTCCTTTTCTGGGGTGGTCCTCATGTGAGCCAGTTTCTTTGTAGCGCTTGATGGTTTTTGCAACTGCACTTGGGGACACTTTCAAAGTTTTCCCAATTTATCGCACTGACTGACCTTCATTTCTTAAAGTAATGATGGCCACTCGTTTTTCTTTACTTAGCTGCTTTTTTCTTGCCATAATACAAATTCTAACAGTCTATTCAGTAGGACTATCAGCTGTGTATCCACCAGACTTCTGCACAACACAACTGATGGTCCCAACCCCATTTAAAAGGCAAAAAATCCCAATTATTAAACTTGAGAGGGCACACCTGTGAAGTGAAAACCATTTCCGGTGACTACCTCTTGAAGCTCATCAAGAGAATGCCAAGAGTGTGCAAAGCAGTCATCAAAGCAAAAGATGGCTACTTTGAATAACCTAGAATATAAGACATATTTTCAGTTGTTTCACACTTTTTTTGTTAAGTATATAATTCCACATATGTTAATCCATAGTTTTGATGCCTTCAGTGTGAATGTACAATTTTCATAGTCATGAAAATACAGAAAAATCTTTAAATGAGAAGGTGTGTCCAAACTTTTGGTCTGTACTGTATCTGTCGCGCCAGTTCGATGGGCCTGGTGATCTTTTTCCTGGGGGTTGGCCCTCTACCCCAGGTTGTGCCCGTTTAAAGAACAGTACCTTTCCATATGTCCGGGTTGATTGCAGCGGCGGCAGATGGGTCGTCCGTCCTCGCTGTATCGGTCACTGGGTCTTCCTCTGGCCGGTGGGGTCCTCCTTGGTCGACGCCACGGGATGTCCTCCGGTCCGGATGCCAGCTGGATCTTCCCTGGGGTGGAAACCTGTAAAGACTGCACAGTTCGGGTTAGCGCAGCAACGCTCTTAGCTAGCTCTTGGACCTGATGGCGTAGGTCTGGAGCCGGGTCATTGTCCAAAGCCTGCGCATCAGCTCCCACAGGCCCTGCCGACAAGGGCGCCGCCTCCTGGTGGTAAGTGATAGCTGGGCGCCTGTGGGTCACAACGCCACCCGGTGCCGGTTCTCGGAGCACCCGGATGGCTCTGTCCTTGAACTGTGCAAAGTCCAGATGGGGATCCTGTAAGGCCATTGCCCGCAACTGGGTTCGGTGGGCATTGCAATATAAACCTTCTATAAATTGTTCAGTCAACAGCCTGTCCTCGTTTCCCACCCCATCAGGGTCGGTCTGCTTAATGGCCCTCAGGGCCTCTTGTAGGTTTAGTGCATAGTCCCTTATACTCTCATGCGCTCGCTGCTTGCACCCGTAGAATCTAAGCTTAATCTCGGCTGAGGTGCGGGTATCAAAGGTGTCCTTCAGCCGGGTTAGTATCCCTGCGACAGTCTTCCTCCCAGGTGGCCAGGATTTTACTTCCCTTTTGGCTGCCCCAGTTAGTTGGGCCACCAGGATGCTCACTTTTTGCTCTTCTGTGAGGGGGTACACCTGGAAGAGGCTATCCAGCTTTTCTCTAAAGTCATGCAGGGTATGTGACTCCCCTGAGTACTGGGGTAGCCAAGCTGCTCCCGGGATATAGGGCATGGTGAAGGGCATAACTGCAGCAGCGGTAGCGCTGGCGGGGGTTGAGGCAGTGAAGCTCTCCTCCGTATCCGACATCTTCCTCCCCCCTAGTGGACCGTGGCCTACCTTGCGATGATCCTGTTCCGTAGGCCGCGGCTCCGCAGTGGATCGTCAGGGTTGAGGACCTTCCGTCGCGCTCCTGTGACGTCGGCGTCTGCTGGGCTCCTTCCAGGACCTTACGCAACGTCCGGACGTGAGGCGGGGCTTCAGTTCTCGCGCGCTTTCGGAGTCCACGCCCCTCTTCTTCCCGCGCGGCGTCCTCAAGATGGCGTCCAATGGCGGGAAAACTCCACGGATGGCGGGAAGAAGGCAGAAGATGGCGCCGGATGGCGGGAAACTTCACCGATGGCGGGAAGAAGGCTGAAGATGGCGCCGGATGGCGGGAATCTTCACCACAGGTAAGTTTGAAAAGTCTCTTTTTCAGGCACGCAGTACCCGGTGGTTGCGGGCACGAAATCCTGCCGACTACGCCAAAGTTGACGCGCCCCTGGGCCTGTGTCGCGCTGCGTTGCGCACGCGGGAGCTTACCCGGAGCCGGATCTCTTGAGGGTTGTAGTCTCGTGGTGGCGACCCGGTCCGTGCCCAGGGAGTCAAACTGAGCGGCGATGTACTAGCAGTAGATGGTTGGTAACTACGCCACCCGTTGAATGCAGCTATGGAGCTGCCGCTGCAGGGCAGACCGCTGAGGCCGGTGGAAGGATGGTGCAGCGTGGATGGTATAACCCCCAACGGGAGGGGTATGGCCTCAGGGCAGCCGACGTGGATGATGGGGGTAGCAGGAACTACTCAGAGACGGTGCGGTGTAGTTCAGGGTCTTTACTGGAGACAAAGATAGACCCTCCCGGAGTACTTGCTAGTGATAGGGGCCTGGTCAGTCCTTGAGCAGATGGGATCTCCCCTGGCCAGGCGGAGTTGTAGGCCTTCCCAACTAACTGTACTCTTCTGGCTACCTTGCTAGAGGCGGGAATAAGTAGCCCACGTCCCTGAGTGTACCGTGTGGTGCTCACCCGTATGGCCGGTGACTCGGGGCCTTCTAATGGCTTCCGCTCCACGATGGCGGTGCTGGTCCCACGCGTGTGACCGTGCCTTCGGGCTTCTGGGCCAGAGGACCTGAAATCCTCTGCCGGACGGTTTCTGCTGCTGGGTAGGAATTAGTCCCCACAGCCTCGGACTCCGGGTCCGGTAAGAAATCTTCTCAGTCAGGGCGAGCTCTGCAGCTGCCAGCCCCTGACTCGTTGTAACACTGCTCCCCACAGAGCTCCTGATGTTTCTTGCTATGCTGCTTCTCTTCTCTACTCTTGTTCTGTCTTCTTTCTCACTAACCCTGCCTCAGCCCCGGGTTTATATAGGGGAAGTCCTTCCCCTCCCAAGACTGGGCAGGAGGTGTGGCATGCACAGGATCCCTGACCAAAGGACCTCCCACCTGCTCTCAGACGTAATATCTCTATCACTGTGGCAACCAGACCCCTGGGGTGTCACAGTAACACCCCACAGAACCCGCAGTATACTGGTAACACCCCACAGGATCCGCCGTATACTGGGAACACCCCACAGGATCCGCCATATACCCGGGACACCCTACAGGACTCGCCGTATACTGGGAGCACCCCACAGAACCCGTCATATACCGGGGACACCCTACAGGATCGCCATATACTGGGGACACCATACAGGACTCGCCCTACACTGGGGACACCCTACGAGACCTGTCGTATACTGGTAACACCCCACAGGATCCGCTGTATACTGGGAACACCCCACAATGATCCGCCATATACAGGGGACACCCTACAGGATCGCCGTATACTGGGGACACCATACAGGACTCGCCGTATACTGGGAACACCCCACAGGATCCGCCATATACCGGGGACACCCTACAGGATCGCCATACACTGGGGACACCCTACAGAACCCCCATATCCCGTGGACACCCTACAGGACCCGCAGTATACTGGGGACACCCTACAGAACCCGCCGTACACTCGGGACACCCTACAGAACCCCCATATCCCGGGGACACCCTACAGGACCCGCAGTATACTGGGGACACCCTACAGAACCCGCCGTATACTGGGGTCACCGTACGAGACGACCATTTTAGACAGTTGAAATGAGTGACAACGTAGCGAGTAATCAGCAATTTTTGTATGGTGGGGATGACATTAGCCCTAACTCTCCACCATAGTCTTAAGGTACCGTCACACTAAGCGATCCTACAGCGATCCCGACAACGATACGACCTGACAGGGATCGCTGGTGAGATGTCAAACAGTCAGATCTTCCCAACGACGCTGCAACGATACGGCGACCCGTAGCGACCTGCATAACGATCCACGCCTATGTGTCTCAGTTCTGAGTTGCCAACTAGGTCGTTGGTAAGGTGTCAAACACACCGCTGCATGCTACCCAGCGGGACCTCAACGATCAAAAAATGGTCCAGGCAGTTCTGACACGACCAGCGATCTCACAGCAGGGGCCTGGTCGCTGCTACGTGTCACACGTAGCGAGATCGCTGCTAAGGTCGCTGTGACTCAGCAGCGATCTCGCTTAGTGTGACGGGGGCTTTAGGTACCACTATACTGTACTGCCCGCAGCCCCCCTCACGTCCCGACACTACCAGCCTCCTCCTCACACACCACAACCCGCATTGAGTCTGAAGACTACAACACGTCTTTCAAGGCCAAACGCTAGTGATGACGTAAAAAAGGCGTGGTCATTTGACAGTGGCCTCATTATGATTGGTTCAATCGGAGAGGGCGGTTATTTTTCATGCAAATACATCCTGACGTGCCACGCCCAATAAAAATATGAGTCCCTGCGGAAGAAATGCTCATGACGTCAGTGCTGCGTCCCTCCCTCTCCTCCAATAGGCCAGCCCCCTTTTTCCCGCCCTCTTGCTGCGCGCACACCCGGAGCCGCTCCACCTCCTGGGTTTAGCAGGATTAGTGCGCCGGTGCTTCTCGGCTGTGTGTGAGGTGAATCCCGGAGCCGCCGCCGCCTCAGCCCCCCCAGCGGCCGCTGTGCGTATGTGACAGGGGGCAGGGAGGGAGGGGGGTTCTCCGCTGAAAGAAGGGAGGGTGAGGTGCGTGTCTGTACGGAGCCGGTGACGGAGCAGCCCCCCGGGGGACGATGAGCATCGAGATCCCGCCCGGCCTGACGGAGTTGCTGCAGGGTTACACGGTGGAGGTTCTGCGACAACGGCCTCACGATCTGGTCGATTTCGCCGTGTGCTACTTCACCCGGCTCCAGGAGAAGCGGCTGCAGGATGGCGCCGGGGCCGCCGCCGAGCAACGGCCTCACGGCCGCGGGGTCAACTTTGACGGGGAGCCGATGCAGACCGAGTCCAACGGGGACGACGACGAGGATGAGGACGACGACTCCGACTTCGAACGTAAGATTCCGAGAGCCTAGGCCCGACCGCGGCTGCTGCAGCACCTCACCGTTGTCACTCATCCTCACCTGTCACATAGGGGGCTCTCTTAAAGGGGAAGTGCAGCCACCATGTGTTGGGTGCATTTCCCCTCTAAATCTGTCCCCCCCCCCTTAATCGTATATCCTAGGGGTCCCCATGCTCCCCGGGTGTATCTCCAAGCTCAAGTGATCAGATGTCACTCTTAAAGGGGATGTCTGTCTGCACTTAAAAGCGTTTGCAGTGGGACTTTTCAATGTTCAGGGGATCCCTTTAAACTTGCCAGGGCCTTCCTTGTTCATTGCAGTGTGTCCTGTCTCCTGTGGGGGCACTGATCATTAGGGGTCACTGTTTAAGACTCGGGCAGACGCTCCTTTGGTTTGGCAGGAGATCGGCCGCTGCCATATGATTTTGGGGATGTTTGGGATCAGGGAACTTTGTAACAAAATGACATTGTCCCTTATCTTCATACTGGAGGGAAAATTTGTAACTGGAGTCTCCCTTTAAAATTACCTATGTGTATATATAGAACTGTCACAACGATTCCTTAAAGGGGTCATCCCTTTATGGTCACTGGGGGTCTGACATCGGGGAACACCCCGATCCTTACATCAAAGGGACTGCAGGGAACTGATACCTGGCCCCATTGAAGTGAATGGGATGGTGCTAATGTGCAGCACTGGGAACCGTTCATCCCTAGGATTGGAGGGGGTCTCTTCCTAGTAATGGGAACGTCCCCCTAAGACAGTATGGTGGGAGACTGGCCATTGTTTTGGCGCATAGACACACGGGTATGGCTGGCATCGTGAGGATGCTACAGGTGGTTGACGACTGATGCTAGGCTATATGGATGGAGGTCTTCGTTTTGCAATTGAATGGCCTCTGCTGCCTTGTGGTTTATATAATGTGACAGCACTGATCTGTATGACACCAGTGACAACTACTCCTGTCATCCACTGACTGTGATTGCCAGTTTGGAACGGAGGAGTGGTGTACATGAAATCACCCCCCCACATGTGACTTCTCTACAGTGAGACTGATACAAAATGTGAAACCTATAGATGCCTGAATCATGTGTTGTGTAGATCGTGGATCCACTACTACTATTACCTGGGATCTGGCGATCCTGTGCTGTATTGTGGCCACAGTATGATAATGTGCTGCTTTGTAATCATGGGGTCCTGCATCATATGACCCCCATGTCCTAGTGTTGGATGTCCTGGGATTTGCAGGGGGCTCATCGTATGACCTGCCCATCTCCGGTAATTGATGTGTTGGTACATAGAAACTTATGGACAACTGATGCCACAATCATGTCGTCTTGTGGCACTGTCCTAAAACCCCACCCAGCTTGGATAGGAAACCATTGTTTGACTTTAGTATACATCTCCAAATGGCCCAGTCCACCTAATGTGTAAGTGTAAAGTGTTATTCTTCCCTTGGATGCTCGGTGGCCATAGTCTTCTTGTCTGTGGAGCGGCCAGTGCGCAGTTTAGCCGGAGAGGCTTTGATACCGGTGTCTGATCTCTTGTAGGGTATTGTATAGTGACCATGTAGTAGCTCTTTGGTACTGATTAGATGCTGGGGTTAGGTATCATTTGTGGGGGGGGGGGGGGGGTAGCAACTGAACATCTCCACAAGGGATTAGACAGATTATATTGCTAATCTTATTAGAGGGGTGAGGGAAGCCCAATACCAGGCCAAATGTAATGCTGCTTGGCATGGTCATAGGTGCAGTGCGATGTTACATTACCCATGCAGGGAATATAATGCTGAGAGAAGCCATGGCCAGCAGCCGTATCAGTTCGTTTTCAAGGGCTTTAGGATTCAAACATGTCGGCTGCACCCGTAAACATTGCATAGGACATGGTCTTATCGGGATAAGACCAAGTGCCCACGATGCAGAAATGCTGCAGATTTTTTCCGCTTCTCCCTGGCAGGAAAAACTCATGTGGTTTTTACATGTGTTTTTCCCGCCAGGTAGAAGCGTTTGTCAAGCGTCTTTGCATGCATTTTCTGCATGCGGGTTATAAAGTGCTTTTCCAAGCGATTTTACCGTCACTTGGAAAGTGCTTGACAACTTGTTCACACTATATAAATCCATGCAACCGGCAACCGGCATGGATTTATAGTAGTGTGACCAAGTTAGTTAAAAAAAAAAAAAGAATAAGAATGGTAAAAAAAAAAATTTATACTCTCCTTCCGATGTCCTCTCGGTGTTTTCTCTGGTGCGTCCGGTGTCTTGGGCGGCTCGCGGTGGTGTGAAGGACCTTAGGTCACGTCATTGAGTCATGTGACAGGTCACACGACTCAGTGACATCATGGCTGGTCCTTCACATAACACGACCCATACAGCAGACCAGACCAGGGGAGAAAACAGTGGGAGGACATCAGAAGGTAAGTATAATCTTTTTTTTATTATTTTAAAGTCTTTTTTTTTTTTTAACAGTTTCTATGGTACCCAGGTGTGGAGGAGAGTCTCCTCTTCTCCAGACCTGGGTACCATCCGCACATTGAACTGTGTGATATCCGCATGTACAGATGCAGTGATGCAGATGTCTCGTGGTCCAATGCAAGTCAATGGCGGCGATTACTCTGCGTGTCCGCAAAATTAATAGACATGCTGAGTATTTTTCCGCAATGATAATCCGCAGCGGAAATTTTCGCAGCATGTGCACAGCACATACTGATTATCATTGGGGACCATGGGGCACGTATTACTATGCATTTTTTAAGCTTTTTCGCTGCGGAAATTCGCTGCGGCGCCCCTCCTCTCTGGATTATTGAAGTCCCCACTTGTCAAACTTTTTTTGTGCCCATTGTCAATTGCACCATTATCAGATCGGATAATAGCTGGTCACTAATAAATTGTAATCCAGGAGGGTCACTGTGAGGGTGACGCTGTTCTTTGTTGTAGGCCTCATGCCCTCTGCTCATCACCTCTTTGTGATATGTAACCGCAATCTTCCAGCCTGTTGGCATGTTAATAATTAAAGGGCTTGGCAGCATAGTGGCATATGGTAATCGGTAATTATATTATTTGCTTGTGTCCATGCTCATAATTCCCACAGATGGAGTGGAATGTGTGTCTGCAGCCTTAACCTTTTGTGCATTATCACGTACACCACCTCCATCCTTTGTCAGTGAGGCTCGGTGCACATTACCCTTATTGTCGGGTGCATATGCTCAGTTTTGTGGCCGCTGTTCAGATGGATAACGAGGAATCTGTCCATTATAGGATTCTACTTTAAAGAAACATATGACATGTGGTATATGCTCCTTTTGTGTAACCCAGTCTGCTCTGCTATCCTATATAGATAAACAGGCTGTAAACAGAGGCCAAGAAGAACACCATTTTGTTCTCCATCTGGTGAATGGGGGCCTGTGCAACATTACAGTATACATTGGGAAAAGCTCCTGACATATTGTAGGCCAAGTGCACAGACACGCAGCATGGACCCAGCCAAATAGTGACCAGGGTGTTTACCCACTGTTGGGCCTGGCTGATCGTCTTGCCTGACATATAGCTTTATTTCCAGGAATGTAGCTAGCCTGATACCCCGGCGTGCCCTGCTCACCATCATGTGTGAGGACGTCTTAATTGGATATGTGACATTTTCTAGATAAAGACTGGTGGCTGGCATACTGCGTGCACATTGACTGACCATACAAAGAGCGCTGGCATTCTGTGAGCAGAAGCTCTGGCCGGTCAGGAGGGAGCTGCCATGTGCTAGGACCTCTGCTGCGTCTTCCATGCTTGGCCTATGGAGGAAGGACAGGATGTTCTTATAAATATTTAGGTCTGTTCTGTACATTGTGTAAACACTGGAGAAGGGGAATCAGCTGGGATCATGTTTACAAAGCGCTAATGCCAAGAGGCTGACGTCTTAAAGGGGACACGCAGGACGGTGACAAACTATTCTGTCCCATGTACAAAGCAAAAAAAAATACTAGTGTTCTCCCTGCAGATGGAAATGCCATTTCTCATGTGGCTTGCTGCTACCATTCAGGGCCATCCTGATATAAGCAAGTGCATGAGTTCTACCCACAGATTGTTTTACCTGTCTCTGGACTGCGTTATAAAGCATCTGATCGATCCAGGGCAGTCCGAATCTATCCCCTGTGGACATCCAAGAGCGAACATTACACCAGTTTCACACATTTTTTCTTTCACACAGAAATCAGTTATATCTGTGCTGCAACTTGCAAGTTTTCACCTTCCAATATATGGTTTAAATTCACAAGTCTGCAGCAAATCCTCTGCACATCACACAATCTGCCGGAATTTTTTTCCATTTTTTCTGTGCACCCCTAGGCAAACGGCCCACCCTGAATGAATGGGATCCCCCCTTATTTTTCATTGCATGCAGGGCATGATGAGTAGGGCTGCAAAGGTGTGGAGTAGATCGGTGTCCTGGGCGTTGCGTGGTGGTTCACACAATGGGACTTCTTCAAAGAAATGTTTTTTTTCTTTTCTTTCCTGTTTATCTGCCCTTTAAGTGACTGGTGAAATAATGCATCTCCTATTGCATTCCTACGGTGTGGTGACGTCAGGGGCTCAGGTCTAGTGGTATGTAGCTGAACTCGTGCAGTAAAGGAGTATCAAACGTTCATACATCTGAGAAACCAGAGCTAGCGTTGAAACTATAGACCTGGCGTGCATTTCCTTGTGTCACATTTCTCTATAAGAAGCCGCATCTGTGTTTATGGTCCTGGCTATGATACGGTTAGTTGCTTGGTTTCTGAGGGCTCCATATCAAAGTCTGTTCTTTTTGTCCACATATTTAAAGCGACACGTATACAGCTCTCTTACCGCTCTGTGTGATATGGAACTGTAAGTGCGTATTTGCAGCGCGTAAATGCTCCAGAAACGCATTGCATACCTTATCCCATGACTTCCTATGACATTCTGCAAGTTCTGTGCGCATGGTCCGTATTTTTTTTCTGCGCAGATTTTACTCGCAGAAAAAATACGGACTTGACCAATTCTTGTGCGTTTCTGCATGCGTATTTGCCTATACAATGCATTGGAAAAACGCATGGCAAATGCGCGTCAAAAACGCATGCTTTTTTCTGCCAAGGAGATGCAGAAATGCTCAGGAAAATTTCTGCTTCATTTCTGCATCGTGGGCACTAAGCCTAAAACAGATCCCAGAGTAGTCAATGGATTCAATCTGAACCCCGAGAAAAAAAATGTATGCTTTTATATTTGATGCAGAATTACCGGGATATTGCCTGCCAGATGGATTGCTTCTAGGGGGAGAATATCTCCTAAATAAAATGTACCTGTAGTTGTATATTATAAAGCCATAGGCCCTGTGTGTGCTGAATACAGGCTCCACGCAACAGCTCTAAAGGGGTGTCCTGCGCTTCTGTATTGCAAGGTGGTGATGTACTTACGTTATCATGTGCCTGCCAGTAGTCGTGGAGCTATGTCAGTGCCTCCCAATATAGAAGTGAGGGGAGCCGGAGAACTAATTTATATGAATTGGTAGGGGATGGTTTGAATAGTGGCATAAAAAGTGTTGATTGACTTCAGTAGTAAATGGACTTAAAAGTTAAGCTCGCCACGTGCTAAGTATTTTAGACTGGTGTTTTGTGCATGGGATTCTTCTGAAGGTCATCGTCCTGGATGATGATACCGCAAGTTATAATTTTGGATTGCACCAGGGGGCCTGGTCCAGGCTTATTTTGATGGGATACAAACCTGTTATGAGGCATGAAGGATTTTCTAACTACATCTGAAAAAATAATCAAGAGCGTCCGAAACTTTCTTGTAGATATCAGTCGTCTCATGCTCATTTGTGGAGAGAAGGGACTTCATGGAGCATTGGCAGCAGGGCTGGCTGGTTGGGCCTGGTGCAACAAAGACTCAGAAGTAAGGAACGGGATTTGGGATTATAGCAGCTTCACAAGATGTAAAATCACTCGCAGCTATAGGAGGAACGTGTTAGAGTGCTTTTACATTGTGCTTATCTTCATGTTCGTAGGTCCCGTCGGGTCTTGCATCCGAACTCCCCTTGCTAAACAGGATTTGGATGTATGCGCCGATGGGGCCATTGACTATAATAATGCCAGCAGGGCGAATGTGCGCTCTGACGTGCATCATTTTCGGGCGTATACGCCTACTGGTGGTGGACACCCAGATGTAGTAGACCGTGAGTGACAGTAGGAAATCCTGTGTAATTTGTGCACCCGAGGTTCTGAACTCCAGTCCTTATGGGACACAAATGTGTCCTATCATTAACGTGTTATATTTGTACATAGGTTGGATCGTGTTCACAAGTCGTGTATTCAGCCAGTGTCTTCTCGCTGTGACACTGAAGCTTTGTATACGCTAGGGCTTAGTGTACACTTGCATTAGTAAGGATTATGTCGCTGTGGACAGTTCGGGCAGGGTAGGATACAAATTATTACTGTTCAGCCATCCAAGGCCATATTCGCATAGTTTTTATGGGCTGTGTCTTATAGCGCTGGTTCCTGAGCATTTTGTGTAATTCCACATTGAATCCAAAATAAGATATGACGCAACTTAGCAAATGATCATATAATAAAGGGGTTTTCCATTCTAAGAATAGTGGACTCCAAACACTCTTATACACCTATAATAATGCCGGAGCACCTATTAACTCTCCCTGGGGCCAGTGCCGCTGCTCGGGTCTGTGTTCGGTCTGCAGCAGTGATGTCACGTTGACAGCACGCATCACTACTGCAGCCGAAACATGGCGAGCCGGTGCTGCCCAACGGAGGGTTAGTGTATGCTCAATTTCTACATAATATTGCTTGGACTTCTCTTTCCTGAAAGTGGGATAACCCCTAAAAATGTCCAACCCTTTTATGTGTACAGCTCTCATGCAGACCTACACCCTGGGTCATTTCAGATTTAGTTTTTTATTTGGATTGTATAGCGCTATCATATTCTATATCTACCTTAGATCCTTATCAGCCATATTACATGCTTAAGGAAAAAAGCGACTCTAGTTCAAATATAAAAACATATGTCGTTTATTGGAACAGAATAAACTCCTAAACAGGAAATGGAACAAAGAGGAACCCCCAATAGAGGGTAGACGCTATATAGACACGGTCCCCTATAGTATATAATTGGCATTCAGTAAACATTGGATGAAAAATGAGCTTTATAGATAGCGCACTAACAGTATTTCATAGTCATAATATTCCTTGTTGCATGTAGGTGCTCACAATTCCTATGTATATATTAACTATAGACTATGCATAAAAACATGACATGACAAGGGAAATGCCCATAAAAGATCACCAAATCAAGCTCAGGGTGGTCAAAGGAATTACTTTTTCTGGTGCCAAATAGGAAGTCTATCAATATCCAAGCTGCACTAGCAACTGTGGGGCTAGATATCATTAATTAGGGTGCATAGTGCAATTTATAGGTATAGCCACATAGTGTGTGGTGCCGATTTATTTAGAATAAATGCCAGAGGGTATTAGCCATATTTAGCGGAGGATAGTATTGACCCGAAGGGAATGGTAAACGCCAAATAGCACTGCCATCCTAGAGGTGCCTTCTACTCTAATGATATAAGGCAGGGGTCTCAAACACGCGGCCCGCGGGCCGCATGCGGCCCCTGAGGCTGCTTTATGCGGCCCGCAGGCACAGACCCCTTGACGATCCCGACCTGGTCCAGGAGGAGCCGCCGACAGCAGCGCTGAATTGCCACACAGAGACTGTCTCCCAGCACTGCATTTCCAATGCCAGCCGCTGGCCAATCAGAGGCCAGCAGCTTATATCTGCGTGTCGGCGCAGCGAGTATGACGTCATTGCCATATGCAGATGTTAGCTGCTGGCCTCTGATTGGCCGGCGGCTGACATTGAAAATGCTGTGCTGGGAGACAGTCTCTGTGCGGCAATGCAGCGCTGCTGTCGGCGGCTCCTCCTGGACCAGGTTGGGATCGTCAAGGGGTCGGACTCTGTGGTGCCTGCGGGCCACATCTGCAGGAAGGCCGCCGAGGGAACGGAGGACAGGTGAGAATCATCTTTTTTTTTTTCTATTTTATGTGTGTGAAGAACAGCACAGGGGGCACATAGCCACAACATGGGGACCGGGATGGGGCACAGAGCCACAAGAGGGGACCTGGATGGGGCACATAGCCACAGGATGGGGACCTGGATGGGGCACAGAGTCTCAAGATGTGGACCTGGATGGGGCACATAGCCACAAGATGGGGACCTGGATGGGGCACATAGCCTCAAGATGTGGACCTGGATGGGGCACATAGCCACAAGATGGGGACCTGGATGGGGCACAGAGCCACAAGATGGGGACCAGAGCCACAACATGGGGACCTGGATGGGGCACATAGCCCCAAGATGGGGACCTGGATGGGGCACATAGCCCCAAGATGGGGACCTGGATGAGGCACATTAGTACAAGATGGGCGCCAGGATGGGGAACGTTGCCACAGGATGGGGACCTGGATGGGGAACATAGCCACAAGATGAGGACCTGGATGGGGCACAGAGCCACAAGATGGGGACCTGGATGGGGCACAGAGCCACAAGATGGGGCACAGAGCCACAAGATGGGGCACAGAGCCACAAGATGGGGCACAGAGCCACAAGATGGGGCACAGAGCCACAAGATGGGGCACAGAGCCACAAGATGGGGCACAGAGCCACAAGATGGGGCACAGAGCCACAAGATGGGGACCAGGATGGGGAACATTGCCCCAAGATGGGGACCTGGATGAGGCACATTGCCCCAAGATGGGGGCCAGGATGGGGAACGTTGCCACAGGATGGGGACCTGGATGGGGCACATAGCCACAGGATGGGGAGCTGGATGGGGCACATAGCCACAGGATGGGGAGCTGGATGGGGCACATAGCCACAGGATGGGGAGCTGGATGGGGCACATAGCCACAGGATGGGGAGCTGGATGGGGCACATTAGTACAAGATGGGGACTTGGATGGGGAACATTAATACAAGATGTTTTCCATTATTACTATATGATGCTAATTGTAAGACAATATTACTGTATGTGGCCAATTGGGGGAAATAAAATTGTAAAAAAAATAAAAAATAAAATAAAGCATGAAAAAATATTGGGCACTAAAAATGCTGTTTTATATGTAAACTAAAGTAAACACAAAAAAGTGCACGTTTATTATCGCCACATCCATAACGACCCAAGCCATAAAAAAATAAACACGGCAAAAATGTTCAAAAGGTGTATACAAAAAAAATGGTATCACTAAAAATGTCACATTGAACAAAGAATGCGGCCCCCCAAATTCAAATTTTTTCCATGTGCGGCCCATATACCCAGCCGAGTTTGAGACCCCTGATATAAGGGAAAGGCGATAAGGATCTATGGTAGATATTTAATAAGCGTCTAGCATCTGAATACCTGTGTGGTGTATGGACATATGTGATTAATTTCACTATCATATTCTGCAGCCCCGTACAGACAACATAACTGTCCCCATTGGGGCTCACAATTTAGTTCCCTATCAGGATGTCTTTGGAGTGTGGGAGGAAACTGGCGCAAACACGGGGAGAACATACAAACTCCCTGCAGATGTTGTCCTTGGTTGGATCTGAGCACAGGACCCCAGCCCTGCACAGCGACAGTCACGGTGCTACGCCATCCTGCTTCTCTTTGGCAAATGTCCGTTTTGTATTTCTGCCACAATTGATCAGGTAGCGTTGTCAGGTGTGTGGGTGTATCAGCTAGGGAGAACAATGGCTGATCAGAGCGATGTGTGGGAGGCTGCAGGTCAGTCTGTGGATTGCAGTCACGTTGTCATCCACCTGGAGCTGTCTAATATATATTACCTTTTATATGAGCAGATGATGAGAGTTGCTGGCATGTCTCCTGAGGGTGTTATCTAGACACCAGCAGACATAATGATGTAGCAGTGATTTACATACACTTCCCTGTATAATTGTAAAAACTCCAGTAATAAACCTGAGGTCAAATCATTGAAGCCTCTTCTCCTCAGGGAAATATAGGAAAGACCCACAAGCTCATGTGCCATCCCATTTCTAAGAAAATTCAAGTCCTGCCACTTAATGGCTTTTTGGCTGTCGTCCAGCGATAAAAAGTATAACAGGAGGAGCTGTTGGCAGCTGTCTCTTCAGGATGTGAGTGCCCAGCTGTAAGGCCTTAGTTACAATAGCTCAGGTGCGCAAATGAGGTCTGAGCCATCCCAGCGGCGTTTCCGCCTCCCCATGACAACTGGGTATTTGTTCGGCCCAAGACGGAAGTGGGAATCTATAAAGGCAAATATTGACCTTAAAATGGGAAGGATGGGTACAGTGTCTGGATGGACCGTATGCATCTCCATAGGCTGTGCACAAGAGGATTGTAAGACTTGCATCGCTGGGATATGCCGTCACATGCCAGAGGGTTTGCTTTTTGTTGCTCCTCCTGGAAATGTATGTCGCCAACTGGGCCTTGCAGTTTCATTCCTCAGTGTAATGTGTTCCCACTTTGCACCGTTGCATTTGTGCAGAGACACATCATCTCGGAGTTATCAGTTGGGAGCCAGTTATATTTTTACAATTCTAGGAAAAAACAGTGGATGTATGTTACTGAAACTGATATGTCAGGAAATGTGATGGGTCATATTCAAAGGGGTCGCTCAATACTTGGATATTGATGGCTTTTTCTTAGGTTAGGTTGTTAATGAGATCTGAGCTGATGTAACTGAAAACGGCTACTACATGGTGTATGGAGCTGTGGTGCTCCGGGTGATGCACCCGACCTCCGCTGGAGCTGCAATCAGGTGATCGGTGGAGTGCCAGATGTCGCATCCCATTACATCCAGTAATGATAATGAATCCTAAGGATCAGGTCATAGCTAAGCCCTGGATACTTACTCCCTTTACACTGTCATTTCCCTCTCTTAACATGTGCCTCTTCACTCCCTGATGGAAGATCGGTTGGGAGATGTCAAAGTAGCACTTTAGGTATATACATGCACATGGGTTTTGTCTTGGAATTTATGTATTTCACCCAATGCGTTGCAAATAGTGAATCTGCACTGGAAATGTCTACAATGTCTCGATGAGATTTTTAAAGGGAAAGTGTAAATCCCCCTCCAACTGCATGCAGGTCTTTGTAATGTGAATCCATGGACACCTTTTATATCTTCCGTCTGTTTGTGCCTCCTTGACAAATTAGCGTTTTAATCCATATGCAAATGAGCAACTTCCTGAGCTTGTTTCTCTACCCATCACCGGCCTCTTTAGTGTGATTGTTGGCTCACGGTGTGATCTCTCTGCCTGGTACCTGACGTGTCGCAGACCGTGAGCGATAAGTCAAGTTACTTGGCTACTAATGTAATGTGCTGCTGACTTTTCAAATGCAAATCCGCACCGTAGGCATTTACTTTAAGGCTATGACCTCAGGGGACTGATGGACCACACATTTTCCATAGCTGTACAAGTCAAACCAATGTGTGCTTTATTTTTGCAAAGCCGCAGTATTTTGGCATACCGCAAGGGCTTTTTCCTCCATGCCAATGGGCTTTGTTGTGCTTGGTGCAGAAACTGCTGTCTTCTCAGTGGTCACTCTGGTGAAGATGCTACTGTATAGGTGATGGTAATATGATCTATAGATGTTCAGTGTGCGTCCGCTCATCCTGTGCTGAGGATTTTGCACTGCTCAAGTACATATTTCCCAGGTGGAATAAATTCTGAAAACTTCACTCATTTCCTCGCTTCCCATCATGTGAATGACTCATTAGCTGTAAATGGTGCAATTATATCTTCACTTTCTTCCTTCTTGCGGTTGTGTCAAACATGTTATTCTCTGAGGAACAAAAAAACATGGAGCATTAATTCTGACCTGTAAAACATTGATTGCTTCAGCGAAGCTGCAGTGTGGCGGATCCATGCGTGATCGCTGATGTCACCAGCTTTCAAGTGTCTTCCCTTTTTCTTATCATATCATGTCTTACATTCCTCATTCTTCACCCCGGCGGTATCGCTCATGAGTTTTTTGTTCTCGTGTTTCCCAGGTAACTAATCAGCTATGGATCAGTGTAATGTATGTGGTTAGATTTTATTTTCTGCTCTAGTTTATCCTCATATGTCTATTCAGATGGTACCTATCTGATTATGCGGAAATACAGCCGGATCAGATCAGCGCCAGGTCATGTTTGGTGCACTGCATCTGTGCTGCGCCTATAGTTTTTTTTTCCCATACAAGAAAAGATGAGTACCTTGCAGCACCGACAGCACAGCAATGGATCCGGGGTTGTGGAGCCCAAAAAAACACAAAAGCCCCCCCCCCAAATAATGACTGTGTGTTCATGCTGCAGCTGCATGTCTGTCCCATTGCCTATCTCTGCTTGGTGTGATGTTCTCAGTCATCCAGGGATTTGCAAACATGAGCACCCGGCCCCTGTACGGTATTTAAGGGAAGGTTCATGGCTGCGCTATTGCTGGCCTTAGATGGTGTGTTCCCCTTCACTTGGAGGGCTGAGATCTGTCCATGCCTTGTAGCTGTGTACTTATTCTGTACAAGGGGAAACCCCTCATACTTGTGTCAGGGATCTCTGGATAACGAGTCCGACGTCTGAAACTGAACCGTCGGCTGCAAAAATATTTAAAGAGGACCTGTCACCAGGCAGAAGTGGCCAGTTCTTGGTCATGTTTTAGTCCCGCTGCTTTCCTGAGTATTTTTTTTTTTCATACTGCTCTAGAGGTTTGGACATTTATATTTAATATAGGATTTTAAACAAAAATGTTAGCAGAAGAAATAAAACAAGAAAAAATTGATCACTTTTGATCTGGTGACATGAGTGGATTTAACCCTGGTATCTGACAGAACAAACAAGCAAGAATGGCGCTGATTTTGGGAGATGGCAGCCATATTGTTCTGATCTCATTCAACCCCTTTCCGATGAGTAAATTAGTCCAAGGTTAGAATGGGGCTACAGCTCCTGTAATAATCTCTTAATCTGTTCTAACTATAGGGATCTGTAATCCTGCCCGTTCTCTGTGTTTGCAGGTTACTTGCTGTTCTCATCTGGTTTATTTAATTTGTGTTTTTTTTTGTTTTGCAGCTCCGGTCATCAATCGGTACAGTAGAAGAGTATCAGGTGAGTGTCCGTGTAATGGCATCCTATGAGTGCGGGTCTTGAGTCGTCCACTCTCATCCAGCAAAGGTTTCTGTTTCTTTATGCGTTACTTCTTGTGGCATACATGCATGTTACTTTATACTAGTGATGAGTAGATCGATTCTCGTGACCCTGGTGCAGCGGTTGTTAGTAGTCCGTGGCCGTAGGTCAGGAGCCATGCGAACCTCGTAGCTGCCAGCATCCCCTACACTTCTTATTAGTCGGCCGGTGCATGAGGCTGCAACGATATCGTTGTGCTGGGCCTACAAATCAGAAGGGGTTCTAGCAGGTAAGGGGGTGGTCGCAGGGATCTCATCCACCTGCCACGGACTACTAAGATGGCCGCTGGACCAGGGTTCTAAGAATCAATTTGCTCATCTCTATTATTCACCTTTCCACTCTATATACTGTAGACATAGGCTGTCATTGCAGAAAAACAATCTTTTAGTAGATTACTGGGTTTCCCCTCCATCCTGGTCTTCTGTGCTAGACTGGTGAGAACGACTTGTATTTTTGGCTTTTAATGCAGTTTTGCTGCCTCATTTTCTTGTGAAGGCTCTGGATTTGCCGGATATTGTTTAGATGCATGAAATCTTTTCATAACGCTGGGCAACTTCCAGCTCGATTCTGACCTTGCTGAGGAAATAGTTTCTTGGCTCTCAAGGCCGATACAAAGGGAAAATATCAGTCTGTTCTGTCGCTGCCGAATCCTGAGGTCGTGATAACAACTGGAGTGACCTTCCATTCCTGCACAGCCTTCGATTAAAAAAATAAAACAACAAAATACCGCAAAGATGAAGACTCTTTCCTGTTCATTGTGGGGGAGGGGGGATGCTTCAATCAGCTTTCTGTTAGTATCAACCAACGCGTTTCATGGGACATTATTTACGGTTGTGTCCTGGAACGATTCTGATTAAATGCACATCTCAAGTTACTAACGAAGGGTTACAGCTGATATATGGCGGCAGAGCTCATTCAGCACAGCAAGACCCATCATGTGGTTAAATGGCAGCTAAACGTCTGGAAAATCACATTGAGTACACCTGCATGTGGCCGTACCCCCACACTGCCGATGTGCTTTGGTATCCTGTCAGATTATATTATTTAATCCCCATTCTGTGAGCAGAATCTCGATAGGTTTCTGACAACTGAGACGTTAGATTAGTGGTCGACACCAGTGAAAACTGCAGAGATGTAATGTGTACGAGATGCTAATATATCTACGATAAGGGGTCTTTCACACGTCCGTCAAATGAATGGATCTGTGCACATGTCAGTGTGTTTTCATGAACCATGTGTCCGTGGGCAAAACACGCTGACATGTCCGTTTTTTTTTTACCTGCAGCATGGGCCGCAAAACGTCCCGCACACTGTTGAAACACAGAGGCGCCTAGGAATCAGCGGTACAGTTAGTGCTGTTCCCAGGCGCCGGGTGTTGCAGGCATCTGTCATCATTGTCCCCTACTGGCGCTGAGATCAACGTGAGCGGGGGACAATGACAGTTGTATTCTGCCCATGCTGTGTCCAGCAAATGTAAAAATAAGAATAAAATAAAAACATACTCACCTTTACACCTAATTCCCTGAAACCATTGTCTCCTGTATAAAAAAAAAAAAACAGCCATAATACTCCCCTGTCTGACATGCTGTCCCACGCTGTAATCCATCTGACCTACAATTCTGCACCAGTGTCTGCGGTGGCTTTTGGCGATTGCACACACTGAGGAGCAGAGGAGAAAGACTTGCTGCAGCGAGCGGGCCCCTGAACTGCTCTTGGCTCACTGAGTGACAGTACACCACTCAGTGCTGTTCAGGGGCCCGCTCACTGGAGCGAGTTATTCTCCTCTACTCCTCAGCGTGTGCGGTCAGATGGATTACAGCATGGGACACTTATTTCATCTTTGAACAGGTGAGTATAAGTTTTTTTTTTTTATTCTCATTTTTACTCTAGGAGACAGCAGAATACTGCCCTCAACATTGTCCCCTGCTGGTGCTGATCGCAGTACCGGCAGGGAACAATGATGAGGGCCGTGTTCAGCACCCGGTGCTTGTGAACAGCGACCAACTGTACCACTGATTCCCAGGCGCCAGTACGTGTCACAATGATGCGGCACACGGATGCCACATGTATCAAACACACAGACACGAATATCTCCGGTACTGGTTTTTCCAGTACCGGAAATATCCGGACGTGTGAAGGAGCCCTAACCATGGTATTGGCGGAGGTCCCAGTGGTCGGGAAGTATAGAGTAGGGGATAACTTCTAATCTTGGTATATACATTTTAATAATTGTCAGTGCCTCAAACCCAGGAATAAACCCGTTTTATTTTCTCCTCCAATTAGTTTGTGCTGAAGCCTTTAACCCAGATGAAGATGAGGAGGACACAGAACCTCGGGTAAATCTAAACTCATTCCTACTTGCTTTGTACTGTATTTTTAATAGATTTTTTGCATTGATGTGTGTAAATTTTTTATTACATTTTTTTTCCTTCCTTGTACTTAATTCTTATATTTTTATCTTTAGGTAGTTCACCCGAAAACAGATGAGCAGAGATGTAGATTACAGGAGGCTTGTAAAGATATTCTTCTCTTTAAAAACCTCGACCAGGTAGGATTTCACATCGGTAAATATATCAGTATAGCACGCCACCCCAAATTTTCACTCCTTGTCTTGTCTGCTGTGTGCACTGACCATATAGACCAGAAGAGAGCGCATGTAATAGCGGGCAGCTCCTGCCGGTGAGCTCATGTAATAGCGGGCAGCTCCTGCCGGTGAGCTCATGTAATAGCGGGCAGCTCCTGCCGGTGAGCTCATGTAATAGCGGGCAGCTCCTGCCGGTGAGCTCATGTAATAGCGGGCAGCTCCTGCCGGTGAGCTCATGTAATAGCGGGCAGCTCCTGCCGGTGAGCTCATGTAATAGCGGGCAGCTCCTGCTGGTGAGCGCATGTAATAGCGGGCAGCTCCTGCCGATGAGCGCATGTAATAGCGGGCAGCTCCTGCCGATGAGCGCATGTAATAGCGGGCAGCTCCCGCCGATGAGCGCATGTAATAGCGGGCAGCTCCCGCCGGTGAGCGCATGCAATAGCGGGCAACTCCCGCCGGTGAGCGCATGCCATAGCGGGCAGCTCCCGCCGGTGAGCGCATGCCATAGCGGGCAGCTCCCGCCGGTGAGCGCATGCCATAGCGGGCAGCACACGGCTCTCTGTAGATATTTGCTTGATGCCCTGTTTCTGGCTCCATCGATGGCTCCTGTGTAACGCTGCCGTACACTTGGCTCTCCCTTTAGGAGCAGCTGTCTCAGGTTCTCGATGCAATGTTTGAACGGAGAGTAGAACCTCAGGAACACGTGATCGACCAGGGGGACGACGGCGATAACTTCTACGTTATTGAGCGGTAAGTTTCTCTCTAGCCTGATGTAATGAATGTGAGCTGGGCTTTCAGTACTTTCAGCCATTTCTTAGTCTTTTTAGGTGGCTGCTGCTAGAGATTTAATTCAATAATAGATTCTTAAACTATAATAACTTGGTCTCTTTGACTTTCTCCTTCAGGGGGCTGTATGACATTTTTGTAGCTAGAGATGGACAGTCCCGCTGCGTGGGAAGATACGATAATCATGGCAGCTTTGGTGAGCTCGCATTGATGTACAACACTCCGAGGGCTGCGACGATTGTAGCCACAACTGATGGAGCTCTGTGGGGGCTGGTGAGTAAAGAGACTGCTATCTGCGGTGGTCTTATCTGACTTACTAACTGCATGCTGTCTTTATGCCTGTATTCTGTTGTTGTCTGTAACATAAATCTTCAGAGAGGAAATTGTACAGATCTCTGCGATCAGGTGGAGAAGGCGGCTCATCCTCTCTAATTGTAAAGGCTTAGGACACCTTTGAATCGCTTTCTTTGTTGCATTATACATATTGAGCGTGAAGAAAATGCATTTGTCCTCTGCAGCCAGCACTGTATGATAATACATACAAGCTTTTTTTTAATCAGAAGATGTCCTATGTGTGAATGTTTAAGCTGTGGAAGGTAACATAGACTTAGAGGGTCTGTGCCAAGACTTAGGATATATGCCCACGTAGCAGATTTGATGCAGAGCGTTTTTGCCTCTCTGGCAGAAAAAAACGCATGCAGATTTACATGTGTTTTTTCTGCCAGAGAGAAGCGTTTTTACATGCGTTTTTCCAAGCAGTTTTCCAAGCGATTTTGAGCATCACTTGGACACAATATAAATCCATGCAACCGGCATGGATTTATAATGTGTGAACAACTTAGATGCTTTAAATGCAGCATCTATAGTTTAAAAAAAAAAAAAAAAAAAAACCTTTATACTCACTCCACGTTCTCACTCCTTGCCGTCCCGCAGTGTACTGTCAGGACCTGCAGTGACGTCATTTAGTCAGCTGATGGTCACGCGACCATCACCTGACCGCCGACGTCAGCGGTCGCGTGACCATCAGGTGACTACATCAGTACACTGCGGGACGGCAAGGAGAGAGAATGTGGCCAGGAGCAGACTGGAGGAGACCGGAGAGGTGAATATACAGGTTTTGTTTATTTTTAACTTTTTTATTTATTTTTTTCACCGCGTGGTAGCCGGGATGAAGAGGAGTTGTAGTCTCCTCTTCATCCCCGGGTACCACACGCACCGCGATTACGCTGCAAATTGGCGGCCATTGAATTTAATTGAAACGCAGCAAATCCACATATACCTGCGAGTTTGCTGCGTTTCAATGTTCCTCAATGGCCAGGAATTTGCAGCGTAATCGCGGTAGAAATGGTCATGCTGCGTTTTGCAGCGCAATGCGAATTCGGCTCGCAAATTAGCGCATCATGTGCACAGCACATCCGAATTCACATTGCTTTGCATGGCAGACTGTTTTACAAGCTTTTTCGCGGCCGCAAAAACGCTACGTGGGCACATGGCCTTAAAGGACCACTCCAGCGTTTGTTTTTGTGGCTCATCTGTTAGCAGTCAGTAATGGGTGTAGTGCCTGCATTAAAATCCAGACCTTTCGCTGTCTTCTGCCGTTTCCAGCACTGCTCTGATCCGCTCCTGCATCACTTGACCGCAGCTTCTTCTTGCCAGCTCGTACCACAGACTTAGTTCCTTAATGTAAACCTGTGAGAGCTTTGCTCTGTCTCATAGATTTGCATTGAGAAAGTGACTTCTGGTCCACATAAACACTGAGTGCCGGCTGGCCATAACTACGATTACATGATATAGGAGGGAACCAGAGCATCGCTGGAAACTGCAGAAGACTGCAACCAGCTAGCATTGTAATGCATGTGCTGTGCACAATTACTGATTGCTAACAAGGGTGTCAAAAAAAATATCTGCTAGAGTGATCCTTTAACGTTATCCCCAAACTATAGGACTGGGTAACATTCTGATCGCTGGGGGTCCAACATTTGGGGTCCCAGATGTGGCTCTGCAGAGTGCTGACCCCGAGGGATCTCTTTCCTGGTCTCCATGGCTGCCCGTATACCTGCACAGCCGGGAGGTTAAGGGCCTTTGCTCGTTTTCCAGTTATGGGTTAACCTTATACATTCAATATTGCTACTGCCCATTACGTTGTGCCAGAAGTGACCATCTTGCTGCATCCTCGCTGGTATTGTGCCCACGGCCTCACATGCTCCCGCGCTCTGCTACCAGAGGGGCTCTTTGTGCTTTGCATGTGAACAGTAGATCCATTGTTTTCTTACCATTTCTGTGGAATCAGAATTAATCAAGTGGTTCAGGTTCTGCCATTGTGGAGGAGAGCCTTTTGTTAATGGCAAGTGACCACAAATGGGACAGATTTGTGCAGGACGGGCTGGAGGGTGATGTCCTGGTCTTTCAGGAATTTAGACCTCATCGGGGATCTGTTAACGTTGGTAGTTTCCACTTACTCTATTAGGGCATGTGGTCTTCATAGATAAGGTCCCTGCTTAATGTGTATTACAGTCCTGCTTATTAACAGCTGGAGTATCAGCGTACCCCAGTCTGCTACCATGTTCACATAATTGAAAATTGTGTTGTCAAAGGTGAAGTTACTTGAAAGCCGCAGTTGTGGCAAGTTCCAGCCCCTCGCAGCAGCGCAGCCACTTAATAATAAGGTGCCAGTGTGCAGAATCATTATTAATGGGATGGAGGAGCAAAACTCTGATATTCCACATCTGGAAATGGTCTATAAGCACGTGGGCTACAATGTTTGAACACAGTGCAGTAACCTGACAGGACTCCGGATTCCCTGCACATTGTACTATCACATGTAGGGCATTGCTGGTGCCATGTGTGAGGAAACAGAGCCACCTGGTGGACGACTAATGAAACTACCCTAATAACAGCACGAAAGGCTGCATGCTGTGATGCTTCCTGGATATTGTGTTTTCTTTTATTTTAGCACGTTCCTTACCTTATATAAATGCTTTAGGCGAGAACAGCCCTGTAAGTACAGTAATAAATACAGATCACCATAAATCATAATTGTCTAGATCTTCAAAATCTACATATGAATATAGAGGTTGTAAATTAGTTTGTTCTCGTGTGTGTGTGTGTGTGTGTGTGTGTGTGTGTATTTATTTATTATTGTGTGTTTTTAATATACAGGATCGTGTCACTTTCAGAAGAATAATTCTGAAAAACAATGCCAAAAAAAGGAAGATGTACGAGATCTTTGTAGAATCTGTGCCCGTTCTAAAGTCATTAGAGGTGAGACCTGGTCTCCTGTCTTCTATATAGCACTGAATCATTTCCTGCATTGTCTACATGGATTTTTTTTTTTCTTTTTTTTTTTTACCACAGGTTTCTGAGCGAATGAAAATTGTAGATGTAATAGGTGAGAAGATTTATAAAGATGGAGACCGCATTATTGCACAGGTGAGAACTGCCCATCTTTGCACTCTGAGCCTGGGGAGAATGAAGGTCATGTGCGATCATCCTAAGATTGTGTTTTATTCTGCAGGGTGACAAGGCGGACTGCTTATACATCGTAGAATCGGGAGAAGTAAAAATAATGATGAAAAGCAAGGTGAGCGGGAGAAGGGTTATAGATCATCTCTTCCCCAGAGAGCGAACAATGCAAGGAGTCAAACTCTTCTACATACAACACGCTCTTATGGTGCAATTAAGGTCTCTCATTAATAGGATTGTTTGGCATCGTTCTCTTCTGTGTCAGAGCTTCAGACATTGCTTATACCTAAAGAGACACAGGAATGATGCTAATCTGCTGCCCATTAGTCCTGTCAGATGTGGATAATCAAACTTTATGCACTCTATAAAATCACTTTTATTCCTCTGGGAACTTGTGTAGAGGAATGAAAACTAGACTAACAAAATATAGATGTTGTCTGCTCCTAGGAGTTTTCTCATTGTTTTATCTCCTTCCCTCGTCACAGTTATCTTGGCCAGAAACTGATGTCAGATGAAAGCTTTTCTTGTTCCCCAGACGGTGCCGTGACGTCGCTTGTAATGTGCTGTTCTCCTCTTTTAGACAAAGTCTGGCCAAGAAAGTAACCAAGAGGTGGAGCTGACTCGCTGTAAGAGAGGCCAGTATTTCGGAGAACTTGCTCTTGTTACCAACAAGCCCCGCGCTGCCTCTGCATACGCCATAGATAACGTCAAGTGTTTAGGTAAGAACATGTGCACACTTCTGCTTCAAGTGGTTTGATATTGATGATCTAAGCTTATGATTGCTCATCGATATCAGATGGGTGGATGTTCGGCACCCCCAGGGACATACACTGTGCACGGTGTGGAGCAGCACATTAGTAGCCGCAGTCGGTGCTGCAGATCAGCTGCTTTTTTATATGGTGTGATGGAGCGGTCGTGGTCTGTACATGGCTTACAGCTGATAAGGGGGGCTTGGGGTGTTGGACCCTCATTGATCTGATATGATGAGTGGTTGAAGATGTGAGGCAGCCGACCGCTGGACAGAATAATGTATTATATTGCGCATATGGATAATTCCTTTGGAGCTATTGCAATGTAAAGCCCCCGTCTCACATAGCGAGATCGCTGCTGTGTCAAGGTTTTGGTGACGCAACAGCGACCTCACCAGCGATGTCGCTATGTGTGACACTTTGCAGCGATCAGGCCCCTGCTGTGAGGTCGCTGATCGCTGCAAAGTGTCCTGGACCATTTTTTGGTCGTTGCTCTCCCGCTGGTCAGCACACATCGCTGTGTGTGTGACCAGCGGGAGCAGCGATCAGGCTGGTAACCATGATAAACATCAGGTTACTAGGGGCACACGCGCACTTAGTAACCCATTGTTTATCATGGTTACGAGCCTGCTAAAGTGAGCGGTAACCTCCCGCTCACTGTAGCAGAGTGGTAACCATGATAAACAATGGGTTACTAGGTGCTTGTGTGCCCCTAGTAACCCGATGTTTATCATGGTTACCAGCCTGCTCCTGCTTCAGCAGGCTGGTAACCGGGAGCAGGACATCGTGGAAAGATTCCACGATGTCGCTGCTCCCCTGAGCGTTGGTGAGCCTGCCTGTTTGACAGCTCACCAGCGACCACATAGCGACGCCGCAACGATCCCTGACAGGTCCTATCGTTGTCGGGATCGTTGCAGCGTCGCGAAGTGTGACGGGGCCTTAATACTGTATGTTGTAAGAGGGAGGCGTGCGGAGAGTGGTCCAGCTTTCATTAGCTGACACACAGATTATCCCACCTACAGTCTACAAATTGTCCCAATTTTTCTATGACATGGGTTTATGAGGGGACTTTTGTCCTCGGTGTAACATACATTCGGCCTACCTGGTGCATGTGTGGACCTGCGAGAAACTAGAAGGATTCTGATTTCAATAGAGGTCAGTAATCTGTGTCTGCTGGACAGGAGCCCTGCGAACCACCTCCTACCTGCCGGCATTCACGACTCCTCTTTTAATTAGCCGACCTGGTGCAATGTTGTGTGTCACGCTGCAACAATCACGTCACACCAGGCCTGCGATCAGAAGAGGATTCTGGGATATTGGCAGCTTGGAGGAGGCTCTCGGGGCTCCCGTACAGCGATCACTGACCTGGCCAATGCCCATCTCTAACCATCTATAGTGTTGACTCCAGTAATAGCGCTCTCACCTTTGTATGTTGGGATACTTCTTTTTTTTTTTTTTTTTGTATCAGATACATTTTTATTAAACATAACAAAACTTGGAACAGATATTACATGACAATACTTGTTTTACAATATTACAGTAAGTCCCACCCCCCTCCAATCCATTTAGACCTTTCTTTCTCTTTTTTTATTTTAACCCCCCTTCTTTCCTTTCCTTTTCTTCCCTACTTTACTCCTTTTCTTTTCTTTCCTTCCCCTTTTCTTTCCTTCTCTTCCCCTTTTCTTCTTTCCTTCTCTTCGTCTTTTCTTCTTTCCTTTTCTTCTTTCCTTTTCTTCTTTCCTTTTCTTCTTTCCTTCTCTTCGCCTTCTCTTCGTCTTTTCTTCTTTCCTTTTCTTCTTTCCTTCTCTTCGTCTTTTCTTCTTTCCTTCTCTTCGTCTTTTCTTCTTTCCTTCTCTTCGTCTTTTCTTCTTTCCTTCTCTTCGTCTTTTCTTCTTTCCTTCTCTTCGTCTTTTCTTCTTTCCTTCTCTTCGTCTTTTCTTCTTTCCTTCTCTTCGTCTTTTCTTCTTTCCTTCTCTTCGTCTTTTCTTCTTTCCTTCTCTTCGTCTTTTCTTCTTTCCTTCTCTTCGTCTTTTCTTCTTTCCTTCGTCCCTCTCCACTCTGCCATGCAGTTTACCAAGAGTGTTACTCTACAGTAGTATATATAGGTGTACTCTAATTAATCCTATCCAACCATGGCTGCCATAATTTATGGAAGTATTCCTGCTTATTCCTCTTGGTGTAAATACTTTTTCCAAGTTGAATTATATAGTTCGTTTGGGCAATGAATTCGCGTCTGGACGGGGGCTCCTCTCTAATCCAATATTTTGCAATCAATTTTCTGGCAATTTCTCGCAATTGCTATTTTGGTCATGTTGTCTGTGTTTTTATTTCCTCAACATACCCTAATATACATGTCAGTGGGTCCCTAGGGACAATACACCTATACACCATTCCAATACGGTTCAACACTACGATCCAAAAGGAGGAGAATCTAGGACAATGCCAAAGCATATGCAGTGTGTCTGCCCGAGACTGTGAGTACCTTGGGCAGTCGGAGTCAGACTTCAACCCTGCTTTACATAACATATCAGGGGTGCTATACTCCCTGTGGATCACATACAGCTGTGACATTCTCCCAGGCTCACTCCTGGATAACTTATATATTCTAGAATAGACTCCCACCTATCGTCGTTTCTCTCCTAAGTCTGTCTCCCACTTCTAGCTTTGATAGGGTGTCCTCCAAGAAAGGCGTGCAGCAGGTCTCTATACACTTCAGATATTGCCCCTTTTGTTCCTCTGGTTTTAAGTATAAAATCTAACCTCAGATCTATTTGTATTCCTATAGGCCCTCTTCTGCTCTCGGTCTGAAATGCGTGCTGATCCTGTCTATTGAGAGAGGTTTAGCCTTGGGAATTGAAATTCTTCCTGCAACATTTCATATGATTTAAGCTTTCGTCTGGAAACCAACTGATCGATCAGGCCTATACCCATTTCTTTACACTCACCAAACCCCTTCATATTACTGAACTCCTGAAAATAGGTGTTATCCCAGATAGGTGAAAACTTAGTGAAGTGAGTTACCCCCCTAATCTGCTTGATTTTCTGCCACATCTTATGTATTAGATTTATGGTATGGTAATGCGATCCCCATTTCTTGAAGATTCTCGCCTCCAGTTCCATACTTAATGGCGAAATCTTAATTAAGTGCTCCATGCTGACAGTTACCTGTCCCTTTCCCATAGTCTCCCCCCAGCCGTTGAGGTGTTGGCTTTGTGCAGAAAGAAAGTATAACCAGGGATTAGGGAGCGCGAGGCCTCCCTCCTCGTTTGGTCTCTGCAGTGTTCCCTGTGTAAGACTGGGACTCTTCTTACCCCACACTAACTCTCCAAATAGTGATTTCATCCTGCGGCACCTGCTCTATGGGATCCAGATGGGGGAATTGTGCAGCACATATAACAGTTGCGGCATCACAATCATTTTGAGGAGGTTGACACTGCCCACCACCGATAAATGGGACTTATTCCACGCTGTGATTTTAGTGCGCAGTCTTTGTAATAAAGGACATATATTAAGCTCCTCAAATGTCATCAATGGAAGAGCTATATGAATTCCTAAGTACTTAAATTGTTGGACCACCTTTAATTTGGTGAATAGTTCCACCTCCCCGGTACAGTCACCCTTTCCATCTATGGGCAGAACACACGACTTATCCCAGTTAATGAGTAGTCCCGATATCTGTCCAAATCCCTCAATTAGTGTCACTACGTTTCTCAAGGCTTCCCCAGGATTTTCCAAAAATAGTAGAATATCGTCGGCATATAAAGTTATCTTCTCTGTTTTCCCATATACAAACCCCTTCACCTCCTGCGATCTTCTTATTTTTGCAGCTAATGGCTCCACAGCTAGGGCAAATAGCAGCGGGGACCACAGACACCCCTGTCTCGTACCTCTAAACAGAGGGAAGCTTTCCGACAGTTCACTTTAATTCTGGCTGTTGGAGAGGAGTACAGCAGTTTTACCCATGAGGTAAACACTGGCCCGAACCCAAAGCGACTCGGCACCGACCACAGGTCCGTCCCATTCCACACTGTCAAAGGCTTTATGTGCACCTAGAGAGACCACCACTCTCTTATCTGCATTATCAGCTGGAATTTGCATGTTTAAGTACAGCCTCATTAAATTGACAGCAGTGGATTTATTTGGCATGAAGCCAGATGGGTCCGAGTGGACTACCTTGTCTATGTATGTTTGGATACTTGGAGGATTTGGAAACTAATGAATCTGGAAAGATTTCCGTAACTGGAATGCTTTATATGGCTAGGACATCACTGGATGGATGAGAGATGACCGGCCGTCCGAGGGGTTGTCAATAGATAAAGATAAACTGCTGAATCTAGAGGAGGGGTTATGTATAGACACCAGGAATGGGATGGTGTGGAGAGCTAACCCTATCACTGGGTGGGTGGGTACAGTTAGGGGCTTATATAGGGTATTCAGGACTTTTTCCTTCCTATCGTTTTCGGAGCCGTAAGCGCTGCACATGGAGGCACAGTATGGCGTAATGGGGTGGGAATGTCGTGAGTGTATATGCTGCAATACCAATATTACCATAACAAATGAGACTTAATGGCGGGTTGAGGTTTGTTCAGTATAATGTGTGTGTGTGTTTTCAGAAAACAAAGTTTAAAAAAAGTCACTCTTGGGGTTCCAATGGCTGATACCAGAGAATAGTACACTGCTAAAAAAAAATAAAGGGAACACTCAAGTAACACATCCTAGATCTGAATGAATGAAATATTCTCATTGAATACTTTGTTCTGTACAAAGTTGAATGTGCTGACAACAAAATCACACAAAAATCATCAATGGAAACCAAATTTATTAACCAATGGAAGCCTGGATTTGGAGTCACCCCCAAAATTAAAGTGGTAAAACACTACAGGCTGATCCAACTTTGATGTAAAGTCCTTAAAACAAGTCAAAATGAGGCTGAGTATTGTGTGTGGCCTCCACGTGCCTGTATGACCTCCCTACAACGCCTGGGCATGCTCCTGATGAGGCTGAGTATTGTGTGTGGCCTCCACGTGCCTGTATGACCTCCCTACAATGCCTGGGCATGCTCCTGATGAGGCTCAGTATTGTGTGTGGCCTCCACGTGCCTGTATGACCTCCCTACAATGCCTGGGCATGCTCCTGATGAGGCTCAGTATTGTGTGTGGCCTCCACGTGCCTGTATGACCTCCCTACAACGCCTGGGCATGCTCCTGATGAGGCTGAGTATTGTGTGTGGCCTCCACGTGCCTGTATGACCTCCCTACAATGCCTGGGCATGCTCCTGATGAGGCTGAGTATTGTGTGTGGCCTCCACGTGCCTGTATGACCTCCCTACAACGCCTGGGCATGCTCCTGATGAGGCTCAGTATTGTGTGTGGCCTCCACGTGCCTGTATGACCTCCCTACAATGCCTGGGCATGCTCCTGATGAGGTTACGGATGGTCTCCTGTGGGATCTCCTCCCAGACCTGGACTAAAGCATCCGCCAACTCCTGGACAGTCTGTGGTGCAACGTGACGTTGGTGGATGGAGCGAGACATGATGTCCCAGATGTGCTCAATCGGATTCAGGTCTGGGGAACGGGAGGGCCAGTCCATAGCTTCAATGCCTTCATCTTGCAGGAACTGCTGACACACTCCAGCCACATGAGGTCTGGCATTGTCCTGCATTAGGAGGAACCCAGGGCCAACCGCACCAGCATATGGTCTCACAAGGGGTCTGAGGATCTCATCTCGGTACCTAATGGTAGTCAGGCTACCTCTGGCGAGCACATGGAGGGCTGTGCGGCCCTCCAAAGAAATGCCACCCCACACCATTACTGACCCACTGCCAAACCGGTCATGGTGAAGGATGTTGCAGTCAGCAGATCGCTCTCCACGGCGTCTCCAGACTCTGTCACATCTGTCACATGTGCTCAGTGTGAACCTGCTTTCACCTGTGAAGTGCACAGGGTGCCAGTGGCGACTTTGCCAATCCTGGTGTTCTGTGGCAAATGCCAAGCATCCTGCAAGGTGTTGGGCTGTGAGCACAACCCCCATCTGTGGACTTCAGGCTCTCATACCACCCTCATGGAGTCGGTTTCTAACCGTTTGTGCAGACACATGCACATTTGTGGCCTGCTGGAGGTCATTTTGCAGGGCTCTGGCAATGCTCCTCCTGTTCCTCCTTGCACAAAGGCGGAGGTAGCGGTCCTGCTGCTGGGTTGTTGCCCCTCTACGGCCCCCTCCATGTCTCCTGGTGTACTGGCCTGTCTCCTGGTGTACTGGCCTGTCTCCTGGTGTACTGGCCTGTCTCCTGGTGTACTGGCCTGTCTCCTGGTGTACTGGCCTGTCTCCTGGTGTACTGGCCTGTCTCCTGGTGTACTGGCCTGTCTCCTGGTGTACTGGCCTGTCTCCTGGTGTACTGGCCTGTCTCCTGGTGTACTGGCCTGTCTCCTGGTGTACTGGCCTGTCTCCTGGTGTACTGGCCTGTCTCCTGGTGTACTGGCCTGTCTCCTGGTGTACTGGCCTGTCTCCTGGTGTACTGGCCTGTCTCCTGGTGTACTGGCCTGTCTCCTGGTGTACTGGCCTGTCTCCTGGTGTACTGGCCTGTCTCCTGGTGTACTGGCCTGTCTCCTGGTGTACTGGCCTGTCTCCTGGTGTACTGGCCTGTCTCCTGGTGTACTGGCCTGTCTCCTGGTGTACTGGCCTGTCTCCTGGTAGCGCCTCCAGCCTCTGGACACTACGCTGACAGACACAGCAAACCTTCTTGCCACAGCTCGCATTGATGTGCCATCCTGGAGGAGATCCCACAGGAGACCATCCGCAACCTCATCAGGAGCATGCCCAGGCGTTGTAGGGAGGTCATACAGGCACGTGGAGGCCACACACAATACTCCGCCTCATCAGGAGCATGCCCAGGCGTTGTAGGGAGGTCATACAGGCACGTGGAGGCCGCACACAATACGGAGACTCAATTTGACTTGTTTTAAGGACATTACATCAAAGTTGGATCAGCCTGTAGTGTGTTTTTCCACTTGGGGGTGACTCCAAATCCAGGCCTCCATTGGTTAATAAATGTGATTTCCATTGATGAGTTTTGTGTGATTTTGTTGTCAGCACATTCAACTTTGTACAGAACAAAGTATTCAATGAGACTATTTCATTCATTCAGATCTAGGATGTGTTATTTGAGTGTTCCCTTTATTTTTTTGAGCAGTGTATATTGAATTCAGAATACAAGTTTATTGTAATCTGTCTTTTCCCTCTTTCTCAGTAATGGATGTACAAGCCTTTGAGCGGTTGCTGGGCCCCTGCATGGACATTATGAAGAGGAACATCACACATTACGAGGAGCAGCTGGTGGCGTTATTTGGTTCTAGTATGGACCTCCGGGATCCCGGAAAGTAGGCACCTTGTTACCTCAGTGCCTTCTCTGTTCAAGACACAGACACAAGCCTCCTGTCAGCCGTACAACAAGGGACAAAGCGCCGCCATGGACACACACTGCTGCTGTCGTCTTGGGCATTTTTTTTTTTTTTTTTTTTTTTTTTTAATATTAGGAAACAATTTACAAATGGAAGAATTCAGCACCAGAGGCCGGGGTAGAAATCTAATCTGTGCGATCATTTTGCTGCTGAGATCCCATTATAAGACCATCTATAAACGTGCCTTTTATAAAAAAGTATACTGCCCTGCTCCAGAACGACGGGTCTCAGAATAACCCCCTGCAGACCCCCAGCACCCTGCTGCTCCACCGTCCCTGCGGGCTCGTTAGGTTTGCTTATGCTTAGCTTTGTGACTTTCTCAATTTCATGAGTCAAGATCCCCACAATTCCTCTCCCACCACATCCACCTTAATACTGATTTTGTTTCAAACGGGACCTATCATTTCTGAAATCTTTTCCCATGTCAGAAGTTTGAATCTGTAGGAACCAAGTGCTGAGACCCCCACGATCGGACACAAAGCGTCAGAAGCGCTCAGCTGGGTATCGGGCTGGTGGATGTATGGGCTTACCTCTCACCACACCGAAGGGGCACAGTGCTCCTCTAAACTCTTCTGACACTTGGCTTCTGCGTTTCATCGCCAAGACCCTCTCTGATCCAGACTTCTGACATGTCCCTTTTATGAAATGATGGGCTCCCTTTAATTGCTTTGTTAAATACTAAAATTATCACCTGATACGTTGGCACTTTTTTTTTTTTTTTCTCCACTTTTTTTTCCAGCTTTTATGAAGTCAGCATTTTAGCAGACCTCCCCTCCAAGAAACATAAACCATCCGATAAGAGGAAACCAGTGTTTTTATATAATGTTGCCCTGTGACTGTCTTAGGGCCGTGACTTTGTGCCACTCGGTGGGGGTCCTGCATCCCGTTGAGCGCAGTGACGGCTCTGCTCATCCTGCAGGGGTTGGCGTACTAGTTTTACAACGCTTTTAAACTTGAAAGTATTTATTAAAGTCAGATTGCTAGCTCTCCCTTCCCCAGTCCTTGGTTTTTGTACGGTACGCATTTTATCTGGCAGGATTTGTTACTCCGTTTTCACTGCATTCCTTTTTTTTTTGTTTTTTTTTTTGTCCCCCTTTGGGTCAAGTATTAATATAAATAATAAATTGACATTTTTTGCGTCACAAAGTCACACTGTGCAGTATTTCCAGGACACTATTTCCCTCCCATATTGTCATGGGTTAGCTGGAGATGACTGGTAAAGGCTCGGGAGCTGAGGTTACAGGTACCCAGTAGTCGCTACTACATGGAGGTGAGGACGGCACTGTCGGCATAGTCACATAATGACCCTATAAGATGGGGCGCACGTGTTCCTGTGCTTCTCTGATGGCATCTCTTCCTCCTAGTGTTCCTAAGCTGCCTGACTGCATTTTCCAATTTTCCCCTAGTGCCTTATGCAGACTTCTAAGCCTTTCCATTTCTTTGTTAGGCTTCTACAGGATGTAACATAGATGGCGAGTAAGAGCCAGCCAACTAGTGCATGTAGTACTGAAAATGCAGTCCCGGAGCTTAGGACCCCCCCATACTCCATCCCGGAGAACTTATGCGTATTAATGAGGTACGTGGTGACCATGGGCTGCGCCTCGTGTGCAAGGATTGATGGTCGCAACAGACTTTAATGCTGTGGCCAGCTTACGTCTCCACCTAAAGGGGAGCACCAGGTAAAACAAATACTGCGTCATGTTCAATGCTGGAGTCCTTGTGTCATGCTCCACTTTTCTCAGACGTGTCAGGCTTATTTTTTATTCCTGGATGAATCGTTTACTAACATTCCCTTTAAAAAAAAAAAGTGACAAATACAATATCCCTATAACGGCAAACGCATCTAGACGTGTTCACACTCCGCATTGCTCTCTGCACGGCTTTTTTCTTTTTTCTCTTCAGTCTTGTGATTTAATTAGGGGGGTGACACACCATGGCTTCAGAAACACCAGAGAGGTCAATTGGGAGAACTCAGCAGCAAAAAGTGTCACTGGGGGGAGGGGAAATGTCGGTCGTTCTTGCTGTTGGTGGAAGGATTTTTTTTTTCTTATTATTTTCTATTTCCCCCCCTCTCTTCTCTTAGGAGTCACACTTTTTCCCGACCGACCGTACTTCTGTTTTTTTTTTGTTTTCTTTTTATGTCACTGCACAGATTTCACATTTTAACAATTTAATATATAACGTTTGCTCTTGTTGAAACACAAACTGTTCTGCACAGATAAAAACTTACAAAAAAAAGAAAAAAAAAATACAACTCTGAATGTCACCTTCGTTCTTCTCCTGTTTTCAGATGAACTTGTGATTTTTCTTTTTTTTTGTGTTATCGACGTGTATGTAAACCATTTTTGCCAAAATAGATTTTTTTTTTCTTTTTTTTTAAAAAAAAAAAAATTATATATATATATATATATATATATATATATATATATATATATATATATATATATATATATATATATATATATATATATATATATATATATATATAAATATAATTTTTTTTTAATTAATTTAATTTTTTTGTTTTTTTTCTGGAGGGATGTTTAAAGTTCCATTCAGCTCCAGGGGTCTTGCAGCATTGGTTTTGCTGTATTTTCCGCTGCAGGATATTTTTACGTTGTTACCTTTCTTTCTCCTTGAGGCCTTCCTTTTTGGTTTTTAGCGATAGTTTTAGTTCACGCTACAGGGCTATATCGAGGGATGCGGGGACGGCTCCGCGGATTCCAAAATCTTAGTGTGCGTTTTGAGAAAAAGAATAAATGGAAATGCACTATACTATTTTTACCTCCCCCCAGTTTGCTTATACCAACACATAACTGACTTTTTGCCTAAAAGAAGCTACCTCAAGGTGTTTAAGTGCTTTGCTAAATGATTTCACCTGTGAATGCGCCCTACGTGTTACTGCTCATTTCTGTGTTGCATTGGTATGTACCTGTCATTAGAGCACAACGCAGGCGGCCATCGGGGCTAATGCACTGGTATTTGGCCAACAATTAAGGGGTTTGATCACCGGGGCAGACTCGCTGTACAGGCTGAGTCAGTTGGTGCAGTTTTTGCCTCTTGAAGGGGTTGAACAGGATTCATAAACATGACTGATGTCTAAAGAAAGCGCCACATCTGTCTACAGGTTGTGTGCGGTATTGCAACTTCTACCCATTCACATCACTGGAACTGGGCTGCCATATCTGCCACCACCTTGCTGTCTTCTGAAGAAAGCCACCATGTTTTTCTAATTCTGGACAATTCCTTTAAATCGGGCAGCCTCCAACATGATGCGATTGTAAAAACGAAAAGCATGACTGCCCGATTAAATTGGAGGTGTCAATTTGTAAAAAATTGAGAGACCATTGCCTTAAAGGGATTGTCCAGTATTCTATAAACATGGTTGCTAGTCTCCAAAGACAGCACCCTCCCACCCCTGTGTCTTGTATTGCACTTCCGCTCTTAAAGGAAATGAGGCTGAGCTGCACTATTGCACACAACCTGTGGACAGCAGTGATGCTGTTTTTACGAGGAAGGCAGCCATATTTTTTATAAGTCTTGAAGAGACAGTTGTGGGGTTAGGTGACTGCTCTCTGATTTGGCTTTGAGGGAAAAAAAAAATTGGACGTCATTCCCAATTTAAAGGGGATCTGTCCTGGTGATTTTCCGCTAGTACTAGCAGATTGATGGCCGACGTTATCCACTCCCACACGATGGCTGCCTACACCGCGTGCATGTGACCGACCCTCTTTAAAAAAAAAAAAACAAAGTTTGGTTCTGGGATTTTTGTGTCCTTTTCACTCCAACAGTATTTACCAGAGAAAGGGAAGTGAAGGAGAATCCTCAGTATTGAACGTCCTGCGCCGTCATGTGACCGCTCCTTTCCACGGGATTTCTGAGATTTACGTTTTATTAATAAATGGCAAAATTCTTATCGAGTCGTCTGGTCCGTGGTGTCATTCAGCTCCTCCGATCTTCTTTGGATACACTGCACTGTGCGACACTCTCGTTTGGGGATTTTTGGAGTGTATTGGACATGGCGCAGTAGCTCTGCTCCCTGTATAGCTGTGCGCCATTTTCTGACTCATTTGGGTATGCAATGTTTAATTATTAAAATAAAGAAAAATGATAGTTTAAGGTTTGGTGCTTCATCCCTCTGACTCTTAACCCTTTCACTGATGAGGGGAAGAACTGATTGTCAGTATCATGTGTGAACATCTGGTGGAGACTTATCTGAGCCAATACAATGTGGAGCAATTTCCAAAAGAAGAAGTTATTTTTTTCAATATATAGCCTAAAAACTACATATTTGATTCTACCTGGGATTAATATGCACCCATGGGACCTGTGAGCAGAGCAAGAGGCTGCCTGTCCACACATGGTATCCCCTGCTTCATATGTTACACTTTCTTCGACCACTTCACCACCTGGCTGCTTCATTTCCTTTCTGTTGACATCCCCACTATCCTCATGGGTGACTTCAACATCCCCATTGACACTTCCCACTTAACTGTCTGTAAGCTTCTATCTCTCACTTCCTCCTTCGGCCTTGCTGAATGGTCTTCTGCACCCACTCAAAGATGGCCACAAACTGGACCTCATCTTCACCCGCCTCTGTTCCCTATCTAACCTCTCTAACTCTCCTCTCCCCCTGTCTGACCACAACTTACTTACATTCTCTTCCTTCTCCTCTCCAGGGCCACAATCCCCACTCCACTCCACAAACTTGCACACCCTCGCAGAAATCTTAAACACCTTGACTACACTCACTCTCTGAATCCCTTCTCCCTCTTACAGACAAGTTCATTACACGATGCAGATGCTGCTGCCACTTTATATAACATCACAACAGCTGCAGCTCTCAATTCCGTCGCCCCCCCTCATACATACCAAAGCTCACACACTCAACAGGCAACCCTGGCACTCCAGCCTCCCCAAAGAACTGTGACGCGCCTCCAGGGTTGCTGAGCAGAGATGGAAAAGGTCCCACTCCAATGAGCATTTCATCGCATTCAAACAATCCCTCACTATTTGCAAGTCCACACTCACTGCAGCAAACAAACCTACTTCTCATCTCTCATATCCTCCCTGTCTAACAACCCCAAACAACTATTCAACACCTTAAAATTTCTCCTCCGTCCCCCAGCGACTCCTCCCTCTCCACTCATCTCAGCCGAAGACTTTGCCTCATTCTTCAAGCAGAAGATAGACATCAGACAAATCTTTCGCCTAAAGTCCCCACAGCCCCTCCTCATATCTACCCAACCTTCCTCCTCCAAAACCAGCTTCTCCACCATTATGGAAGATCAAGTTTCCGCTTTACTCTCCAAGTCACACCTCACCACCTGCAAGCTTGACCCAATCCCGTCCCACCTTATCCCTAACCTTACTAGTCTTCATCCCAACCCTAACCCACCTCTTCAACCTGTCACTAACAACTGATGTCTTCCCCTCATGCTTTAAACATGCCTCGATCACACCCATCCTCAAAAAGCCCTGCCTTGACCCATCCTCTGTGTCTAGCTATCGCCCCATATCATTTCTCCCCTTTGCCTCAAAACTACTGGCACAACACGTTCACCTTGAACTGTCCTCCCACCTCTCCTCCTGATCCCTCTTTGACCAATTACAATCTGCTTCCCACTGCATCACTCCACTGAAACTGCCCTGACTAAAGTCACAAACGATCTACTAACCTCCAAATTCAAGCGACACTACTGTCCTCCTGGACCTGTCATCTGCCTTCGACACAGTGGACCATTCCCTCTTGCTACAGACTGTCATCTCTCGGCATCACAGACTTGGCCCTATATTGGATCTCCTCATACCTAACAGACCGGACATTCAGCGTCTCCCACTCACAGACCACCTCCTCATCTCATCCCCTATCTGTCTGTGTCCCCCAAGGCTCAGTTTTAGGACCCCTGCTCTTCTCCATCTACACCTTCGGCCTGGGACAGCTCATAGTCTCACGGCTTTCAGTATCACCTCTATGCTGATGACACACAGATCTACCTCTCTGGACCCGATATCTCCTCCCTACTAACCAGAATCCCACAATGTCTGTCAGCTATCTCATCCTTCTTCTCTGACAGATTTCTAAAACTTAACATGGATAAAACAGAATTCTTCATCTTTCCGCCATCTCACTCAACCCCCCCAACTGACCTATCCATCAAAATCAATGGCTGCCCACTCTCCCAAGTCCCTCAAGCGCACTGCCTTGGGGTAACCCTGGACTCTGATCTCTCCTTCACACCACATATCCAAGCCCTTTCCACCTCCTGCCGACTCAAACTCAAAAATATCTCCTGGATCCGCACATTCCTCAACCATGAATCTGCAAAAACACTAGTGCATGCCCTCATCATCTCCCGCCTCGACTACTGCAACCTCCTGCTCTGTGGCCTCCCTTCTACCACTCTCGCACCCCTCCAATCTATCCTAAACTCTGCTGCCTGACTAATCCACCTGTCCCCCCGCTATTCCCCGGCCTCCCCCCTCTGTCAATCCCTTCACTGGCTCCCCATTACCCAGAGACTCCAGTTCAAAACCCTAACCCTGGCATACAAAGTCATTCACAACCTGTCTCCTCCATTTATCTCTGACCTAGTCTCCCGCTACATACCCGCACGCAACCTCTGATCCTCACAAGATCTCCTGCTCTACTCCCCTCTTATCTCCTCCTCCCACAATCGCATACAAGATTTCAGCAGCAGAAGGGAAGGAAGGGAGACACAGATCCATTACTAGTGGGTAGGCGGAGCCCCATAGGATAGTCACCTCAGATTGGAAAAAGACGACCGGCCCCTCCAGCATATAGGCTCAGAGGATAGTCGCTGCTTCGGCAGCTCCTCAGAAGAGTTATTTTATATCCAGCGAGTCCTGGACCCCCCGTGGTCTAGAGGTCTCTGGGGGTCTCGGCGCTGCTGAGACCCCTGACCCTCCCCTGGCAGCTTTGTGTACCCCTTGAGGAGGTTCCCACTTATGCCTGCCGGCCCCGGGGGATACAGGGCGCTCCCTGGCGGAGGCGCACACCACACATCTGAGAGGGCCCCTGTGTGCTCCGCCATAGGGGGGAGCAAAGGGCCATGGCGCCACACATCCCTGAGGATCCCTGTGGTGTTCAGCCGGGTAAGTACTCTTTAGACCAAAGAGCATCTTTGATGGCTACGGCAAGTGTACTGCTGTGTGTTTATTGTCTATTTCAGACGCTGCCTTGACTGGGGAGCAGAGACGGAGGCCAGTAATTTTTATTTTTATTTGGGCGCGCGTTTTCTTGCTTTTATTGACTTGCTTCCTGCCTTCATAGAGGTAGGAAGTTTTCTGCCCTCATTTTTGTTGTTTGAATAAGGTTGGGGGTGTGGCCTAGCGGGGGCGTGGCTTAGCGTCTCCTGGCTTCCTGCCGTCATTACTTTGGCAGGAAGCGCTTGGTTGAGCGTGCGCTGGCGGTCCCTGCTTCTCCCTCCGGCGTCCAGCGGCGCCTCCTGCTCTCTGCTCCCCGTCCATCCACACACTTAGGAGGAGCGGTCGCCGCAGTACCGGTGAGTCCCCTCTGCCTCTGGCAGGGGTTCTTTGTTAGTGCTGTCTCTCCAGGCTACCAATTAGGAGTCCTCGTGAGCACTGCCTCTTTCTCTCCTAAAGCTATTTACTTCACTGACCTTTTAGGCTGTGTAGTATTATAGTTGCTGTGATGTTAACCCCTTCTGAAAAAGTGGAACTTTAGGGGAAACACATGGTGTTTAAGGGAGTTTCCCCCTATTGATTTTTTGCTCGGCATTTCTGGGGTAGCTCTTTTCTAAGGGTGAGCTTTAACCCTTCAGAGCCTGTCGCGTATATGTGTGTGTGTATATATATATATGTGTGTGTGTATATATATATGTGTGTGTATAATATATATATATATATATATAATAAAAAGTTTTGAAAACAGGCTATGCAGCTTTCACACTTTTTTGCCATCCTTGTTGTACATCCTGGCATCTGGTGTGGTGGCATGTCGGATCAGGGGCCTGGGAGTGCGGCTCGGTCTCCTGATCCGTTTCAGGTTCAGTCGCACGCCTCTGATACACTCAGACCTTCTACTACATCAAGTTCAACGCTCAGTGATGTTAAGGTGGAGGCGCTCACTCTCTCCATTGATAGTCTCTCTAGTCTCCTGGGACAGTGGGTGTCAGCTAGATCACACCCAATGCCACGAGGTAAAAAGCGCCGCAAGACTATGGTGGCGTCTCCCTCGCAGAGCGCATCAGAGGCTTCGGATTCACCAACAGATTCGGTTGATGAAATTTCTGAGTCCGAAGAGGAGGATCAACAGGATCGCTCTGTTTCTCTTTCTGGTCGCGTAGATGGGCTTATTAAGGACATGCGGGAAGTATTAGAGCTGTCTGAAGAGCCGACAAGACCGTCTAGGTCGGGCCGTCTGTATCAGAAGACGCGCCGTGTTCTTTCTACATTACCTGCGCATGAGGAACTTAACGAAGTGGTGGAGAAGGAGCGTCAGTGTCCGGATAAACGCTTCCGAGGAACGCGTTTTTTTGATGCCCTATATCCCTGTGCCAAGGAGATGGTTACTAATTGGGTTCCCTCTCCTGAGGTGGATATATCTGTCTCAGCTGACCAAGTCTTCCCTGCTTCCTGTTAAAGGGAGAGCCAATCTTCAGGATCCTTTGGACAGAAGATCGGAGTCAGCGGCGAAATCCATCTATGAAGCCGCGGGTCATGGTTTCCGAGGGGCCATGTGGGCCGGTGCGGCTTCTCTGCGGTGGTTAGATCAGCTGCGTGCGGCGTGGCAGGATGGGACTTCGCGTTCAGAAGTGGAAAAGCTTTTTCAGCGAATGGAAGAAGCTATGTGTTATGGCAGAGATGCAGTACTGGACACTGCTTCAATTCTGTCCAGGGCTCAGGCTTCGGCAGTCACGATTAGAAGAGCTCTGTGGCTTAAACAGTGGACCGGGGATGCAGTATCCAAACAGGGATTACTTAGTCTGGCATATAAGGGCGGTCAGCTCTTTGGTTCAGATCTTTCGGAACTAATTGCCAAAGCTAAAGCTAAGGATGTTACTCTGCCTGGGAAAAAGGCAGTGGCATCCACAGCCAGCAGGACAGGGCCCGGCAGAGGTCTTCGGTCCTTTCGGGCCAGGGGACGATTCAGTCAGCCTTCTTGGAGATTTTGTCGTCCCTCATCCTCCGGCAGATCCGGCCAGAAATCTTGTACTCCTTGGAAGCAACGGTCCCGTCAGGACAGACGGAAGGTTGATAAAAAGTCCGCTAAGGCTGACTGACGCCAGGGATCCCCCCGAGGGCTCTCGGGTGGGAGGTCGTCTGCTACAATTCGGGTCGATCTGGGCATCCCACATAGCAGACGCCTGGGTGACACGGGTTATGTCGGCAGGCTATTTCATAGAGTTTCATTCGCTGCCTCCAGACTGGTTTCGTCTGACGGGCATTCCGTCCGTGCCAAGACTGGCTGCCGCACTGTTTCAGGAGGTCGACTCTCTCCTACAGCAGGGTGTGGTGGTTCAGGTTCCTCCGGAAGACCAGGGAAAGGGTTTTTATTCCAACCTTTTTGTGGTCCCCAAAAAGGAGGACAAGTTTCGTCCGGTGCTGGATCTCAGGGATTTGAATATTTACGTCCGGACACGGAAGTTCCGCATGGAGTCTCTCCGATCGGTGATAGCGACCCTGTCGCAGTACGATTTCTTGGTGTCAATAGACATCCGCGACGCCTATTTGCATATCCCTATCGGCAGGGCTCACCAGCGTTTCTTGCGTTTCGCTATAGGTCAAACCCATTCCCAGTTTGTGGCCCTGCCTTTCGGGTTGGCCTCAGCTCCCAGGGTTTTTACAAAAATTCTGGCTCCTCATGGCGCTTCTTCCAAGACAGGGGGTTACGATCCTCCCCTACCTGGACGACCTGTTCATAGTGTCACCCACAGCGGAGGAGGCAATAGCGGCTCGCGATCTCTCCCTTCAGTACCTGATGGACTTCGGGTGGCTGATCAATTGGAAGAAATCGTCATTGGAGCCAGCACAGTCCATTCTTTTCCTGGGGATGCAGTTCGATACTGTTCGGTCAGTTGTGTCCCTGCCTCCTGTCAAACAGACGAACCTTCGTCTTCTGGTCCAAGCTATGAGGTCGGCGCTGTCAATGTCCCTTCGGGAATGCATGTGCCTTCTGGGTCAAATGGTGGCAACTATGGAAGCAGTACCATTTGCTCAATTTCATTCCCGGGATCTCCAGAGCCTTATTCTGACCCATTGGGATCGATCGCTAACTTCTCTGGATCGCTCGGTCATTATCTCCCGCAGGGTGCGAGAATCTCTTGGATGGTGGTTACGTCCGGAGACTCTATCCGTGGGGAAATCCTTCCTTCCTCCGAGATGGTCGGTGGTGACAACCGATGCCAGCCGGACAGGCTGGGGGGGAGTTTGGAACAACCTCTGGATTCAGGGAGTCTGGTTTCCAAAGGAGTCGTCTCTCCCGATCAACATTTTGGAGTTGAGAGCAATATTTCTCTGCCTCCAACATTGGGCGCTCTTATTGAGCGGTCTACCGGTCGGACAACGCTACGGCTGTCGCGTACATCAACCACCAAGGCGGGACGAGGAGTTCCAGTCTCATGTCTGAGGTCTCTCGGATCCTGGTCTGAGCCGAGTCCAAAGTTCCAGCAATCTCTGCAATTCACATTCCAGGGGTGTTGAATATCTCGGCGGACTTCCTCAGTCGCGAGCAAGTGGACCCTGGGGAATGGAGTCTCCATCCAGAAGTGTTTTCTCTGCTGTGTTCCCGTTGGGGGACTCCTCAGGTGGACTTGATGGCATCCAGGCTGAACGCCAGGGTTCCGACGTTCATATCCAGGTACAGGGACCCGGTGGCGGTGGATGCTCTAGTGGCCCCGTGGGGTCAGTTCAAGGTGATCTATGCGTTTCCGCCGATATCCTTACTACCTCTGGTGATCCGACGGATCAAACTCGAAAGGGTATCAATAATTCTGATTGGCCGCGGAGGACATGGTATTCGACGCTGGTGTCTCTTCAGGCGGCACTTCCGTTTCCGCTGCCCCTTCGCCCGGACTTGCTTACTCGGGCCCATTCGTCATCCGGACCTGAGGTCCCTTCGTTTGACGGCGTGGCTCTTGAGACCGAGATCTTGACCCGTCGCGGTTTTTCGCCTGAGGTCATTGCTACCTTGCGGGCGGCCCGGAGTCCAGCTACGTCCAGGATTTATCACAGAACTTGGGAGTCTTTCTATTCATGGTGTTCTGGATCCTCAAGAAACCCGAGGGTTTTTTCCATCCCCAACTTCTTGGCCTTTCTGCAATCTAGTCTGGCCAGGGGTTTGGCAGTAAGTACGGTGCGGGGACAGGTATCTGCTCTTTCCGCACTTTTTAGGAAGGCTATTGCCTCTCGTAGGGATGTGCGCTCTTTTTTTCGCGGAGTCGCACGTCAGTTTCCGCTACGGAGGGCAGTTGTGGCTCCATGGCGGCTTAATCTAGTCCTGGAAGCCCTTCAGCATAGGCCTTTTGAGCCTATGGATTCTGCTAAACTTTCAGTACTTTCTTGGAAGGTGGCCTTCTTGGTGGCAGTCACCTCTTTGAGAAGGGTATCGGAATTGGCAGCACTTTCTTGCTCACCTCCTTTTCTGGAATTTTTTCCGGATCGCGTGGTGCTTCGTACTCGTGAAGATTTTTTGCCTAAAGGTAGTGTCACAATTCCACATTAATCAGGACATTGTGTTGCCTTCTCTTTGTCCAGGACCTAAGAATCCAAGGGAGCGGGCCTTGCACTCGTTGGACTTAGTGCGGGCATTGAAGTTCTATCTTACGATCACCCAAGGTTTTCGGAAGTCGGACTCTCTTTTTATAATTCCGGCAGGTCGTCGGCGTGGTCAACGTGCTTCCAAAGACACGATAGCTCGGTGGATCCGTTCAGCTATCCTGGAAGCGTACCGGCTCAAGGGCGAGCCTTGTCCGGTTAAAGTTAAAGCTCATTCCACGAGAGCCATTGGCTCATCGTGGGCTTTTCGTCAGGGGGCCTCGGCAGCGCAGCTCTGCCAGGCGGCCACCTGGCGCTCCGTTCACACCTTTACTAAGTTTTATAAGGTGGACGTAAGTGCTTCAGCCGATGCAGCCCTGGGACGTAGGGTCCTGCAGGCGGCGGTAATTTAAGTTATCCCTTTACTTAGTTTTTCGTTATTTTAGCGCGGTTTGCGCTCTTGCCCAAGTTTTGGGGTATGGAAGCTTCTGCCTCTATTTCCCACCCTTAAGTAGGTACTGCTTTAGGATGTCCCACGAAGTAGAGAATCTGTGTCTCCCTTCCTTCCCTTCTGCTGCTGAAAGCCGGATTTTGGTAAGAACTTACCTGTAAAATCCTTTTCAGCGAAGGAAGGAAGAGAGACACAGCGCCCTCCCAGGGCAGAAGTGTTTTTTTGTGTTTCTAGATGCAGCGCGTCTCCTTCCTGATGTCGATCTTCTGGACTGGGTTTAGCGCTCTACGGCTCTCCTTCCAGTTTCGCCAGCTCTACACAGTTGTCAGGTCCAATGGGGTATGCCTAAGACTGTGTGTTTCTATTACATAACCTGTTTTCTCTCATTTCTGAAATTTCAGAAGGGGATATGTTGTTCGGCTGGTTGGTCTGCTCTTCCTTAGCTTGTGTACGGACTGATGAACATGGGAGTAGGAGGAGCCTATATACTGGAGGGGCCGGTCGTCTTTTTCCAATCTGAGGTGACTATCCTATGGGGCTCCGCCTACCCACGAAGTAGAGAATCTGTGTCTCCCTTCCTTCCTTCGCTGAAAAGGATTCTACAGGTAAGTTCTTACCAAAATCCGACTTTCTCCCGTGCTTTTCCCCCCTACTCTGGAACTCTCTACCCCAACACATCAGACTCTCGCAGATCGTGGAAACCTTCAAAAGGAACCTGAAGACCCACCTCTTCCGACAAGCCTACAACCTGCAGTAACCACCGCTCCACCATACCGCTGCACGACCAGCTCTGCCCTCACCTAATGTATCCTCACCCATCCCTTGTAGATTGTGAGCCCTCGCGGGCAGGGTCCTCGCTCCTCCTGGACCAGTCGCCGACTTGTATTGTTCAAAATTATTGTAATTGCTTGTGCTATGTATAGCCCTATTCACATGTAAAGTGCCATGGAATAAATGGCGCTATAATAAGTAATGTTACAGAGGCTAGCACCCCTAAAAGTCCAAGTGCCCTATGATGGGTCCAAATAATGCAAGGGATCACTGCCATTCTGCAAAGGCTATATGTTTATTTTGCAATACAAAGGGGTAATTGAGCACCACACAACTTGCAGCATTTAACGTGGTGCAGACGTCAGATCCGTGGTGCGGCTCAATTTACGGTCTTGTAAAAATTTTTGCAGAAAATCCGCTACCCACCCCCATATGCACTTACTGTTAGGGTCATCTTATACCAACCGATTGGTGGTCATCTGAATGTGTCTGCACAGTTACCGCTGTCAGCACAAGGGTCTGTGATGGATAATGCACAAGTCACTGATAAAGTATTTGCTCCCTTCAGTCTCGACCTCGAATTGCAGACATGGAGACTCCTCTGATACTTGAGCGTTGATCTGAATGGAGCCTTGTACTTCCATTTGCATGACGCCGACTTCTCGTCCTTGTGATGTGATCACGCCCAGCTCTCTTAGAAGGTGAGAACAGATACTACCTCAATGATTTCTGTAGGTTTGTATTTGCCACTTTCTTATCAAAGCTGCAAAATATTCATTAGCTTGTTAACTTACAAAGCAAAGTAAAAAATAAAAAAATTAACCCCTTTCTGTATCAAATACATGGAAAGATTCAGAATCTGTGTGTGTGATTAACGCAGATTGCGGTTCTCAGGGTTCTCCCCTGTTCAGTTTTTCCATATTTCCGCAGGATAAGGGACCTTTGCTCATGTGACTATAATATCACTAAAAGTCCTTTTACACTTCCAACCTCAGAAAATCCACTAATAAAGCAGTTTCTGGCTTGTAAAGGCTAAAGACCCTTCCAATATTTATTTGAAATATAAATTAGAAATCTTGTAAATTCTACATTGGCCACTGGGCCTTTTTTCTAACATCTGGTTATTTTAGGAAATTAACATGTACATTAGCTGCAATTAACAGGGCATCTAATGAGCGTGTGCAAAGGTCATTGAGAAGGGAGTTGGCACAGGGTCAGCTGTGAGATCAGCTAATGTGATTATTAGCTGTGTATACAAGTGTTACCTGTCATACTGCCTGTGATGATACTGAGACTGCTGAAAACGTGTTATAAATTTTGTTACTTTTTTTTTTTTTACAATTATGAAATAACACACAAGGAAAGGATTATAATAAGAACAATCAAGGCTACCACCTTTGGCTTCAGGGTGAGAGTGGGGGGCTCATGGCCAGATTAACCTCAGTATAATCTGCAAAAAGTACATCCAGGGGGCGGGATGCTAATGTGCCCCCAGCTATTTTCAAGGGAAAGGGGCAATAGTGTAAAATGTGCATCCAGTGATCTACGAGGGGTGGGGGGATAATGAGCCCAGGTACATCCAACTATTGCTGATATACAGGGTGGTCCCAAAGTAAGTGGACAGAAAGTGTAATAAGGTTATGAAGGGGGAGATTTATAAAACGCTAAATTGCAGCCGCCTGTCTGGATCATCCTCCAATAAACCATAGCAAAAAAGAAGCAAGACAAAAATATATCTCATACCCTACCATAATTATATATAAATGTAAAGCAAAGTTGCATAATAAATATAGGGTACTTAGTGAACTATTTTTGATCAAAAAAAGTATACAAGCCGTCCCACCAGCGGCAAGGTGACCCTAAATTGGGACGGTACCTATACTGCCTATATTAAAAACCTTACTGTATATCAAAGTTGAAATAATGCATATAAAAGGGTAGACAAATAGGACCGGGTCCCAACTCCAGACCACCTAGGCCCGTGGTAAGCTACATATATACCAATCAGCTCAACAAAGGGCATGCCACACCCTTAAATTGCACAGAATGCAAACAAGTCAAAAAACCAGACAATGTGAACTGAGGTCTAAGATGGCAGACATACAAGAAACAGAGGCATGTTCACACTAGCAAAAAAGAAGCAAGACAAAAATATATCTCATACCCTACCATAATTATATATAAATGTAAAGCAAAGTTGCATAATAAATATAGGGTACTTAGTGAACTATTTTTGATCAAAAAAGTATACAAGCCGTCCCACCAGCGGCAAGGTGACCCTAAATTGGGACGGTACCTATACTGCCTATATTAAAAACCTTACTGTATATCAAAGTTGAAATAATGCAGTATAGGTACCGTCCCAATTTAGGGTCACCTTGCCGCTGGTGGGACGGCTTGTATACTTTTTTTGATCAAAAATAGTTCACTAAGTACCCTATATTTATTATGCAACTTTGCTTTACATTTATATATAATTATGGTAGGGTATGAGATATATTTTTGTCTTGCTTCTTTTTTGCTAGTGTGAACATGCCTCTGTTTCTTGTATGTCTGCCATCTTAGACCTCAGTTCACATTGTCTGGTTTTTTGACTTGTTTGCATTCTGTGCAATTTAAGGGTGTGGCATGCCCTTTGTTGAGCTGATTGGTATATATGTAGCTTACCACGGGCCTAGGTGGTCTGGAGTTGGGACCCGGTCCTATTTGTCTACCCTTTTATATGCATTATTTCAACTTTGATATACAGTAAGGTTTTTAATATAGGCAGTATAGGTACCGTCCCAATTTAGGGTCACCTTGCCGCTGGTGGGACGGCTTGTATACTTTTTTTGATCAAAAATAGTTCACTAAGTACCCTATATTTATTATGCAACTTTGCTTTACATTTATATATAATTATGGTAGGGTATGAGATATATTTTTGTCTTGCTTCTTTTTTGCTAGTGTGAACATGCCTCTGTTTCTTGTATGTCTGCCATCTTAGACCTCAGTTCACATTGTCTGCTCCAATAAACCATGAATTAGACGTGGACGATCAGCTTTCCACCCAATAGATTTCAGGATTCGCATGATAGAAGCTCGTGAAATTCCCAATTCCAAAGAGGCTCTTCTGTGGACTTTTGGACTCTGAACAAATGTTTCAGCAACAAGTTGTCTATTATCTTCTGTACAGACTGTTTTGGGTCGAGCAGTTTTTGGAGCATTAAGAATTGAGCCAGTGGCAGTGAATTTGTCACGAATGCGGTAAATGGTTTGTCTCTTTGGGGCTCGAGTACCAAATATTTACACCCAATTTGCTCTAACGGTTTCAGCATTTTGAGATTTCCAATACTCTGTTAAAATCCATTTTCTTTGATCTGTATTTAAATTATTTGCCATTATGTGTTATCTGAATTATCTGTAAAGAAAACACCATATTTGATAAATCTCCCCCTTCATAACCTTATTACACTCTGTCCACCTACTTTTGGACCACCCTGTATATATATGTGTGTGTGTATATATACAGTACAGACCAAAAGTTTGGACACACCTTCTCATTTAAATATTTTTCTGTATTTTCATGACTATGAAAATTGTACATTCACACTGAAGGCATCAAAACTATGAATTAACACATGTGGAATTACATACTTAACAAAAAAGTGTGAAACAACTGAAAATATGTCTTATATTCTAGGTTCTTCAAAGTAGCCACCTTTTGCTTTGATGACTGCTTTGCACACTCTTGGCATTCTCTTGATGAGCTTCAAGAGGTAGTCACCGGAAATGGTCTTCACTTCACAGGTGTGCCCTGTCAGGTTTAATAAGTGGGATTTCTTGCCTTATAAATGGGGTTGGGACCACCAGTTGTGTTGTGCAGAAGTCTGGTGGATACACAGCTGATAGTCCTACTGAATAGACTGTTAGCTGCTTTTTTCTTGCCATAATACAAATTCCAAGTAAAGAAAAACGAGTGGTCATCATTACTTTAAGAAATGAAGGTCAGTCAGTCCGAAAAATTGGGAAAACTTTGAAAGTGTCCCCAAGTGCAGTTGCAAAAACCATCAAGCGCTACAAAGAAACTGACTCACATGAGGACCGCCCCAGGAAAGGAAGACCAAGAGTCACCTCTGCTTCTGAGGATAAGTTTGTCCAAGTCACCAGCCTCAGAAATCGCAGGTTAACAGCAGCTCAGATTAGAGACCAGGTCAATGCCACACAGAGTTCTAGCAGCAGACACATCTCTACAACAACTGTTAAGAGGAGACTTTGTGCAGCAGGCCTTCATGGTAAAATAGCTGCTAGGAAACCACTGCTAAGGACAGGCAACAAGCAGAAGAGACTTGTTTGGGCTAAAGAACACAAGGAATGGACATTAGACCAGTGGAAATCTGTGCTTTGGTCTGATGAGTCCAAATTTGAGATCTTTGGTTCCAACCACCGTGTCTTTGTGCGACGCAGAAAAGGTGAACGGATGGACTCTACATGCCTGGTTCCCACCGTGAAGCATGGAGGAGGAGGTGTGATGGTGTGGGGGTGCTTTGCTGGTGACACTGTTGGGGATTTATTCAAAATTGAAGGCATACTGAACCAGCATGGCTACCACAGCATCTTGCAGCGGCATGCTATTCCATCCAGTTTGCGTTTAGTTGCACCATCATTTATTTTTCAACAGGACAATGACCCCAAACACACCTCCAGGCTGTGTAAGGGCTATTTGACCAAGAAGGAGAGTGATGGGGTGCTACGTCAGATGACCTGGCCTCCACAGTCACCAGACCTGAACCCAATCGAGATGGTTTGGGGTGAACTGGACCGCAGAGTGAAGGCAAAAGGGCCAACAAGTGCTAAGCATCTCTGGGAACTCCTTCAAGATTGTTGGAAGACCATTTCCGGTGACTACTTCTTGAAGCTCATTAAGAGAATGCCAAGAGTGTGCAAAGCAGTCATCAAAGCAAAAGGTGGCTACTTTGAAAAACCTAGAATATAAGACATATTTTCAGTTGTTTCACACTTTTTTGTTAAGTATGTAATTCCACATGTGGTAATTCATAGTTTTGATGCCTTCAGTGTGAATGTACAATTTTCATAGTCATGAAAATACAGAAAAATCTTTAAATGAGAAGGTGTGTCCAAACTTTTGGTCTGTACTGTACATATATATATAATCAACCCTCTTCATATGTGCAGCACTCTGGAATTACAGGGGTTGTCCATTCTGAAGCTACAAGTCTGCAGTCACTTTGTGACCTGTGAATCCTCATAGTGCGTGCACTGCGTACTGTGAGGATTCCCCGGCGGCAGGCATGTGACCTCAAGCATGTGATTTGCATACATGCCATGTGCCAACTAGATGGGCGCAGCCTCGCTCTATGCAAATGTATTGATTGCAGCCGGATACAGTCTAGTCGGAATGTGATCAGAAGTATATAAATCGAATACTTGTAGTCACATGATCACTCGCTCCCAGCACCGGAGAAACCTCATAGCATGCAGTGCGTGTGATGTGAAGATTCACAAGTCTACAGCCACATAGTGACTGCAGACTTGTAGCCTGAGGCCGAACAACTCCTTTAATGCTGCAGTCGTTGAAGAATTAAGTTTTATTCTGCAATGCTAGTGAGACAGGACTAGTCTGGAGCAGCATCTCTAACCACAGACTAGTCCTGATCTAATCTCTGGAGTAAGGGATGCCCCGCCAGACTAGTGCTGCCTTATTAGATAGTGATTTCTTGTTATGCATAGCGTCCTCATGATGTCGTGTGTCCCTTATTACAGTGTCCTCTCTCATTATGTATAGTGCTGCCCCTTATCACACAGCATCCTCTTTGGTTCTGTATGTTAAAAAAAAAAATAATAAAGTTTGAAGCAATAGGTGACTTTGATGACAATACCAGATGACTATATTTGACTGCATCCATCAGTGACCACTAGAGGGCAGTCCTGATTCACGGCTTGCATTGTGCTGGTTGGCTTTACACAGCCATGTTTATCAATCTGCATTTTGGGGTTTGATCTGCTGCGTCAGATCCTTGGGAACAAATTCTAATCTGTGCAATCTGATGCATTTTGCATTTGACAGATTTAATAGTGGGGTGCAGTTCCCTGTACGTCTTTCCTCCATTATAAAAAGCTGCTCATGTGCATAGACACCCCTCTTGGTTGATTTCGGGGCCCCACACCGGCTGGCTGCGCAGGGTCATCTCTCAGATCTGTAGTGCTTTATTCACTGACTGTCGTCTTGTTTGTGTCATCCCACCCGAATCATCCTCCAAAATGCATTGACAGCTCAACTGCAAAACAAGGACCCCCCGATCTCTTGTCCTAGGCACCTCTATGTACCTACCCTGGACCCCCACCCTATGTCCCCAAAGATCCAAAGAAAGAATAGTGTCTGTATGTTACATATTGAGTACAGACATCTAAATGAGGCCTCGCTCAGCTTAGAGGTTTCTTTCCCAGACCACGACCGTGGAGTCGGTCCATAATATGGACTTCAATGTTTCAGATCTAATGGCTGACCTTTGCAAAAACTGACTATTAGACTGTTGCAAAAACTGAAGATAGCGGCCAGATTCATCTTTGCTGTGACTTCAGTTTGTCTTTTTTTTTTTTTTTTGCTTATCCAGATGTTTGGGACGGATTCCTGAAATGCAACTTTTACCAAATGTCACAATTATTTCTTTTGTTTTGCTCCGTCTGACTCCAGTCCCTGGCTGGAGTAAAGTGTCTGGAGGATTTGTCAATTTGGAGCATTCTTGTGACTTTGAAAGCTAAAAAAGTAGGTTAAAGAAGAATAAAAAGCATTTTTTTCTATTTTGCACCAAATTCATGAGCCACGTGCGCCATTTCGAAGAATTTATTGCAAGAAAACATAAGAAAATATCACAAGACAGTGTGACTTCAATAATTTCCAAATGATGAATCAGGCCCAATATCTGAAAAGCAAAAAGTGACATCAATCTGAAAATTGAAGATGCCAAAGTAAAATAATGTGAGACCGATAGTGATAAAAATGGCGCCAATGAGAGGGGAGGTGACTCTGTCTCCTGATCCCACAGCTTTATAAATCCCTACTGTTAGTTTCTATCATTCGGGAGCAGAGAGAACTGGGGAGAAATTGCCATTCAGGACTCTAGAAAAGCTGGATTATTATAGAGATGCCCCCGGGGACGATTCCAGCTGCTTAATCGTTAGGTATGAAATCCCTTCCAAGCCACTGAGTGACTTTTTCCCTTTCATCAGTGTCCAGTTGCCCCTTCCTGCGCCCCCCGTCTTGTTCCCAAGAATAATACTTGATGACTGATCACAGAAGCGACTGAACCAAGCGAGACCGAAATGATCCCACTCCTGACCCCAGAAGAGCGGAGCGCCCTACAACGCTTCTCATGCACGGCACGTACGCCACCATGACGGAACAAAAAACTCAAAACATCATTGTTTTTCCCAGATTATCGCGCTGTAACAATCTTACATTATTACCCATCAAAGTTTCGTGTCAATTACTTTCTAAAAATTTCCAAAATGCTTTTCGTTCCTCACGTTAACACCTCTGCGTGCTATCAGTGAATTTTAACATTCTTTACACCATGCGGCTGAAAACTGCTCACAGCTGAGGGTTTGTTACAATGATCCAGCCTGGAATTCAGATTGATACATTTTTTACCTGCATTGATACATTGTAACAAACAAAGTAGAGAAGATTTTTGCAGGGATGTGATTGGCTTAAGGGTCCCGCACATTAGATTCTCAGTGGTGGTCCAGGACATATCAGGGGTACTGCAGCTCAGCTCCCATCGAAGTGAATGTGATTTGAGCCGCACCACCCAAGAGAGGCCGCTACACTGTGTACGGAGGCATGTACTGCTCTCACTCCGGCACTGATCCTAAGGAAAGGTCATCAATGTCTTACGTTGGCAAACACCTTTAAATCAGCTGCACCCACTAATCCGAGGCCCCTTACAGAGGGCACTGCTCATTCTGCCCCCATTTAATACCCTAGAAACCATGGATTTCTTCTCTCCTGCAAAAAATGGGAAGGGAGCACAAATATTGGGCCCTATTGTCCCCTGCGATAGATTAGATAATGTGAACCAGCAGGAGGGAGGGGGCAACTAATTTTTTTTTTTATCTGTGCCCCTTTACTAACCCACTTGCTATGTGTAAAGTAATTACCACTTCACATAATATAAAACCTAAAGCAAATTTGCAGGTGACATTCATTAACCCTCGCTGCAGCGCTGGTGTTTGTTGGGTCAGGTATTGTGCAAACATCTGCAGGGTTTTTTTTTTTTTTTTGCTTTAACCCCTTAACCTCTGGCCTGACAGATTCGGGATTGAGGGGGGACATGAGAACTGTTAATATATTATTTGCCTGAGTGGTCACTGGTCTGGGGGGGCACCGGCCTTTTTGCTGAGGAATTAGGGGAGGAGGAAATGTAATAACTTTGGATAATGGAGACCCAGAACCTTTTGTCTGGGAGGTCTCCGAAACGTCCATGTGTGGTACATGATTTATTCTTCTAGATGGGAGAGTCATGGTGCCCACTGAGGGTAGACCTCTGAATCATGTATGGCAGGGGGTCCCAATCTATTCATCCCTTATAGTGTGGTTATACCAAAGAAGACCACCATCTGTACCACTGGGGACAGTCCCATACATGTGCTCCGTGTCCTCCCTGTTATCGGGTCCTGTCCTGATGTCGCCTCTGCTGATCGCACCTTACAAAGCAAGAACATTGTGTGTGAACGGCGATACATTTACAGCACAACAAGAAATGTTCTCTATCTGAACAATGCACCGTGCCCCATCCTCCCCCGGGAGCTCTGCATCTACATAGCAATTCATTAGAGCGCCTTAAAGGGTGTATATACTTTTGCAACCATTTTTAGTACTTAAATGGTCCCCTGCTGCTCCACAGAAACACTTCAGAAGACCCTCAGACAAACGTCTTATTGACCTCTAAGTCCACTTGATCTGTCCCCATTTACCAGTCAATGAGGTCCCAGATTCATGGTGATGTTCTGGTGCTTCAGGACCCAGAGGATGGATGTTTTTGGGAACTATGTTGTGGACATGCCACCTGGGTGGTTCTCTGCCTCCTGTAGGACCTTGAAGCCCACAGTCTCACCTATTGTTCGTAGTTTTAAGGCGAACATAAATTACTTTGTGGCCTGGAAAGAACATCAGAGAACTTGGCCTGAAGACTGGAACGGCCGTGAGCCTGGACTGCCAAGTTCTTGAGGGAATGAGATCAGCATTAGGCGGTGGCTTTGGCTCACATTTATTTGCAGGATATTTTTGACTGAGGCCGAAAGTGACGTGTAGGATTTCTAGCAGCAGATCTTCTCAGGAGGTTATTCTCCTCGATAATGGGGCCCACAATCAGAGAGAATTCAAAGAAACTGTTCAGCGGTGCCGCAGATAATGGGCCAAGCTGGTGAGGAAATCTGTCGGATATTAGAACCGTGCCCCGTCTAGAATCTAAAATCGTGGATGGGCCGAGGAGCTTCGAAGCCCAAATCTGCGTCTTCCCTGTGATCCGGTTGGAGAAGCGGTTTGGCCGCTCCTTGTACATGTCCGGGGGAGGTTGGGTTGTAGATTTATATAGAATACAACGGAGAGGGTTGTAGATGATTGAAGACATGCAAAGGCATCTGATCGCGCTGAAGACGCACAGCTGCCCCCATCATAATATCAATACTGATGCCAATGTAGTAATCCTCCAGACTCCATGTTTTGTGCCTTATGTTGGCAGCTTAGTCTCGAGTGCCACCACCAAAGGATGGTATTGCTCCTCTGAAGATCCAACTGTGCCACTTAGTATAACGTGAAAGGGCTGGTAGATGACTGCTTGTGCCAAATGCCCATTTTGGCTACAGTTGGGTGGAGGGATATGTAAGTATGACACCCCCTCTGTGTATGCAGGCAGCATACTCCCTATTAGTTGACATCACACCTGCAGGAAGTGGCGGCTTCATTAGCAGCACGCGCCTCCAAGCAAAGGGTATTATGCCAGGACATTGCCCGCTTGTTCCGGGCACAGTCCGCCGCCGCTGTCTCTGTACACACGATGTGATATAACAAGGATTAGCCCTTGGATCGGGGGTGTAATCCCAGCACAATATTCAGCTTTGTGCATTTTTAGAAAGGATATTTCTGCTTTTAGCTTGAGCCGGATTACGCAGAATAGCCTAATTATCCTGTCCTCTTGGAACCTCTGATTTTTAACCATTAATAGTGGTTCCTTAGCTGTGTGACAGCCAATCTGAGGACTAATTTCACTGCTCATAGTGCTTATGTAAGGAGCAGAGGATGCCCGACCAGGGAAAGTAAAGTGATTGATGAGCAAATGTTATATACTCTATGTTTTGGCAGATGAGGTTCAATGTGGAGACATTTAAAGTTATGCACATGAGCACCAATAATATGAGGACATGATATGTTCTAGGGGGAAATAAAACTAGGAGAGTCACTGGAAGAGAAGAATCTGGGAATAATATGTGGACCTCATATATTATAGGGGGAGTAAAACTAGGAGAGACACTTGAAGAGAAGGATCTGGGTATAATAATATGAGGACATAATATGTTCTAGGGGGAAAAAAAACTAGGTGAGCCACTTGAAGAGAAGGATCTGGGTATAATAATATGAGGACATAATATGTTCTAGGGGGGAAAAAAACTAGGTGAGCCACTTGAAGAGAAGGATCTGGGTATAATAATATGAGGACATAATATGTTCTAGGGGGGAAAAAAACTAGGTGAGCCACTTGAAGATAAGGATCTGGGAATAATAATATGTGGACCTCATATATTATAAGGGGAGTAAAACTAGGAGAGCCTCTTGAAGAGAAGGATCTGGGTATAATAATATGAGGACATGATATGTTCTAGGGGGAAAAAAAAACTAGGAGAGCCACTTGAAGAGAAGGATCTGGGAATAATAATATGCGGACCTCATATATTATAGGGGGAGTGAAACTAGGAGAATCATGTTTAGAGAAGGATCTGAATGTACTTGTAAATCACAGACTAACAACATGCAACGGCAATCATCAGTTTCTGAGGCCGGCAGGATGTTGTCATGTATTAGACGAGGCATGGACTTGTGGTTCAGACATACCATGCTACCACTTTACAAAGCATTAGTGCAACTTCATCTGGAATATGCAGTTCAGTTCAGGGCACAATTTCACAGATAGAAGGCCCTGGAGCTAGAAAATGTACAAAGAAGAGCCACAAAGCTGATAAGGGGCATGGAGGACCTTAGTTATGAGGAAAGATGAAAATAATTACATTTATTTAGTCTTCAGAAGAGAATCCTAAGGGGAGACGTGTGCAAGTACATCAATGGCCCAGTCATAAAGTTTGGTCAAAAGCTGTTTCATGTAAAACCCCTTCAAAATACAATGGGGGCCCTCCTGGAAAGAGGTTCAATCTCCAGAGGATACAAGGCTTCTTTACTATTAGAACTATTAATCTGTGGAATATTCGACATCAGGACCTGGTTCTTCACTGTAAGAGCAGTGACTATATACAAACTCGGGACCTGGTCACAACGGGAACCGTCGATAGTTTCAAAACAGGTTTGCATGCTTTTATTTAGAAGAAAATTGTATAAATACTTATGTACTTGTGTAATATTCCACGGTCCAGTCGACACTCGGGATTAGGAGGAAAAATATTTTGTCTTTTAGGGTGGACTGGATCATGCATTATCGTTGTACCTATACCCCTTCACCATATTCTCTCCCATCCCTCACTTGATGGACATGTGCTTTTTTTTCCCACCGTATTATGTAACTATGTTTTACTAGATTACCATTTCGTTCTTGTATTTGGCTGGGTAGGTGTTGGCACCATTGCTGGTAATTGTTACAGGGGATGGCAGCGGGATGTACGGCCCCGGGCACCATGCCTGATGGGTGTGTATTGCCCTTTTTTTCCCTGCAATCAGCTTATTTTGGGGGGCCATCATTGTAACACAAAGGTTTTTCCAAAACAGACATGACAGTTCTGTTGATCTCACACAGATGTGATCAATCGGTAGAAGGGTCTTAGAGTTTTGGAAGCTTTCTGTGCTCCCCATTATTCTAGTGATTAAAAAGACCCCCAGTATATATTTTTTTATATTGGGGCTTGTTACAATGTATCAGAAGGTTGAACCAAACACATTGCGAGACAGATGATCTGTGTGACAAACATCTGATGTTGCGGAATCTTTCAGACCCATTCGTTTACGAGGGCAAACAGAAGTATCAGGACGAGAGTGATAAGCGACTGATAGGAAAATGCTTTTTTTTGAGTTTTCCCCTGGCCTAGGAGAGAACCCAGTGACCTCGTAGCATCATGTGGTGTGGAGGACGCTTCTTAGAAATGAAGCGTGTAAACGTGTTTATCTGTCCTGGGGCTGAAATTCATGTGGCCCATAAAACTGTTGCCTCCAGGGCCGCACACCTGCCTGCACAATGTACTGCTGGCACATGTACAGTATTAAAGGGGAGCGGATCTCTAGGGTGTAGATGTAGCAGAGCCAAGTTAGGTTAAGTGCACACATAGCGTTTTTGATGTGTTTTCTCCACACGGAAATGCATCAAAAATGCTCTGTAATCCATCTGCCAGCTCATGCACTGACAATTCTGATGTGCTGTGCACATGATGCGGAATTTTCCGCTCAGGATTGTCATAGTGTTTAAAAACGCAGCATGTCCTTTCTATGTAGCGTTTCTGCAGCGTTTCCCGCCCATTGACTTTAATTGAACTGCAGCAAATCCGCAAGTATAATATTTATACCTGCGGATTTGCTGCGGTTCAATTAAAGTCAATGGGGGGGGTAACGCTGCAGAAACGCATATAGAGTGGTACCCGGGTAGGCTGGGGAGGACTATTACTCCCATCATCCGACCTCCGGTCCCGCTGATAACAGCGAGAGCGGTGCAGCTGAGGGGAGTAGTAGTGTCCTCAGCCAAGCAGCCAAGCCGGGGCTGTGCAAAAAAAAAAAGTAAAAAAATTAAAAAAAAACACTATTCTCACCTGTACAGCGGGCCCCGATGTCCTCCTGGTCCTCGCGATGTCCCCGGCGATGTTTTCAGCCTGGCCGCCAGCGGTACACTGCCGGGAGTGCGCTTGCAGTGTACGTCGCTACGCTGCCAGGACCTGAGGTCACATGAGCTCTCATCTGAAGATCAGCTGAGAGCTCACGTGACCTCAGTTTATGGCACCGGTGCTGAGTGGGAAAAATTCTCAAGAATGTTCCCACGTACCACTGATGCTGAGGTCACCGGGGCTGATCAGCTGATCTTCAGATGATGAACCCAAGTGACCTCACTCCTGCAGCAGAGCCATGTACACTGACAGGAGTATTACACCTGTCAGTGTACATTGCTGTCTTCTACAGCAGTGACATCAGTGATTGCTGATGTCACTGCTGTAGAAGTGACCGGGATCGCCATGGGACAATCTGGATTGCGTCGTGACGGCGGACAGGTGAGAGATATGGTTGGTTTTTATTTTTTTAAAAGTACAAGGCTGACCTGAACCCCAACCCCATTACCCCACTTGCCACCACTACAGGGCAGTGGGAAGAGCATAGGCTAAGCGCCAGATTTGGCGCATCTTATGGATGTGCCATTTCTGGGACTGCTGAGGGGTGATATTAATAGCCGCGGAGGTGGCTAATATTCATGGCCCCTTCCCTGGCTATTAATATCAGTCCGCAGCTGTCTGTTTAGCCTTTTCTGGTTATATTTTATAGGGGGACCCAAAGTCAATTTTTTTCTGGGGTCCCCCTGTAATCTAGCCAGTAAAGGTTAAGCAAACAGCTGTGAGCTGCTATTAATAGCCAGGGAACATTGTTGGCTAATGGCCCCTTCCCGGCTACTAATATCAGCCCCCAGCGGTTGGCTTTCCCTCTGCTGGTTATAAAAATGACGCAGGAGCCCACTCCATTTTTTTGTTACATTTTAGGCTCTGTGCCCATGATTCAGGCTTAGCAGCTCTTTGGACGCATATTTTTGCTGCATCCAAAACGTTGCATTCTATTTAACGCAGGCCAGGTAGATCCACATGTGTTCACTGAACCATGCGTATTTACTGCATTCAATACATTGTAGTGGTCAAATTTCTGTTACGGAGACTAGCGACTCCGCAAGAGAATTTGACATGCTGCGGTCCTGAAAGACACGCTGCATGTCAGTGTCCATGGGTGATTCGCAGCCTCAGATGCACGCATAGTGGATATGGGATTTCTAGAAATGCCATCCACTATGCTTTAACATCTGGATACTGCGGGTTTGACGCTGTATAAACACGCAGCGTCAAACCTGCAGCGGCTCCTGGTTATGGCCACGTACCCAAATTCACCCGCAGCATGTCAATTTCTGTAGCAGACACGCTAGTCTCCACTGCAGATTTTGACCGATTGAAGTGTCATTATATGCGGTGTATTCACATGTACTGACAACAAAAGTGTGGCATTAGAACACCGTTGTTACGCACACGCCCAGACTGACTGGCGTGAGCGTGGTTAGTGATCCCACTGGACCATGAACCGAGGAGTGCCTGGAGGGGCGTGACTAAGTATCAACTCGATCCGACCAAGGTCGCACGACGGCTCAGTCGACTCCGTGAACTAGGGAGGAACCGAGCAGAGGGACCAGGTGCTACTCCAGATCAGACCCCGGTCACAGCTGTTAACCCACACCGGGGAATGCAGGAACGGGCAGGCACAGCTGATATGCAGACAGGCGGGTACTGGCAGGCACGGCTGGTATGCAGACAGGCGGGTACTGGCAGGCACGGCTGGTATGCAGACAGGCGGGTACTGGCAGGCACGGCTGGTATGCAGACAGGCGGGTACTGGTAGGCACGGCTGGTATGCAGACTGGCAGATACTGGCAAGTAGGTACACAGGCTGGATAGGAACCAGTACAGACTGGGATTCAGGAACAGAGCCACGGGTGCAATGGACTAGCAGAGCAGAACTGCAGGCGCGGAGGACAAGCGGAGCAGAGCGAAACCGCCAGTGCGGTGGACAAGCAGAGCAGAGCGAAACCGCCAGTGCGGTGGACAAGCAGAGCAGAGCGAAACCGCCGGTGCGGTGGACAAGCAGAGCAGAGCGAAACCGCCGGTGCGGTGGACAAGCAGAGCAGAGCGAAACCGCCGGTGCGGTGGACAAGCAGAGCAGAGCGAAACCGCCAGTGCGGTGGACAAGCAGAGCAGAGCGAAACCGCCAGTGCGGTGGACAAGCAGAGCAGAGCAAAACCGCAGGTGCGGTGGACAAGCAGAACAGAGCGAAACCGCCGGTGCGATGGACAAGCAGAGCAGAGCGAAACCGCAGGTGCGGTGGGCAAGCAGAGCAGAACAGAGCAGAAGGTGCAGGCAGACAGGACAGGGCTCTGTTCATATGGAACAGACTGGAAAATACAGGAAGATAGTTAGAACACAGGAGGTAGATACGGAGGCAGGGAAACGGGACAAGCAGAACCAGATACACACAAGGTACTTATAATGAAGTAGCGAGTGGACACAAAACTCACAAACAGAAGTACAGAGACAACGAGTTGGAGTTAGGTGCATGTTCAGACACTGCAGGAAAAGGGCAGGTACGGACATAGAGACAAACGGGTAACGGGCTAGGACTCAGTTCAGACAAGAACTGAACAAGATACAGGAACGAGCCTGGGAACTCAGCCCCCAGGGTGGCGGAAACAGACTAGAAGTCACAGATACAGATAACGGGCCTGGGTATACAGCCTCCAGGGTGGCAGAACAGACTAGAAGTCACAGATACAGATAACGGGCCTGGGTATACAGCCCCCAGGGTGGCGGAACAGACTAGATACAGGACAGGACCTGGCAACTCAGTTGCACAGAACACACTGAAAGAAAGTGTTGCTCAGGCCCCTCCTACTGGGTGGAGGGGGTTTAAGTATCCAGTGACTCACAGCAATAGGCTGGGGATGCATTAGGAGTGCGCACACAGAAACTATAAGAATCAGGCAGTAACCGCGCCGCCGCCCTAAGCAATCAGACAAGAGACATGCACACAGCAGGTACTGGAGCAAAGTGTGCCGCCTGGACTGATAGGTAAGATGGCGGTCTTGCATGGTGGGAGGTGGTAAGCCATGCCGGCACGCCGCCAGGGATGTTACAACCGTATTTTGGACGCAGCAAAAATACGCTGCATCCAAAGTGCTGCTGAGTGCTGATCGGGGGGACGTAGCGGCTAATGAAACAGCTGTGAGCTGTTAATAAAGCAAGGGAACAAGTTTGCTTAATGGCACCTTCCTAGGCTAAAAATAGCAGCTTTCAGCTGCCCCAGAAATTACATGAATGGGAATGTTAATGAGATTAACATGTAAGGGATTAGCTGACACCTAGCTCTTTTGTTTGGTGATGACATGGTGTCTTTCATTACCAAACCTAATTAAAGTAAAGAGTTAAATATACACACAGACACAGAGTAAAACACTTTACTTGAAATACAACCGACACATTCTTTAATCATTTAAATTAACGAATATACTCACCCCAGTTCTGATGGTAATCCAAGGGTTCTCCCACGTTCCTTTCAAATAACTTTATTTAGCTCCAAAAAGCATTCATTGATGTACAAAAATGCATTAAAAAACATGTTAAAAACACGTCAAAATCGTGGCAAAACGCGCGTTTTTTTCTGCAGCATTTTTCCTGCCAAGGAGATGCAGAAACGCTGCAGAAATTTCTGCTTCAAATCCTGAACGTGCACACATAGCCTTAGTAATCTAACACAACTCATGGTGTTACCTACGGTCGCCCATGGTGGCAAACCTGTTTCGAAAAGTTCTTGTGATATGATGTCTTGACCTCTTTCGTCATCAAATACAACCCATTTTATTAACGTGAAACCCCTGGGTCCAAATGCAAAATGTGGCAGGGTGGCCCCACCATGCACCCTGGTCCTGGTACGACTGCTACCTTTGCACCCCTATAGCTACATCCCTAAGTAAAGGGGTATTTACATCTTGCATGTAGATGTGTCCCTTCCAGCTGCTGCAAAACTACAATTCCTATCATGCTCAGTCCGAGACAGCCTGTGACTGTCAGGGCATGATGGGATTTGTAGTTTTGCAACAGCAAGAGAGCTTCAGGTTGAAGACTGCAGCTGAAGATAAAGGGCCACTTAAAATCAATGGCTGTTCATCCTGTTGCACTGGAAATGGCTATTGGTTGTAGCTAAAGGACGAGGACTTGAAGCACTAGACAAGCAAGGCCCCACTATCGGACAATTTCTTTAAGGGTATGTGCCCACGATGCGTCTGGGCCTGCGGGTTTGTCGCTGCGGATGAGCCGCCGGCGGCTTCCGCTCATTTTATGCAAATGAGCGGCACCATTTTTTTTTTTCCACATGTGGACTTTCCTCATAGAGGTTAGGTCTATGGGGAAAGCCCGCATGTGGACCCGCAGGAGAAATTGACATGCTGCGGTCTGGAAAGACGCGCCGCATATCAGTTTCCGCATGTGATCCGCAGGTAGCCAGATACGCATAGTGGGCATGGGATTTCTAGAAATCCCATCCACTATGCTGTAACATCTGGTCGCTGCGGGTTTGATGGTGCATAAGTCCGCAGCGTCAAACCCACAGCAAATCCGGACTGTGTGCACATACCCTTAGTGTCTGAAATTATCTGATTTTACAAGTTGCTGCGGACCCTAAAACGTATTAGACTTCCTTTTCTGAACCGATGTTTCCACGTTCACATCACCCCAATAATTTGATTGCACTTTCTCGTTTGGAAGAATTTTGCCCTGTGGTGAAAAAAAAGTTACTGGTAATTCTTGAAAGTTGAGATCGTCACCATTAGAGTTGAGCGAGTATGTTCTGCCCGAGTACGCTCGGGCCGAGCTCCGAGTATTTACAGCTGCTCGGTGATATGGTTAAATCGCTCCGTGTGCATGATTTGCAACTGTTTGACAGCTTTAGGCTATGTGCCCACGTTGCGGAAATGAAGCAGAAAATTTCTGCTTCATTTCTGCAAGTAAAAACGCATGCGGAATTCCGCGCCCGTTTATCGCGCGATTTCCACATGCGGAATTGCCTTGCGTTTTTTAATGCATTGCATAAGGCAATTCCGCTTGCGGAAACGCAAAATTAATGAACATGCTGCGGATTTTTGAACGCAGCATAAACGCTGCGGAAAAATCCGCAGCGTGGGCATAGAACTTGCGGAATCCCCTTGGGGACCATGGGGTGCGGATTACAAAGCGTTTTACAAGCGTTTCCGCTGCGGAAATTCCGCATCAAAAACGCTTGTAATCCGCAACGTGGGCACGCAGCCTTATTACATGTGAGGAATGTCTATTTCTTACACATTCCTCACATGTAATAAAGCTGCCAAACAGTTGCAAATCATGCACACGGGAGCGATTCAACCATATCACCGAGCAGCTGTAAATACTCGGAGCTCGGCCCGAGCATACTCGGACAGAACATACTCGCTCAACCCTAGTTAATAGAACATACTCGCTCAACACTAGTCACCATTCCTGATAAATTAGTCAAAATCATTACCCCATCTAGGCCCTCAAAAGTGCAATGTACCTCTGTTCCTTTTTGGCCTTTGGGACCCTACTACCTGAGTCCAGGACCCCGATGCAACTGCTAGCTTTGTACACCCCTATACTGGCATGGACTCCTCTGTACATATCTGTATTCTGCTTGCTGGGCCAAGACTGTGCCAGGTGACAACAGGTAGTATGGGCCACCTGTAATTGCCCCGGCTGGGGGTCAGACGACCTTACACATCTCCTTATCACAGCTTATACCATGCCTGATTTGGCAGCAGCTTGTTATTTCCCTTTCCTCCTGTATCACCTGTCCCGAAAAAAAAACAAAACCACACACCAGCCTGCCGGAGGCTTAAAGGACACTTTTTATCTCACCATTGGGTCAATAGCGGCTTGTGGATTCCTTTAGCATATATGGTGGGAGCTTTCCCCGTCCGTACAGAAAACACAGACTGCAACACTCGAGGAGCTGAAGGACACAGAAAAATCTTCATCCTTTGCTGACTTGAAACCAGTTTTGGTGAAAAACCCAGAACAGAGCGGACTGGCGCTGATCCTTGTAGGTTATTGTCTGGTCTGTGTGTTGGAAATACCTGTGATTGTAGATATAACATCTATGTAAATCTGGAAAGTACAGACTGACGTGTCTCATTACGGCTGTTGCTACCAATAATGGTGGAGCTACATGTAGTGCAGATAACTAAATAGGGTCACTGTGCCTTTAAATACAGGATGTATCACATTTAGAATCTTGATACATTTGAATGTTTCTTTTTTTTGTAAACAGAACTTTTCATGGCCGTTACTATAGAAACCGCACCGCCACTATATGTACGACAGACACATTATTCAATAGAAGGACTGAACCTCTGATATACTGGTAAAGATGTCTGGTCTTCATAGTCACAGAGACTTCAAGCCGTTCCTTCCCTTGCCGAGTACTGATTATTGGGTTATGAAACATGATATTTATTACTGAATTATTTATTAAAGGGTATGTATACTTTTGTAAACATTGTTCTAATGCATGTAAAAAAAAAAAGCTTTGCAATCTTTGATCAAAATTCTCCTGATTTGTGTATACAGCTCCTATGCAGACCTATGCCTCTCAATGGTTACAGACTACAAACAAAACCTGTGTAGTCTGATTCTAGGATGTAATAACCTTTTTTTTTGTATTAACCATTTTTAGGTAAAGGGAAAGAAGCCCTCACTAATAAAACAATGTGGAGAGCTGCCCTATTTCTCTGAAAATATCTCCATGATAAGAAGGAGCTCTATGACAAGAAGGAGCTCTATGACAAGAAGGAGCTCTATGACAAGGAGGAGCTCTATGACAAGAAGGAGCTCTATGACAAGAAGGAGCTCTATGACAAGGAGGAGCTCTATGGTAAGAAGGAGCTCTATGATAAGGAGGAGCTCTATGATAAGAAGGAGCTCTATGGTAAGGAGGAGCTCTATGACAAGGAGGAGCTCTATGATAAGGAGCTCTATGACAAGGAGGAGCTCTATGACAAGGAGGAGCTCTATGATGAGGAGCTCTATGATAAGGGGGAGCTCTATGACAAGAAGGAGCTCTATGACAAGGAGGAGCTCTATGACAAGGAGGAGCTCTATGATAAGAAGGAGCTCTATGTCAAGAAGGAGCTCTATGATAAGAAGGAGCTCTATGATAAGAAGGAGCTCTATGGTAAGGAGGAGCTCTATGATAAGGAGCTCTATGATAAGGAGCTCTATGATAAGGGGAGCTCTATGATAAGGAGGAGCTCTATGACAAGGAGGAGCTCTATGATAAGAAGGAGCTCTATGATAAGAAGGAGCTCTATGACAAGGAGGAGCTCTATGGTAAGAAGGACCTTTATGACAAGAAGGAGCTCTATGATAAGAAGGAGCTCTATGATAAGGAGCTCTATGATAAGGGGAGCTCTATGATAAGGAGGAGCTCTATGACAAGGAGGAGCTCTATGATAAGAAGGAGCTCTATGGTAAGGAGGAGCTCTATGACAAGGAGGAGCTCTATGATAAGGAGGAGCTCTATGATAAGGAGCTCTATGATAAGGGGAGCTCTATGACAAGGAGGAGCTCTATGATAAGAAGGAGCTCTATGATAAGAAGGAGCTCTATGATAAGAAGGAGCTCTATGATAAGGAGGAGCTCTATGATAAGGAGGAGCGCTATGATAAGGAGGCGCTCCATAATTAGGAGGAGCTCTATTATAAGGGGGCACTCTTTAATAAGGAGGTGCTCTTTGACTAGGGGCCACTGTATAATGAGGACTGTGTTCTCACAGGGGCCTTCTGATATTTACGTTCTCCATTTTGTTTTCTGATTGTTTTGATCCTTCACACTTGTCACATTTTTGCTGTTTTACTATTTTCTCGACCACTAGGTGGAGCCTGTCGGACACGTTTCACGACCTGAATACAAGCTGCGCTGCTGAGCTGGAGAGCAGAGCGTTAAACCCTGAGATTGCTGCAGAGCCAGTGGATTATTTGGAAGACATGACTCCAGTTAATTATTCCTCTGAAAACAAAACAGAAAATATTTCCTTTTAAAGTGAAGCGTGCGCAGATAATCCCACGTGAGGCAGCACAATCTAGATTTTAATACAGATACTGATAGATAATATTCATTTGGATATACACAGACGCCCCATAACCTACAATTACACACGCTGCATTGCTCAGTAGTTTATTAACACTTCTCTTCTTTCATTGCAGCAAAGTTGCTTTTAAAACCTGGATGATTTCTGTGCTCATCCTGAGGCTCCTGGTACATGAATAAAATGCAAGAGTTCAGTAAGGACTGACAATGTCACAAGAAAACGCGGTATGAACAAATGAATGGTTCTGATTTGGATGCCTTAGCTTTAGGCCACGGCCCCACTATCAGTATTCGGTCAGTATTGTTTCTCAGGAGTGGGAGAAAAAAACAGGTGAGGAACAATCAGAGAAAAGGAATAATAGAAACAAGTCACCAATTCTGTATTTAGCACCCACTCCTGGTTTTGGCTCCCACTCCTGAGAAAAAATACTGACCGAATACTGATAGTGGGGCCGTGGCCTTAGGGTCAGTGTTATTAGCTGGAATTATCGCCACCATTCAGCCTATGTAAGAGGCTGAGAGAACTGATCGAACACATTAAACTAAGGGGACGAAAAACTGATGTATTCCTGGATTGGCATTTCATACTCGCCAACTTTTGGAAAAAAAAATCTGGAATGTTTGGTATTTCAAATTTTTGAGCTTAAGCCATACCCTATTAATAGCCCACAACCCATTGTTACAAACCACACAATTTTTATCCCCTTTTTTGGCTCCTCACTTTTTTTGGGATATATTTACCCACTGAATATATTAATGTTATACACTGGGCTGCCTGGAATAAAAAAAAATAGTCACCGTACATACAAATCCTAGGACACCCTAACAAAAGTCCTAACTGGATCCTCTCCTCTCCCCAAAAAAGTTTATTACAATACCCCTTTCACGGCTCCCATAGAGTATGATGTCCCCAAAAATGCTTATACAGTAAATTTCCCCACACAATTTGACGCCACAGTACCCCTCACACACATGGTGACCCCATAGTCCCCACAGTATAATACCCCCATAGTCCCTACACACATACAGTATGATGACCCAACAGCTCCCAACATAGTATGATGACCCAACAGCTCCGAACACAGTATGATGACTCAACAGCTCTGAACACAGTATGATGACCCAACAGCTCTGAACACAGTATGATTACCCAACAGCTCTGAACACAGTGTGATGACCCAACAGCTCCCAACACAGTGTGATGACCCAACAGCTCCCAACACAGTATGATTACCCAACAGCTCCCAAAACAGTATGATGACCCAACAGCTCTGAACACAGTGTGATGACCCAACAGCTCCCAACACAGTGTGATGACCCAACAGCTCCCAACACAGTATGATAACCCAACAGCTCCCAAAACAGTATGATGACCCAACAGCTCCCAACGCAGTATGATGACCAAACAGCTCCCAACGCAGTATGATGACCCAACAGCTCCCAACGCATTATGATGACCCAACAGCTCCCAAAACAGTATGATGACCCAACAGCCCCCAACACAGTATGATGACCCAACAGCTCCCAACACAGTATGATGACCCAACAGCCCCCAACACAGTATGATGACCCAACAGCTCCCAACACAGTATAACGACCCAACAGCTCTCAAAACAGTATGATGACCCAACAGCTCCCAACACAGTATAATGACCCAACAGCTCCCAATATAGTATGATGCCCACATAGCCCCCCAAACACAGAGTATGATGACTGCACTGCCCCCTCCACATGCAAAGTATGATGCCCCCCATACACAGCATGATGCCCCCACAGTTCCCTCAACTCACGGGCCCTCTTGTAGCTGCATAGTCTGCCATATTACTGGTGCGCCACTGCCCTGAGTGAAGAAATTAGCCACATTGTACCCTCTGAATAAGAGGAAAACCACTCTGTGCCCCCTGAGTATATGTCACACACGTCAGCTTTAGAGCGGCATCTCCACATGCACCGGGAACCTTCCAGAGATCCTGACTTTATGGGAGGTTTTGGCAGCACTCTAAAAATTAAGCAGCTCTTCCGGGATTCAAGGAGTTCTCCCTCTTTCTGGAATCTCCCGTATTTTCCAGCATGTTCTAAATATAATTTGGGAAACTGACTCATCATAAACTACAGTCACGACAAGGAGATCCTACTACGAATTTATACCTTGAGGGGTGTAAATGTGGGGATGGCATCTGGGATCTGGAGGTCACTCTGTCTCATTAACATGATGCGTTCTAGTTGGGGGTCCTGTAACATATTTTGCATTGTGGCCGAGGAGCTTTACATTACACCTTACATGTATCCATTGAGCCCAAAGATTAACTTGACCCCCAAAGCAAAATCAGGAATTGGGGCCCCAACCTACCATTGGCCATTTATAACACTGATGTCTGCTCATGTGACCGAGGGGCTCTGGTGTAACCGCCACCTCCGAAGCCCCTGTATACCGCTCCTGACACGTAGTGGGAGTATACTTATAAAAAGTTCTCAATCTGCGTCCAACAGTTTCTAGGAAAATGGAGAATAAACTGGTCTGAAGATTGATCAAGCCTGGATGAGGAAATATCTCCCCAAACAAAAGGCAGAGAACAGCGAGTCCTGGCCGGCGGACAATCGCTCTCTCATCGCTGGTTATTTCATGTCCATAGAGACATTCTGGCTTCTAATAAATAAGTCCAGGCAGCGGAGGTCACAGCGTGGAAGAGGGGAAACTGGAGAGACTGGTTGTGTAATACATAAATACCCAGCAATGTAATAATACAACTCCCATGTGCGTATACAGCCTCCTGCTCTGTAGAATTTTATTCTTTAACCTGCAGTTTGTGCTCCGGAGCTGCTCTTCATATTGTACCTGCAGATAGTAAGCGCAGCAAACATTGAAGGCTATATAGAGATGTCATTAGTCACACACTTACTCCTTGTACCCTTTTCTTAATGGGGAAACTTCTGAAAACCTTAAAGGGGTTGTCCACCACTTTGAAACATTTTCTTAATGTGCACAGGGTGGGAGAAAAAAAATAAAGATACCTACTACAACGGTGCTGCTTTAAAGAAGACGGGAATGATTGACAGCTGATGAGCGACACATGACCGCTGCAGCCAAACGGCAGGGCACACAGTAACAAATATGGAGGAGCAGTGCCGTCTACAAAGAAGAGTATCCTTTTTTTCCTTTCTCTCCACCCTGAGCATATTAAGATATTGTTTGAAAGTAGTGGACAACCCCTTTATAGACCTCATTTATCTCACAGTTGAGAGTTTGTTACTAGTGTTGAACGAGTATGTATCATTAACCCTTCTGGCGAGCATGCTCGGTTGCTCGCCGAGTATTTTGGCGTGCTCGGAATTTCTTTTACTGTCGCTGTGGCTGCAAGACTGTCGAACAGTCAATATCTGCATATGTCACAGCTGTCTAACAGCCGTGACACTTGCAGCTGCGGCGACAGTAAAAGAAATGCAGAGCATTGTCTGACTTTGTCTGAGACGCTGTTCGCCGTTACCCCTCCCCAAATTCAGAGGAAGGAAAGTTTGTGCACAAGTTGCAAAACTGATGGTAACATAGACATGAATGTTATCCAGGAGGTCATGGCCGCTGCTCTGTCTAATACAGGGACCAAAGAAACTGGGATCATCAGTAGTAATATCCCTACAAGGGTGATCTTACATCTACACAGGGGCCAGGGCCGAGAGGGGGTCCGCTGCCACCCTCACAATCGTTCTAGACCGTATTGACTGCTTGTAAGGGAATAAAATTCTGAATTTCATGGGTCAATCCATAATGAGATATTGGGGCCATAATCTGTTCTTGCACAGAAGACCCCCTGTGGATCATGTCCTTCCCAGTGTACAGACACAGAGTCCATATTACTTCTAGAAAACAACATTAAAAACGTAGCACTCACTGAATTACACATTATGTCACTTATTTCTAAAAATGTCTAGCACCTCATTTGTGCTGTAGTTTCTCTGGATAGACATGATGAAAGTCTGATTGATTGCAGTCACCACTAGGGGGAGCTCACCACATACCTCTTTCTTATTGAGTTGTATGTATAACCAGTATACAGTTAGCTCCCCCTAGTGGTGACTGAAGGCAGACAGAATTTTATCATTTCTATTCTATTCAAGCAGAGGCCTGAAGATATTCTATGAAAATAAATAAGTCTCCACAATATGATATTAACTTCACCAGACGTACAATAAAGTCTCTTCTAAATTCCCTTTAAGATGAAAAACCTCCTAAAACTAGAAAATGGTATCCCACATAGGACTTAATACCAATTGCAATGATTACTTGCAAGCATCAATGAGCCACTGAATTAAAGGGGTTGTCACATGTTCCCATATTCAGGAGCGCACCGCTCCTCTGCCTCTCGGCTTCCTCCTTGCCGGGGGATGGTAGCTGCTGGCCTGACCTGTGCGCTCTCCCATGCTGCAAGAAAAGCATGCAAGAAGCCTTCTGCCCAGCTTCAGAGCAGCGCTTCCAAGCTTTATAACAAACAGCTTGCAAGTGCGTGCTTCTTGCCTAGGACACCAGCCATGTCTGAGATTGCACATCACACATCCCTTCATTCTTGAAAAGGGAGAAGATTTTTAATAAAAAGTAAATTTCAAAGTTCCTTGTTTCTATAGGCATTTTGCAATTTCACCCATTTAATAATATGAGTCAACTCCTTTAACTCTTTGTCCTCTGCTATTAAGGCATGCTGGGTGTTACGGTCCCTCAAGTACCAAACACCAGCTACGTATCTTTACTCCTAAGACACATTATATCCAGCACATGTGTTCTTAATATAGTCCAGTACACATTAGTAAGTGAAATCCAGGAATACTAGCGGGTAACATGTACCGCCATGCAGGGCAGCACCTATAGTAACAGCTGATCGGGGGGCTGGGGGGCCGACTATTACACAATACAGACACGTTTGTGCTTGGATCTTATTGCGGTTACTGTTTCCTAATAGTTACTAGTTGTGTGGGAACAGGATATTTATAACACTTGCTGATACATTGTAACTTTCCGCAAAGCACAATATTATTTTCTGTTTTCTAAAATCAGATTTAGGTTTTATCCTCTGCTGGACAGGGGTCCGGTATTGTGTCAGATCGTCTTGTACTCTGGTGGCCCAGCCTCCCCTTTTTTCCCGGGAACCCCCTTTTTAGTTGAGAAGTATGCTATAATGTAGCAGCCCTAATACTGAGGAGCAGCCTCCCGTTCGGGGGAAATGTTCTTGTAGAGAAGTCTGCGGCACTGACAAAGATAGCTATGTGGAGTGCTTGACTATGAAATCACTCCCATAGACAATGAAGGTGAAAGAGTGAACGGACGCTCTGAAAGCCTCAATTCTCTGCGGTATCATCAAGGTAATCTATGTGTTCAGTATCCTGATTGATTTTATCTTCTGCCATCTACATCAGTAAAGCTGCCTATGTGATTTTACACCATTGTTAGCTGGTTTGTAGCAGAGATCTGTTCTCCTGCACTCCTCCACAACTGATCTTGTAATTATTAGGCAATGCAGAGCTGAGCTGTGTTGGTTGTTTACCACTGACAGAAAAGTGATGGTAAAGTGGTTGCCAACTACTTTGAAAACCTCTTAAATGCCCAAGTCCTCTAAGTAAAATAAAGAAAACTTTATACTCACCTCCGACACCAGAAAATGATGCTCTGTTGATGCATATGGCAGAGGATTTTATTCTGCCATATGCATCAACAGAGCAACATTTTCAGTTTCACGTCATGGATCTGTCACCCGCAGGCAAGAAATGAAGCTCTGCTCTGCACTGCTCTAATTACAAGCTCCATTGTGGAGGAGTGCAGCAGAATGGACCTCTGCTAAAAACCAGCAATAATGTAAAATTACACTGCAGCTATATTGATGTAGATGGCTGAAGATAAAATGGGCCATGCAAGGTACTGTACAGTAGCAGACAGTGTAAAGGAGTAGAGAGTGTAATATAAAGGTAGAATACACTATGTCAGAGGTCAATGCAGAGTAGAGCTGGGCTGGCGGGAAGCACTATACATGCACAGCAAAGAGCATTGGAATTACAGCAGGATGGATTCAATGGCAACCGGAGGGTAAGCGGAGCCTGGAGAATGAATAGTACAGCAGTCAGGCGTACACGCTGTCGTTCCATTGTAAATGTGTCCCACTGGGGATAAAAATTCCTCATTCTGCCAATCGGTGCGAGTCCCTCCAGTCGGACCCCCCAATGATCAGTAAGTTATCGCCTATCCACAGGACAGGTGATAACTTGTTTTTATCAGGGGACCCCTTTAAGTTGGACCCCTACAGTGACAAATAGATGGCCTTCCTTAACGCAGGGTATGTATATTATTCCAGAGATCTGGCGGTTGAGACATTACATGAACTCTGCCCGGCGAGGACTGAGCAGCAGAACAATCAACAGCAAGCTTGTTTCTCAGAAATAAAGTCAGCAATTCTCAGCAAAAGAACAGGGCGATCAGCCAATCACCGGGCTCCCAAGCTGCGCAAAAACACAAAAGCAGCGGGAATAATTCCCAGTTACCCGGCACATTCTCCACAGCTGCTTACAACATGTCCTGGCTTGGAGCATTAGTGGAGCTGGAGCAGCCGCTGTCGTATTGTGGGGACATTACAAGAGCTGTGCTGAAAACAACGCAGCTGCAATTATGTACGTGTCACAGAATGCAGCGAGTGTGCGGCACACGGGAGATCAAATGACTATCTATCCTTCTGAGAGAATTGTAGATGTGGATGAATTGTCATTTCATGGTTATGGGAAAGAACGACTGAGAAAACGGTTTAAAGGTTCTCCATTTTGTAAAATATCTGATGTGTGCTTTAGGCTATTTGCCATTTGGTGCTTCTTTTCGGCAGTTCCATCACTTCTGGCAGCCCTGTCAATAAGTCAAGTGAGGTCATCAAGTGCCATTTGGTTCTGCTGTATGACAGATCTGACACAACGTTGTGACATCCATTTTGAACGAAGCCCCAAACGACAATGTGAACATAACCTAAACCTGGTCATCACAGTGAAGGAACCTGTCAGGGGATTTCTGCTGTCCAAACCGAAGCATTTCAGAGAAAATATACTTTAAAGATCTCGGCCAGCTGTTTCCAGCACCACTGCAGACTTTCCCTCGCGTGTACATAGGGAGAGACATGTCAATCACCTGCAGCGGCGCTGGGAAGAGCCGGCCAGGGGTTGGCACCGGACAAGTCTGGTCTCCAGCTACGGTGGGATTTTTAAAGTATACTTTTTGTGCCTGGCTGCAATCGTTCGGCCATGCTGTGATTTATCGACAGCATAAATCACCTGTCAGGTTCCCTATCCCTTTAATGTTGGCAAAAAAAATTGTCTTGGAGCTTGGAACAGAAACTGGCAATTGAGCAAATCTTAAAATTATGACCGACTGCAGCATGAAGCCTGACGAGCCAGGGATGTTCAGCCTTCACCCTCTACAGAAAAGTATAGGACCTAGAAATGTGCGTCAGCGAATGTGCCATTAACAGATGGAATCAGAGACTGCGGACCCCTCATACTAAAAAACAGAACAGATCCAGAAGTCAGACCCCAGCACCTTTCATACTTCTGTGACTCTCGTACAAGTAGAAGGTTCACACCTTGTGTATTTGTGTGCAGATTTGTGTGCACTAAATACTCGGCATAACACAGCATAGGCTAAACAGGGGAGAGTCCAGCAAATCTCATCTACACCCTGCTAAATATTTCTGCACAGGTGTATTTCTGAGGTTCGGATTTTTAAAACCTGCAGGGTGCCAATTCTTTCCCCATCTTTCCCCTTTTGCATTGGAAAAAAGTTAAACCTGTGCAACGAAATTCACATGTAATATGTGCAGATATTAGTGCAGAGAAGCTGCGGATACACTGCGGAAAATTCTGAAAAATATACAACATGTGAATTCATCCTTAGTAACATCTTGAGGGATATGATATTTTCTGACACGGAATTTAGTTTGATAAAAGTTGGGTTTAGTTTCACTCCATTTTTTTATTAAGTGTTTACAGTTGGGATCAGGGGGTGATAAAGCTCCTTGTTTTCTGGGTTGAGATCTGCTGGGTTATATAACATGCGGAGATTAGTTGTCTGACCGTAGGTAAACACTGGCGGAGCAGAACAGCTCTGTATACATGAGATCCCTGTACTGTAATATAGAGCCCAGTACCATGAAGAGTTATCTCTGTTTGACGTCTCAGTGTAAAGCTCCCGGCACCATATGGTAAAGCCGTCTGCAGCTATGATTATACATAATGGAAACGCAGGGTCATTCACATCCCCTGATCCAAGTGTATTTTACCCTAAAATGAGCCAAAAAAAGTCAACTATTTCCCTTCTGAGATATCGTTTTTATGGGAAACAACCAATATGGCGGCCGTTACCTCTTAAGTTTTCGGCTTTCTAAGATTCCTGAATGCAGTGATACAGGATCGGGCATTTGCATTTCCAAGAGGTGAAGAATGAAAATAAAGAAATGCGGCCGTACAAATAATCCCTCTTAGACATCAGGAATAATCATTTGTGATCGTAGGAGACGGTCGCAGAGGTGGTGTCACGCCCCGCTGTCCGATATTAGCGCCTCTTATAGGAAGGCGTTGGCCGGGTCACATCTCTGCTGACTCCATTAAGGTCTGGCTAATTATTACTTTGTGCCCGGTAAATAACACTTTCTTCTTGATGATTCCTGGGCATCGAACAAATCCTTCATCTTACTGGATACTAAAAAGCTTTAATGTAGATTTATTGGGGCTGCACCGTACGGGGCATCATTATAATATCAGGAGCATATGTGAACCTGCGTAGGAACGTGCCGGCAACAGCAAAGCCAGGCAAGTGGCCGTGTGACTGCACCCAGGACTGGCCAACCCTGTGCTCAGTGCATGTATGATGCGGGCTCAGGAGCTGAGCCCGCTCCATACATTGCAGGTGCCAGATGTGTTGTACTACAGTTGCTCAAGTCTAACTGCTGTGATTAGACCTAGGTTCAATCGCAGAGATTTAACCCATTAGATGCAGCTATCAATTTAAGAGGTAACGATTGGAAACGGGGTTCAAAAGGCACTGTTATGTCAGCCAGGGGACTACTAAAGGCACGCATATCTGGGTGGGCTTCATAAGGGAAAATGAGCAGGAAAAATCAAAAGCAAAGACTGGGCCACTAGGACTCTATGAATCTGGAGCCCAATCACAGTTCAGCTTTTATTATGCACAATGGGAAAAATAAAATAAACAAACATTGTTTGTGATTGGTTGCAACTTCTCAGATGCAGATTCAATACCTGAGGCACAATATGGGAGATCTGATTAAGTCTATAACATTAGGACACTTCAAGGTGCTAGAAGGAAGTTCTTGGCTCTGTAGGGGTGACTCTGGAGCGATTGCAGGCCTGTAATTGCCAGTCAGTTTATTCAGATCTCCTTCTAAGCATAACAAGACCTTATATGTTTATGAAAGCAAAAAACAATGACACAGCGCTGGTGAGTGTGCGGCCAAGAATGTTATTACTGTTGTGACAGAGTGTCAGGAAATGGCGTCACAACCCACATAATGTTAAAAATGGTGCAGTATTATAGTAGTTATATTCTTGTACATAGGGGGCAGTATTATAGTAGTTATATTCTTGTACATAGGGGGCAGTATTATAGTAGTTATATTCTTGTACATAGGGGCAGTATTATAGTAGTTATATTCTTGTACATAGGGGGCAGTATTATAGTAGTTATATTCTTGTACATAGGGGGCAGTATTATAGCAGTAATATAGTAGTTATATTCTTGTACATGGGAGCAGTATTATAGTAGTTATATTCCTGTACATAGGAGCAGTATTATAGTAGTTATATTCTTGTACATAGGGGTGAGTATTATAGTAGTTATATTCTTGTACATAGGGGCAGTGTTATAGTAGTTATATTCTTGTACATAGGGAGCAGTATTATAGTAGTTATATTCTTGTACATAGGGGGCAGTATTATAGTAGTTATATTCTTGCACATAGGAGCAGTATTATAGTAGTTATATTCTTGTACATAGGAGCAGTATTATAGTAGTTATATTCTTGTCCGTGGGGGCAGTACTATAATAGTTATATTCTTGTACATAGGAGCAGTATTATAGTAGTTATATTCTTGTACATAGGGGGCAGTATTATAGTAGTTATATTTTTGTACATAGGGGACAGTATTATAGTAGTTATATTCTTGTACATAGGGGACAGTATTATAGTAGTTATATTCTTGTCCGTGGGGGCAGTATTATAGTAGTTATATTCTTGTACATAGGGAGCAGTATTATAACAATTATATTCTTGTACATAGGAGCAGTATTATAGTAGTTATATTCTTGTACATAGGAGCAGTATTATAGTAGTTATATTCTTGTACATAGGGGGCAGTATTATAGTAGTTGTATTCTTGTACATAGGAGCAGTATTATAGTAGTTATATTCTTGTACATAGGAGCAGCATTATAGTAGTTATATTCTTGTACATAGGGGCAGTATTATAGTAGTTATATTCTTGTACATAGGGGGCAGTATTATAGTAGTTATATTTTTGTACATAGGGGCAGTATTATAGTAGTTATATTCTTGTACATAGGGGGCAGTATTATAGTATTTATATTCTTGTACATAGGGGACAGTATTATAGTAGTTATATTCTTGTACATAGGGGCCAGTATTATAGTAATTATATTCTTGTATATAGGGGGAAGTATTATAGTAGTTATATTACTTGAGGTTACGAACAGATGGCCTGACAGACATTCTCCTTCAGGATTTTTTGGTAGACAGTAGAATTCATGGTTCCATTTACCACAGCAAGTCTTACAGGTCCTGAAGCAGCAAAACAGCCCCAGACCATCACATTACCACCACCATATTTTACTGTTGGTATGATGTTCCTTTTCTGAAATGCTGTGTTACTTCTACGCCAGATGTAATGGGACATATACCTTCCAAAAAGTTAAACTTTTGTCTCGTCAGCCCACAGAGTATTCTCCTAAAAGTCTTGGCGATCATCAAGATGTTTTGTGGCGAAACTGAGACGAGCCTTTATGTTCTTTTTGCTCAGCAATGGTTGTCGTCTTGGAACTCTACCATGCTGCCAGTTTTGTCCAGTCTCTTTCTTATGGTGGGGTCATGCACACTGACCTTAACTGAGGCAAGTGAGGCCTACAGTTCTTTGGATGTTGTTGTGGGGTCTTTTGTGACCTCTTGGATGAGTCGTTGCTGCGCTCTTGGGGTAATTTTGGTCAACCGGTCACTCCTAGGAAGGTTCACCATTGTTCTATGTTTTCGCCATTTGTGGATAATGGCTCTCACTGTGGTTCGCTGGAGTCCCAAAGCTTTACAAATTGCTTTATAACCTTTATAACCTATTCCGGACTGATAGATCTCAATTACTTTGTTTATCATTTGTTCCTGAATTTCTTTGGACCGCAGCATGATGTCTAGCTTTTGAGGATCTTTTGGTCTATTTCAATTTGTCAGCCAGGCCCTATTTAAGTGATTTCTTGATTGAGAACAGGTGCGGCAGTAATCAGGCCTGTGTGTGGCTAGGGAAATTGAACTCAGCTTCCCAAAGATGTGATAAACCACAGTTAATTAATGTTTTAAGGGGGAAGGGGGAATCACTTTTTCACACAGTGCCCTGTAGGTTTGTATTTCTTTGTCCCTTAATAATAAAGACCTTCATATGAAAACTGCATTTTGTGTTAACTTGTGTTATCGTTGTCTAATATTGACATTTGTTTTGTGATCTGAAACATTTAAGTGACAAACATGCAAAAGAAATCAGGAAGGGGGCAAACACTTTTTCCCACCACTGTAGATACAGTAGATACTGTATATTAGCATATATATGATAAATATATTTTTCTTGTCATTATAATGTGTCTAAGGAGGTTTTAGATGAGTTTTGGGGACTTTCAATAACTTCTAAGAAGTTCTTGTATCTGCTTTATGTGGTTTTATTGGGTTAAGTTAATGTGGAAAACATCATTATTTGCTTCAAATTCCAGTAGAAACCAGTACATCCCAGTTTTCTGGCTGAACTATTATCGAATTCCTACAGATATTATTATAACTTCATGTTTAATGTGGGTGCGTCCAAAACCGTGGAAATCTTCTGTGGGCATCATGTCATCTGATATTATCTGACTGCACTGAGATCTATGGAGAAACCTACCCCTCTGCCAGGTGACCGGGTACCTGCCTGGTTCCACTGCTATAGTAGTCATATTCTTGTACATAGGGGCAGTATTATAGTAGTTATATTCTTGTACATAGGGGCAGTATTATAGTAGTTATATTCTTGTACATAGGGGCAGTATTATAGTAGTTATATTCTTGTACATAGGGGCAGTATTATAGTCGTTATATTCTTGTACATAGGAGCAGTATTATAGTAGTTATATTCTTGTACATAGGGGGCAGTATTATAGTAGTTATATTCTTGTACATAGGGGCAGTATTATAGTAGTTATATTCTTGTACATAGGGGCAGTATTATAGTAGTTATATTCTTGTACATAGGGGCAGTATTATAGTAGTTATATTCTTGTACATAGGAGCAGTATTATAGTAGTTATATTCTTGTACATAGGGGGCAGTATTAAAGTAGTTATATTCTTGTACATAGGGGGCAGTATTATAGTATTTATATTCTTGTACATAGGGGGCAGTATTAAAGTAGTTATATTCTTGTACATAGGAGCAGTATTATAGTAGTTATATTCCTGTACATAGGGGGAAGTATTATAGTAGTTATATTCTTGTACATAGGAGTAGTATTATAGTACTTATATTCTTGTACATAGGGGGCAGTATTATAGTAGTCATATTCTTGTACATAGGGGGCAGTATTATAGTAGTTGTATTCTTGTACATAGGAGCAGTATTATAGTAGTTATATTCTTGTACATAGGAGCAGTATTATAGTAGTTATATTCTTGTACATAGGGGCAGTATTATAGTAGTTATATTCTTGTGCATAGGAGCAGTATTAAAGTAGTTATATTCTTGTACATAGGGGGCAGTATTATAGTATTTATATTCTTGTACATAGGGGGCAGTATTAAAGTAGTTATATTCTTGTACATAGGAGCAGTATTATAGTAGTTAAATTCCTGTACATAGGGGGAAGTATTATAGTAGTTATATTCTTGTACATAGGAGCAGTATTATAGTAGTTATATTCTTGTACATAGGAGCAGTATTATAGTACTTATATTCTTGTACATAGGGGGCAGTATTATAGTAGTCATATTCTTGTACATAGGGGGCAGTATTATAGTAGTTATATTCTTGTACATAGGAGCAGTATTATAGTAGTTATATTCTTGTACATAGGGGCAGTATTATAGTAGTTATATTCTTGTACATAGGAGCAGTATTAAAGTAGTTATATTCTTGTACATAGGGGGCAGTATTATAGTATTCATATTCTTGTACATAGGGGGCAGTATTATAGTAGTTATATTCTTGTACATAGGGGCAGTATTATAGTAGTTATATTCTTGTACATAGGGGGAAGTATTATAGTAGTTATATTCTTGTACATAGGAGCAGTATTATAGGAGTTATATTCTTGTACATAGGGGCAGTATTATAGTATTTATATTCTTGTACATAGGGGGCAGTATTAAAGTAGTTATATTCTTGTACATAGGAGCAGTATTATAGTAGTTATATTCTTATACATAGGAGCAGTATTATAGTAGTTATATTCTTGTACATAGGAGCAGTATTATAGTATTTATATTCTTGCACATAGGGGGCAGTATTATAGTAGTTATATTCTTGTACATAGGAGCAGTATTATAGTAGTTATATTCTTGTACATTGGAGCAGTATTATAGTACTTATATTCTTGTACATAGGAGCAGTATTATAGTAGTTATATTCTTGTACAGGGGGCAGTATTATAGTAGTTATATTCTTGTACATAGGAGCAGTATTATAGTAGTTATATTCTTGTACAGGGGGCAGTATTATAGTAGTTATATTCTTGTATATGTTAATGTTATTATTATTATTTATTATTATAGTGCCATTTATTCCATGGCGCTTTATGTGTGTAAGGGGTATACATAATAAAAAACAAGTACAATAATTTGAACAAACACGAGTCAGCGACTGGTACAGGAGGAGCGAGGACCCTGCCCGCGAGGGCTCACAATCTACAAGGGATGGGTGAGGATACAGTAGGTGGTCGTGGGCAGAGGTGGTCGTGCAGCAGTATAGTGGAACAAGGGTTACTGCAGGTTGTAGGCTTATGTGAAAAACATCATTATTTCGATCAAATTCCAGTAAAAACCAGTACAACCCAGTTTTCTGGCTGAACTATTTTGGAATTCCTGCAGATATTATGATAACTTCGCGTTTTATTTGGGTGCATCCAAAACCGGCGAGATCTTCTGCGGGCATCATGTCATCAGATAATATCTGGCTGTACTGAGAGCTATAAGGACAATCCTATTCCTCTGCCAGGTGAGCGGGTGCCTGCCTGGGGACAGACTGTCCAAACAGGAAGTCAGACGGGCAAGAGGGCACCTCACATGCAGAAAGGTCAGGGGTGTGAAGCTGGGAAGCCTCCAAGAACATAGAACATTGAAATAAATATTATGAGACGTGATAAAAGGGAAGGGAATGTGCAATTCTGAGAGAGATCAACAGCATCTGCTCGGCACGAGACACTTGTCCTTTTCCAAGTGTGTCCCGGGGTCACCTAGAAATCACAGTGCAAATCTCACAATCCTATTTTGCATGTTTAATTGTCGGCTGCAGGTAAGAGATTTACTCGGCATCCGACTGAAGTCGACTTTTAGATATCTAGTTCTGTGGAAAATGCAAATCTTAGCTCGTACCATAGAAAGGCTTCGCTTATCTTTGTGCATCCGGAATATGTGAACGGAACTTGGTTTAGTCACCAACATCATTCCAAAAAGTAAAAAAAACATTCCCACTGGCTAAAAGTTCTCCACTCTCAGAAGAGAAAGAAGGATCTGCCATGTTACACTTCTGACCCTTCTCAGGAGAGATATTCTGCCACCAAAAGGTGCTTGTGCTGACAGATTATCATAAAAGAACAATCAGTTCAATGATACAATCCTGGCTGCCTGCAGTCACCACTAGGGGGAGCTCACTGTAGACTTATTATTGAATTTGATGTATGCACTAGGATCTTAAAGGGAATCTGTCAGTAAGATCAACCCCCCCCCCCCCACAAAACCATATTGGCATGGAGCTCTTTGAAAGGTAAATCTTCACATCGACACCTTTATATTTTCTATCTGTTGCTGCATTTCTGAGAAATTAGTGTTTTTATTCATATGCAAATGATGCATTAAGTGCTCTGGGCATGACATAGCACTTAACCCTGTCTAGCACCAGACTGCTTATTTTGATAGCTCACTGTCTGATTTTGTTGTCTGGTGCCTGACGTCACACAGACAGCAAGCTAAAGGCTGGTGCTGGGTGGGGAAACCATCTTAGGAGGCAGTACATAGTTAAGTGCATGGTCATTCCCAGAGCACTTAGAACCTAATTAGTTTATAAATGAAAATGCTAATTACTCGGAAATGCAGCAACAGATAGCAGATATAAAGGTGTGGTTGGATTTACATTCTTAAGACCTACATGCCTCTATATGTGTTTGAGGCTTTGGGGGGCTGGGAGTAGTTTCTTACTGACAGTTTCCCTTTAAAGTGTAACTTGTAGTATCGGTGTCTCTGCCCCCTGACAGGCAGAGACGCCGTCCCTCTCACCGCCGCACTCACCACCCGGCGTCCTCTGGCACTCCTGCATCTGCTGCTGCCGGCGCGCGCAGCTTCCTGGGCTCTGTGCTTAGGGCGCGCGCGCGCTCACTCCCTCTTAAAGGGGCCGCGCGCGCCATCCTAAGGAGTCCACGGCCAATGGCCGGAGGACCTCCCATATAAAAGGCACCTCTTCCAAAATGGAGGTGCCCGTGCAAGGTTGTAGCTTTGTGTGTTATACTCCGCTTCGGCCCTCAGGTCCCGCTGCTAGCCTGACTACAAGTCCAGCCCGCCAACCTGACTACAAGTCCAGCCTGCAAGCCTGACTACAAGTCCAGTCCGCCAGCCTGACTACAAGTCCAGTCCGCCAGCCTGACTACAAATCCAGTCCGCCAGCCTGACTACAAATCCAGTCCGCCAGCCTGACTACAAGTCCAGTCCGCCAGCCTGACTACAAGTCCAGTCCGCCAACCTGATTACTAGTCCAGTCCGCCAGCCTGACAACCAGTCCTGTCCGCCAGCTTGTCTACTCTCCAGCCCGACAGTCTGTCTACAGTCCAGTCCGCCAGTCTGTCTATGGGCCCTGCCCACCTGCTTATCAGGAAGCACCTGCCCGTTACCTGCCGTGCCTGCCAGCCAAATCATCCAGAAGCACCTGCCGTGCCTACCAGCCAGCCTACCAGGAGGCTCCTTTCCGTTACCTGCCGTGCCTGCCAGCCCACTTACCTAGAAGCACCTGCCTGTTACCTGCCATGCCTACCAGCCCGCCTACCTGGAGGCTCCTGCTTGTTACCTGCCGTGTCTGCCAGTCCGTCTGCCTGGATCACCCGTCAGCCTGCCTGCCGCGCTCATCAGCTGTACCGGTCAGTCCCTGCCTTCTGACCCGTGGGAGTCACCTGCTCTCATACAAGGTCTGGCCCAGAGTAGCACCTGGTCCCTCTGCTCGGTCCTTCCCTGGTCACGGAGTCGATTGAGCCGCCGTACGACCTTGGTCGGTCCGAGATGATACCTAGTTACGCCCCCCTGGTCCCTCCTGGCACCGCAGCACAGAGGTTCCACCACCCGGATCCGTAACATAACTGTCATTTCAGCAGTATGTCTGTGTGTTCCTTTAGCTCCTCCTCTCTCCATAGAACTTTATGAGCACCAACTGTCATCTTCTATCTCAGTAATGGAAAAATCTATATTTGATAAAGACACATTTTACCTGTAAATTGAGAGGTCAAACAAGGAGCAGAAAAAGCTGATTTATCTGATAAGATATATTACAAAATTTCTTAGTTTCATGTGTATTATTGATTAATGTAATAAACATTAAAATAATAGCTACTTTTTAAGCTCCCTCTCTTCTTTCTAGTCGCGGAAACAATCAGAATTATATATAAAAAAAAAGTATGGTGTGGAGGCTGGACAAGGGTCTTCTGGCTGTTGTAACATGAGAAGGGTATGTAGAGAGAGTACCAGAGCCAGTGCAGAGCTGGTGGGACATGATCAGGCAGTTCTTGGGGGTGAAACAAAAAACCTGAACCTGTGAAGACCACCAAAGCCATTAGGGCACACGCTAACGGAATATCCAGAACTGTAAATCAGAAAACCTTATAATGAATATTAATGAACTCATCAGAAAGAATTGAAAATCAATCTAGATAATGAAGGGTGGCCATTCATCTAAGCAGAACATTATATGGCATTAATATGTTATGTTGATGTTGATGTCTCTGTATAAGGACACATCTTGAGCATTGCTCATTTCCAGATTCCCTTAGGAATAATCTCGTTCTAAGAAAAAGGATTGTAGGAATGAGCGATGGCATCTCCGGAGACCTCGGATGTTACCGGGCACCTCTCACTGATGGAAATGTGGTCGTCAGGTGCTGGTGTTTTCTTATAAAGATGATCCATAGGGATGTTAGTGATGTGACAGAAGCTGATTATCAGGACTCGTCCACACAATATCAGTCATATACCTGGAGCAGAACTATAGGCTGGGATCAGAACTATAGGCTGGGATCAGAACTATAGGCTGGGATCAGAACTATAGGCTGGGAGCAGAACTATAGGCTGGGATCAGAACTATAGGCTGGGATCAGAACTATAGGCTGGGAGCAGAACTATAGGCTGGGAGCAGAACTATAGGCTGGGAGCAGAACTATAGGCTGGGAGCAGAACTATAGGCTGGGAGCAGAACTATAGGCAGGGAGCAGAATTATAGGCAGGGAGCAGAACTATAGGCAGGGAGCAGAACTATAGGCTGGGAGCAGAACTATTGGCTGGGAGCAGAACTATAGGCTGGGAGCAGAACTATAGGCTGGGAGCAGAACTATAGGCTGGGAGCAGAACTATAGGCAGGGAGCAGAACTATAGGCTGGGAGCAGAACTATAGGCAGGGAGCAGAACTATAGGCTGGGAGCAGAACTATAGGCTGGGAGCAGAACTATAGGCAGGGAGCAGAACTATAGGCTGGGAGCAGAACTATAGGCTGGGATCAGAACTATAGGCTGGGAGCAGAACTATAGGCAGGGAGCAGAACTATAGGCAGGGAGCAGAACTATAGGCAGGGAGCAGAACTATAGGCAGGGAGCAGAACTATAGGCTGGGAGCAGAACTATGGGCTGGGAGCAGAACTATAGGCTGGGATCAGGCGAAGCTGGGGTTTATTCCCAGAGCAATGACACACTAACACTTAGGATGTAGGATAACACTCGGGATACAGGACAATGACACTGACTCTCGGGGTACAGGACAATGAAACTGACACACGGGGTACAGGACAATGATACTGACACTCGGGGTACAGGACAATGATACTGACACTCGGGGTACAGGATAATGACACTGACTCTTGGGGTACAGGACAATGATACTGACACTCGGGGTACAGGATAATGACACTGACACTCGGGGGTACAGGATAATGATACTGATACTCGGGGTTCAGGATACTGGATAATGACACTGACACTCGGGGTACAGGATAATGACACTGACACTCGGGGTACAGGATAATGACACTGACTCTTGGGGTACAGGACAATGATACTGACACTCGGGGTACAGGATAATGATACTGACACTCGGGGTACAGGATACAGGATAATGACACTGACTCTTGGGGTACAGGACAATGATACTGACACTCGGGGTACAGGATAATGACACTGACTCTTGGGGTACAGGACAATGATACTGACACTCGGGGTACAGGATAATGACACTGACACTCGGGGTACAGGACAATGATACTGACACTCGGGGTACAGGATAATGATACTGACACTCGGGGTACAGGATACAGGATAATGACACTGACACTCGGGGTACAGGGTAATGACACTGACACTCGGGGTACAGGATAATGACACTGACACTCGGGGTACAGGATAATAACACTGACACTCGGGGTACAGGATAATGATACTGACACTCGGGGTACAGGATACAGGATAATGACACTGACACTCGGGGTACAGGGTAATGACACTGACACTCGGGGTACAGGATAATGACACTGACACTCGGGGTACAGGATAATAACACTGACACTCGGGGTACAGGATAATGACACTGAGACTCGGGGTACAGGATAATGACACTGACTCTTGGGGTACAGGACAAAGATACTGACACTCGGGGTACAGCATAATGACACTGACACTCGGGGTACAGCATAATGACACTGACTCTTGGGGTACAGGATGATGACACTGACTCTTGGGGTACAGGATAATGACACTGACTCTTGGGGTACAGGACAATGATACTAACACTCGGGGTACAGCATAATGACACTGACTCTTGGGGTACAGGATAATGACACTGACTCTTGGGGTACAGGACAATGATACTGACACTCGGGGTACAGGATAATGACACTGACTCTTGGGGTACAGGACAATGATACTGACACTCGGGGTACAGGATAATGACACTGACACTCGGGGTACAGGACAATGATACTGACACTCGGGGTACAGGATAATGATACTGACACTCGGGGTACAGGATACAGGATAATGACACTGACACTCGGGGTACAGGAAAATGACACTGACACTCGGGGTACAGGATAATGACACTGACACTGGGGGTACAGGATAATGACACTGACACTCGGGATACAGGATAATGACACTGACACTCGGGGTACAGGATAATGACACTGACTCTTGGGGTACAGGACAATGATACTGACTCTGGGGGTACAGGATAATGACACTGACTCTTGGGGTACAGGATAATGACACTGACACTCGGGGTTTTAGGATAATGACACTGACACTTGGGGTTTTAGGATAATGACACTGACACTCGGGGTACAGGATAATGACACTGACTCTTGGGGTACAGGACAATGATACTGACACTCGGGGTACAGGATAATGACACTGACACTCGGGGTACAGGATAATGACACTGACTCTTGGGGTGCAGGATAATGACGCTGACACTCGGGGTACAGGATAATGACACTGACACTCGGGGTTTTAGTATAATGACACTGACACTCGGGGTACAGGATATTGACACTGACACACAGGGTACAGGACAATGACACTGACAATCGGGGCACAGGACACTGACACTTGGGGTAGAGGACACTGACACTTGGGGTACAGGAAACTGACACTTGGGGTACAGGACACTGACAATCGGGGCACAGGAAACTGACACTTGGGGTACAGGACACTGACTCTCGGGGTACAGGACACTGACACTCGGGGTATGTGAGCCAGCAACAAGGTGTACCCCTTTGTTGAGATCCTAAACCTAACAAGAAGTCTCTCCAGGGCTAAAAGCCTGCAATTATATGGGCAGGTAGGTTCAAGCTCTATTTAACCCCTTTCTGACATAGGCTGTACTAATACGTATCTGTGCCCTGGGCCTTATGGGCCTGATACGTGTTAGTACGCTCTGGCGATTTCGCCCGCACAGAGGCTGTGCAGGCACGATCACCGCCGAGTGTCAGCTGATTGTCACAGCTGACACCCGGTGCTATGTGCTGGGAGCGATCCCGCACTGCTCCCAGCACATTAACCCCAGAAATGCTGCGATCGAAGTCGATCGCAGCATTGCGGGAGCAAGGGGAGGTAAGCGCCGATACTTACCTCCTCTCCGACATCCAGCGCCGTCTATGCCAGGTTCCGATGGTTGTCATGGTGACCTGGATCTCGGATATCCGGGTCACCAGACAGCAAGAAGTTACTTTGATCATGCGCAGTGCACGATCAAAGTAACTTCTCCCTGTGCAGCGCTGACAGGCTGCATAGCACAGGGATGGTGGTGCATTTCTATGCTATACAGCGATCAGACTGGAAAAAGTTAATGTCCCATAGTGGGACAAAGTATAAAGGTTCCAAAAGTGTCAGAAAATGAAAAAATAAATAAAAAAAAAATGTAAAAATATTAAAAAAAAACTGAAAAAAATAATCCCAAAAAATAAAAATATATTCTACCCATGAATAAATATTATTCTGAAAAAAAAACAAAAAAACAAAAGTACACATATTTGGTATCGCCGCGTCCGGAACGACCTGACCTATAAAACTGTCCCACTAGTTAACCCCTTTAGTGAACACGTTAAAAAAAAAACGGAGCAAAAAACGGTGCTTTATCATCATACCGCCAAACAAAAATGGAATAAAACGCGATTAAAAAGAAAAATGTAAATAAAAATGGTACCGCTGAAAATGTCATCTTGTCCCGAAAAAAATAAGCCACCATACAGCTCCATCAGCCAAAAAGTAAAAAAGTTATAGCTCTCAGAATAAAGCGATGCAAAAAAAATATTTTTTCTATAAAATAGTTTTTATTGTGTAAAAGCGCCAAAACATAAAATAACTATATCAATGTGATACCATTCTAAACGTACTGACCCAAAGAATGACACTGCCTTATCAATTTTACCACACGCGGAACGGCATTAAAAAAAAAAAAAAAACAATTCCGGAATTGTTGATTTTTTGTTTATTCTGCCTAACAAAAATCAGAATAGAAAGCGATCAAAAAAGGTCATGTGCCTGAAAATGGTAACAATAAAAACGTTAACTCGTCCCGCAAAAAAAAATCCATCACATGACTCTGTCGGCCGAAATATGCAAAAATTATAACTCTCAAAATATGGCGATGCAAAAACTAGTCTTTGCAAAAAAAAAGCGTCTTTTAGTGTGTGACAGCTGTCAATAATAAAATCCCGCTATAAATCTGGTATCTCTGTAATCGCACCGACCCGAAGAATAAAGTCATCTAATCACTTATACCGCACGAGAAACGGCATAAAAAATAAACTCTAGGGTTAGACTCTAGGGTTAGGGTTGTGCTAGGGTTAAGGTTAGGGTTGTGCTAGGGTTAGGGTTAAGGTTAGGGTTGCGCTAGGGTTAGGGTTAGGATTGTGCTAGGGTTAGGGTTGTGCTAGAGTTAGGGTTAGGGTTGTGCTAGGGTTAGGGTTGTGCTAGGGTTAGGATTGTACTAGGGTTAGGATTGTACTAGGGTTAGGGTTGTGCTAGGGTTAGGGTTATGCTAAGGTTAGGGTTGTGCTAGGGTTAGGGTTGTGCTAGGGTTAGGGTTGTGCTAGGGTTAGGGTTGTGCTAGGGTTAGGGTTGCGCTAGGGTTAGGGTTGCGCTAGGGTTAGGGTTGTGCTAGGGTTAGGGCTGTGCTAAGGTTAGGGTTGTGCTAGGGTTAGGGTTGTGCTAGGGTTAGGGTTGTGCTAAGGTTAGGGTTGTGCTAGAGTTAGGGTTAGGGTTGTGTTGGGGCTAGGATTTTTTCAAAAGTAAAGAAAAAAAATGATGACGATATGGCGACTAGTGTTGAACGCAAGTACTCGCTACTTTAGTTTGCACCGAGTATCGCGGGTGCTCGAGTGACATGCTCGAGTCTCCGCCCCATATGCTTCATGGCCAAAAAAATCTTGCGAGGATTGCCTTCCATGCACGAGCATGTCACTCGAGCACCCGCGATACTCGGTGCATACCCCAGCACCCGATGCAAACTCAAGTAGTGAGCACTTGCGCTCAAGACTAATGGCAACTTATTCAATATGATGACCTAATGTTATCAATTTCTGTGTCGTACCTCTGGGTTCAAAATGTTCACTAAACCCCTTGATAAAATACTTGAGGGGTCTAATTTCCAAAATGGGTTCACTTGTGGGGGGTTTCCACTGTTTAGGCGCATCAGGGGCTCTCCAAACGCAACATGGCATCTGCTTTCAATTTCAGCCAATTTTGCGGTCAAAAAGTCACACAGTGCACCTTTCCTTCTGAACCCTGCCGTGCGCCCAAACAGTGTATTTTCACCACATATGGGGTATTGACGTACTCAGGAGAAATTGCACAAAAGTTTTTGGGGTCCACTTTCTCCTCTTACCATTGTGAAAATAAAAAATTGGGGCTAAAACATCATTTTTGTGGAAAAAGTTTGATTTTTTCATTTCCACAGCTCCATATTATAAACTTCTGTGAAGCACCTGGGGGTTCAAGGTGCTCACCACAGATCTAGATTAGTTCCCTGAGGGGTCTAGTTTCCAAAATGGTGTCACTTGTGGGGGGTTTCCACTGTTTAGGCACATCAGGGAGTCTCCAAACGCAACATGGCGTCCGCTAATTATTCAAGCAAATTTTACATTCAAAAAGTCAAATGGCGCCCCTTACCTTTCGAACCTTGTGGTGTGCCCAAACAGTGGTTTTCCCCTACATATTGGGTATCGGCGTGCTCAGGAGAAATTGCATAAATTTTTGGGTCCATTTTTTCCCTGTTACCCTTGCGTAAATAAAAAAAAATTGGGGTCTAAAGTAACATTTTTGTGAAAAAAGTTAAATGTTCATTTTTTTTCTTCCACATTCCAAAAAATCCTGTGAAGCACCTGAAGGGTTAATAAACTTCTTGAATGTGGTTTTGAGCACCTTGAGGGGTGCAGTTTTTAGAATGGTGTCACTTTTGGGTATTTTCTGTCATAAAGACCCCTCAAAGTCACTTCAAATGTGATGTGGTCCCTAAAAAAATGGTTTTGTAAATTTTGTTGGAAAAATTAGAAATCGCTGGTCAACTTTTAACCCTTATAACTTTCTAACAAAAGAAATTTTGGTTCCAAAATTGTGCTGATGTAAAGTAGACATGTGGGAAATGTTATTTATTAACTATTTTGAGTGAGAAATCTCTCTAATTTAAGGGCATGAAAATTTAAAGTTTGAAAATTGCGAAATGTTCAAAATTTTCGCCAAATTTTTATTTTTTTCACAGATAAACGCAAGTGACATCGAATAAATTTTACCACTATCATGAAGTACAATATGTCACTAAAAAACAATCTCAGAATCACTGGGATCCGTTGAAGCATTCCAGAGGTATTACCTCATAAAGTGACAGTGGTCAGAATTGTAAAAATTGGCCTGGTTATTAACGTGCAAACCACCCTCGGGGGTAAAGGGGTTAAAAACGCCTTAGGCTGATGGGAGGAGGAGTGCTCAGTCAGAGGGCTTGTATTACAAATATAAAAAAACTGAAAGGCAAGTGTGAACAGATGCAAACTAAGAGAGTCACTCTATGTAACTAACAATTGTAACGAAGTTCCCATTTCAAATATTCAATATTTACATATTATAGTGTTTCAGAGAGCAGCTGTAATTTGTTAGTTATATAGAGTGGCTGTTTGGAAGTTTCGTCAGTTTTTTGATACATTGACACTTAGGACACAGGATAATGAGTCTGATACTACTTGGGAGAAGTTGTTCTTGGAGGATGCTTAGATTCCATTCTTTATTCATGTCCCAGTCTCAAGGTGGCTTCATCAGCAAAAATAACTTTACTCCCGTCTTCTGCAGTCCGATCCCTATAGTTCATTCAAAGTTATTTTCTCAGATGAAGCCCCCTTCAGATTGTGTGGGACATCAAGAAGAAGGATTGTCCGGAGAAGAAAAGGTGAGCACTACAGTGAGTCTTGTGTCCTGGCAACAGTAAAGCATCCTGACACCATTCATGTGTGGGGGCTTCTCATCCATGGAGGGGGCTCACTCGCAATTTTGTCTAAGAACACTGCTATGAATAAATAATGGGATCTAATCATAGTTCATTACCAACTTTTCCCAATGACCCAGGAGCAATGTGATGATGAAAAAAGTGTCTCAGTGAACAAAACATTGACATTTTTGGTTCATGACCAGAAAACTGCCATTGAGAACCTTTGGTCAATCCTCAAAAAGTGACAAACAAAACACAGAAATTGTGATAAAATCAGAGCTCTGATGAGACCAGAACGGGCGGCGATCAGTCAGGATCTGGCCCAGAAGCAGATAGCCAGCTACCGGGGCGAAGGGCAGAAGTCTGGAGAATAAGGGGCAGCACTGGGAATATTGAGGCGTCACAGAAACTCAATATATTTGTCAATAAAAGTGTAAAAACTTATGAAATGCTTATAATTGTACTTTAGTAACCATAGAAATATATACATTACATTACTGATCCTGTACTGACCCTAAGTTACATCCTGTATTATACTCCAGAGCTGCACTCACTATTCTGCTGGGGGAGTCACTGTGTGCATACATTACATTACTGATCCTGAGTTACATCCTGTATTATACTCCAGAGCTGCACTCACTATTCTGCTGGTGGAGTCACTGTGTACATACATTACATTACTGATCCTGAGTTACATCCTGTATTATACTCCAGAGCTGCACTCACTATTCTGCTGGTGCAGTCACTGTGTACATACATTACATTACTGATCCTGAGTTACATCCTGTATTATACTCCAGAGCTGCACTCACTATTCTGCTGGTGGAGTCACTGTGTACATACATTACATTACTGATCCTGTACTAATCCTGAGTTACACCCTGTATTATACTCCAGAGCTGCACTCACTATTCTGCTGGGACAGTCACTGTGTACATACATTACATTACTGATCCTGAGTTACATCCTGTATTATACTCCAGAGCTCCACTCACTATTCTGCTGGGGCAGTCACTGTGTACATACATTACGTTACATCCTGTATTATACTCCAGAGCTGCACTCACTATTCTGCAGGTGCAGTCACTGTGTACACACATTACATTACTGATCCTGAGTTACATCCTGTATTATACTCCAGAGCTGCACTCACTATTCTGCTGGGGGAGTCACTGTGTACATACATTACATTACTGATCCTGTACTGATCCTGAGTTACATCCTGTATTATACTCCAGAGCTGCACTCACTATTCTGCTGGAGCAGTCACTGTGTACATACATTACATTACTGATCCTGTACTGATCCTGAGTTACATCCTGTAATATACTGCAGAGCTGCACTCACTATTCTGCAGGTGCAGTCACTGTGTACATACATTACATTACTGATCCTGAGTTACCTCCTGTATTATACTCCAGAGCTGCACTCACTATTCTGCAGGTGCAGTCACTGTGTACATACATTACATTACTGATCCTGAGTTACCTCCTGTATTATACTCCAGAGCTGCACTCGCTATTCTGCTGGTGCAGTCACTGTGTACATACATTACATTACTGATCCTGTACTGATCCTGAGTTACATCCTGTATTATACTCCAGAGCTGCACTCACTATTCTGCTGGGGCAGTCACTGTGTACATACATTACATTACTGATCCTGAGTTACATCCTGTATTATACTCCAGAGCTGCACTCACTATTCTGCTGGTGCAGACACTGTGTATATACATTACATTTCTGATCCTGAGTTACATCCTGTACTATACTCCAGAGCTGCACTCACTATTCTGCTGGGGCAGTCACTGTGTACATACATTACATTACTGATCCTGAGTTACATCCTGTACTATACTCCAGAGCTGCACTCACTATTCTGCTGGTGCAGTCACTGTGTACATACATTACATTACTGATCCTGTACTGATCCTAAGTTACCTTCTGTATTATACTCCAGAGCTGCACTCACTATTCTGCTGGGGGAGTCACTGTGTACATACATTACATTACTGATCTTGTACTGATCCTGAGTTACACCCTGTATTATACTCCAGAGCTGCACTCACTATTCTGCTGGTGCAGTCACTGTGTACATACATTACATTACTGATCCTGAGTTACATCCTGTATTATACTCCAGAGCTGCACTCACTATTCTGCTGGTGGAGTCACTGTGTACATACATTACATTAATGATCCTGTACTGATCCTGAGTTACACCCTGTATTATACTCCAGAGCTGCACTCACTATTCTGCTGGTGCAGTCACTGTGTACATACATTACATTACTGATCCTGAGTTACATCCTGTACTATACTCCAGAGCTGCACTAACTATTCTGCTGGTGCAGACACTGTGTATATACATTACATTTCTGATCCTGAGTTACACCCTGTATTATACTCCAGAGCTGCACTCACTATTCTGCTGGTGCAGTCACTGTTTACATACATTACATTACTGATCCTGAGTTACACCCTGTATTATACTCCAGAGCCGCCCTCACTATTCTGCTGGTGCAGTCACTGTGTACATACATTACATTACTGATCCTGAGTTACATCCTGTATTATACTCCAGAGCTGCACTCACTATTCTGCTGGTGCAGTCACTGTGTACATACATTACATTACTGATCCTGTACTGATCCTAAGTTACCTCCTGTATTATACTCCAGAGCTGCACTCACTATTCTGGTGGTGCAGTCACTGTTTACATACATTACATTACTGATCCTGTACTGATCCTGAGTTACATCCTGTATTATACTCCAGAGCTGCACTCACTATTCTGCTGGTGCAGTCACTGTGTACATACATTACATTACTGATCCTGAGTTACATCCTGTATTATACTCCAGAGCTGCACTCACTATTCTGCTGGTGCAGTCACTGTGTACATACATTACATTACTGATCCTGAGTTACATCCTGTATTATACTCCAGAGCTGCACTCACTATTCTGCTGGTGCAGTCACTGTGTACATACATTACATTACATATCCTGAGTTACATCCTGTATTATACTCCAGAGCTGCACTCACTATTCTGCTGGTGCAGTCACTGTGTACATACATTACTGATCCTGAGTTACATCCTGTATTATACTCCAGAGCTGCACTCACTATTCTGCTGGTGCAGTCACTGTGTACATACATTACATTATTGATCCTGTACTGATCCTGAGTTACATCCTGTATTATACTTCAGAGCTGCACTCACTATTCTGCTGCTGCAGTCACTGTGTACATACATTACTTATCCTATACTGAGTTAGCTTCTGTTTTATACTCCAGAGCTGTGTTCACAATTCTGCTGAATATTTTTGGAAGGAAGAAGCTTGAACGAGTTAGTTTACTAATTAGCGTTATTTCATCTAGATTTCTTTTCTAGCAATCATTACTGGAAATGGAAAGTACAGGGTGCGGGGAATCTTCTGAATTCTTATGAAACACCATTCTGACATGTGGAAATGAATCTTGACTTTCTGCAACTGAAACGATCCTAACAAAAGCAAGGCACACCCTGTAAGATAAACATGTCCAGATACAGCGGGCCCCAGCGGTTATAAAGTATCCGATTCATATCCAAAAGTTTCCTAGAAACTCCTGAACATTGAGTCTGAAAACACATACAATCTGCTGGACCTTTGGGCTTTCCCAGATTTCCTGCTTTCAAACCTCATATTCTTATTCCAGGCTTCTGATGTGATATTTACATGACAGTGATGTGGATTTCAGGAATCTCCATGATTCACCCTAAAATAAAATGCTGGAAAGTTGGGCGACTTTGCTTGTAGGACTTGTAAATGGAGACTATACTGATTGTCACCGTTGTACCAGGCACAGATATGGGTGATGACATGGAACGAGCAATGATTAGAGAATTGTGTCTTAGCACCCGTTTTGTGTTTGCTACTGGTTGATTTGCTTTTTACATAGTTAACTGATAAGTTATTTATTAATCTACTCAAACGAATGTTTCTGTCTCCTGGTAGTGATACACATCGCTAGCTGCATTATGGATCAGATCTGCAATTAAAGTGGAGCCCTACTGGTTTTGGGTATCACTTAACTTTCTCAGAAAAAGTAGGATAAAACTACGGACAGGTGCAGACAAGTGTATTTTCGGGGTTTGAGTGCAATACGACAAAAAGTCAAATTGCACTTAAACCAATCTTAGACTATGGAGCCGTGCACATGTCCGATTTTTTTACTTGGAAAGTGACTGTCCGAGGAAAAATATCACTGCATGCCTGAGTTTGATCAGATATTCGGATAACGCTCGGCCATACAAGTTAATGAGTTTCTTGAAAACATCGGAATGCACTCAGATGACATCTGAGTGCAGTCTGATTTCCATGCACAGACAAAATGGAGAAGATGGAGACATTTTTTTCTCCATCTTCTCCTCATCCGAGAGAATTGGAGCACACTATGATCACACTCAGAGTTTGATCATAGTCGGCTTGATGAGAGAATCTGTGGCCGTCTATCCCTGCTGAGAGAATTAGGCTGATTATGAAAATGACACTGATCAAACTCTGAGTGTGATCATATTGTGCTCAGATTCTCCCAAATGTGTCCATTTTGTCCGTGCGTGGAAATTGGACTGCACTCAAATGTCATCCGAGTGCAGTCCGATGTTTTCAACCCACTTGTATGGCCAAGCGATCCGAATATTGGATAAAACTCAGGCACGCAGTGATATTTTACTCGGACAGTTTCATTATCTTACATACTCCTGAGAATACTTCCCACCTTCCTTCCAGGGAACTCTTAGCAAAGGGCAACCCTAGGCAATTGCCCAGTTCCCTAAAACAGGTCTGACACACAACCTGATGGGGGAATGGTCTTTAATTTAAATGTCCGTGTTTGTTGAACAGAAGAATTTGCTGAGATCTTGTTACACTTTACTCCGAACACGAAAAACAGCCGGGGGAGAGGATTTCCAGGAAAAATATCAATAATGCATTGTCCATTCATATCTCCGAGTAGAACAGATGCGACCAGCTGGCAGCAGGGCACACTGGGCAATACACGATGCCGTGCTGAGCCGTTATGATCCTGTACCTCTCATGATATATGGACCCTTTTGCCGGATGACGTATAATTCAGCTGAATTCCTAATATTGTAGCTAATAAACCTCTTGTCGCATTCTCATCCGAATTTCCTGGGTGGGTTTGTCATTGTGTATGAGTCAGGGAACCATTCACACCAATGAACAGGTGCAGATGTGACCCCCTCACCCCTTCCAAGAGGCCTGATCAACATTGAAGCCTAGATTATAACCTCTGGAGGTGTTAATCACTCATCTGGAGACTCATTAATTAACCACTTTCTAGAAAATGTACAAGGAGTACAGCCAATGAGATGAGGTCAGATGTGTGGGGAGAAACAATTCATTCCCGCAACATCACAAATTTACCCTGTTCCCATCTCATCTGCGTTTAGTGCAAGATTATGTGAATTTTAAAGTATCTGTATGATGATATTTTTTAACGAAGTGTCCCCATTTTTTGTCCATTTAATAAATATCATTATATCACACAGCCTTAGATATAGATGGTAAAATTCTGGCTGGCCACTAGGAGGAGCTTTGTATGCAATAACAGTAGAGCTCCCTCTAGTGGAGGCTCAAAGTAGACAGAATTTGGTGCTCTGGAACAGAATAAAGGAAAAGATGTATTAGCAACTGCACCTAAAAATGAGCTGATCTTCAAAAGTGGACGCACATTCTTAAAGAATAGTTCCAGTTGCTACTGATAATAAAGGGGATTTTCTGCCTCAAACCTTTATGATATATCGACGGGACCCGCATCTTTCTTAAGACAGGGGTCCTGCTTCATGTTGTCTGGAATTGAGTAGTGGCGACTAAAATATTTAGTCTTCACAAATCTTCTCTTGGCTTTTTCTTCTTACGAGGGATTATAGCACATGGAGGATGTTACATTAAAAAAACTAATTCTGGAGCCCTCGGCAAAACCGTTCATATCCAGCATTATTTTAGAACGTGAAAATCCCCTTCTTCTTAACAACATTCTGAAGATATCAATGGGGAAGAATTTCCCAGCTGTTAGGGGCAGCCGCAGCGACACCACAAGATGCCTACTATGTAGATGTTGTTTCACCCATGTCAAGACTACGATGTATTACATATATACACTGCTCAAAAAAATAAAGGGAACACTCAAATAACACATCCTAGATCTGAATGAATGAAATATTCTCATTGAATACTTTGTTCTTGTCAAAGTTGAATGTGCTGACAACAAAATCACACAAAAATCATCAATGGAAATCATGGAAATCAAATTTATTAACCAATGGAGTCCTGGATTTGGAGTCACCCCCAAAATTAAAGTGAAAAACACACTACAGGCTGATCCAACTTTGATGTAATGTCCTTAAAACAAGTCAAAATGAGGCTCAGTATTGTGTGTGGCCTCCACGTGCCTGTATGACCTCCCTACAACGCCTGGGCATGCTCCTGATGAGGCTGAGTATTGTGTGTGGCCTCCACGTGCCTGTATGACCTCCCTACAACGCCTGGGCATGCTCCTGATGAGGCTCAGTATTGTGTGTGGCCTCCACGTGCCTGTATGACCTCCCTACAACGCCTGGGCATGCTCCTGATGAGGCTGAGTATTGTGTGTGGCCTCCACGTGCCTGTATGACCTCCCTACAATGCCTGGGCATGCTCCTGATGAGGTTGCGGATGGTCTCCTGTGGGATCTCCTCCCAGACCTGGACTAAAGCATCCACCAACTCCTGGACAGTCTGTGGTGCAACGTGACGTTGGTGGATGGAGCGAGACATGATGTCCCAGATGTGCTTAATCGGATTCAGGTCTGGGGAACGGGCGGGCCAGTCCATAGCTTCCACGCCTTCATCTTGCAGGAACTGCTGACACACTCCAGCCACATGAGGTCTGGCATTGTCCTGCATTAGGAGGAACCCAGGGCCAACCGCACCAGCATATGGTCTCACAAGGAGTCTGAGGATCTCATCTCGGTACCTAATGGCAGTCAGGCTACCTCTGGCGAGCACATGGAGGGCTGTGCGGCCCTCCAAAGAAATGCCAATCCACACCATTACTGACCCACTGCCAAACCGGTCATGCTGAAGGATTTTGCAGGCAGCAGATCACTCTCCACGGCGTCTCCAGACTCTGTCATGTCTGTCACATGTGCTCAGTGTGAACCTGCTTTCATCTGTGAAGAGCACAGGGCGCCAGTGGCGACTTTGCCAATCCTGGTGTTCTGTGGCAAATGCCAAGCGTCCTGCACAGCGTTGGGCTGTGAGCACAACCCCCATCTGTGGACGTCGGGCCCTCATACCACCCTCATGGAGTCGGTTTCTAACCGTTTGTGCAGACACATGCACATTTGTGGCTGCTGGAGGTCATTTTGCAGGGCTCTGGCAGTGCTCCTCCTGTTCCTCCTTGCACAAAGGCGGAGGTAGGGGTCTTGCTGCTGTGTTCTTGCCCTCCTACGGCCCCCTCCACGTCTCCTGGTGTACTGACCTGTCTCCTGGTAGCGCCTCCAGCCTCTGGACACTACGCTGACAGACGCAGCAAACCTTCTTGCCACAGTTCGCATTGATGTGCCATCCTGGATGAGCTGCACTACCTGAGCAACTTCTGTGGGTTGTAGAGTCCATCTCATGCTACCACGAGTGTGAAAGCACAACCAACATTCACAAGTGACCAAAACATCAGCCAGAAAGCATTGGTACTGAGATGTGGTCTGTGGTCCCCACCTGCAGAACCACTCCTTTATTGAGGGTGTCTTGATAATTGCCAATAATTTCCATCTATTGTCTATTCCATTTGCACAACAGCATGTGAAATTGATTGTCAATCAGTGTTGCTTCCTAAGTGGACAGTTTGATTTCACAGAAGTTTGATTTACTTGGAGTTATATTCTGTTGTTTAAGTGTTCCCTTTATTTTTTTGAGCAGTGTATATAGTATGCTGTATATATAAGAAGATGTGACATATAGCTAATAAGCTGACATCATAACAGGTCATCTGAAAGAGCCCAATGATGAAAACAGTCCTGTATGATATTCAGTGCTTGCAAAATGTGAAATCCAAACATCTCCGATCCTCATTGGGCATTATGCCCGGACTGGAGTGATGTAACGTGAGTAATATAGGTCACAGGCCCAGAGTAGTTGTCAGAGTATTTTCCAGCTTATCTCCCAGTAGTCGCACCCTTCTGGAGGTCTTGGGATCCCAATCTTAAAAATCCTTACAAAGTCCTTTACCTATCGGACATGCATAATTTATAATACTGGTGCATTTTGGGCAGATGGCTAAGGGGTCTATGACAAATGACTGATCTCCTAAGTCAGTTATTTTGGTCATTAGTTCCAGAAAGAAGCAATGGGATGGGATGGTTGGGGGGGTCTGAAACTCCAGCTGAATTACTAGAAGGGAACATGATGCCCCTGCGACACACGTTCTCCCAAACTGGACACAATCCCAGTTCCTGGTAGGATGACATAAAGAAAAATAGTCATCACCACACAATCCTTTATTATTCTAGGAGCCAAAGTCAATAATTGTTGCTATGGAGCATTAATAAGATACTTGCCCGAAGCGTTCCTCACGTGGCTCGGGGTGGGTGGCAGGCATCAAATCAACGAAAATTGGGAGGATACTGGATTGTCGTTGAAAGCGATGTTGGAAAGTCATGCCCGACGCCGCAGGCAGAATACGCCCATGCACATGTGGAGGTGCAGTACCCACGTGTGTAAATGTCAGCAATGAAAAACTTAATACAATTGATGATGAGTCAAAATAACACGTCGGGCAGATTTAATTGGCTTCTAATCAGGGCACACACAGAGGTGAACGGCAGCATGATGAATAAGCAAAATAAAGTGTCCATTCATCCCCACCTGTACAGAAGGGGGGAGCTGCAGAAGTGGCTACATTGGTTGTCCGAGTATTTAGAGACAGATAGAACTAAAAATTAGATAGAATTGTTAGCTATTTGGTAGAAAAGTATAAAAAAAGTTTAAAAAGTTAGAAAAAAAGTTTTTCAGACTTTATAATTCATGGCTTATTCTTTAGCAAGTGCTGAAGTCCAGGGGGTCGGACTCCCATTGTTCATGTACTGACTGTCTGATCCTCTATTGATTTGTGATCAGTCATGGTCCTTGGGGTTCACTTCCTACGACCATCCATAAATGCCGGATCTTAGGAAGATAGGATGTCAGACTTCTAGAATATTTACTGGTAATTCTTCTAATCCTAAGGGGGGTATGTTCTTTAATCGGACATGGTGACACCGAACATTAAAAGGTTCCCTTCAGGCTTTTAGTCTTGCAGTCTCTTCTGGCGGGGTGACTTACTGCCGGTATCGTATGGCACGTAGCTGGAGAAGAACCTGGGTATTGGCTGAAGAGTCAACTTGACCTTCTCCCATTGTGAACTCGGTGCATGGATAATCTCCCTCATTGACTCTATAGGACTCACCGGGATTAGAGTTGATGTTAAAGTCTCCTCACCTGTCTGAAAATAGCGCAGTCTTTAATTTTCCATTGGAGATTTGCCCCGTGTCATATGAGTCCATTGCCTTCCCGGGCGAACATGTCAATTATAGGATTTTGTTAAATAGAAAAACACCGTTGATTCTACTGCTATTTCTGGATGGGAGATGAAGGTGTGAAAGTGATGAAATAATCTTGTTACACATTTACACTTGTAATTAATACATCATGTATATTGCTGTCATTATCAATATTGTGCAAAATCTTTAACTATCCTGATTCTTGTCCAATAATTCGATCTGCTGAGATATCAAGTCATTTTTGGTCATCTGTAAAAGGGACCTGCGGCAAGGTGAAAAGTGTCCAGTTTTTGCAGTTATTTTGTTACCTTCATTCCCCTTAGTATTTTGTTTTATTTTTTTTAAAAAAAAATAATTTCTCCCATACAGTTCCAGAGATATGAGCCTTTTTGTAGTGCAAATTTGTATGGCCTTCACCACGTGTGACTCACATAATCCTCATGGGCGTGGCTCACATAATCCTCATGGGCATGGCTCACATAATCCTCATGGGCATGGCTCACATAATCCCCATGGGCGTGGCTCACATAATCCTCATGGGCGTGGCTCACATAATCATCATGGGCGTGGCTCACATAATCATCACGGGTGTGGCTCACATAATCATCACGGGTGTGGCTCACATAATCATCATGGGCATGGCTCACATAATCCCCATGGGCATGGCTCACATAATCCTCATGGGCGTGGCTCACATAATCCTCATGGGCGTGGCTCACATAATCCTCATGGGCATGGCTCACATAATCCCCATGGGCATGGCTCACATAATCCTCATGGGCGTGGCTCACATAATCCTCATGGGCGTGGCTCACATAATCATCATGGGCGTGGCTCACATAATCATCATGGGCATGGCTCACATAATCCCCATGGGTGTGGCTCACATAATCCTCATGGGCGTGGCTTGCATGATCCTCAGAGGCGTGGCTCACTGGATCCGCAGGGGCATGTCTTCAGTAGAGATGAGCGTTGTTCTACTCGAACTGTTCGCCAATCTCAAATTCAGCTGTTTTGGGCGGTGTTCGAGCCGGTCGGCGAACACGAACAATTTGAGAAAAATTCGGCTGTTCGAGGTTATGTTCGATAACTGTTCGTGCACCAAAATCATAACTGGATTTTTTCTCAGTAATGATGAAAATTAATGTTAATACGCAGTTTGAGTGTACAGCGGGGCGGGGGGAGGGGCAGGGGATGGATCTCTGCAGGAACAATGAAGATCTCCATTTTTTTTTTCTCTTTCCCGCATTTGCAGTGGGGAGGTGCAATCTGTCAGCCTATCAGCAGCGCACACACGGAGCGAAGTGCTTTTTTTCACACAAGCAAGGGCATGTGTGATTGGCAGTGTATGTCACATGTCCTTGCCCTATAAGACCAAGCCATTTTCCCCGTCGCCACCATTTTCTCACTGCTGCAGCTGCGTGTTAGACGGCACCGCTGTTGCTGTGTGCGCTATACCTTGTTAATTTCAAGCCAATTTTCGCACAAATATACAGATAGCTTGGGAGTAGGGAATAGTTGTGATTGCAGTCCTTTTAAGGACTAGGTTACAGCATTTCCTACGACTTTTATCAGGGAGGTCTGTGCTCTTAAATAGATAGGTTGTGGGAGTAAAGACTAATTGTAATTGGAGTCCTTTTCAGGACTAGGTTACATCAGTTCCTATCAGTTTTTGCCAGGCAGGTCTGTGCCAGTGCTGTGCAAGTTTTTTTCACAGCATTTGGCTGAATCTAGCAAAGCTAATCCTTTTTGGCCTATTGCAGAGTGTGTTAGTCAGTGGAGTAGCCTATCTGTGTTGCAAGATATAACACCTGTGTATAGAATACCAATTTTTTTACTGCACCTAGTGAAGTAAAATCTTTTGGGCATAGCATCATTCTATTAGTCCATCTATACTGACCTCCATCAGGTTGCAAACTGAATATAATTTTTTTCTGCATCTAGCTCTGAAAAAATATTTGGGCTTCTAGCGGTGTGTGGGACTTGGTCTATTAGTCCATCTATACTGACCTCCATCAGGTTGCAAATTAAAAATAATTTTTTTCTGCATCTAGCTCTGAAAAAATATTTGGGCTTCTAGCGGTGTGTGGGACTTGGTCTATTAGTCCATCTATACTGACCTCCATCAGGTTGCAAATTAAAAATATTTTTTTCTGCATCTAGCTCTGAAAAAATATTTGGGCTTCTAGCAGTGTGTGGGACTTGGTCTATTAGTCCATCTATACTGACCTACATCAGGTTGCAAATTAAAAATAATTTTTTTCTGCATCTAGCTCTGAAAAAATATTTGGGCTTCTAGCGGTGTGTGGGACTTGGTCTATTAGTCCATCTATACTGACCTCCATCAGGTTGCAAATTGAATAAAAAAATTTTCTGCATCTAGCTCTGAAAAAATATTTGGGCTTCTAGCGGTGTGTGGGACTTGGTCTATTAGTCCATCTATACTGACCTCCATCAGGTTGCAAATTGAATAAAAAAATTTTCTGCATCTAGCTCTGAAAAAATATTTGGGCTTCTAGCAGCGTGTGGGACTTGGTCTATTAGTCCATCTATACTGACCTCCATCAGGTTGCAAATTAAAAATAATTTTTTTCTGCATCTAACCCAGCCAATAGTTTTGGCCTAATACCACAGTTTGGCCACTCAGCTCTGCTCGGTTACCATCCATTGTTTTTTTGTGCAAACAACTCCAGAGTTGTGAATTAGTTAACCACCAAAATGAGTGGAAAAAGGCCTGCTGCTGGTGGAAAGGGGAATAGGCGTGTTGGGAAGGGGAAAAAAGGTTGTGTCCGTGGGGTAGGTGCAGAAGAAAGACCATCTTCCAGCCAAACTAAAATGTCTACTTCTTTTAGCGGACAATGTGATAAGATCCCTTTCTTACGGCCACGCCAATCGCTACAAATTCCAGATGAGGCACAAAAACAGCAGGTGCTTCAACGGATATCAAGTGCTCCTTTAAGTGGGCTCTCCTCCACATCAACTTCAACATCACAAATACTCCAGTCCTCAAAGGTGTCACCCAAATCGCACTTGCTTCCTCACAGCTCCCAAATCTCCAGCTGCCTGTCTGAGTATGAGGTAGAACAGATGGTTGAGTCTGCAGAGCTGTTTACTCATACTATAGCCTGGGAATCAGAGGTCGACTCCAGCGCTTCTGTGAATCCAGATGAGGAAATGATCTGCACTGATGCCCAGAATCTTTATGAGTCGGATCCAGGACCAGACGCAGAAGGTTCTGACCATAATGTAGACCCTCATTCCCAAACTGTAACTCCTGTTGGTGGAGACAATGAGGAAGACGATGATAAGACTCAAATACCTGATTGGAGCGACAACTTTAGTTTTTTGTCAGGGCAGGAACAGGTTGGCTCTGAGGACGACGGGTGTGATAACGCACAGGGTGATGATGATGAGGTCGGAGATCCCACTTACTGTCAACCCACAGTCAGCCAAGAGATGAGGTCAGCAGAGGAGGTGGAGGAAGATGCTAGTGACGACGAGGTCAGGTTGCGCCTTCCTGGACAGAGACGTAGTACTGGAAGCACGTCAACAACTGCATCCTCAAACACAACTCTGCCTCTCACCACAAGTCGTGGTGGCTCTTCAGGTCGCATGGGTGCTAAGCCTTGCATAGCCTGGGCATTTTTTCAGATCGATAAAGATAACCCAACTCGTGTTATCTGTAACATTTGTCAGCAAAAGCTAAGTAGAGGCCAAAAAATACATAGTTTGAGTACTTCATGCATGAACCGGCACATGGACATGAAGCATAAGTTGCAGTGGGAAGCTCAGTGTGCTACAATGCGGTCTAGCCGGCCGGGCCAACCACCGTCTGCCATATCTTGTGCATCCGCGGCCTCTTCATCCTCTGTGACTGGGGGGACAGCAGTCACACCTGTTTTGGGGCGCAGACCTGCCACCTCTTTACCCGCAACAGCCAGCGTGATTGGCAGGTCATCATTTTCTTTGGAGGTGGTAACACCAGCTGGTCTTGAGCGCTGTCCGACATCGATAGCACCACCTTTGGATCAAGGCAACCTAACATGTCTGCCTGCATCTTCCTCACAGACCGGCAGTTTGCCGGGGACACCCTTATCAACCCCGTCTAAGCACAATAGCCAGCCCTCGGTCCCTCAGATGTGGACAAGTAAAAGACCATTTCCTCCTAGCCATGAGAAAGCTAAGAGGTTGAATTTCACCATCTGCAAGCTCTTGGCTACAGAAATGCTGCCTTTCCGCCTGGTGGACACAGAGGATTTTCGAGACCTTATGTCCGTCGCAGTGCCCCAGTACCAGATGCCCAGTCGGCACTACTTCTCAAAGAAAGGTGTGCCTGCGCTCCACCAGCATGTCGCACACAACATCACCGCTTCTTTGAGAAACTCTGTGTGTGACAGGGTGCATTTCACCACAGACACTTGGACGAGTAGGCATGGACAGGGGCGTTACATGTCGCTGACTGGGCACTGGGTAACTATGGTGACAGCAGGACAAGGGGCTGCTGTCCAAGTCTTGCCGTCCCCACGAGTTGTGCGTCAATCCTCTTTATGTCATTTTTCCTCCACTGCTTCTGCCTCCTCAACCTCCTCTCGGTCTTCCACCTGCACCCAAAGCCTGTCTGGTCATGCCACAAGCTTTCTAACTGCGCAGAAGGGATCCTGCACACCTCCTTACTATGCTGGCAGTAGGGCTCAACGTCATCAGGCGGTTTTTACATTGAAATGTCTGGGAAATGTGAGTCACACAGCTGAGGAGTTGTGGTCAGCTCTGGAGAACCAATTTCATGAATGGTTGTCTCCACTGGACCTGAAACCAGGGAAGGCCGTGTGCGACAATGCTGCAAACCTGGGTGCGGCCCTTCGCCGGGGCAATGTCACACACGTGCCTTGTATGGCTCACGTGTTGAACCTGGTTGTCCAGCAATTTTTAGCCCACTATCCCAGACTAGATGGCCTTCTGCAGAGGGCACGGTCGCTGTGTGCTCACTTCCGCCGTTCGCATCCCGCAGCTCAGCGACTTACATCTCTACAGAAGTCGTTGGGCCTGCCACTTCACCGGCTAAAATGCGATGTGCCTACCCGGTGGAATTCAACTCTGCACATGTTGCAGCGACTGTGGCAGCACCGACAAGCCCTGGTGCAATACGTTCTGACGTATAGCCTGGGCCAACGAGATTCAGAGGTGGGGCAAATCACGCTGGAGGAGTGGTCTCAGATCAGGGACCTATGCACCCTTCTGCACAGTTTTGAAATGGCGACGAAGATGTTTAGTGCCGACGATGCCATTATCAGCATGACTATTCCGGTGATTTACATGCTGGAGCACATGTTAAACAGAATTCGGAGTCAGGTGGTGGCACAAGAGGAGGTGGAGGAAGTAGAGGAGGAGGAGTTGTATGCGGAAGGGCTAACATCTGCAAGGTCCAGACGGTCGGCAGCACCAAGGCGGCAGGCATGTGAGGGTGGGGGAGATGATTTTACCAGGGCGCATGGTAGCAGCCAAACTAGTGAGGAAGGTGCAGGAGCCCAGGAAGAAGTGGAGGACGAACTGATGGAAGACTCATCAGATGAGGGAGACCTTGATCACATTTCTGTTGTGCGAGGTTGGGAGGAGAGGACAGAGGAAGGAAGCATGATTGCTACCTCGCCACCAACACAACAGGGACTTGGTGCTCCTGGATGCGCAACACACATGAGTGCCTTCTTGCTGCACTACCTGCAACATGACCCTCGAATTGTGAGAATTAGAAATAATCCTGACTACTGGGTTGCCACACTGTTAGATCCCCGGTACAAAAGTAAATTTGCAGAAATTATTCCTGCCATAGAAAGGGATGCACGCATGCAGGAGTATCAGCAGAGACTGTTGCAGAATCTTACATGTGCTTTTCCACAAAATACCAGTGGTGCACGTAGTGAATCTCACAGTTCCAACTTGCCAACCGTGGGACCGTCAAGTGCTCAGCACTCAAACCGTAACAGAACCACAGTATCTGCTGGTAACATCAATTTTGCGGAATCATTTCACCACTTTTTTAGCCCATCCTTTGCAAGGCCACAGGAGACAAGAAGTCTGACACATAGTCAACGCCTAGAGACGATGGTACAGGAGTATCTCCAAGTAAACATTGAAGCCACGACTGTGTCACTGGACCCTTGCTCTTTTTGGGCTTCCAATCTGGATAAATGGCCGGAGCTAGCCACTTACGCCTTGGAGATCTTGTCATGCCCCGCAGCCAGCGTTCTGTCTGAACGTGTGTTCAGCGCTGCTGGTGGTGTGCTGACAGATAAGCGCACGCGGCTCTCCACTGATAATGTAGACAGACTCACGTTCATAAAGATGAACAAATCATGGATCCGAAACGACTTTTCTACCCCTGTGTCATCCTGGGGAGAGTAAAAGCTTGATGATTGGTTAAAATCACCCTACCAACCGTTTTAAGCTTTCAAATTACTAATCATGTTTATCTGTATCTTGACTGGAAAATAATTTGGGCTTTGTAGCAGCGTGCAGCACTGATCCTATTAGGCCATCTATAATAAGCTTCACCAGATTTAAAATTAAAAATAATTTTTAGCTGCATCTAGCCCGGAAAATAATTTTGGGGCTCCGAGATGCGCAAGACACATAAGTGCCTTCTTGCTGCACTACCTGCAGCATGACCCTCATATTGTCAGAATTCGAAGTAATCATGACTACTGGGTTGCCACACTCTTAGATCCCCCAAACTTTTCGATCAACCTTTTCATTTTAATAAAGACCAAAAAAATGGTCATTTTTGAAATTATAAGCATTAGCAGGTTGTTAGAAACTGAAATCAAACAGTTTTCAACTCAAAACTTTATTCTAGGTGATGTTACATTTTCACATAGGACCCCTTGTTCGAAAGGAGCTTCTGAACTCTCTCGTCCATTGAATTTGTCAGGTTTTGGATGGTTTCTGCTTCAATTGTTTTGCATGAGGACAGAATACCCTCCCAGAGCTGTTGCTTAGATGTGAACTGCCTCCCGCCATCATAGACACTCCTTTTAATGATGCTCCAAAGGTTCTGAATGGGGTAGAGGTCAGGGGAGCATGGGGGTCACACCATAAGTTTGTCCCCTTTTATGCCCATATCAGCCAGAGATGCAGATGTTTTATGTGCAGCATGAGATGGTGCATTATCATGCAGAAAAATGATCTTGCTGTGAAATACACGGTTCTTCTTCTTGAACCATGGCAGGAAGTGCTGTTTGAGAAAATCCACATACATTATGGAGTTCATCTTTAGCGCCTTCAGGGATCCTAAAGGGGCCGACAATCTCTCTCCCCATGATTCCAGCCCAAAACATTACTCCACCTCCTCCTTGTTGGCGCTGTAGCCGTGTTTGCGTGGGGTGTCCATCAACCAGCCATCCTCCACTCCATTCATCTGGACCATCGAGCGCTGCACGGCACTCATCCGTGAACAAAACAGTTTTGAAATCAGTCTTCATGTAATGTTTGGCCCACTGGAGCCGTTTCTGCTTGTGTGAAGTGGATAGAGGAGGTCGACAGGATGGCATATGCACAGCTGCAAACCTCTGAAGGACCCTGCATCTTGTTGTTCGGGGGACGTTGGAGGCACAAGCAGCTTCAAAAACTTGTCTGCTGCTATGACAAGGCTTTTTTGCCGCTGCTGTTTCAACCTGACGTAATTGCCTGTAGGAAAGAGTCCTCAATTTGCCCTTATCAGCACGCACACGTGTGTACTGTGAATCAGCTACATACTTCTTGATTGCCAAGACACTTCATCCTGATCATCGCACAATGTTGATTGTAGTCATGCCTTGACCTAAACACTCCACAATTTGTTGCTTCTCAGCAGCCGACACATCCTTTTTCTTTCCCATTTTGGCAGAAAATGTAGGCTGCTTAATAATGTGAGAGAGCCTTCTTAAGTAGTCTTGCCTTTCATTGGACACACCTGCCAAACTAATTAGCACAGGTGTCTGCAATTGCTTACAGTGATATAAAGAGCCCTGACACACATCACCATCAATGAGTTTAACTGACAAACAAACAAATTCTTCCCTTATCACTCCTAAACACTTTTTGCATAATAATTTGGAACGCGGTGTACATGTGCTTTTCCACAAAACACCAGTGGTTCACGTAGTGAATCTTACAGTTCTAACTTGCCAACCGTGGTCTGTATGGAGTTGTTCAATAAAGGGCCCAAAATTAAGATAACATAGATGGGAGAGGTCTCTATGAATAGGAATTCCTAAGTATTTGGTACCCTGTGAGGGCCAGGCAAAGGGAAAGTTGGACTGGATGGAATCCTATATGGATTTAGGGAGGGAGACATCGAGGGCCTCAGACTTCGCTGCATTGATTTTAAAATTTTACCATGTAACAAAGTGATCTATTTCAGCCATAACAGCAGGGATGGATATATGTGATTGAGTGATATATACTAGGACATCATCAGCAAATAGAGAGCACTTGTACTCGGTGCCTCCCACCTCAATCCACCTAATATTGGGGTTATGGCGAATTGATGAGAGCAGGTGCTCCGTCACTAGGATGTATAAGAGAGGGGACAGAGGACATCCCTGCCTTGTCCCATTGGTGATTGTGAAAGGTGATGAAAATGTTCTGACGCACCCCCTGGGCCTTGGGACACCCGGAGCCGGACCCTTTTTGGTGGATGCTGGTGGTTGTAGTCTTCGTGGCGGCGATCCGGTTCCGTGGCTCAGGGCGGTCAAACCAGTGGCGGAACTATTTATGTGGTTTTGATGTTTAAATGTCCGACTACGCCACCCGTGGATTGCGGTCAGAGTGAACCGCCGCTACAGGGCAGACCGCTAAGGCTGGTGTTGTGGGTGCAGCAGAGCGTAGCATAACTCCCCACGGGAGGAGTATAGCCTCAGGGCAGTGTATGCGGAGGATGGGGGTGATGGTGCAGGGCAGCAGCAGTAACGACACGGAGTCAGTGATGCAGTTCAGGGCCTTTACTCACAGTTCTTATTATCCAGACCACGTCTGCAGGTAACGGCTGCCCACGTCGTACTGTGCTCACCAGGTGAGGGGCTCAGACAACTCCCAGATAACTTTGGAGTGCTTCACAGGACCCCCTTTGTGTGTCCTTTGTCTGGCCTTTCTTACCAACACTTCTGTCCGGCTGCCTCGGGCCTCCTCTTGGTAAACTTGGCGCCAGTTTCCCTGACCCTATGTGGTGCCTTCCTAGCGGGTGGAGCAAGGGGCTGCGCCACATAAAATGTCAGAGCCTCCGGTTTCTAGCTGAGGGTCGTTTCCTGCCTCCACTAGTTCGGGGACCGGTCTCCCCCTTTGGCCTGACCCCTCCACGCAGGTGGATTCGGGCGTGCGGTGGCGACTCGCCCGTCCGCACCCCTGGGATCCCTTCATTCCTCGTTCCTGGAGCCTTCTCCGCTCCTCTTCCTTCCTTCTCCCTCTTGCAGGCCTGGGCCTCTGTTACTAGGCCCGCCTCCGGAGCAGAGCTCATGCAGAGCCCCTGCTCCCTGCCACTTCTGCTCAGACTTCTCTGCACTGAACTAAGATGGTGCCCACCTTTTATACTCCCTTCTCAATGCACCCAGGAACTGCTTCCTCCCTGCTCCTGCACTGCAGGGTTCCCCTTCCTCAGTGTTCCCTCCCCCCACTCCAGCCAGGGACAGGGACTGTCGTGCCCATCTCAGGGGCATATTGGTCGCCCTGCCCCACGGCAATGTGGTGTAATGCATGCAGGTGTCGGGTCCTGATCGAAACTCCATCCTTATCTGAGAGTGAGATATCACACCTCTGGGTGAGGTGCAATACGTCTGTAGCAACCGAGCCCTCGGTGCTACAGTTCCATTTATCTTCAGCCTAGGTGACGTATTGTGATACAGGGCCGTGATTTTGGCTATAAAAGGGTCCCCTAGACCCCTACCCCAAGCTTTTTAAGAGAATCATATATGGCGTGCCAGGAGACTCTATGGAATGCTTTCTCAGCATCCAACGAGAGTATCTACTTACAAATTTTTAACTGCATCTAGCCCAGGAAATACTTTGTGCCTAGTAGCAGTGTCTGCTAGTCAGCGGATTATCCCGGCTGTTAAGCAAGCTACACCACCTGTAGTTTGGACACTTAATTTTTTCAAAGGAAATGCTTCGGGACCACGGGATACTTAGTGAAGAGCATCAGGAGGCACCCCAAGGCATAGGGGCTGGGACTGGCACTAGGATGCCTTGCGGTGGACAGCCGAGCTCGATCCTTATAAAAGCTTTTTAACTGCAGCAGCTTTAGTGGACGCTACTGGAGCTGGAATTACGCGGCTGCTGGCATGAGACTTGCCCTCCAATAGATCCTTGTAAATGGATTTAAAGTGTATTCATTCAAATTAGAGGGACAATTTAAATTAAAAAGCTTAGAGCTGCCTCCACCACAGGGGGGCTCTCTCGACCCACCAGCGGACAGGCACCAGTATTGGGAGAGGGGGGCTGGCCATCAGGGTTCACCGCGGCTCTGGCACAAACCCGGCGACACGGAGGTGGCACGGGCAGGAGCGGACTGGCCGTCTCGGCTTCTCACTTTTTGGATTTTAGAAGGGCATGACATGCCTATATCTGTGTCTCCCCCTCCTTTTACTCCTCCACCTCTTTTCTTTTCGCATGACTATATGTACTTGTCACTTTTCCATGTGTTAGTTGTGTCTTCTGAGCAGTTTGTCAGCTTTTGGACACCTTTGAAGGTGTTTTCTATGTGTTTCTATGTGTTTTTGTTTGCCTGCCATTGGTTTTAACGGTGTTCGAAGGTGTTCGACGAACAGTTCGGCGAACACACGGGTGTTCGACGAACCGAACCGAACTCGAACACTACGGGGGTGGCTCAACACTAGTCTTCAGCATGCCCTGCATTATTACCCTTTAAGCCACCTCCCTTTGTAAAGCACTAAATAAAAAGTCCCATATCTCTGGAACCATATACCCCATTTAAAAAGGAAAAAAGCTGAATATGTAAGAATCAGCAGAAATAAAATAATAGCAAATACTGCACTTTTTTTGACCTGGTGACAGGTCTTTAAGACATGTATTAGCTGATTTTAGGGGATCTCAGATCATTCTCTATGCTATGTGTTATTTTCTTGTAAGCCTGGGGGAGGGGATAGCAATGATATTATGTTAACGTATGACATTTTCAGTTTAAAGGTGTTGTTCTATAAAATTTTAAATATTCAAAAATTACACATTTTTTACTCAGTTATTGGTAGGTGTGTGGGAGGATAATATGGTTATTTTATCCGCACAATGTCAATATACAAGTTTGACTACACAGCTTTTAATCTTAATTATCCAGACATCTAAATTAAGTAGGTCAGGAGAAATACACTATTATTTTATGTTGACTTTTGAATTCATGTGTTTCTTTCTTCAGGTGGGACAAGAAACTTGGACTTTTGTCATAAGTCTGAATGTTAACATGTTGAGAATTATTAATTGATGAATAGATGTTACTTACATCTTATACCAGCTCCTACAGTTTATTGTACTATTATTTTTGCACAGGGTCTTTGAACAATGAATGTTTGCTAAATATGTGGATTAACCATTGTGTGGGCCCTGTGGCTTGTTGACTCGCAGAGCAGTGGAGTATAAGCTATGCAGATCGATTAAATGCTCAAACAATGGAGAGTTAAACTCATCTCACCTCTCCTCTGACCTGTAGAAAATTTCTTGAAGGACAGTGGTGAACTTTATAAGGGGGATATGCCTCTGCATCAGGTGTCTTTTTACAAAACCACAGACAGTAACACTTTAAGTGACAGCTCTACAGGACAGCATGGCTCCATCCAGAGGGATACAGACCTGCCCCATTGACTATCAAAGAACCCATGGATACATTCGGCAGAAAGCCAGGTTGGGACCATCCGGTCACCTGGTTCCATGGATATGTTCGGAGAAAGCCAGGGTGGGACCCTCGGGTCTCCTGACCATGTACCTCAATGGACTGTTAGCTTCCTAAGCCTACCGCTACCTCCTCTCTGTGGGTGTCCACGCAAAGCGAGGTGCCATTAGTTGAGGTAGTTGGCCCTGGAAGTCCCAAAGCCACAGCTGTGCTATCCCAGGCGGGCCAACAGAAAGGTGAGACTGTGTAATATTGTACAATCTTGGGTATTTAAGACATGTATTAGCTGATTTTAGGGGATCTCAGATCATTCTCTATGCTATGTGTTATTTTCTTGTAAGCCTGGGGGAGGGGATAGCAATGATATTATCTTAACGTATGACATTTTCAGTTTAAAGGCGTTGTTCTATAAAATTTTAAATATTCAAAAATTACACATTTTTTACTCAGTTATTGGTAGGTGTGTGGGAGAATAATATGGTTATTTTATCCGCACAATGTCAATATACAAGTTTGACTACACAGCTTTTAATCTTAATTATCCAGACATCTAAATTAAGTAGGTCAGGAGAAATACACTATTATTTTATGTTGACTTTTGAATTCATGTGTTTCTTTCTTCAGGTGGGACAAGAAACTTGGACTTTTGTCATAAGTCTGAATGTTAACATGTTGAGAATTATTAATTGATGAATAGATGTTACTTACATCTTATACCAGCTCCTACAGTTTATTGTACTATTATTTTTGCACAGGGTCTTTGAACAATGAATGTTTGCTAAATATGTGGATTAACCATTGTGTGGGCCCTGTGGCTTGTTGACTCGCAGAGCAGAGGAGTATAAGCTATGCAGATCGATTAAATGCTCAAACAATGGAGAGTTAAACTCATCTCACCTCTCCTCTGACCTGTAGAAAATTTCTTGAAGGACAGTGGTGAACTATATAAGGGGGATATGCCTCTGTATCAGGTGTCTTTTTACAAAACCACAGACAGTAACACTTTAAGTGACAGCTCTACAGGACAGCATGGCTCCATCCAGAGGGATACAGACCTGCCCCATTGACTATCAAAGAACCCATGGATACATTCGGCAGAAAGACAGGTTGGGACCATCCGGTCACCTGGTTCCATGGATATGTTCGGAGAAAGCCAGGGTGGGACCCTCGGGTCTCCTGACCATGTACCTCAATGGACTGTTAGCTTCCTAAGCCTACCGCTACCTCCTCTCTGTGGGTGTCCACGCAAAGCGAGGTGCCATTAGTTGAGGTAGTTGGCCCTGGAAGTCCCAAAGCCACAGCTGTGCTATCCCAGGCGGGCCAACAGAAAGGTGAGACTGTGTAATATTGTACAATCTTGGGTATTTAAGACATGTATTAGCTGATTTTAGGGGATCTCAGATCATTCTCTATGCTATGTGTTATTTTCTTGTAAGCCTGGGGGAGGGGATAGCAATGATATTATGTTAACGTATGACATTTTCAGTTTAAAGGCGTTGTTCTATAAAATGTTAAATATTCAAAAATTACACACACAGTTATCGGTAGGTGGGTGGGAGAATAATGTGGTTCTTTTATCTGCACAATGTAAATATACAAGTTATCCCTGTCTGTACATAGGCATAAGGTTTAGGGCTCTTTCAGATATGCTGAAATTAAAGAGCACACTGACAAGTGTCATTAAATAGGGCTGTTCAGACGGCAGCTTTGTCACGATATCCTTGTGAAAAAAATTGCATCATGCACTAGTTTTTCCAGTATTTCAGATGACACTTGCCTATTCAATTGTATAGGGGTGAAAAAAAAACAAATTGTATCCCATATGGATGATTTGTATTGCATCAAATTTTTACTGGTATAAAAAAGGAAACTGTATTTGAGGTTGTATATTTTATTTGCTGCTGATGTATAAAAAAGGGATCAAAACCGCAAAAGGCAAAAGATGTAATTGTTAAAAATGTAATCGTGTCATTGTGACCAGGCATGACAATATCTGAAGTAGATCTATGAACCCTGGTGTAAAAAACTCATATTAAAAGGGGGCATCCGACATAGCCCCTTTCTGTTAAAGGGAATCTGTCACCAGGTTTTTGCAGCACAATTTGAGAGCAGTATGATGTAGGGGTAGAGACTCCAATTCCAGCAATGTGTCACTTACTTTGATGCTTGCTGCAGTTTTGATAAAATCACAGTTTTCTCTGCTGAAGATCTAGCAGTTCTCTGAATGCTGAGCTTTGTATAAGCCCTCCCACACCACTGATTGGTAGGTTTATGCATGTGTACATAGAAAGCAACCAGTGTTGGGGGAGGAGGGGTGATTGGACTACATGGCAGCAGGCCAATTAGTCCTCTAGTGATAATCTCCTGCTTATAACACAGTGGTCTAATAAATTCTTCACAAAGTCCAGTAAGTGACACATCGCTGGAATCAGGGTCTCTTCCTCTACAGATTTGGCTTATAGATGGAAGCCCAAAATTATACCTTTTGCGCACAATAGAGAACTTTCTTGTACAAGTTCCAGGGCAGCTCATGGCCTGAACACGCCGCCGTTGTGCAGGAACCCTGAATCTCGGGAATGGCGGGGTCCAGGTAACTATAACTTTAGGGGTAGGATATGTGAATTTTCTCTGAGCATAAGCAGCTATTTCCCACACAATTTCTTTAAGAAGAAAATTTAAGTTGCCTTAATAATTGCCCTCGATTCTTCACCACTGTAGCATGTATTGTTTTTTTTTTTAGTGTTTTGTTGTTTTTTTCTCTTTCCAACCATTATAATTATGCATAAAAGACCACATTCCTGGCAGTTTTGCAGTGAGTATACCAGTAAATTATGTTCTTGGTACGGAGGGTAAAGTTGAGTTCTTAGAAGAAAAAAAAAAGTTAATGCTCCTCACACGTCAGGATTAGGATTTGTATGACAGTCGATGAGATCAGGTTGTATCACTTTAAATAGTGACAATATGCAGGATATTCTACTTGAATATAGGGTACAGGGGTTATGCTGGTAAACCTTACATTCTTGACTTAAAAAGGTTCATATGTATAAGGGTCAATGCACACTTGAAAATCTGCAGGGAGATTTGCAGAATTTTTGTGCTGTGTGAATCAGTTCGTATGAATGTGTCTTTTTATAGTAATGTAGTGATATTTATGTGTACTGCTTGGTGGCATTATTTATGTGCACATTATGGCAGCACAATCTACATGACCTATATGGTGACAGATAAAGGAACTGACTGTGTTTACCAAATGTGTGTGAATCAGTTTGTACAAGTGTGTATTTTACAGTAGGGCAGTGTTATTTATGTGTGCAGTATAGCAGCATAAAGTATGTGTTCTATATGGGAATGAATATATGCAATGACTGTGCCTATTAAATGCTTGCACATCTGTTTATATTACAGCATTACAGTGTAATTTATGTGTACTATTCCACAGCATTATTTATGTGAACAGTATATCAGTATAAAATTTGTGCTTTATCTGGTGATAAATACAAGCATTGGGCTTGTGCGTCCATTTATATTACAGCATGAGTGTGATTTCTATCTAGTGTTTGGTATCAGTTATGTGTATAGTAAGGCAGCACAATATACGTGTACTATATGGTGGTATTATTTATTCACTTTATTATGTGGGGACCGACTGCATCTATTATATCTGTTTGCATCATGTTTATAACTGTGTATTCCTATACACTTACCCCCTTGATGTTACAAAATCCTTTGAAACATGTACAGGATATTTCTATAGATAGTTCATAAATGTTATATCCTTTAATACTGCTTTAAAGCGCCAGGTTTTTTTTTTTTTTTTTGTGAAGTCATCAAAAAACATCTACTTCACTTTCGGAAAACTATAGACACTTCCTCAGACCATAGACTTGAAGGTAAGAGCAGCTTATATGTCCCGGCCCAATGACATTTCTTGGCAGTGTTTTTTAGTCTGGTCTTTGCTTGTTTACTTGACTTTGGAACGTGAAAAGTCCTAATTTACTTGCGCCACATTTAGGTGGGGAAGTCGCGATTGCCGAAGCGGTTCCAGAAATGTCTTGCTTTAGCTCCATGTGTGGTCACTAAAATATCCAGCATGTAATCGGATGACGGCTGCAAAAGGCGACCCGTCATTCCATTAATTAGCAACTATTACTGAAACAAGCCTCTGTCTACTTTACAGGCGGCACAAATACCGGCGGCTTCTACATGGATGACGCTTCATTTGCTAGAATTATGTGCATTAATCTCCGTTTTCTATGGATCTCTGTCCGGTGCACAGGTCATCATTAGTCATGATGACATTGCCTATTAATCAAAAAGCCCATGTATAATTTCTTTTGGATTTCCTAGGAAATCTTGTACATGTCTCTACCAAATACTGACCCCCTTTTTTCCACCATGTGGCCAAATGGAAGTGATCTGAGCCCCCAGTGAAATTATTAACCACCAAAAAGAGGTAACAAATATCTTTTGCCATTTTTTTTATGAACCTGTTACTTTCAAGATGTGTCCCCACGCTGTTTTCGGGCCCTTGGGCACTGCCCGTATAGCCAGTCTACTTTTGAAGATAACTTTCTAAAACTCATTAGTGATTCTTAATATTGTACCAGTAGTAGTAACCCCTCTACCAGAATCTATACTTTACTCAGCATCAAGTTTCTAGTCCTAGACCAAAATTTTTCAACTATTGATACTTTCTTTTGTGTGTATACAGCTACCTATGACTATGATTACAGACTATGGAAAAAAAAAAACCTTTGTGTAGTCTGATCCTACAGTAAGTTGTAACATGCTTCCACTGTTTTTTTCTATAAACTTCCTGTACACGTCTATGTGTCTCCATGGTAACAGACTACAAACAAGCCCTGTGTAGTCTGATCCTGCAGTCAGATGTCGCTCTAATCCCTCCTCCTGATCCCTTTTTTCTAATGTCTGTAGGTTTGTCAGAAAAGAGGGGATGAGGGAGTGGAGTAACACATGACTGCAGGATCAGACTACGCAGGGTTTAATTGTAGTCTGTTACCATGGAGACACATTGTTTCTACAGCTCATGTGCAAACACTAAGTAATAGTATACGTTTAAACAAGACTTCTTGCCGAGTTGCTTCATTTTTTATTTTATCGGCACAGATTGCAATTGTATACACACCCCCAATTTGTAAGTTATATCATTCCCTGAGGACTTAAGCAAATATAAGCAAGACTAAAGCTGACCTTAGAAGTTATGCTAGCACCATTGAGATCGTTCACAAAAATACCCATAAATTATATTTTTGAGGGTAAATGTAGGCATCATTTTGCTCTAGGAGGGCATGCTGGGACTTTTGGTCAATAATAGAAGAATTCACAAAGAAAATCAATTTTATTTGCTTCTTGAACATATATTGGGACTGTGGATACCATAGCAACACATATAATCACCGAGTGGCAATGCTCTGGATGTTCCTTTACACTTGGTAATTGCAGTACGCCGGCAGCCGCTCCCATTGAAAAGCCTATTCTAGCGACTGCCAGACAAGATGTTCTGATTCAATGTCAGGTTTCATGAGCAGAAAATGGATAAATGCAGGAAAATAGAAGGGGAGTAGGAGTCCATTGTGCCGCACATCTATCTATATATCTAGATCTATCTCCCAGCCAGCAATTTACTGCAATACAGCTGATATCCAGCACCAAGAGTCACTGGGAAGGCTGGTCGGACCATACATACTGTAGATGTGCTGCCATATGGTGCTGCAGGAGGAAATACTTCTGTGATACAGCATCCAATATGACATTTTTTTTTCCGCTTTTGCCATACAAATAAATAATAAAAAAAAACAACCATAGGAGTTATGTGCGATGTCATGCCTATGAGATTTGGTGCATGCAAAAAATTTCAACAACGTCCTGATGATCTGAAAAATCACTATTGCAAGTAGCGACCAAAGCAGCTAAACTATTATGAATGAGATTGTGCCGCTATTTTGCATTAGATTAAAGTACAACAAATCGCAAATCTGCCAACTTTACATTTGCTGGCCCTTTAAACGTTTGAGCACAACATGGGCTCTCATTGTTTCATGCAATTGCATTGTTTGTTTACCATGACTGATTGCTTAGTAGACTGAAGCATGATGGAAGCAATGAATATATTAATATTTATTTGGCCGCTTCGTGCACCCTCTTCACAACTGTTGATGGCATTGTCATTAGAGGAGATGGCAGAGTACCTGTGGCGGCACATGGAGAGGATGTGCGGGGCTGATCAGAGCGTGCACTGCGGAGCTGTTTTGTTTATGAGGGTCCTTCATGTACATATGTCGCCTCACGTGGGAGAACACGCCTGTCTCCGTAGTATCACACAGCTCGTTGTCTGATCCGTGCTTGTGCATTCAGAACTTGTTAACCTTTTCCCCATTAGGATAAAATAAAAGGGATCACATTGATGACACAGACGCCGCGCCATGTGGTTCCGGATAAAAGCGCTCCATCATTCACAGCTATATTAGTGTGTAAGCAGTCACGAAACAAACTCACGTTTTATAAAAGAAGGAAATACAATTTTTCCTTATCTAAGCCCAGCGCTCGTTGGTATGAAAGGTCAGGAGGGATAGTCGTCTGCCGAGCAAACATTCAGCAATAGCTAACTTATGTGTATGGCCAGCTTTATCCTCAGTGGTGGTCTCAGTGTCCCTTACAGCTAGCCATACACATTAGATGGCTGTCAGCCGAAAGATCGTTAATCCAACAACCATCTCGGCCAACTTCCCCGAACACAGGAGCGCTCGTTTGGCCGAGCGCTCGCATTTTCTATGAGAAAGACACTGCCTGAAACGACGGCCAACAACTCCTTTCAAGGAGAACAATGGACATGCCTGATTGACATCTCTCCCGTTCATCAGTTGGGCAGCACCCTCAAACACATTAGACCGGAATTAGGCCGACGTAAGTCTAAAGTGTATGGCCAGCTTACCTCTCTGCCAGTCTCTTCTCACAAAGACCGTATTCAGACTCACAGATTTGTAAGTCTTCAGGTCCTTCTCCTGTAGGGTGCCTGGGAACAGGCACTCTCTGGTTTCCACTCCACCTTCAGAGCCTTTGTATCCTCGGGCCTCACTGGCATGGCACTGTTCGCCTCTATTACACAGGCAAAATAGGGCCCTGTTCAAGAACAATATATGGGCCCTTCGCAGTCCAATAGCTCATCATAATGCACATTTTCACCTGCGATGGAGGAGGCAGTGGCCCCTTGACTTCCTGGGCACCTGAGAACAGGTTTCACAATGGTATGTTCGCCTCTGCGGACTCTACCTGCACTTTTCCCTACCAAGTTTCCTTCTCGCTGCAGCAGACCAATCACTCACTCTCCACAGGCAGTGCTAATTGGCGACATCGGTGGGTATCCTTGCCCCTGTATGCCCTAAGACTTTGGTGGTCTGGCTTTCTCCTAACCTACAGGCTGGTCAGTCTTCCATGCCTGGGACAGTCGTAGGAATTGGCAAGTGTGCCCACCCCTCACTTTACTCCATCATAGGCTCCTCAAGCAGCAGAAAAATCCAACACGATCACATGCAACTATGATATCGACCCTGGGTGGCAGAAAACAAGGGCCTTTAGACCCTCTGATTCTTGCAGTGAGTTCTAATGCTGACCCCACGCTCTTCCTAACCTGTCTCATCACGATTAACCACTGCATATCGTCCTTAAAGAGAGACACTTCAGACAGTCATGCATTACACAGCACTTTAATGGGCATACTGACCAGTGTTACATCAGCTATGAGGCACCTGGATCCCACCCTAAAACCCTCGCTAGTCCTCCAAGTTCTCCAATGGTCACACACCATAATAAGAACATTCTTTTATAACCCCTGGCAAAATTATGGAATCACCGGGCTCGGAGGATGTTCATTCAGTTGCTTAATGTTGTAGAAAAACAGAAGATCACAGATATGGCACAAAACTAAAGTCATTTCAAATGGCAACTTTAGGGCTTTAAGAAACACTAAAAGAAATCAAGATAAAAATGTGGTACTCAGTAAAGGTAATTTTTTTCAGACCAAGCAGAGGGAAAAATTATGGAGTCACTCAATTCTGAGGAAAAAATAAGGAATCACCCTGTAAATTTTAATTTCCAAAACTAACACCTGCATCAAATTAGATCTGCTCGTTAGTCTGCATCTAAAAAGGAGTGATCACACCTTGGAGAACTGTTGCACCAAGTGGACTGACATGAATCATGGCTCCAACAGGAGAGATGTCAATTGAAACAAAGGAGAGGATTATCCAACTCTTAAAAGAAGGTAAATCATCACGCAATGTTGCAAAAGATGTTGGTTGTTCACAATCAGCTGGGTCTAAAATCTGGACCAAATACAAACAACATGGGAAGGTTGTTAAAGGCAAACATACTGGTAGACCAAGGAAGACATCAAAGCGTCAAGACCGGAAACTTAAAACAATATGTCTCCAAAACAGGAAATGCACAACAAAACAAATGAGGAACGAATGGGAGGAAACTGGAGTCAATGTCTGTGACCGAACTGTAAGAAACCGCCTAAAAGAAATGGGATTTACATACAGAAAAGCTAAACATAAGCCATCATTAACACCTAAACAGAAAAAAACAAGGTTACAATGGGCCAAGGAAAAGCAATCGCGGACTGTGGATGACTGGATGAAAGTCATATTCAGTGATGAATCACGAATCTGCATTGGGCAAGGTGATGATGCTGGAACTTTTGTTTGGTGCCGTTCCAATGAGATTTATAAAGATGACTGCATGAAGAGAACATGCAAATTTCCACAGTCATTGATGATATGGGGCTGCATGTCAGGCAAAGGCACTGGGGAGATGGCTGTCATTAGATCTTCAATAAATGCCCAGGTTTACATTGATATTTTGGACAGTTTTCTTATCCCATCAATTGAAAGGATGTTTGGGGATGATGACATTATTTTTCAAGATGATAATGCATCCTGCCATAGAGCAAAAACTGTGAAAACATTCCTTGAAAGAAGACACATAAGGTCAATGTCATGGCCTGCAAATAGTCCGGATCTCAATCCAATTGAAAATCTTTGGTGGAAGTTGAAGAAAATGGTCCATGACAAGGCTCCAACCTGCAAAGCTGATCTGGCAACAGCAATCAGAGAAAATTGGAGCCAGATTGATGAAGAGTACTGTTTGTCACTCATTAAGTCCATGCCTCAGAGACTGCAAGCTGTTATTAAAGCCAGAGGTGGTGCAACAAAATATGAATGATAATAAAAAACTTTTTCTCCACTCGTGTTTATTGGTTGGGTGAAGCCATTTATTGTCAAACTACTGTGTTTTCTCTTTTTAAATCTTAATGACAACCAAAAACATCCAAATGACTCCGATCAAAAGTTCACATACCCCAGTTCTTAATACCGTGTATTGCCCCCTCTAACATCAATGACAGCTTGAAGTCTTTTGTGGTTGTTGTGGATGAGGTTCTTTATTTTCTCAGATGGTAAAGCTGCCCATTCTTCTTGGCAAAAAGCCTCCAGTTCTGTAAATTCCTGGGCGGTCTAGCATGAACTGCGTGCTTGAGATCTCCCCAGAGTGGCTCAATGATATTGAGGTCAGGAGACTGAGATGGCCACTCCAGAATCTTCACTTTGTTCTGCTGTAGCCAATGACAGGTTGACTTGGCCCTGTGTTTTGGATCATTGTCATGTTGGAACGTCCAAGTACGTCCCATGCGCAGCTTCCGGGCTGATGAGTGCAAATTTGCCTCCAGTATTTGCTGATAACGTGCTGCATTCATCTTACCTTCAACTTTTACCAAGTTTCCTGTGCCTTTGTAGCTCAGACATCCCCAAAACATCAGCGATCCACCTCCGTGCTTTACTGTAGGAATGGTTTTCCTTTCATCATAGGCCTTGTTGACCTCTCTCCAAATATAACGTTTATGGTTGTGGCCAAAAAGTTCAATTTTGGTCTCATCACTCCAAATTACCTTGTTCCAGACGTTTTGAGGCTTGTCTCTGTGCAGTTTGGCGTATTGTAGGCGAGATACTTTGTGGCATTTGCGCAGTAATGGCTTTCTTCTGGCGACTAGACCATGCAGCCCATTTTTCTTCAAGTGCCTCCTTATTGTGCATCTTGAAACAGCCACACCGCTAGTTTTAGAGTCCTGAATTTCAGCTGATGTTATTTGTGGGTTTTTCTTTGCATCCCGAACAATTTTCCTGGCAGCTGTGGCTGAAATTTTTGTTGGTCTTCCTGACCGTGGTTTGGTTTTTACAGAGCCCCTGATTTTCCATTTGTTAATCACAGTTTGAACGCTGCTGACTGGCATTATCAATTCCTTGGATATCTTTTTGTATCCCTTTCTTGTGTTATACAGTTCAACTACCTTTACCCGTAGATCCGTTGACAATTCCTTTGCTTTCCCCATGACTCACAATCCAGAAACGTCAGTGGCTGGATGAAAGATGCAAGAGTTTGTCTGGATCCCAGAAACTCACTCAGCTTTTATGCACACACACTGATTACAAGCAAACAGGTCACAGGTGAGGATGTTACCTTTAGTAGCCATTCAAACTCATTTGTGTCAAATTCTGTGCATGTTATCAGGCCAAAATCACCACGATATGTGAACTTTTGATCAGGGTCATTTGGATGTTTTTGGTTGTCATTAAGATTTAAAAAGAGAAAACACAGTAGTTTGACAATAAATGGCTTCACCCAACCAATAACCATGAGTGGAGAAAAAGTTTTTTTTGTTACCATTCATATTCTCTGAAACAAGGCCAAGAAAGGAAAAATTCTGCCGAGGTATGTAAACTTTTGAGCACAACTGTATCTTCTGGAGCAGCGACTGCAAGAGTTATGAAAAACCTATGAAAAATGTGACGGATGGGAGGTGTGGATTAAAGTGTTTTTAGTTCTTTCTGCTGCTTTCAGTACATTAAAGGGGTTGTATCATCTTGTGAAATGGGTAAAATTGAAAAGTGCTTGTAAAAATAAGCAATTTTTTTTATATTCTTATTTAGGGATTTTTAATTCTGCAGTTTATATCTTGTTGCCTAGGTTATCGGCCATCTCTGCAGTCTGGCTGGTCTCTTAAGCAAGGAGCTTGCAAAAACGCAAGCAGTTCGCTTTAAAGCTTGCAAGCGCTGCTCTGAAGCTGGCCAGCTTCAGTCCCCTTGGAGCTCCTCTAAGCTGCCTCTGCTTGCAGCATGGGAAAGTGCAAAGTTCTGACTAGTGGAGTACCAATTCCAGTATTCAGAACCATCAATCATCAGTAGCGCGATGCTCCCTGGCAAGCAGGAAACCGGGAGGTAGAGGAACGGCTCTCTCCTGAAGAAAACCATTTTAATGTTTTTTAATGGGTTATAGGATACTTAGGTCTTCATGTACACAGCAGGAGATTGCACCTCGAAAGATGAAGTCCTGCAGGGCTCCATACTCTGGCAGTCCATGGAACTCTATGTGTCGCCCTGTTGCATAAGTACAGAGCATTTCTCCAAGACGAGAATACCTCTGTACACAGGGTATCTAAAGGAACATCCCCAAATGCACTTCTATGCATCCCCCATTATGACTATGGGAAAGTCGTAACCTGCGTTCCTTATTATTCAGCAAAAAACTAAGCATATTGTGATGACACAGCTTCTAATCTTAATCAGCCAGACATTTAGATTTGTTAATCCAAGAGAAATACACTATTATCTTTGTCTTGACTTGTAAATGTGCATGTATTTCTATGGCTGGTCAAGAAGGACAGACCAGTATTTGTATAACCCTGATTGTTGTCTTCTCTTGATTGCGAAACAATGATGTTTGTTACTATGCAAATTGCATATTGTACTAGATCCAGCTAGATGTTTATTTACAAGAGCCCCCTTCTATACCAATTATGTAAATTGATTAGCTCAAACAATGAGACCTGAGTGAACCCCGTGCCTTTACCTCTGACCTGTGACTGATGACCTTAGCGACATATGTAAATATAAAAGTCTTAGTTACTTACTGGTAACGGGATTTTTCGGAACCCATGACAGCACCACGAGAGAGGGGATCCGCCCACCAAGGACAGGAAACCACAGGCTTAAAAGGGTGGCACCTCTCACCCGCCTCAGTTGGTTTACAGAGCATGAGAGGACCACCAAGGCTAGTACGTAGTACGACAACAATCATTTAATTTTACTAAACCATGCCCCTTTGTTTACTTTTTTTTTTAGTTTTTATATATATATATTTATTCGTTCACCCATAGCGGCACCACGAGAGAATGAATATTCTAGGGAGGGACCACAGCCTGGAGCATCCTTCTCCCAAAGGTGAGATCGGCAGAGACACCCATATCTAGCTTATGGTGTTTGTAAAAGGTAGAGGGAGAGAACCAGGTAGCAGCCTTACATATTTTGTCTATGGAGACACCAGTCTTCTCCGCCCAGGAGGTCGCCACGGCCCGGTACTTCCGGTACTTCTTCCCCACTTGACGAGTAGGCGAGAGCGATAGCATCCCTTATCCACCTAGAAATGGTGGGTTTCGAGGCCCTACACCCTTTTCTAACCCCTTGGTGACACATGAAAAGGGGTCTATCCTTCCTAAAACCTTTAGTGACGTGAAGGTACCTGATTATGCATCTCCTAACATCTAAGGAGTGTAAACTGTCCTCCTCTGTTTTTTTGGATTGGAGCAAAAGGATGGTACAACTATCTCCTGAATTCTATGAAAACAGGTAGCTACCTTAGGGAGGTATGCCGGGTCTGGTTTGAAGACTACCCTGTCCTCTAGTATTTGAGTAAAAGGTGGAGCTGTGGACAAGCTTTGGATGTCACTCAGTCTTCTGGCTGAAGTTAATGCAACCAGAAGAACAGTTTTAAGGGAAATGTTCTTTAGGGAAGCCGAATCTAGGGGGGGAGATTTGGTCAATGCTGTTAAGACTAAATTCAGGTCCCAGGGCATGAGATTTAATTTCGTAATGGGTCTAGACCAAAAAGAAGCTTAAATAAACCGTGATATCCAGAAATTCCCAGCTAAATCACAGCTAAACAAGGCCCCAAGGGTTAACACCTGAACCTTTAGGGTACTAGTAGACAGTCCCAATTCAAGGCCTTTCTGAAGGAATTCTAGAATTTTTCCTAAAAGGCCCCATCCTCAATGTTCGCCCCTGAAAAGGCCAATTTTTTTTTCTAGGTTCTTGCATAAATACATATAATAATAGTCTTTCTACTACGTAAGAAGGCGTCTACTAGATTTGATGAAAAAACCCTTTTTTTCAATAATGCCCTCTCAAATTCCACGCCATCAGGTGTAAACCCGGAGAAAGAGGATGGAAAATTGGCCCTTGTGAGAGGAAATCCGGAATCTCCGGAAGGACCCATGGATCCGAAACAGGCCTCTCCTTCATGCAAGAGAACCAGGGTCTCTTGGACCAGAAGGGAGCTATCAGTATAATCCGAGCCCCATCTGCTCTGATCTTTCTGATGACCATCGGGAGAAGAGACACAGGAGGGAAGGCATAACCTAGGTTTAAATTCCAGGGGATCAAGAGGGAGTCGACCACTAGGGGATTTTCCATTGGGTTAGGGAACAGAAATCCTTCATCTTCCGATTCAGTCCACAACCAGGAGACCCCACTTCTGGACTATCTGAGAGAAGATCTTTTGATTTAAGGTCCATTCTCCTTCTATTAGAGTATTTCGAATTAAGAAGTCTGCCTTGGCATTCGCTTTTCCTCTTATATGCAAGGCGGTAAGGGAGAGGAGATGTTTTTCTGCTACCTGCAACAACTGATCTGTGGCTTTAGGGATTTTGATCTGGTTCCCCCTTGGTGGTTTAAGTATGCTACTGAAACACGGTTGTCCAACAAAACCTTTACGTTTTGGCCCTGTAAGGATACAAGGAACCCACTTACTGCTCGTTTCACAGCCAACAACTCCTTAACATTAGAGGAAAGTACTTTTTCGTCCCTTTTCCAGATACCCTGTATTATTTCTCCCCCTAGATGGGCCCCTCATCCTGTGGGACTCACATCAGTGGTTACTATACGTGATGGATTTATCACCCATGGGACTCCCCTGAACAGGTTCTGGACATTTAGCCACCACCGAAGGGATAGTGTCCAGCGAGGGGATAATGTCATTCTACCCTCCAGATGTCCCTTAAGGACTGATTCATTATACAGAATATCTCACTGCAGGGTCCTAGAGGGGAACTGTGGCCATAACACTGCTGGGAAACATGATGTCAATGTTACCAATAATGACACTGCCTTTCTGAGAGATATAGAAGGGGCCTGTATGGCTTCTTTTACTTGGAGTTGAATTCTTTTAATTTTTGAGTCCGGAAGGCGGGATTCCTGTATTTCCGAATCAAGTACAACCCCCAAAAATTTGGGGATTTTCATGGGTCCTAGTCTAGATTTTTGATGGTTTCTTAAACAACCAAGACTTTTTAAGACGGACATTACTTCCCCCAAAAGCTTTTCACAATGGTGGAAGGATATCCCAAATATTAGGAAATCATCAGGATAAGGAATGATGAGCACATTCCTTTCCCGAAGATGTGCCATAACTTTGGCCGCAACTTTGGTGAAAACTATGGGAGCTAGTGCCAGTCTAAAAGGAAGGGCCGCATATTGGAAGTGCCTAACTACACCGTTCAACCTTACTGCCACCCTGAGGTATTTCTGATATTCTTTATGAATGGGTATGTGGTAATAGGAATCCTTGAGATCCAGGACCGCCATGTAACACTCAGAAAAGAGAAGTTTTATTGCTGTACTCAAAGATTCCATCTTAAATGAGGGCACTCTCAAATATTTACTCAGGGACTTTAGATTTATAATGGTCCTAAAAGAACAATCGGGCTTTGGTACCAAAAAGAGAGGTGAATAGAACCCTTTCCCCTTTTCTGGATCAGGGACCTCCAGCAAAACCTCTTTCAGGATTAAGTCTGACTCTAGGGCTAACTGTTGCGCAGGGGAGGAACAAGAGGGGGTTACCATAAACCTTTCCCGCGGAGCATATCGAAACTCCAACCCCAGACCGGATTCAACCAGACTGAGGATCCAGCGACTGGCTGAAATGCATTCCCAGGCGGGGAAAAAAGAGGAAAGCCTTCCCCCCGCTTGGGGAAAGAGTCATTGTCCCGACTTTCGAGTTCCCTGGGAAGAGGACCCAAACAATAGTCCTCCATCTTCCCTCGGCGGACTTCGTATTTGTCCTGATCCTTGACCGGCTTCCTTCAGACGAACTTTCTCTTTTGGAATGATCTCCTATATATAGGCATGGAAACTGCAGGGAATCCTTTCTTAGTATCTCCTGCTTTCTCAAGAATTTGGTCCATTGCCGGACCGAAGAGGCACTCTCCTTCAGAGGGGATGGAGCAAAGTCTTGCCCTGACTTGGAAGTCTCCCGGCCAACACTTTAGCCATAAGGCTCTGAAAGCAGCATTGGATAAGGCAGCTGACCTTGCTGCTAACCTCACCGAGTCCGCAGAGGCATCAGCCAAGAAGGCCGCAGTGCCCTGAATTAAAGGGAAGTTGGACAGGATCTCTTTCCTAGCTACTTTATCCTTAATCTTGGACTCCAGTTGCTGCAGCCAAATCATGAGAGATCTAGAAGTACATGTTGATGCTACCGCCGGTCTCAGAGCCCATGCAGCAGTTTCCCAAGTACCCTTGAGGAAGGTGTCTGCCTTTCTATCACTTGGGTCTTTTAATGCCCCCATGTCATCAAAGGGCAGAGAAGACGACCTAGAAGCCTTAGTTATGGCAGCGTCCAACCTAGGGGCCGTATCCCAGGAGGAAGAAGATGATTCTTCAAAGGGATATTTTCGCTTAAGCGAAGGTGGAAAGGGGCCCTTTTTCTCTGGCCTTTTCCACTGTCTTTGCACTAACCCTTGTATTATATCATTCAAGGGAAAGCATTTCTTCTTTTTTTGGTCCAGACCCTTAAACATTAAGTCCTGGACTGATCACTCTGCCCTCGTGTCCACAATGCCCATTGTGGAATGAACTGCTTTGACCAAGGCATCCACCTCATTTAGAGGAAAGCAGTGGCGACTAGAGTCATTATCTGAAGAAGACGTCGACCCGGAGGGACCCTCTGAGCAAATCTCACCCTCGGATATCGGGGAACTGTCCGAATTAGAGTTCTCCATGTCCCTTCCCCTTCTCGGCTTTTTGTTAGAGAGGGCCTTAGTAATCTCAGTTTTAATGAGGGATTTTAGCCCTGCCGAAAAGTTAGGGGTCTCTTCATCCACAGTTTGGTCAACGCATGACTGACAGAGTCTCTTGGAGTAAGTGTCTGGCAATAGGGCCTTACACAAGGCACATTCCTTGTGCTTTGATTTAGAGATGCATTTCTTCCCCTGTAAGATAGGAAGAAAGAAGGGAACTTCATTACTAAGTGAACTTTCACGAAGATCACTTACCTCGTACACAATCGGTTGGTACCGGCATGGACGAAGGATCTTTCTCAGCCGAGGGGTCTTCCCTAGAGGCTGCCGATCCATCCCGTCTGCTGGAGCTGCGTTGGCTGGACCTACTCCCAGATCCGCGCTTCGCCACAGCATGGCGGCTTCCGTCGCTATTGCGAGAGAGACTTTTCACCGAACTCTCCAGGGGCTCCCCAGGCAGCAGCTGATGTTGAAGCTGCTGTTGCTTCTGCTCTGCTTGCAGATTCTCCATCATAAACATAAAGATGACTGGGAAGCACCTGCTCAGTGGAGCCAGTTTACTTTATACTGGCCACTGAGACACAGTACCTAAACTTCTGGGTCAAGTGACCCTATGTGACGTGTGCATCACTATCAGCGTTCCCCAGCAGGGAACGCCCCTTACATCAATCAAGGCGCTATCTCTGGTGCATCTGCCTCCCCGGGGCGCATCACCAGCTAGACGTCACTGGCTCCACCTCTCTCCCCTCACCGTCAGCATCACCTTACAGGCCGCGGCCCGGCTGCACTCCCCAACGCCCAATGGTCCCGCTTCTTCTCCCCTCGTCGGCCGCATTACCTTACCGGCCGCGCTCCTCGAACCTCTGGACATTTCAGCCGCGCTCAGCAGAATTACCAAGCGGCAACGCTGGTCCGTCGGACACACCCACCGCAGCCTCCACGTGCCGAGGTACTTCCGCCGCGGTGGACCGAGGTGGAGAAGGCATACCCACCTAACCCGGACAGCCAGGCCTGGGAATATTTCTTGCTTCATACAGGTAAGCCTGTACTAGGTTCTCCTCATCAAGGACAGGAAACCAAACTGAGGCGGGAGAGAGGTGCTGCCCTTTTAAGCCTGTAGGTTTTCTGTCCTTGGTGGGTGGATCCCCTCTCTCGTGGTGCTGTCATGGGTGAACGAATAAAAATGTTTTTTTCTATCCTGCTGAAAAGAGATTTGAAAGAGACTTTACAGGGAGAATCAAGGATCAGACTCTCTCAGACCATCAGCTTGGAAACATGGCTTTAACCAATGAGACACAGATTTGGATTCTACAAGATTCCAGCCCAAGGGTATATGACCCTGACTGGAAAGATATGGATCTGCTCCATTGACCATCAGAGAGCCCATGGATACATTTATGGAGACCAGGTTAAGACGATGAAGTCACCTGGCCCCATGGATATGTTGTTTGAAGTTGCCAGGTGGGACCCTCCGGTCATCTGGAACCCATGGAGACTTTCAGAGAAGCCAGATTGGGACCAGACAGTCATCTGACACCATGGAAACTCTCGAAGAGGCCAGGGTGCGACCCCCGGGTCTCCTGGACTTGTACCTCGATGGATTGTCAGCTTCCTAAGCTTGCAACTACCTCCTCTCTGTGGGGCCCTGCCAAAAGCAGACGGCCACTGGTTAAAGTGGTTGGCCCTGGAAGTCCCAAAGTCGCAGTTGTTCTATCCCAGGCGGGCCAGCGGAAGGGTGAGACTGTGTAATGTTGTACCATCTTGGGTATTAGTTGGGACTGTTCTATCTCTTTATTGCCGGTTTTATGGTTCAATAAAGTATTCTCACACTGTTTTACCCTCACCCTGTGATGTCTGAGTAGTGTTCTGCCCATGGAAGACCCCGTGTCTTCACACATATCACTTCGCAACAAGGCAGACTCGCCAAATTGCTTATCACCCAACTTTCCAACCCTGAATCTTTGAAAAGTTTTACAAAAGAAGACGAATGACGAATATTATTTTTGTTGATGTCAATGCCCGACTTTATTGCATTAATTTCAGACGTCTTCGCTTTTGTAATGCCAAGCTTCCAGCGTTGCCGCTGAATCACATTTAACCCAGTGACTGCCAGTCATGCCAATGTTGGCTTATAAAGTGTGTGGGCGATAGAAGGAACGTGTTAATGACTCGGACTCACTCCTCTATTTCTCTTACTGCAGCTGTTCCATCACACAAAAGCTTGTCTTATGTTTCAAGGCTGGGCGGAGCGGTGTATAATATAAACTGCTCAAAAAAATAAAGGGAACACTCAAATAACACATCCTAGATCTGAATGAATGAAATATTCTCATTGAATACTTTGTTCTGTACAAAGTTGAATGTGCTGACAAAAAAATCACACAAAAATCATCAATGGAAATCAAATTTATTAACCAATGGAGTCCTGGATTTGGAGTCACCCCCAAAATTAAAGTGGAAAAACACACTACAGGCTGATCCAATTTTGATGTAATGTCCTTAAAACAAGTCACAATGAGGCTCAGTATTGTGTGTGGCCTCCACGTGCCTGTATGACCTCCCTACAACGCCTGGGCATGCTCCTGATGAGGCTGAGTATTGTGTGTGGCCTCCACGTGCCTGTATGACCTCCCTACAACGCCTGGGCATGCTCCTGATGAGGCTGAGTATTGTGTGTGGCCTCCACGTGCCTGTATGACCTCCCTACAACGCCTGGGCATGCTTCTGATGAGGTTGCGGATGGTCTCCTGTGGGATCTCCTCCCAGACCTGGACTAAAGCATCCGCCAACTCCTGGACAGTCTGTGGTGCAACGTGACGTTGGTGGATGGAGCGAGACATGATGTCCCAGATGTGCTCAATCGGATTCAGGTCTGGGGAACGGGCGGCCAGTCCATAGCTTCAATGCCTTCATCTTGCAGGAACTGCTGACACACTCCAGCCACATGAGGTCTGGCATTGTCCTGCATTAGGACGAACCCAGGGCCAACCGCACCAGCATATGTTCTCACAAGGGGTCTGAGGATCTCATCTCAGTATCTAACGGCAGTCAGGCCACCTCTGGCGAGTACATGGAGGGCTGTTCGGCCCTCCAAAGAAATGCCACAGAACACCATTACTGACCCACTGCCAAACCGGTCATGCTGAAGGATGTTGCAGGCAGCAGATCGCTCTCCACGGCGTCTCCAGACTCTGTCATGTCTGTCACATGTGCTCAGTGTGAACCTGCTTTCATCTGTGAAGAGCACAGGGCACCAGTGGCGACTTTGCCAATACTGGTGTTCTGTGGCAAATGCCAAGCGTCCTGCACGGTGTTGGGCTGTGAGCACAACCCCCATCTGTGGACGTTGGACCCTCATACCACCCACATGGAGTCGGTTTCTAACCGTTTGTGCAGACACATGCACATTTGTGGCTGCTGGAGGTCATTTTGCAGGGCTCTAGCAGTGCTCCTCCTATTCCTCCTTGCACAAAGGCGGAGGTAGCGGTCCTGCTGCTGGGTTGTTGCCCTCCTATGGCCCCTTCCACGTCTCCTGGTGTACTGGCCTGTCTCCTGGTGTACTGGCTTGTCTCCTGGTAGCGCCTCCAGCCTCTGGACACTACGCTGACAGACACAGCAAACCTTCTTGCCACAGCTCGCATTGATGTGCCATCCTGGATGAGCTGCACTACCTGAGCAACCTTTGTGAGTTGTAGAGTCCATCTCATGCTACCACGAGTGTGAAAGCACAACCAACATTCAAAATTGACCAGAACATCAGCCAGAAAGCATTGGTACTGAGATGAGGTCTGATGTCCCCACCTGCAGAACCACTCCTTTAATGAGGGTGTCTTGATAATTGCCAATAATTTCCATCTATTGTCTATTCCATTTGCACAACAGCATGTGAAATTGATTGTCAATCAGTGTTGCTTCCTAAGTGGACAGTTTGATTTCACAGAAGTTTGATTTACTTGGAGTTATATTCTGTTGTTTAAGTGTTCCCTTTAGTTTTTGAGCAGTGTATTTGTATATATACAGTACAGACCAAAAGTTTGGACATACCTTCTCATTTAAAGATTTTTCTGTATTTTCATGACTATGAAAATTGTACATTCACACTGAAGGCATCAAAACTATGAATTAACGCATGTGGAATTATATACTTAACAACAAAGTGTGAAACAACTGATAATATGTCTTATATTCTAGGTTCTTCAAAGTAGCCACCTTTTGCTTTGATGACTGCTTTGCACACTCTTGGCATTCTCTTGATGAGCTTCAAGAGGTAGTCACCAGAAATGGTCTTCCAACAATCTTGAAGGAGTTCCCAGAGATGCTTAGCACTTGTTGGCCCTTTTGCCTTCACTCTGCGATCCAGCTCACCCCAAACCATCTCGATTGGGTTCAGGTCTGGTGACTGTGGATTCCAGGTCATCTGGCGTAGCACCCCATCACTCTCCCTCTTGGTCAAATAGCCCTTACACAGCCTGGAGGTGTGTTTGGAGTCATTGTCCTGTTGAAAAATAAATGATGGCCAAACTAAACGCAAACCGGATGGAATAGCATGCCGCTGCAAGATGCTGTGGTAGCCATGCTGGTTCAGTATGCCTTCAATTTTGAATAAATCCCCAACAGTGTCACCAGCAAAGCTCCCCCACACCATCACACCTCCTCCTCCATGCTTCACGGTGGGAACCAGACATGTAGAGTCCATCCGTTCACCTTTTCTGCGTCGCACAAAGACACGGTGGTTGGAACCAAAGATCTCAAATTTGGACTCATCAGACCAAAGCACAGATTTCCACTGGTCTAATGTCCATTCCCAGTGTTCTTTAGCCCAAACAAGTCTCTTCTGCTTGTTGCCTGTCCTTAACAGTGGTTTCCTAGCAGCTATTTTACCATGAAGGCCTGCTGCACAAAGTCTCCTCTTAACAGTTGTTGAAGAGATGAGTCTGCTGCTAGAACTCTGAGTGGCATTGACCTGGTCTCTAATCTGAGCTGCTGTTAACCTGCAATTTCTGAGGCTGGTGACTCGGATAAACTTATCCTCAGAAGCAGAGGTGACTCTTGGTCTTCCTTTCCTGGGGCGGTCCTCATGTGAGCCAGTTTCTTTGTAGCGCTTGATGGTTTTTGCAACTGCACTTGTGGACACTTTCAAAGTTTTCCCAATTTTTCGCACTGACTGACCTTCATTTCTTAAAGTAATGATGGCCACTCGTTTTTCTTTACTTAGCTGCTTTTTTCTTGTCATAATACAAATTCTAACAGTCTTTTCAGTAGGACTATCAGCTGTGTATCCACCTGACTTCTGCACAACACAACTGATGGTCCCAACCCTATTTATAAGGCAAGAAATCCCACTTATTAAACCTGACAGGGCACACCTGTGAAGTGAAAACCATTTCCGGTGACTACCTCTTGAAGCTCATCAAGAGAATGCCAAGAGTGTGCAAAGCAGTCATCAAAGCAAAAGGTGGCTACTTTGAAGAACCTAGAATACAAGACATATTTTCAGTTGTTTCACCCTTTTTTGTTAAGTATATAATTCCACATGTGTTAATTCATAGTTTTGATGCCTTCAGTGTGAATGTACAATTTTCATAGTCATGAAAATGCAGAAAAATCTTTAAATGAGAAGGTGTGTCCAAACTTTTGGTCTGTATATATATATATATATATATATATATATATATATATATATATATATATATACACACACCAAGCCTACTGCTATTGCTGAAATAAAAAAAAAGAAGATCCCTTTAACCCTTAGGATTAACACCATTATCACCTTCAGGAGACCATTGATAATATAATCCCCCTATATCTGAAATATCAACATTAGAACTGATAATATGGGATTGTCTCTGCCTCGTAATCAGTTTTTTACAAGGATTTTATGGATAGTAGTAAAGTCAATGCTTCTCTGTTTCAAGCTGTGCAAATATTTGCAGTGAACTAGGAAATATCTGAACCTAGAGATTGGCAGAACTAGGAGGTCAGTGAGTTTATTGACTTTTAGGACTGCAAAAGAATCCACAGAAGCTGAAGGAGTGTCATCCCCAGATGGCGAATGTTAGATTTACTGCTAGGAATGCAGGCAGCGAATCTACAAATGTAAAATGTACCATCTTGATAGTGCAATATACACGGAGCATGCTGGGGTGCCCTATTAACGGCAATCTAAAGAGTTCCCTATACACAGTGAATGCTGGGGTGCTCCAATAAGTGTGCCATCTATAGAGTGCCCTATACACAGTGCATGCCAGGGTGCCCCATTAATTGTGCCATTTAGAGAGTGTCCTATACACAGTGCATGCTGGGGTGCCCCAATAACTGCCATCTAGAGAGTGCCCTATACACAGTGCATGTTGGGGTGCCCCAATAACGTGCCATTTAGAGAGTGCCTTATACACAGTGCATGCTGGGGTGCCCCATTTATTGTGCCATCTATAGAGTGCCCTATACACAGTGCATGCCAGGGTGCCCCAATTACCATGCCATTTAGAGAGTGCCCTATACACAGTGCATGCTGGGGTGCCCCAATAACTGTGACATCTAGAGAGTGCTCTTTACACAGTGCATGCTGGGGTGCCCCATTAATTGTGCCATTTAGAGAGTGCCCTATACACAGTGCATGCTGGGGTGCCCCAATAACCGTGCCATTTACAGAGTGCCCTATACACAGTGCCCCATTAATTGTGCCATTCAGAGAGTGCCCTATACACAGTGCATGCTGGGGTGCCCCATTATTTGTGCCATTTAGAGAGTGCCCTATACACAGTGCATGCTGGGGTTCCCATTAACTGTGTCAGCTAGAAAGTGCGCTATACACAGTGCATGCTGGGTGCCCTTTTATGTGCCATTAAAAGAGTGTCTCATGCATAGTACATGCCAGTGCCCCATATAGAGTGCCCCATGCAAAATATGTCATAAATTGTGCAATCCAGAGAGTGCCCCATACACAGTGTATGCCAGTGTCCCATTAACTCTTCCAGCCAGAGAGTGCCAGATAAACGGTGCATACCCTTTTACCATTGCCAGTCGGTAAAAAAAATGTCACAGTCTCCTCCATTTTTTTTTCTTTTTTTAGCTTAAAAATGACATTTCAATGGCTTAGCATGAGGCCGGCCTGTGGGTTCAGGAAATCTCCTCTTTGTTGGGAGATTACTTGATAGTCCAATGTGATATATAGGTTTCATAGTCTACAAACACAAGCACATGAATGTAATTCTTTCCTCCCTCTCCCGCCCGTACGTCCCATATTACCCTGTGCAGTCCTTGATTGCAGTTCTGTTCTCCTTTATCTCCACGTCATCAAGGTGTGACTGATAGGAAACGATTTCTTGCTGCAGGTGACTTCCCACACATATTGCACAAGTATTTTTCATTTCTGGTGTTTCATTGCAAAATCTAGAACAGAAATAGAAACTTCTGTGCTGAGCTATTGGCTCCATCTACAAATGTGACGTTATCCTGCTATTTACAGCTACAGACACCTGATTCTCACATAAAAAAAAGTATAAAATCTTTTTCCTCTGGTAAACTTCTCCAAGTTTTCATGTTTTAATAGTCATAATTAAAAACTTGGATGAGGACCGCAACATAGGACAAGTACTGTGACCAACTGTTTCCAAAGTAGGAGGTCTCCATTGTATAATGATCGACCATGGTGATAGACCACTTTAATATAGGACTTTTGGGGGTCAGCACCAAATCACACTATAAATATAAATGACTGATTATATGGAGAGACTGTGTGGCTGCTGTCCTGTGCCATCATGGTGTTTATTATCCCTGTACTGTGACATCACTGTGTTTATTATCGCTGTCCTGTGACATCATGGTGTTTATTATCCCTGTACTGTGACATCACTGTGTATATTATCCCTGTACTGTGACATCACTGTGTATATTATCCCTGTACTGTGACATCACTGTGTGTATTATCTCTGTACTGTGACATCACTGTGTGTATTATCTCTGTACTCTGACATCATTGTCTTTATTACTCCTGCACTGTGACACCACTTTGCTTATTATCCCTGTGCTGTGACATCATGGTTTATTATCTCTCTACTGTAACATAATTGTATTTATTATCCCTGTACTGTAACGTCACAATGTATATTATCTCTGTACTGTGACATCATTGTCATTATTACTCCTGTACTGTGACATCACTTTGCTTATTATCCCTGTGCAGTGAGATCATGGTGTTATTCCTGTACTGTGACATCACAGTGTTTATTATCCTTGTACTGTGACATCACTGTGTGTATTATCTCTGAACTATGACATCACTGTTTATTATCTCTGTACTGTGACATCACTGTGTGTATTATCTCTGTACTGTGACATCATTGTCTTTATTATTCCTGCACTGTGACATCACTTTGCTTATTATCCCTGTGCAGTGAGATCATGGTGTTATTCCTGTACTGTGACATCACAGTGTTTATTATCCTTGTACTGTGACATCACTGTGTGTATTATCTCTGAACTATGACATCACTATGTTTATTATCTCGTACTGTGACACCATGGTGTTTATTATCCCTGTACTGTGACGTCACAATGTATATTATGTCTGTACTGTGACATCATTGTCATTATTACTCCTGTACTGTGACATCATTTTACTTACTATCCCTGTACTGTAACATCACTGTGTTCATTATCCCTGTACTGTGACATCACTGTGTTCATTATCCCTGTACTGTGACATCACTGTGTTCATTATCTCTGTACTGTGACATCACTGTGTTCATTATCTCTGTACTGTGACATCACTGTGTATATTATCTCTGTACTGTAACATCACTGTGTTCATTATCTCTGTACTGTGACATCATGGTTTATTATCTCTGTACTGTGACATCACTGTGTGTATTATCTCTGTATTGTGACATCATTGTCTTTATTACTCCTGCACTGTGACATCACTTTGCTTATTATCCCTGTGCAGTGAGATCATGGTGTTATTCCTGTACTGTGACATCACAGTGTTTATTATCCTTGTACTGTGACATCACTGTGTGTATTATCTCTGAACTATGACATCACTATGTTTATTATCTCTGTACTGTGACACCATGGTGTTTATTATCCCTGTACTGTGACGTCACAATGTATATTATGTCTGTACTGTGACATCACTATTTATTATCCCTGCACTGTGACATCACTGTGTGTATTTGTCATGGACAGTGTGGGAAAGACTAAGTGCAACACAAAGGGATGAGGGGGGGGGGAGCCCAGACACTACGAAAAGGGGGAATGGAGACCCTTAGCCTGATCTAATAACACCCTGTCTCCCCTACCGTCCCTATATTGGTTCCACATCAATCGCCGAGCAGGAAACCTAAGCCCTGTAAATCCCTAGAGTTAGGCCCTGAATAGGAAGAGGATTAGCACTGGCCAGTCCCCACAAAAGACAACACGGGAGACAAACAAGGGAGAGAAACTTAGCTTGAGCAGACTTCAGAGAGATTACACCAAACGTCCTCCAAGCGCACCAGAGAGGAAGTAAGCAGACTGCTATAGCTCCAACCTTCACAAGGGAACATGTGAATATCACCGGCGATCTCCTGCAGCAAACTGACAGTTTTTAACTCCCATGCAAGGGTGTGTCAATTAACAACACGAGGGAGGTAGCCGCTGGGTTCTAAAGGCAGAAAGGTTAAAAAGGCGTCTGCAATGCCAGGCGCAGCGACCGTCTACAAACAGATCCAGAGCAACTGTCTGTTACACCTGAGACACCCGTGGCAGTATTATCCCTGTACTGTGACATCACTGTGTGTATTATCCCTGTACTGTGACATTGCTGTTTATCATCCCTGTATTGTTACATCACTGTGTGCATTATCCCCTGTACTGTGACATCACTGTGTGCATTATCCCCTATACTGTGACATCACTGTGTGCATTATCCCATGTACTGTGACATCACTGTGTGTATTATCCCTGTACTGTGACATCACTGTGTGCATTATCCCCTGTACTGTGACATCACTGAGTGCATTATCCCCTGTACTGTGACATCACTGTGTGCATTATCCCCTGTACTGTGACATCACTGAGTGCATTATCCATGTAGTGTAACGTCAATGTGTTTATCCCTGTACTCTGACGTCAATGTCTTTATTATCTCTGTACTGTGACATCACTGTGTGTATTATCCCTGTACTGTGACATCACTGTGTTGTACTGGGACATTACCTTGTGCATAATTAAATAAATGTGGTCTGTGCTCATGATTCCTGCAGTGTAATTTCACAGTTACCGTAATTATCTCATCACTGTTATACTACATTACCGTCAATTATTTTTATGTTCTGACATCACTGTGTGCATTAGGCTCAGAGCAGAGACCAAAGTGATAATTAGATCTTTATGTTGTAAACTTTCTGCTCAAAGCAAAATGACGTTTGCCTCTTGTTGTCCATGGGAAACGCTGGTGGACACTTGGGCTACTCCCATACAGATGGGATTTCCTATGATTTGTAACCAGGCCAACACTGGGCTCTCAGTTGTGCTGCCGCCTGGCAGCGCAGGGTGCACAGGATCGTTCTCCCTGATTTTTCATGGATTTTCTGTCTCAATCTTACAATATATATTTACAGTGTTTGTTCATTATATTCAATAGGGAGCAGAGTTTTTCTGAATGGCCACAACTATGCTGCTGAATGCCTGAATTTATATGCCCTCGTCTTATCGGGGATACCAGGCACCAGATCAGGGCCTCATTTGCAATAACCTAGAAGATCATATCAGATAGCTGAGATGGTAATAAAGCAGCGAGTTCCATGAATACCACTGACTACATAAACATTTGAATTGCATGAAGGATCCTGTGGGTCTGGTGAGCGCCGAGGTCACAGAGTTTGTTGACTGTTGCTAGTTGTACTCAGCAGAAGCAATGGGAATTACGAGTGGGGTCACTGAGGACGAGTGTGACAGGGGGATAAAGAAATGAAAAGATCAAGACGAGCTGAGTAAATACGTTAGGCATGAGGCTTAGAATTTTTAGCCATAAATCATATTAAATGCTGCCCTGTTATCAAAAAAACTTCAAGCATTAAAGTTCAACTTTTTAAAAAAAAGTTTGAAAAAACTTTTGACACATTGTAGAAGTCTGAGTGATCAGACATTCGTTGATTTCGAAAAATGGAGGGGGAGATTGAAGATAGGTTTGGAGGAGACTACTTTTAGTGCCGAGTAAAGAGAGGGTCTCAAAACTGTTCCAAACTCCTCAATGACATGTCAAAAGTGTTTAAAATGGTTCCTCATTACCATAATTACAGAAGGGGATGTCCGGATGGCAGACGGCTGAATTTAACCATGCCCAATCCTTTTGGTCTGCCGGAAGAAAAGTAATGTCTGGAGGGAACACAAGTATCTGGCAGTTGCCCCCGTCCAGGGCATTGCAGTCTTGGCTTAGTATGGGGGTCTGGAGAAGCAACCATCAAGCGAATAGCTAGTGAAAGTGTATAGTAAAAACTTCACGATAACAATGCATAAAACACAAAAAGATCTATTGGTATTTCACGGGCAGGAAGCAGCGTGGCACTACATCACACTCCTGCTCAAAATGTGAAAAAAGGGGCATCAAGAGATAATATAAAATCAGATAAAAATGTCTGAAGATGCCCCAAATCTATCGCCCAGAATGAGCCATGGTGTAAGGCCATGTTCACACGTTCAGTATTTGTAAGTCAAAACCAGGAGGGGAACAGAGGAAAAGTATAATAGAAACTCGTCACCACTTCTACATTTTTCACTCATGCCTGGATTTGTCTTACAAATACTGATGCAAAATACTGACCAAATACTGAACGTGTGAACGTGGCCTTCAATTTAGAAAATGTAGAAAATGTGCACTGTCTAAATATTGGGCATAAATAGTAAATTTCTAGGTCCAAATACTCTAAACATATTATTTCCTATTCTGGGGTGCCGCTTCCTCCTGAGCTCTCTGCCGCCCCTTGCTGAGAATTGTACTTTGGGGAAATGTATGTGTGGCACCCCAGGGGTCTGGTTTCCACAGTATAGCAATATTATGTCTGAGAGCAGGTGGGAGGTCTCTTGGTCAGGAATCCTATGCATGCCACACCTCCTGCCCAGTCCTGGGAGGGGAAGAACTTCCCCTATATAAAACTGGGGCTGAGGCAGGGTTAGAGAGAGAAAAAGAGTAGAGAGAGAAGAGGAGAAGCAGCTATAGGAAAGAGAGATCAGGAGCTCTGGGGAAGTCGTGCTAAAAGGAATCAGGGGCTGGCAGCTGTAGAGCTCGCCCTGATTGAAGAGTTACCACCGGACCCGGAGTCCGAGGCTGTGGGGACTAATCCTTACCCAGCAGCAGAAACCGACCGGCAGGGGATTTCAGGTCCTCTGGCCAAGAAACCCGAAGGCACGGTCACACGCGTGGGACCAGCACCGCCGTCGTGGAGCGGAAGCCACTAGAAGGCCCCGAGTCACCGGCCATACGGGTGAGCACCACACGGTACACTCAGGGACGTGGGCTACTTTTACCCGCCTCTAGCAAGGTAGCCAGAAGAGTACAATTAGTTGGGGAGGCCTACAACTCCGCCTGGCCAGGGGAAATCCCATCTGCTCAAAGACTGACCAGGCCCCGATCGCTAGCCAGTACTCCGGGAGGGTCTATCTTTATCACCAGTAAAGACCCTGAACTACACCGCATCGTCTCTGAGTGGTTCCTGCTACCCCCATCATCCACGTCGGCTGCCCTGAGGCCATACCCCTCCCGTTGGGGGTTATACCATCTACGCTGCACAATCGTACCACCGGCCTCAGCGGTCTGCCCTGCAGCGGCAGCTCCATAGCTGCATTCAACGGGTGGCGTAGTCGTCCAACATCTACTGCTAATACTCAGCCACACAGTTTGACTCCCTGGGCACGGACCGGGTCACCGCCACGAGACTACTACCCCCAACAGGCCCGGCTCCGGGTAGTCCCCGCGTGCGCAACGCTACACCAAGTAGGCCCAGGGGCGCGTCATCTTTTGGCGTAGTCGGCAGGATTTCGTGCCCGCAACCACCGGGTACTGCGTGCCTGAAAAAGACTGTTCAAACTTACCAGTGGTGAAGATTCCCGCCATCCGGCGCCATCTTCTACCTTCTTCCCGCCATCCGCGAAGTTTTCCCGCCATCCGGCGCCATCTTCTGCCTTCTTCCCGCCATCCGTGGAGTTTTCCCGCCGTTGGACGCCATCTTGAAGACGCAGCGCGGGAAGAAGAGGGGCGTGGACTCTGAAAGCGCGCGAGAACTGAAGCCCCGCCTCACGTCAGGACGTTGCGTAAGGTCCTGGAAGGAGCCCAGCAGACGCCGACGTCACAGGAGCGCGACGGAAGGTCCTCAACCCTGACGATCCACTGCGGAGCCGCAGCCTACGGAAGAGGATCATCGCAAGGTAGGCCACGGTCCACTAGGGGGGGAGAAAGATGTCGGATAAGAAGGAGAGCTTCACTGCCTCAACCCCCGCCAGCGCCACCGGTGCTGCAGTCATGCCTTTCACCATGCCCTATATCCCGGGAGCAGCCTGGCTACCCCAGTACTCAGGGGAGTCACATACCCTGAATGACTTTAAAGAAAAGCTGGATAGCCTCTTCCAGGTGTACCCCCTCACAGAAGAGCAAAAAGTGAGCATCCTGGTGGCCCAACTAACCGGGGCAGCCCAAAGGGAGGTAAAGTCCTGGCCACCTGGGAGGAGGACTGTCGCAAGGATACTAACCCGGCTGAGGGACACCTTTGATACCCGCACCTCAGCCGAGATTAAGCTTAGATTCTATGGGTGCAAGCAGCGAGCACATGAGAGTATAAGGGACTATGCACTAAACCTACAAGAGGCCCTGAGAGCCATTAAGCAGACCGACCCTGACAGCGTGGGAAACGAGGACAGGCTGTTGACCGAGCAATTTATAGAGGGACTATATTGCAATGTCCACCAAACCCAGTTGCGGGCCATAGTCTTACAGGATCCTCATCTGAACTTTGCACAGTTCAAGGACAGAGCCATCCGGGTGCTCCGAGAACCGACACCGGGTGGCGTTGTGACCCACAGGCGCCCAGCTATCACTTACCACCAGGAGGCGGCGCCCTTGTCGGCAGGGCCTGTGGGGGCTGATGCGCAGGCTTTGAACAATGACCCGGCTCCGGATCTGCACCATCAGGTCCAAGAGCTAGCTAAAAGCGTTGCTGCGCTAACCCGAACTGTGCAGTCTTTACAGGTTTCCACTCCAGGGAAGATCCAGCTGGCATCCGGACCGGAGGACATCCCGTGGCGTCGACCAAGGAGGACCCCACCGGCCAGAGGAAGACCCAGCGACCGATACAACGAGGACGGACAACCCATCTGCCGTTGCTGCAATCAACCCGGACATATGGCAAGGTACTGTCCTTTAAACTGGCACAACCTGGGGTAGAGGGCCAACCCCCAGGAAAAAGATCACCAGGCCCATCGAACTGGCGCGACAAATATGTGGGAGGACGTCCAGTCTTGCCTGTGGTACTGGATGGCATCCCTATGAGTGCCCTACTGGACACCGGGTCACAGGTCACCACCATCCCGTACGTGCTCTTCAAGCAGTACTGGAATGACTCGGATATAACCCGCTATCCAGACGACGACTTGAGTATCATCGCCAGTAATGGTCAGCCCGTGCCACAGATCGGATTTAAAGAAATGACCATTAAAATCGGTAGAGTCGAACTGGCAGCACAGGGACTGATCATTGTAGACATTGACAAGCGCGAGAGTCACCCAAAGATAACTCTAGGAACTAATGTGATTGAAAATTGTCTTGCAGAGGTGATTTTCATTTTACAGCAGGTTGCCAAGAACGCCAGCTCCGGCCAGCAGCGAGTGCTCCAGAAAGAGATCCGGGCACTGATGCGACAGCAACAGGTGGAACTCTCCGGTGGTGAGATTGGTAGCGTAAGAATGTGTGACCCTTTCCCTATTGCCATGCCCCCGAAAAGTGAAATGATGATTTGGTGCCGGGCAGCTATTGGTCTGAGAGGTAGAGATTACCAGGCCATGGTAGAACCAGTCTACTCAGACAGTAGGCCCACCATTTTGACAGCACGGGGGGTAGTTGATGTACGCCATGGGAGGGTGCCCGTTCGTATAATAAATATCGGGAAAAGGGAAGTATACCTGCCCCGGTATGCTACGCTAGCCAAATTATATACTATCAACCAAAATTCTATACAGTCTGTGGAACCCTTGCCTCCATCTCACCCGGAGGAAGGTAACGGCTCTACGAAAATAATGGAGGATTGGTGTCAGCAACTACATTTGGGTACTGACTCCACTCCCTCCCACCAGAAACAGGGAGTCTACCGGGTGGTTCGAGAGTACGAGAGAGTGTTTAGTAAACACCCGTTAGACTTCGGGCGAGTCAAGGGGGTAGAACACCACATCCCCACGGGAGACCATCCTCCCATAAAAGAGAGGTATCGACCCGTACCCCCTGCACACTACCAACACGCCAAGGGGATGCTTAGAGACATGAAGGAGACTGGGGTAATCAGGGATAGCTGTAGCCCCTGGGCAGCTCCACTAGTCTTGGTCAAAAAGAAAGACAACACCATGAGAATGTGTGTAGATTACCGGAAAATTAACCGTATCACACACAAAGATGCGTACCCCTTACCAAGAATAGAGGAGTCTTTGGCTGCTTTAAAATCTGCTAACTTCTTCTCCACCTTGGATCTCACTAGCGGGTACTGGCAGGTTCCTGTAGCAGAGGCGGACCGGGAGAAGACCGCATTCACCACCCCGATGGGACTTAGTGAGTTTACCTGCATGCCGTTCGGACTCTGCAACGCACCAGGAACCTTCCAGCGATTGATGGAATGCTGTCTGGGACACCGAAACTTTGAGACGGTCCTGTTATACCTGGACGATGTCATCGTCTATTCCAAGACCTACGAGGACCACCTGAAACACCTGGCGGAAGTGTTCGAAGCTCTGGCAAGTTACGGCCTAAAGGTGAAACCCTCCAAGTGTCACCTCCTGAAGCCAAAGGTGCAGTACCTGGGACACGTGGTGAGTGCTGACGGAGTGGCTCCCGACCCTGATAAGATCACCGCAATTAAGGAATGGCCAAGCCCCTCCAGCGTAAAGGAAGTGAGGCAGTTCCTCGGGTTGGTAGGCTACTACCGAAGGTTCATTCCCGGTTTCACCAAAAAGGCAGCTCCTATGCAGGACCTCCTGATAGGCCAGTCCAGGAAGGCCAAGAACCAGAAGCCACCCTTCAGATGGGAGAAGCTGGAAGAAGAGTCCTTCCGCCAGCTGAAGATGGCCCTCACGGGGGATGAAATCCTGGCGTACCCTGATTATAGCCAGCCCTTTATCCTCTACACCGACGCCAGTAACATCGGGCTAGGAGCCGTACTGTCCCAGATCCAGCAGGGGAAGGAACGGGTAATTGCTTACGCCAGCCGGAAACTGCGACCCACCGAAAGAAACCCTGAGAATTACAGCTCATTTAAGCTAGAGTTCCTGGCAGTGGTGTGGGCAGTCACCGAACGCTTTAAGCACTACCTCGCTGCTTCCCGGTTCACCGTGTACACGGATAACAACCCGTTGACACACCTGGACACTGCAAGACTCGGTGCCCTAGAGCAGAGATGGATGGCCCGCTTGTCCAACTATGAGTTTACAATCAAATACCGGGCAGGACGCTCCAATACCAACGCGGACGCCCTGTCCAGGATGCCGAACCTACCGGACGTAGGGGAAGATTCAGAGGAACTGGAAGAAGTTGAACTCCCCGCGTTCCACCGTCATGGGACTATCCAGTATTCCCACCATGTAAGGAGTAAGCAATCCGCTACGTTCAACCCATTACCTCATTACAACTGGGCGGAGACGCAAGACAGTGACCCTGCCGTCCGACTGGTAAAGGAGATGCTGACTCGGCCAGATGCACGCCTTGACCCAGACGCTCCGGAGGAAGCCAAGCAACTGTGGGCTGAGAAGAGTCGACTGTTCCTTTACAAGGGGAAGTTGTGCCGCAGAATGGTTAACTCCCGGACGCATGAACTAATCTGGCAAGTAGTGGTGCCAAGAAGAGACGCAGCTATGGTGATGGAGGCATACCACGACGGAGCTGGGCACTTTGGATGGAAGAAGCTGGAGTTCCTGCTGCGCGGGCGGTTCCATTGGGTAGGCATGAGAGGAACCATCGAGAGGTGGTGCAGAGACTGTGGCCCATGCAACCTAAGAAGGAGGGACCGTGCCAGCCAGAAGACTCCCCTGCAGTCCATCATCACCAGACAGCCGTTGGAACTGGTAGCCTTGGATCATGTAAAACTGACCCCAAGCAGAAGTGGCTACGTCTACGCGTTAACCATCGTGGATCACTACTCCCGGTTCTTGGTTGTCGTCCCCGTCAAGGACTTAACGGCTCAAACAGCAGCTAGAGCCTTCCAGCAGCACTTCTGCCGTCCGCACGGATACCCGGAGCAGGTGCTGACGGACCAGGGGCCTGCCTTTGAAGCGGAAGTCTTCCAGGAGTTCTGCACCCTGTATGGCTGCCGGAAGATTAGAACAACACCCTATCACCCGCAAACTAATGGACTTTGTGAGAAAATGAACCAGGTGGTGATAGATCTTCTGAAAACATTGCCCCTGGAAGAACGTAGTCTGTGGCCTGAAAAGCTGCCCGACCTGGTGGACCTATACAACCACATCCCTGTAGGTTCCACCAACTGTACCCCGGCTTACCTAATGAGGGCAAGACCTGGTAAGCTTCCTGTTGATCTGGAGATGGGAGTCCTGACACCCGAGGACACTTCACCAGAAGCAGACTGGGACACAGAGAGGCAGCAGCAGTACCGGAAAGTACAGGAGAGCGTGGAGCGAAGTCTCTGTCAAGCTAGGGAAAGACAAGAGAAAACTTACAACCAGTATGCTCCCGCTGTTCCCCTGGTGCCCGGAGAGCAGGTCTTGAAGAGGAAAAGACGGCTCCACAAGTTGGACGACCAGTGGGAGAAGGACCCGTACACCGTACTGCCCTCAAGCCACGACAACCCAAAGATCTGTACAATCAGTAAAGACGGAGGGGAAACCACAGCCATTGTATCCCGGGATCACCTGAAGAAGTGTCCTGAACAGCTACGGAACCCTGAAGAGGAACAAGAAGACCCTCGACCCGTAGAGGAAAGGGAAGATATGGTTAGTACTGTGCTCGGAGACTTCCCTCGGTCTTGGACTCAAGTCAATGGTGCTGTTGTGGTACCCGTCCTCACGTTCCTCCAACCAGCATCCCAAGTGCCTACGGAGACAGAGGTAGAGCTGGAAGAACAGCTGGTCCAGGAGGCAGAAGACCCCACACAAGCAGACCAGGAGAATCAACCCTCTGCTTATAGTGAGCCTGCCATACCCCTAGTGAGCCAAAGAGTCCGTAGACGGCTGCCCAGTTTACCCTTGACAGCTCCTATACCCTGTAGCTCAGGACCAGTCAGCCAGCTCCGTAGGTCCACTAGGGTCACTAGAGGCCAGTTGCCCATACGGTGGAGGATCTAAATATTCAAGCTATTTTATTAATGTTTACCTGTTTATTGTTGCTTGTGTATAATTATGTGTTTCTAGTTATTTGTAGGAGTCTTTGGTGGATTTACGGGAATCCTTTGTGCATATAGTTGGAGCGTAACCCAGGACAGACTAAAAGACTGATAAGGACTCGGGGCAGGACAGACCCCTACCTGGTTACGTCTCCCTGTTTTGGTGAAATGGACACCTTTGTTTTCCTCAAAAGTTACACCCGGTTGCGGACACGCCGTGACCACCTTATGTGTTGTCTCTACCAGAACGTTATTGTTTATACCTTGTTATGTTTACAAAAGTATGTTTAGTCCCGGAGTACTAAATTTCACTAGGGGGGAATGTGGCACCCCAGGGGTCTGGTTTCCACAGTATAGCAATATTATGTCTGAGAGCAGGTGGGAGGTCTCTTGGTCAGGAATCCTATGCATGCCACACCTCCTGCCCAGTCCTGGGAGGGGAAGAACTTCCCCTATATAAAACTGGGGCTGAGGCAGGGTTAGAGAGAGAAAAAGAGTAGAGAGAGAAGAGGAGAAGCAGCTATAGGAAAGAGAGATCAGGAGCAATGGGGAAGTCGTGCTAAAAGGAATCAGGGGCTGGCAGCTGTAGAGCTCGCCCTGATTGAAGAGTTACCACCGGACCCGGAGTCCGAGGCTGTGGGGACTAATCCTTACCCAGCAGCAGAAACCGACCGGCAGGGGATTTCAGGTCCTCTGGCCAAGAAACCCGAAGGCACGGTCACACGCGTGGGACCAGCACCGCCGTCGTGGAGCGGAAGCCACTAGAAGGCCCCGAGTCACCGGCCATACGGGTGAGCACCACACGGTACACTCAGGGACGTGGGCTACTTTTACCCGCCTCTAGCAAGGTAGCCAGAAGAGTACAATTAGTTGGGGAGGCCTACAACTCCGCCTGGCCAGGGGAAATCCCATCTGCTCAAAGACTGACCAGGCCCCGATCGCTAGCCAGTACTCCGGGAGGGTCTATCTTTATCACCAGTAAAGACCCTGAACTACACCGCATCGTCTCTGAGTGGTTCCTGCTACCCCCATCATCCACGTCGGCTGCCCTGAGGCCATACCCCTCCCGTTGGGGGTTATACCATCTACGCTGCACAATCGTACCACCGGCCTCAGCGGTCTGCCCTGCAGCGGCAGCTCCATAGCTGCATTCAACGGGTGGCGTAGTCGTCCAACATCTACTGCTAATACTCAGCCACACAGTTTGACTCCCTGGGCACGGACCGGGTCACCGCCACGAGACTACTACCCCCAACAGGCCCGGCTCCGGGTAGTCCCCGTGTGCGCAACGCTACACCAAGTAGGCCCAGGGGCGCGTCATATGTGACAGCTGAGTAGAGCGTATGTGGCCGTCTAAGGGACAGATACTGATGGCATACATCCTGTGCCACATTTACACTAAATTTGTAAAAAACTTAAAGAGGTTATGGCTGCTCCCTTCCACAAACAGCGCCACTCCTGTCCACAGATTGTATACGGTATTTCAGTTTACTCCCTTTCATTTCACTAAAGCTGAATTGCAATACCAGATTCAACCTGAGGACAGGTGTGGCGCTGTTTGTAGAAGGAAAGCAACCAATTAGTAAATAGACTGCTATTTATCTATCTATCTATCTATCTATCTATCTATCTATCTATCTATCTATCTATCCCCAGGTGCCCGGTTATGTTCACAAGGTTATCTGCTCAGTAATGGCTGTTTGCACGGACACAGCAGTCCCAATGCACTCGCTGACCTGTCAGTGTATGTGAGGCGGCCGCCCCCCTCCATATAATCAGCCCTACTAATGTGTCTGCACAGACTTATAGAAAAGCTGCAGGTATATAGTGAGACAGAATGGGATATACTGCAAATTACCGCTATCGACAGGTCCATCAATATTCTCTCCTAGCCTCCTAGCAAACTGGCGGTAATATATGGAGGTGTCATTTTTTATAAGAAATTAGAACGTCTATGAGTGATTTAAATGGGTCGTCCAGGATTAGCGATGCTTTCTTCCCAAAAGACCGCCACACCTGTCCATAGGTTGCATGTGGTACTGCAGCTCAGCTCTATTCACTTAAAGTTCCAATAATAGACAAAATCCATAGATTGGTGTCTGGCCCCCTTTTCCCAGTTGTAGCACCCCCATTCTCAAAGTCCTAAAGGTCGGCCCTCTCAGATTGGGCACATACAATAGATCTGCTGGCATTGGGATAGCATAGGCTAGAAATGTAAGATAAGAGGGCTCCAACTTTTTGCACCACAGCAATATTTTAATGCAGGCAAGAATGGAAAAGGGCCAATCAGGCTTCCGACTGCACCATTCTACTGAAACTGCCCTGACTAAAGTCACCAACGACCTACTAACCACCAAATCTAAGCGACACTACTCTGTCCTCCTCCTCCTGGACCTGTCACCTGCCTTTGACACAGTGGACCATTCCCTCTTACTACAGACTCTCTCAACTCTCGGCATCACACACTTGGCCTTATCTTGGATCTCCTCATACCTAACAGACAGGACATTCAGTGTCTCCTACTCACACACCACCTCCTCATCTCACCCCCTATCTGTCTGTGTCCCCCAAGGCTCAGTTTTAGGACCCCTGTTCTTCTCCATCTACACCTTCAGCCTGGGACAGCTCATAGAGTCTCACGGCGTTCAGTATCACCTCTATGCTGATGACACACAGATCTACCTCTCTGGACCTGATATCTCCTCCCTACTAACCAAAATCCCACAATGTCTGTCCGCTATTTCATCCTTCTTCTCTGCTAGATTTCTAAAACTTAACAAGGATAAAACTGAATTCATCATCTTTCCACCATCTCATTCATCCCCCCAACTGACCTATCTATCTACGTTAATGGCTGTTCACTCTCCCCAGTCCCACAAGCTCGCTGCCTTGGAGTAACCCTGGACTCTGATCTCTCCTTCAAACCACATATCCAAGCCCTTTCCACGTCCTGCCGACTCCAACTTAAAAATATCTCCTGGATCCGCACATTCCTCAACCATGAATCTGCAAAAACACTAGTGCATGCCCTCATCATCTCCCGCATCGACTACTGCAACCTCCTGCTCTGTGGCCTCCCTTCCAACACTCTCGCACCCCTCCAATCTATCCTAAACTCCGCTGCCCGACTAATCCACCTGTCCCCTCATTATTCCCCGACCTCGCCTCTCTGTCAAATGCTTCACTGGCTCCCCATTGCCAAGAGACTCCAGTTCAAAACCCTAACCATGGCATACAAAGCCATCCACAACCTGTCTCCTCCATATATCTCTGACCTAGTCTCCCGATACATACCTGCACGCAACCTCCGATCCTCACAAGATCTCCTGCTCTACTCCCCTCTTATCTCCTTTTCCCAAAATCGCATACAAGATTTCTCTCGTGCATTCCCCCTACTCTGGAACTCTCTACCCCAACATATGCGACTCTCGCCTACTGTGGAAACCTTAAACGGATCCTGAAGACCCACCTCTTCCGAGAAGCCTACAACCTGCAGTAACCACCGCTCCACCACACCGCTTCATGACCAGCTCTACCCCCACCTACTGTATCCTCACCCATCCCCTGTAGATTGTAAGCCCTAGGGGCACCCTTGGGCCGTGGGGTACTCAGTAGCCGGGCCGGTCGATGCTGGGGGATGTCACGGTGGCAGTGACCCGGTCCATGACCCAGGGCGGTCAATTAAAGGGGAATAAAGTAAAGGGGGAATGAAGTTTATAGTTTTTATAGTTTAATGTTCGTGACGCCACCTGTGGTATGCGGCTACATGGAGCCGCCGCTGCGGTGCAGATCCTCTGGAGCTGATGCTGACGCAGCAGAGTTGGTTCAGCTCTCCACAGGTAGAGCTTAGCTCCAGGGCAGGAAATGGTGATGTTATAGATGTTGCTGTGCAGTGTAGTGCAGGGGATGGCGCAGATAATAACTCTAGGACACAGTGGGGTGGAGTCTTCAAGGTTTACTCACAGTTGTCAGACTCCAGGTCACCAGTACCACGGTGACCTCCCACGTCATCTTGCGTTCACCAAGGAAGGGGTTCAGCAATCCCTCAGGTAATTCAAGAGTACTTAATGGGACCCCATTCTGTGTGCCTTCCTCGGTCGTCTTCTTGCGCTGGCTCTCACCCTCCTGCCCTGCGCCTCACAATCAGTGTCCCAAGCCGGTAGCCTTGGATTTTGACGGGCAACCTACAGTCCCCTGAATCCTACGCGGCCACCTTTTTGGCGATATAGTTGCGGTTCTGAGCAACTGCACCCTGAAAGTACAGAAGCCTCCGGTTTCTAGCTGAGCCTTAAGGTTCTCCACTAGTTAGGGGCCGGTCTCCTCTGCGGCCTGATCCCTCCAAGTTCCTGCAGATTCGGGCGCACGGATGGCATCCGCACTTCCCGTGCCCCTAGGATCCCTTCTGTTCCTCTTGGAGCCTTCCTTTGTGTCCTTCCTCGTCCTGCTAGTCCTCCTGGGCCTCTCACTCCAGGCCCGCTCCTCTGAGCAGAGCTCCTACAGAGCTCCTGCTCCCACTCCTTCTCCTCTCAGACTGATCTGCCTCTTCCAAGATGGTTCCCTTTTTATACTCCTACTGAAGGTGCTCCCCTGTACTGCTTCCTCCACCCACACCCACTACATGGTTCCCCCTCTTTCGGTTTCCCCCACTTCCAACCAGGGACAGGGCTCAGCATATAAGCCAGTGCATCTTGCCCCGTCTGCTGGTCTGGAATGGTGTAGTGTTGCATGCAGGTGTTGGGGTCCCGGGCAGTACTCCCTCTTTACCTGAGAGTGGGATACCACACCTCTGGGTGAGATGCAGTACTTCTGTGGCGACTGAACCCGCAGGAGCGCCACACTAGCGGGCAGGTTCCTCGCTCCTCCTGAATCAGTCGCCGTCACGTTTTGTTCAAGATTATTGTAATTGTTTCTGCTATGTATACCCCCTTTTTCACATGTAAAGCGCCGTGGAATAAATGGTGCTATAACAATAAATAATAATAATAATTTGACTTCTAAGCTTTTTGTGATGCATCTCCCTTAACAAACGACATAAAGTAGCTGTTTATTACACTGGAACGTCTCTTTTTATCTTTTATGTATGTTTGTAGCTTTTTCACTATTGTTATTCTAATGTGGTTGTTATAAAAAAAAAAACAATGCACAAAAAAATCAATTAAACTGGATGTAAAAAGATAAAAGGGCATCAAGGATCAAACAGGGAGCAGTTTATACGGGACGATAGAGAAACAGAGAGGCTCTTATTCGCCATCACAATAGCGGCCGTTATATAAGGCTTCCCCTCCCCCGAGGACGATATGAGAACTGTAGCAGGGTTCAGTATACTAGAGACCACATCTGTGTCTACCAATAATATAATATAATGTTAGACCGTGCACTGATCTCCCATAATAGACCCTCTAGTATGTAGGACAATGCCGGCATGCCGTCCCTGTTATTGCGGATGGACAATTTAATTACCAATTTCAGAATATCACAATTACCCACATAAAAGGTTTAATAGGAAACAATGGAGAAAGCTGAATTTATATCACCCCAAAACGGGAAAGTTCTGCCTGGTTCCAGTAAATTACAAGCAGAACTGGGATGTTTTGATGCTGCGGAGAATTGGGGGCTCGATGTCCTCATGAAGGGGACATGACGCAGATTGACTGTGAGAGAATAGAACCACATGCAAGTCATCCACATCACATTATTTTTTTATCCTAGGAGGCCTCACTGGTCGCAGCCACAGATGTCTTGTGATCATTCATCTTCCCACGGTTACTTGCACAGCAATTATTTGGGCTGACTGATAAAAAAAGAAGGCTGGAATAATGGAGAAGGGCACATGCCCAGGCACAGTGGTGAGGGCAGGGGGCACGGGGTACAACTCTGCAAAAGTTCTTTAAACTAAAAAATTATGGGAAGCATACAAAAGTTGCCACATGTTGGAGTCCTCCGCCTTAATTACGTTTGATGGACGCTTGTAGCATAGTTTGCATACTTGTACAACACTGACAGTGGTTATTTTGCAAGACTTGAAAAAGGGGGGAAAAAAAATCTCACCGTACTATATCATCTCATGCTTGCTTCATCTCGGTGGAGTGCCGTGTCCAAAACTGCTGACCAGCAAAGAAATCCATCAAAAGCATAAAGCGGGAAGGCACCTCCAGTTAAAAAAATATTCAAACTTTATTTCATATCAAAAAAGGAGAATAAAAATGTGTTGGCGGTAAAAACAGTCTGACGCGTTTCTGGCACTGAGCGCACCCTTAGTCATAGAGCATACTGGTTACAAAGTGGAATGAGACTTTTAAAAGGAAAAACCTCACATAAGTGCAAAGAATTCACAATTATGCAAAACACCTAACAGAGGAAAAACACACACACATACAGTGGGTACAGAAAGTATTCAGACCCCTTTAAATTTTTCACTCTTTGTTTCATTGCAGCCATTTGGTAAATTCTAAAAAGTTAATTTTTTTTCTTATTAAAGTACACTCTGCACCCCATCTTGACTGGAAAAAAAAACAGAAATGTAGAAAATTTCCATATTTATTAAAAAAGAAAGACTGAAATATCACATGGTCATAAGTATTCATACCCTTTGCTCAGTATTGAGTAGAAGCACCCTTTTGAGCTAGTACAGCCATGAGTCTTCTTGGGAATGATGCAACAAGTTTTTCACCCCTGGATTTGGGGATCCTCTGCCATTCTTCCTTGCAGATCCTCTCCAGTTCCGTCAGGTTGGATGGTGAACGTTGGTGGACAGCCATTTTCAGGTCTCTCCAGAGATGCTCAATTGGGTATAGGTCAGGGCTCTGGCTGGGCCAGTCAAGAATGGTCACAGAGTTGTTCTGAAGCCACTCCTTTGTTATTTTAGCTGTGTGCTTAGGGTCATTGTCTTGTTGGAAGGTGAACCTTCGGTCAAGTCTGAGGTTCAAAGCACTCTGGAAGAGGTTTTCATCCAGGATATCTCTGTACTTGGCCGCATTCATGTTTCCTTCAATTGCAACCAGTCGTCCTGTCCCTGCAGCTGAAAAACTCTCCCATAGCATGATGCTGCCACCACCATGTTTCACTGTTGGAATTGTATTGGGCAGGTGATGAGCAGTGCCTGATTTTCTCCACACATACCGCTTAGAATTATCACCAAAAACTTCTATCTTCATCTCCTCTGTCTGGAGAATCTTATATCTCATAGTCTGGGAGTCCTTCATGTGTTTTTGAGCAAACTCTATGCGGGCTTTCATATGTCTTGCACTGAGGAGAGGCTTCCATCGGGCCACTCTGGCATAAAGGCCCGACTGGTGGAGGACTGCAGTGATAGTTGACTTTGTGGAACTTTCTCCCATCTCCCTACTGCATCTCTGGAGTTCAGCCACAGTAATCTTGGGGTTCTTCTTTACCTTGGTGCCTCTCTCATCAAGGCTCTTCTCCCATGATTGCTCAGTTTGACTGGACGGCCAGGTCTAGGAAGACTTCTGGTGGTCCCAAACTTCTTCCATTTAAGGATTATGAAAGCCACTGTGCTCTTAGGAACCTTGAGTAATGCAGAAATTATTTTGTAACCTTGGCCAGATCTGTGCCTTGCCACAATTCCGTCTCCGAGCTACTTGGGCAGTTCCTTTGAGCTTGTGATTCTCATTTGGTCTGACATGCACTGTGAGCTGTGAGGTCTTATATAGACAGGTGTGTGCGCCTTTCCAAATCAAGTCCTATCAGTTTAATAAAACACAGCTGGACTCCAATGAAGGCGTAGAACCATCTTAAGGAGGATCACAAGGAAATGGTCAGGATGTGACTTAAGTATGAGTGTCTGAGCAATGGGTCTGAATACTTATGACCATGTGATATTTCAGTTTTTCTTTTTTAATAAATTTGCAAAAATTTCTACATTTCTGTTTTTTTTTCAGTCAAGATGGGGTGCAGAGTGTACTTTAATGAGAAAAAAAAATGAACTTTTTAGAATTTACCAAATGGCTGCAATGAAACAAAGAGTGAAAATGTAAAGGGGTCTAAATACTTTCTGTACCCACTGTATATAGTATATATACTCCCTTCCTGGGCGCATGGGAGAGACAAGTTTTTGGCAACGGGGGCGCCCAAGCCGCAGACCATGTGCTCTGTTGGCTACGCTATATCGATGACATTTTGTTTTTCTGGCGAGGCACAGTGCAGCAGCTCGAGATTTTCATGGCACAATTAAACTCTAACATGTGGGGAATTAGACTGATATACAAATTCGATACACAAAAAATCGAGTTCCTGGATGTCTGTCTCGGGGTGGACAGCGCCGGGCACCTCCAGACAGACATGTACAGGAAACTCACGTCGGTCAATTCTCTCATTCATGCTACAAGTGCACACCACCCAACAACCATCAGGGCCATCCCGGTCGGACAATTCCTGAGGGCGAGGCGGATCTGCTCTTCAAACCCTAAATTTGAACAGCATGCTATTGACCTAAAACATAGATTTGAATCACTCGGTTATAGCAAAAGATGCATAAAGCAGGGCTATGATCGAGCAAGACGTACCCCAAGAAATCATTTATTGTACCCTAACAAACAAAACAAATTTGACATTGGGCAGAAGAAGATATGCTATACAGTACAGACCAAAAGTTTGGACACACCTCATTTAAAGATTTTTCTGTATATTCATGACTATTAAAATTGTACATTCACACTGAAGGCATCAAAACTATGAATTAACACATGTGGAATTATATACTTAACAAAAAAGTGTGAAACAACTGAAAATATGTCTTAAATTCTAGGTTCTTCAAAGTAGCCACCTTTTGCTTTGATGACTGCTTTGCACACTCTTGGCATTCTCTTGATGAGCTTCAAGATGTAGTCACTGGAAATGGTTTTCACTTCACAGGTGTGCCCTGTCAGGTTTAATAAGTGGGATTTCTTGCCTTATAAATGGGGTTGGGACCATCAGTTGTGTTGTGCAGAAGTCTGGTGGATACACAGCTGATAGTCCTACTGAATAGACTGTTAGAAATTGTATTATGGCAACAAAAAAGCAGCTAAGTAAAGAAAAACGAGGGGCCACCATTACTTTAAGAAATGAAGGTCAGTCAGTGCAAAAAATTGGGAAAACTTTGAAAGTGTCCCCAAGTGCAGTTGCAAAAACTATCAAGCGCTACAAAGAAACTGGCTCACATGAGGACCGCCCCAGGAAAGGAAGACCAAGAGTCACCTCTGCTTCTGAGGATAAGTTTATCCGAGTCACGAGCCTCAGAAATCGCAGGTTAACAGCAGCTCAGATTAGAGACCAGGTCAATGCCACACAGAGTTCTAGCAGCAGACACATCTCTACAACAACTGTTAAGAGGAGACTTTGTGCAGCAGGTCTTCATGGTAAAATAGCTGCTAGGAAACCACTGCTAAGGACAGGCAACAAGCAGAAGAGACTTGTTTGGGCTAAAGAACACAAGAAATGGACATTAGACCAGTGGAAATCTGTGCTTTGGTCTGATGTGTCCAAATTTGAGATCTTTAGTTCCAACCACCGTGTCTTTGTGCGACGCAGAAAAGGTGAACGGATGGACTCTACATGCCTGGTTCCCACCGTGAAGCATGGAGGAGGAGGAGTGATGGTGTGGGGGTGCTTTGCTGGTGACACTGTTGGGGATTTATTCAAAATTGAAGGCATACTGAACCAGCATGGCTACCACAGCATCTTGCAGCGGCATGCTATTCCATCCGGTTTGCGTTTAGCTGAACCATCATTTATTTTTCAACAGGACAATGACCCCAAACACACCTCCAGGCTGTGTAAGGACTATTTGACCAAGAGGGAGAGTGATGGGGTGCTACGCCAGATGACCTGGCCTCCACAGTCACCAGACCTGAACCCAATCGAGATGGTTTGGGGTGAGCTGGACCGCAGAGTGAAGGCAAAAGGGCCAACAAGTGCTAAGCATCTCTGGGAACTCCTTCAAGATTGTTGGAAGACCATTTCCGGTGACTACCTCTTGAAGCTCATCAAGATAATGCCAAGAGTGTGGAAAGCAGTCATCAAAGCAAAAGGTGGCTACTTTGAAGAACCTAGAATATAAGACATATTTTCAGTTGTTTCACACTTTTTTGTTAAGTATATAATTCCACATGTGTTAATTCATAGTTTTGATGCCTTCAGTGTGAATGTACAATTTTCATAGTCATGAGAATACAGAAAAATCTTTAAATGAGAAGGTGTGTCCAAACTTTTGGTCTGTACTGTATATCTACCTATAACCATGAGTGGGAGAACATGAGAAAAATAATGATTAAACATTGGGACATCTTGACGACCGATACCTCCCTGGGACCAATTCTTGTGGATTATCCCCTCATGACCCCCAGACGATCCAACAATCTAAAGGATATCTTGGTCTCGAGCCACTATATCCCAGCGAAATCTAATCCTTTTGGCTCCCATGGCCCCATATTGGGGATGTTCCCCTGCGTCCACTGTCGTGCCTGCACCAATGTCCTACGCTGCACCACGTTCACGTCCTCGGATGGTAAAAGAGATTTTAATATTAGACACCGCATCTCCTGCAGTACAAACAATGTGATCTATTATGCAACATGTGATTGCTCATTGATCTACATTGGACTTACATCTAGAGAACTCCGAGTACGTGTGCGTGAGCATGTGCGGGACATTGGTGCGGCCAGGACGGTGGCCGATGTCGCAGAACTCAAGACTATCCCTAGGCATTTTAGGGAAGTTCATAATTGCGATCCTGGGGGCTTAAAAATTCGTGGAATTGATGTAATTCACATGGGCGCCAGGGGGGGCAATGTAAAGAAAGCTCTGGCCCAAGCAGAGGCCAAGTGGATCGTTATGCTGGACACCTTGTCACCAAAAGGTTTAAACGAATCTTTATCATTTTCTTCTTTCCTGTGATTATATCTCAGTTTACTGTCTACCATTGTGGGCTTCCATATTATACTCTTCCATTTCCCCACCCTTTCCCCCCTCCCCCCAGCCTTTCTCCACAATTTCTTATTGCATTGGCGTCTCTTGGTTTTAACGTATACTTCGGGATTTTTTGTTTCCTTATGGTTTTATCATTAATCTCTGTATCTTTCTAAGTTTTTATCATATGTGTTGAGGACCGGATCCCTGCTACATAGCCTGTATGTGCCCTTAACCAGCCTGGATAGAACAAGAATTTCTTTGCATAACGGGGGACTGACTATCTGCGTAGTCAAATACGAATATAACATTGGACAAGATCTGATAACCGCATATGTTGTCATAATGCTCTCCTTTTATATGTATTTTATATGTGTTTTCCTTTCAACATGTATCTACTCATAATATGCTTTGCAGAGTTATTCTCTACTTACTGGGGACGCTGGCACACTGTGATGCGGTGCGCATGCGCTGCTGCCTCTGCTACTGGTGCGCGCGCCCAGCTGTCTCTGCGGGGCTGGTAATCGCGCGGGCTCTCAGGCAGGGCGGGTACGGCGGGGCATGCGCCATATATCAGCATCAGGCCACACGTGACCGACACTATGGGGTTTAAGAGACCCGTTCCTCTATTTCTCCTCATTCCCCTTGAGGAAGAGGCCCTTGGTGGCCACGAAACGCGCGTTGGGGCACGCCAACGTAATCTCACAACCGCTGATGCCTATTTGTTTGCTTATCTGGTAAGACCAATAATGATTTGCTATATTTGTAATAGACAGCTCTCCTCTGCCATGCACCAACACTGTATGGCATATGGATAATACATTAGTCTTAGCTTGATATTATTTATTCTACTTTTTACTAGTAACTTATCTAACTGACCTAAAAATCTGCCATATAGTGTAGGCTTGGCTATACTCTGTTCTACTCACTTTTTGTGGAATACATGAGTTCTGTCTAACTTTAAGATTTTTGACATCAGTGTTTTTTTGCTGCTATCTCTATGCACCTTACCTCTATCACTGTCTGTACAATTTTATATTTATTAAATGATGTAATAAAATTCATGTTGTATGCCGATAAAACTCTCCTTTCTCATTGAGTAAGTATATATATATATATATATATATGTTAGGAACATACGTAGCGCATAGTATAAGACACCAATAGAAAAAAGCAACAATAGAGTATTATATTATTGTAAAATAATTTTCAATAACTAAACATGGTGTCAGTTTTATAGTTCATTCCATTAGGCTGTTTAAACAGTATCCAAAGCAACAATCCAAAATGCCTCCCTCATAAATAACTTGTGTTGTCAGCTACCATTTCGTTTGGGAGTTTAAACCTTTTCTATGCCAAAAAAAAACAAAAACTATCCAATTTTCCCTAATGTCACTCCAGAAAATGTCTAACTGCTCCAGAGTAAGTGATGTTGTTGCTATTAATATTATAAATATGGTCTGAGATCGTTTTTTTTAAATTTGCGACTAGTGTAACCTATATACGCTGCTCAAAAAATACAGGGAACACTGAAATAACACATCCTAGATCTGAATGAATGAAATATTCTCATTGAATACTTTGTTCTGTACAAAGTTGAATGTGCTGACAACAAAATCACACAAAAATCATCAATGGAAATCACATTTATTAACCAATGGAGGCCTGGATTTGGAGTCACCCCCAAAATTAAAGTGGAAAAACAATACTACAGGCTGATCCAACTTTGATGTAATGTCCTTAAAACAAGTCAAAATGAGGCTCAGTATTGTGTGTGGCCTCCACGTGCCTGTATGACCTCCCTACAATGCCTGGGCATGCTCCTGATGAGGCTGAGTATTGTGTGTGGCCTCCACGTGCCTGTATGACCTCCCTACAATGCCTGGGCATGCTCCTGATGAGGCTCAGTATTGTGTGTGGCCTCCACGTGCCTGTATGACCTCCCTACAATGCCTGGGCATGCTCCTGATGAGGCTGAGTATTGTGTGTGGCCTCCACGTGCCTGTATGACCTCCCTACAACGCCTGGGCATGCTCCTGATGAGGTTGCGGAGGGTCTCCTGTGGGATCTCCTCCCAGACCTGGACTAAAGCAACCGCCAACTCCTGGACAGTCTGTGGTGCAACGTGACGTTGGTGGATGGAGCAAGACATGATGTCCCAGATGTGCTCAACCGGATTCAGGTCTGGGGAACGGGCGAGCCAGTCCATAGCTTCAATGCCTTCATCTTGCAGGAACTGCTCACACACTCCAGCCACATGAGGTCTGAAATTGTCCTGCATTAGGAGGAACCCAGGGCCAACCGCACCAGCATATGGTCTCACAAGGGGTCTGAGGATCTCATCTCGGTACCTAATGGCAGTCAGGCTACCTCTGGCGAGCACATGGAGGGCTGTGCGGCCCTCCAAAGAAATGCCACCCCACACCATTACTGACCCACAGCCAAACCGGTCATGCTGAAGGATGTTGCAGGCAGCAAATCGCTCTCCACGGTGTCTCCAGACTCTGTCATGTCTGTCACATGTGCTCAGTGTGAACCTGCTTTCATCTGTGAAGCGCACAGGGCGCCAGTGGCGACTTTTCCAATCCTGGTGTTTTATGGCAAATGCCAAGCGTCCTGCACGGTGTTGGGCTGTGAGCACAACCCCCATCTGTGGACGTCGGGCCCTCATACCACCCTCATGGAGTCGGTTTCTAAGCGTTTGTGCAGACACATGCACATTTGTGGCCTGCTGGAGGTCATTTTGCAGGGCTCTGGCAGTGCTCCTCCTGTTCCTCCTTGCATAAAGGCGGAGGTAGGGGTCCTGCTGCTGGGTTCTTGCCCTCCTACGGCCCCCTCCACGTCTCCTGGTGTACTGGCCTGTCTCCTGGTAGCGCCTCCAGCCTCTGGACACTACGCTGACAGACACAGCAAACCTTCTTGCCACAGCTCGCATTGATGTGCCATCCTGGATGAGCTGTACTACCTGAGCAACTTCTGTGGGTTGTAGAGTCCGTCTCATGCTACTACGAGTGTGAAAGCACAACCAACATTCAAAAGTGACCAAAACATCAGCCAGAAAGCATTGGTACTGAGATGTGGTCTGTGGTCCCCACCTGCAGAACCACTCCTTTATTGAGGGTGTCTTGGTAATTGCCAATAATTTCCATCTATTGTCTATTCCATTTGCACAACAGCATGTGAAATTGATTGTCAATCAGTGTTGCTTCCTAAGTGGACAGTTTGATTTCACAGAAGTTTGATTTACTTGGAGTTATATTCTGTTGTTTAAGTGTTCCCTTTATTTTTTTGAGCAGTGTATTTGATTCCACAGATAGTACACTCAATACAATAAATGACATGACATGTTTCACAGTTAATAAATGAATTGATATTATACTGACGATTTATTTTTACGTTTTTTTGGCGTATTGACAGATGTTACATTTCTTACAAAAACATTTGTGAAATCCCTTTGTCATTAACCATGTTGCATTATCAGTGCGTTTTTCATATAAACTCGGTGAAAGTTAATTGCCAATAGATTTTCCTCTTCTGGTAACACATCTATATCCTTTATTTAAAATGTCATGCAATTTATCGTCTTGGTATAAAACTGGAATAGATTTTGTTATGATATTTTTAATTTTATTGAAAACTAAGGGCTGAAGGTGTTGATCGACCCATGTGCTTAGACTTTCACTCAAATACTTAATGCCCAAAATAATTGGGTGGAGGGGGGTGGAAATATTTTTTTATGAACTTTTGGCAAGCCTTGAAAAATGGCAACTGTAGGATAATTTTTAATAATATTTTTTTTTCTTTTTTTGTCAATAACTCCATTATTTTCACCCTCTTCAGTAAGATGTAATAGTTTACCTTTACAAACATTCGTAGGATCTGTGGGTACTCTCTTATATGTGCTATTATCATCTAGAATAGAGTATACCCGATTTTCATATAAAGCCGCATCCATAACAGCAACGCAGATTCCTTTATCAGATTTTCTGATTAATAAATTGAAATTCTTAGTGAGATTTTTATGGCAATTTTTTCAGATTTATTAAGGTTGCTGCGTTGCGGCTCGGGCAAGGCAATATTAGAGGTCAATTTCCTTAAATCTTTTTCAACAAGGTATTGAAAAATATCTAGTACAGGAACCCCTGATTTTTTGGGGTAATAATTAGGATTTGACGTTTGTACAATAACTTGAGATAAATCAATATTATTTTCATCTGTATTTTCCTTCAATAAATCGTCCAAAATGGACACAGCATAATGTTCATTAAACAAAAGATTGTTATGGGTGTGAACACTGTCCTGTGGAGAAAGAACGACATTATTAGTTTCAACCTGAGCTGCAGGGTAATCATTCTTTCTCCACAGGATAGTGTTCACACCCATAACAATCTTTTGTTTAATGAACATTATGCTGTGTCCATTTTGGACGATTTATTGAAGGAAAATACAGATGAAAATAATATTGATTTATCTCAAGTTATTGTACAAACGTCAAATCCTAATTATTACCCCAAAAAATCAGGGGTTCCTGTACTAGATATTTTTCAATACCTTGTTGAAAAAGATTTAAGGAAATTGACCTCTAATATTGCCTTGCCCGAGCCGCAACGCAGCAACCTTAAGGGTATGTGCACACGGTCAGGAAACGCTGCGTGCAAACCGCAGCGTTCTACGTTACAGCATAGTGGATGGGATTTGTAGAAACCCCATGTCCACTCTGCGTCTCCATGCACCTGCGGATCACCAGCGGACACTGACATGCGGTGTGTCTTTCCAGACAGCAGCATGTCAATTTTTCTTGCGGAGTCGGTAGTCTCTACAAGAGAAATTAGATCAGTGCAATGTATAACACATGCGGATTCACCTGCGTGCAGCTCTTTGGACGCAGCATAAAGTATAAAGTATGCTGCGTTCAAAGCGCTGACAGTACGGATGGTGTGCACATACCCTAATGAATCTGAAAAAATTGGCATAAAAAAATCTCACTAAGAATTTCAATTTAATAATCAGAAAATCTGACAAAGCGGGCTGCGTTGCGGTTATGGATGCAGCTTTATATGAAAATCAGGTATACTCTATTCTTGATGATAATAGCACATAAACAGTGGGTACGAAAGCATTCAGACCCCTTTACATTTTTCACTCTTTGTTTCATTGCAGCCATGTGGTAAATTCTAAAAAGTTCATTTTTTTTTTCTCATTAAAGTACACTCTGCGCCCCATCTTGACTGAAAAAAAAAACAGAAATGTAGAAATTTTTGCAAATTTATTAAAAAAGAAAAACTGAAATATCACATGGTCATAAGTATTCAGACCCTTTGCTCAGTATTGAGTAGAAGCACCTTTTGAGCTAGTACAGCCACGAGTCTTCTTGGGAATGATGCAACAAGTTTTTCACACCTGGATTTGGGCATCCTCTGCCATTCTTCCTTGCAGATCCTCTCCAGTTCCGTCAGGTTGGATGGTGAACGTTGGTGGACAGACATTTTCAGGTCTCTCCAGAGATGCTCAATTGGGTTTAGGTCAGGGCTCTGGCTGGGCCAGGCAAGAATGGTCACAGAGTTGTTGTGAAGCCGCTCCTTTGTTGTTTCAGCTGTGTGATTAGGGTCATTGTCTTGTTGGAAGGTGAACCTTCGGCCATGTCTGAGGTCCAGAGCACTCTGGAAGAGGTTTTCATCCAGGATATCTCTGCACTTGGCCGCATTCATGTTTCCTTCAATTGCAACCAGTCGTCCTGTCCATGCAGCTGAAAAACACCCCCATAGCATGATGCTGCCACCACCATTTTTCACTGTTGGGATTGTATTGGGCAGGTGATGAACAGTGCCTGTTTTTTTCCACACATACCGCTTAGAATTATCACCAAAAAGTTCTATCTTTGTCTCATCAGACCTGAGAATCTTATTTCTCATAGTCTGGGAGTCCTTCATGTGTTTTTGAGCAAACTCTATGCGGGCTTTCATATGTCTTGCACTGAGGAGAGGCTTCCGTCGGGCCACTCTGCCCTAAAGGCCCAATAGGTAGAGGGCTGCAGTGATAGTTGACTTTGTGAAATTTTCTCCCATTTCCCTACTGCATCTCTGGAGCTCAGCCACAGTGATCTTGGGGTTCTTCTTTACCTCTCACCAAGGCTCTTCTCCCACGATTGCTCAGTTTGGCTGGACGGCCAGGTCTAGGAAGACTTCTGGTGGTCCCAAACTTCTTCCATTTAAGGATTATGGAGGCCACTGTGCTCTTACGAACCTTGAGTAATGCATAAATACTTTTGTAACCTTGGCCAGATCTGTGCCTTGCCACAATTCTGTCTCTGAGCTCCTTGGGCAGTTCCTTTTGAGCTCATGATTCTCATTTGGTCAGACATGCACTGTGAGCTGTGAGGTCTTATATAGACAGGTGTGTGCCTTTCCAAATCAAGTCCTATCAGTTTAATTAAACACAGCTGGACTCCAATGAAGGAGTAGAACCATCTCAAGGAGGATCACAAGGAAATGGGCAGTATGTGACTTAAATATGAGTGTCTGAGCAAAGGGTCTGAATACTTATGACCATGTGATATTTCCGTTTTTCTTTTTTGATAAATTTGCAAAAATTTCTACATTTCTGTTTTTTTCAGTCAAGATGGGGTGCAGAGTGTACTTTAATGAGAAAAAAATGAACTTTTTAGAATTTACCAAATCTCTGCAATGAAACAAAGAGTGAAAAATTTAAAGGGGTCTGAATACTTTCCGTACCCACTGTAAGAGAGTACCCACAGATCCCACGAATTTTTGTAAAGATAAACTATTACATCTTATTGAATAGGGTGAAAATAATGGAGTTATTGACAAAAAAGTAAAAACTTTTATTATTAACCCCTTTTTGACATCGGCGTAATAATACGTACCTGCGCCCTGGGCCTTATGGACCAGGTACGGATTATTACGCCCTGGCGATCGCGCCCGCACGGGGGCTGTGGAAATTTTATTCTCTTTTTTGATATGAAATAAAGTTTAAAGATTTTTTTAACTGGAGGTGCCTTCCCACTTTATGCTCCAGTGGTTATTTTGGTCTTGATCTCTCCATGCAGGATATGTGCATCATCGACAAATTTCAACTTGGTTTGTCCCTAAATCCCTTATAGTTCAATGTAAAGCACCTGTTCCAGGAAATGCCTCATCCACTAAAAATCATCTGGGTGCCTTGGCAAAAAATAGCTTTTTTTTAAAAAAAAAAAAAATAATATATATATATATATATATATATATATATATATATATATATATATATATATATATATATATATATATATATATATGTTTTATCTCGCTGCCCCACACTCCTTATCAGCAGTGATTACTCAGCTCGGCTTCCTGCCTGCAAAATGTGCCCACAGTTCTCTTTTCTTCAAAACCTCCCACTCCATTTAGCAGTAGATTGTCATCCAGAAACCCCAGCTCTCATCTTCCTGCAGCCAAAGTCTGAGATTAATGAGTGCAAGAACGAAATGTTCATCTGCAAGAAACATCCCCTACAGGAATAGCCCTACCCGGAAATTATCACTTCGTTTTGGAATACATTTATTCTCAGTGTCATTATCCTGTACCCCAAGTATCAGTGTCATTATCCTGTACCCCGAGTGTCAGTGTCATTATCCTGTACCCCGAGTGTTACTGTCATTCTCCTGGCCCCAAGTATCAGTGTCATTATCCTGCACCCCAAATACCAGTGTCATTATCCTGTACCTCGAGTTTCAGTGTCATTATCTTGTGCCCCAGTGGCAATGTCATTATCCTGCACCCCAAGTGTCAGTGTCATTATCCTGTACCCCGAGTGCCAGTGTCATTATCCTGTACCCCGAGTGTCAGTGTCATTATCCTGTACCCCAAGTATCAGTGTCATTATCCTGTACCCCGAGTGTCACTGTCATTCTCCTGGCCCCAAGTATCAGTGTCATTATCCTGCACCCCAAATACCAGTGTCATTATCCTGTACCTCGAGTTTCAGTGTCATTATCTTGTGCCCCAGTGGCAATGTCATTCTCCTGCACCCCAAGTGTCAGTGTCATTATCCTGTAACCCGAGTGCCAGTGTCATTATCCTGCACCCCAAATACCAGTGTCATTATCCTGTACCCCAAGTATCAGTGTCATTATCCTGTACCCCGAGTGTCAGTGCCATTCTGTATCCCAAGTATCAGTGTCATTATCCTGTACGCTACATGTCAGCGTCATTATACTGTTCCCCAAGTATCAGTGTCATTATCTTGTACCCCCAGTGTTAGTGTCATTCTCCTGCACCCCGAGTGTCAGTGTCATTATCCTGCACCCCAAATACCAGCGTCATTATCCTGTTCCCTAAGTATCAGTGTCATTATCTTGTACCCCCAGTGTCACTGTCATTCTCCTGTACCTTGAGTGTCACTGTCATTCTCCTGGCCCCAAGTGCCAGTGTCATTATCTTGTGCCCCCAGTGGCAATGTCATTCTCCTGCACCCCAAGTGTCAGTGTTATTATCCCGTACCCCGAGTATCAGTGTCATTATCCTGCACCCCAAATACCAGTGTCATTATCCTGTACCCCAAGTATCAGTGTCATTATCCTGTACCCCAAGTATCAGTGTCATTATCCTGTAGCCTGAGTGTTAGTGTCATTATCCTGCACCCCAAATACCAGTGTCATTATCCTGCACCCCAAATACCAGTGTCATTATCCTGTTCCCTAAGTATCAGTGTCATTATCTTGTACCCCCAGTGTCACTGTCATTATCCTGTACCCTGAGTGTCACTGTCATTCTCCTGGCCCCAAGTATCAGTGTCATTATCCTGCACCCCAAATACCAGAGTCATTATCCTGTACCTCGAGTGTCAGTGTCATTATCTTGTGCCCCCAGTGGCAATGTCATTCTCCTGCACCCCAAGTGTCAGTGTCATTATCCCGTACCCCGAGTGTCAGTGTCATTATCCTGCACCCCAAATACCAGTGTCATTATCCTGTACCCCAAGTATCAGTGTCATTATCCTGTACCCCAAGTATCAGTGTCATTATCCTGTAGCCCGAGTGTTAGTGTCATTATCCTGCACCCCAAATACCAGTGTCATTATCCTGCACCCCAAGTATCAGTGTCATTATCCTGTACCCCCAGTGTCAGTGTCATTGTCCTGTACGCCACATGTCAGTGTCATTATCCTGCACCCCGAGTGTCAGTGTCATTATACTGTACCCCAAGTATCAGTGTCATTATCCTGCACCCCGAGTGTCAGTGCCATTCTGTATCACAATTATCAATGTCATTATCCTGTACGCCACATGTCAGCGTCATTATACTGTTCCCCAAGTATCATTGTCATTATCTTGTACCCCCAGTGTTAGTGTCATTCTCCTGCACCCCAAGTGTCAGTGTCATTATCGCGTACCCCGTGTGTCAGTGTCATTATTCTGCACCCCAAATACCAGCATCATTATCTTGTTCCCCAAGTATCAGTGTCATTATCTTGTACACCCAGTGTTAGTGTTAATCTCCTGCACCCCAAGTATCATTGTCATTATCCTGTACCCCGAGTGTCAGTGTCATTATCCAGTACCCTGAGTGTCAGTGTCATTATCCTGCACCCCAACTTCCAGCGTCATTATCCTGTTCCCCAAGTATCAGTGTCATTATCTTGTACACCCAGTGTCAGTGTCATTATCCTGCACCCCGAGTGTCAGTGTCATTATCCTGTACCCCAAGTATCAGTGTCATTATCCTGTACCCCCAGTGTCAGTGTCATTGTCCTGTACGCCACATGTCAGTGTCATTATCCTATACCCCAAGTATCAGTGTCATTATCCTGCACCCCGAGTGTCAGTGTCATTCTGTATCACAAGTATCAATGTCATTATCCTGTACGCCACATGTCAGCGTCATTATACTGTTCCCCAAGTATCAGTGTCATTATCTTGTACCCCCAGTGTTAATGTCATTCTCCTGCACCCCAAGTATCAGTGTCATTATCTTGTACCCCCAGTGTTAGTGTCATTCTCCTGCACCCCAAGTGTCAGTGTCATTATCGCGTACCCCGTGTGTCAGTGTCATTATTCTGCACCCCAAATACCAGCATCATTATCTTGTTCCCCAAGTATCAGTGTCATTATCTTGTACCCCCAGTGTCACTGTCATTCTCCTGGCCCCAACAATCAGTGTCATTATCCTGTACCTTGAGTGTCAGTTTCATTATCCTGTACCCCAAGTATCAGTGTCATTATCCTGCACCCCGAGTGTCAGTGCCATTCTGTATCACAAGTATCAATATCATTATCCTGTACACCACATGTCAGTCATTATACTGTTCACCAAGTATCAGTGTCATTATCTTTTACCCCCAGTGTTAGTGTCATTCTCCTGCACCCCAAGTGTCAGTGTCATTATCCTGTACCCTGAGTGTCAGTGTCATTATCCTGCACCCCAAATACCAGAGTCATTATCTTGCTCCCCAAGTATCAGTGTCATTATCTTGTACACCCAGTGTCAGTGTCAATCTCCTGCACCCCAAGTATCAGTGTCATTATCCTGCACCCCGAGTGTCAGTGTCATTATCCAGTACCCTGAGTGTCAGTGTCATTATCCTGCACCCCAACTTCCAGCGTCATTATCCTGTTCCCCAGGTATCAGTGTCATTATCTTGTAAACCCAGTGTCAGTGTCATTATCCTGTACCCCAAGTATCAGTGTCATTATCCTGCACCCCGAGTATCAGTGTCATTATCCTGTACCCCCAGTGTCAGTGTCATTATCCTGTACCGAACATGTTAGCGTCATTATCCTGTACCCCGAGTGTTGGTGTCTCAAAGTCAACAACCACAAGAGATTTTACTGCAATTTGCCATGCTTGCACTGCAGTTTATATCGGTGCAGGTGAAATAAATGCTTTCAATGAGTTTACTTTCCACAAGATGCAAAACCACAGCACAAAACTAAATGTATTACCATTAGTGTTGAGCGATACCTTCCGATATCGGGAAATATCGGATCGAATTGGATCGGACCGATACCGAAAAAGTATCGGATATCGCCGATTCCGATACCGGAAACCAATGCAAGTCAATGGGACATAAATATCGGAATGAAAATAAACCCTTTCTTTCCTTGTAGGTTATTTCTACATGAAGGAAAACAACTAAGAATAATGTAGAATGTATTGGGGGAGGTGGGGGAGACAATAAAGGCATAGAGGTTTAGCCCAGTCAAATGGAATAGCAGGAATTACTATTTTTTTATTATGTTCTGAGTTACGGAAATATTAACTATGTTAAGTATTTGTATATTTTGTCAGATATTTATGTTTCACTACTTCCATGCTCTTCACCTTCTTTTTTACTTCTCCCACACTTTCTCCTTCATCATCCTCAGCATCTTTTTCATCCACTTCTTCTTCACCTTCTTCTTCTTCACCTTCTTCGTATTATTCTTTTTTTTACATTCTTCATATTCTACTTCTTCATCTTCTTCATATTCTTCTTCTTCATCATATTCTTATTTGTGACAGGCATTCCTGTAGTTGTTATCTATAAAAGGTTGGACATTACACCTTTCGTTCTGCCCGTCACAAAAGATTTACAGCAGGATTTGTCCGCGTTCAGTTTGGCCTGCAGCAGCAGGTCTTTTCCAGGGGCACCACGAGGAGGAACGGACTCACCCCCATACACTGCTTAGTCATCTTCTGCTTATAATTTAGATATTATCTTTTGCTCTGATTTTTAGTCTTATGCTTAATGTTCTTCCGCTTTTTGTTCTGCAGCTTCTTGTATTTCTGCTTCTTGGTTTTCTGTCTCTTGTTCTTCTGTATCTTGGTGCTTGTCTTCTCTTCTTTGTCTTCTTGGTCAACTTCTTCAGGGTCATCTTCTTGGCCTTCTTCGGGGTGGTCTTCAGGGTCGTCGTCTTCGGGGGTCCTCGTCTTCTTCGGGTTGGTCTTCTGCGTCCTCGTCTTCGGGGTCCTCGTCTTCTTCAGGGTGGTCTTCAGGGTCCTCGTCTTCAGGGTCATTGTCTTCGGGGTCCTCGTCTTCTTAGGGTTGGTCTTCAGGGTCCTCGTCTTCAGGGTCCTCGTCAGGGAGATCCAGAGTGATTACCAAGAACCATTTCAAAAAGCTTGAACTTGGAAATGTAGCAGAAGGTACAAGAAAGCTGAGGAACTACCGAGGACCAGCTGACGGTACTGGAACCCGGATGGGTAGCAGAAGGTACAAGAGCCAATGGAACTACCGAGGACCAGCTGATGTTACTGGAACTCGGTTACTAAGCAGGAGGTACCTGTGCCAGAAAGCACTACCAAGGACCAGCAGACGTTGGTGGAACTTGGATACCGAGAAGGAGGCACCTAATCCAAAGGCACTGCCGAGAACCAGCTGACGGTACTGGAACCCGGATGGGTAGCAGAAGGTACCCATGTAAAAAAAAGTTCAAGGCCGCGAGCCGGCCGCAGTTACCAAAACCCACAGTCCTACAGGGGGTGCTTGTCCTATTGGCACTATGGAACCAGCCTTCATTGCCAGATCCCGCAGCCCACATAGGAGTCACCTAAACTGCAGGCACCATAGAGTCGGCTAACCCGACCGCAACACGACAGGACAACGCATTGGAGGCAAAGTGACGTTGACACTACCCGGAAACAGCTGGCGTGCTGGAACCAGGCTGGGCAGGAGGGAGTACCCGTGCCAAAGACACTGCCGAGAACCAGCTGACGGTACTGGAACCCGGATGGGTAGCAGAAGATACAAGAGCAAATGGAACTACCGAGGACCAGCTGACGGTACTGGAACCCGGATGGGTAGCAGAAGGTACAAGAGCCAATGGAACTGCCGAGAACCAGCTGGCGGTGCTGGAGCCCAGGGTAAATACTAAAAACAGAGGAGCCAGAGGTGTATTTGGAGGAGGTTTTAAATCCGTAGTACAGTGGATGTGGACAAAGCAGGAGAATTTGCCGGACACACAGCTGGGGATCAGCTGACGTTACTGAACCCCAATAACACTGGAGCAAGCGTTGACTGTGCAGACGGCACTTCTGAGCAGCAACTAGCGGTATTGGAGCCCAGGGTAAATACTAAAAACGGAGGAGCCAGAGGTGTAATTGGAGCAAGTTTTAAATAAGTAGCACAGTGAATATGGACAGAGCAGGAGAAATTGCCGTGAACACAGCAGGGGAACAGCTGACGTTACCGAACCCCAATAACACCGCAGCAAGTGTTGACTGTGCAGACGGCACTTCCGAGCGCCAACTGGCGGTGCTGGAGCCCAGGGATAAGAATGAAAACAGAGGAGCCAGAGGTGTAATTGGAGCAACTTTAAAATGTGTAGTACAGTGGATGTGGACAAAGCAGGAGAAATTGCCGTCCGTACAGCAGGGGAACAGCTGACGTTACCGAACCCCAATAACACGGCAGCAAGTGTTGACTGTGCAGACAGCACTTCCGAGCGCCAACTGGCGGTGCTGGAGCCCAGGGATAAGAATAAAAATAGAGAGGAGCCAGAGGTGTAATTGGAGCAAGTTTTAAATAAGTAGCACAGTGAATATGGACAGAGCAGGAGAAATTGCCGTGAACACAGCAGGGGAACAGCTGACGTTACCGAACCCCAATAACACGGCAGCAAGTGTTGACTGTGCAGACAGCACTTCCGAGCGCCAACTGGCGGTGCTGGAGCCCAGGGATAAGAATAAAAATAGAGAGGAGCCAGAGGTGTAATTGGAGCAAGTTTTAAATAAGTAGCACAGTGAATATGGACAGAGCAGGAGAAATTGCCGTGAACACAGCAGGGGAACAGCTGACGTTACCGAACCCCAATAACACCGCAACAAGTGTTGACTGTGCAGACGGCACTTCCGAGCGCCAACTGGCGGTGTTGGAGCCCAGGGATAAGAATGAAAACAGAGGAGCCAGAGGTGTAATTGGAGCAACTTTAAAATGTGTAGTACAGTGGATGTGGACAAAGCAGGAGAAATTGCCGTCCGCACAGCAGGGGAACAGCTGACGTTACTGAACCCCAATAACACTGGAGCAAGCGTTGACTGTGCAGACGGCACTTCTGAGCAGCAACTAGCGGTATTGGAGCCCAGGGTAAATACTAAAAACGGAGGAGCCAGAGGTGTAATTGGAGCAAGTTTTAAATAAGTAGCACAGTGAATATGGACAGAGCAGGAGAAATTGCCGTGAACACAGCAGGGGAACAGCTGACGTTACCGAACCCCAATAACACCGCAGCAAGTGTTGACTGTGCAGACGGCACTTCCGAGCGCCAACTGGCGGTGTTGGAGCCCAGGGATAAGAATGAAAACAGAGGAGCCAGAGGTGTAATTGGAGCAACTTTAAAATGTGTAGTACAGTGGATGTGGACAAAGCAGGAGAAATTGCCGTCCGCACAGCAGGGGAACAGCTGACGTTACTGAACCCCAATAACACGGCAGCAAGTGTTGACTGTGCAGATGGCACTTCCGTGCGCCAACTGGCGGTGTTGGAGCTCAGGGATAATACTGAAAACAGAGGAGCCAGAGGTGTAATTGGAGCAACTTTAAAATCTGTAGTAGTAAGAATGTGGACAGAGCAGGAGAAATTGCCGTCCGCACAGCAGGGGAACAGCTGACGTTACTGAACCCCAATAACATGGTAGCAAGTGTTGACTGTGCAGACGGCACTTCCGAGCGCCAACTGGCGGTGTTGGAGCTCAGGGATAATACTGAAAACAGAGGAGCCAGAGGTGTATTTGGAGGAGGTTTTAAATCAGTAGTACAGTGGATGTGGACAGAGCAGGAGAAATTGCCGTCCGCACAGCAGGGGAACAGCTGACGTTACTGAACCCCAATAACACGGCAGCAAGTGTTGACTGTGCAGACGGCACTTCCGAGCGCCAACTGGCGGTGTTGGAGCTCAGGGATAATACTGAAAACAGAGGAGCCAGAGGTGTAATTGGAGCAACTTTAAAATCTGTAGTAGTGAGAATGTGGACAGAGCAGGAGAAATTGCCATCCGCACAGCAGGGGAACAGCTGACGTTACTGAACCCCAATAACATGGTAGCAAGTGTTGACTGTGCAGACGGCACTTCCGAGCGCCAACTGGCGGTGTTGGAGCTCAGGGATAATACTGAAAACAGAGGAGCCAGAGGTGTATTTGGAGGAGGTTTTAAATCAGTAGTACAGTGGATGTGGACAGAGCAGGAGAAATTGCCGTCCGCACAGCAGGGGAACAGCTGACGTTACTGAACCCCAATAACACGGCAGCAAGTGTTGACTGTGCAGACGGCACTTCCGAGCGCCAACTGGCGGTGTTGGAGCTCAGGGATAATACTGAAAACAGAGGAGCCAGAGGTGTAATTGGAGCAACTTTAAAATCTGTAGTAGTGAGAATGTGGACAGAGCAGGAGAAATTGCCATCCGCACAGCAGGGGAACAGCTGACGTTACTGAACCCCAATAACATGGTAGCAAGTGTTGACTGTGCAGACGGCACTTCCGAGCGCCAACTGGCGGTGTTGGAGCTCAGGGATAATACTGAAAACAGAGGAGCCAGAGGTGTATTTGGAGGAGGTTTTAAATCAGTAGTACAGTGGATGTGGACAGAGCAGGAGAAATTGCCGTCCGCACAGCAGGGGAACAGCTGACGTTACTGAACCCCAATAACACGGCAGCAAGTGTTGACTGTGCAGACGGCACTTCCGAGCGCCAACTGGCGGTGTTGGAGCTCAGGGATTACAGTTCAGGTGGTAGAAACATGAACAGAACAGGAGACCTGGATACTGTTGCCAACCAATTTTTTATTCTGGAAGAGGACTGGCAAATTCATGAGAGATCCAGGCCTTGTTCATTTTGAGAAAAGTAAGCCGGTCAACGTTATCGGAGGATAGTCGCATGCGACGGTCTGTTAGTACACCACCTGCGGCACTAAAGACGCGCTCCGATAATACACTAGCAGCAGGGCAAGCTAGCACCTCCAGTGCATACTGACTAAGCTCTGGCCATGTATCCAGCTTACAGACCCAAAACTTGAAGGGAGAAGAGCCGTCTGGGAGTACACTAAGAGGGCAAGACATGTAGTCTGTCACCATCTGACGGAAACGTTGCCTCCTGCTGACTGGAGCCGTCTGTGATGGTGTAGACATTTGTGGCGGCGGGGACACAAAACTTTGCCACATTTCGGCCATACTGGTCTTGCCTTGTGCTGAGGCGCTGCTTCTGCTCCCTCTTTGTGCAGAGCTTCCTCCACTGCCTCGACGCACTGAGCTGCTTTGTAAAGCACTAGCAGCACTGCTCTCGGTTGGAATGGAGAACATGATGGAATGCACCAGTGCGTCTTGGTACTCCCGCATTTTACGCTCCCGGTTCAACGGTGTTATGAGGCTTTGTAAGTTGTCCCGGTAGCGAGGATCTAGGAGGGTGGACACCCAATAATCAGCCGTGTTGAGAATGTGGGCGATGCGGCGGTCGTTTCTCAGGCACTGCAGCATGAAATCAACCATGTGCTGCAGACTGCCAACTGGCCAAGAAACGCTGTCCCCTGCTTGAGGCGTGATCTCTGCCTGCTCTGCATCACCCCACCCTCGCTCTAGATACTGACTACTAGAGCATTGTGTACCTCCCTCCTCTGGACAGATGTCTTCCTCATCCATTGACTCCTCCTCATCCTCCTCACAAAGTGTTCCCTGCCTAGGCCTTTGTGAGGAACTACGTTGCGCAGACTGTAGAGAAGCAGATGGCATTTGTGACTCCTCATCCTCCACCTCTTCCAAAACCTCGTCCCTTAGTGCTTGCAGTGTTTTTTCAAGCAGGCAGATAAGGGGGATAGTCATGCTGACTAGTGCATCATCTGCACTCGCCATCCGCGTGGAATAATCGAAGGCACGCAAAACGTGGCAAATGTCCTTCATAGAGGCCCACTCAGTGGTGGTGAAGTGTGAACGGCGCGCACTGCGACTTGTTTGCGCCTGCTGCAGCTGGTACTCCATTACTGCTGCCTGCTGCTCACACAACCTCTCCAACATATGTAACGTTGAATTCCACCTGGTGGGTAGGTCACATATGATGCGATGTTCCGGAAGACATAATCGGCGCTGCAGAGCTGCAATGCGTGATCTTGCATTGCTGGAACGCCGCAAGTGAGCGCACTCTATGCGGACCTTGTGAAGCAGTGCATCAAGATCCGGATAGTCCCTCAAAAAACTCTGCACGACCAAGTTGAGCACATGTGCCAGACATGGGATGTGAGTGAGGTTGCCTAGGCCCAGAGCTGCCACCAGATTTCGGCCATTGTCACACACTACCATGCCTGGCTGGAGATTCGCTGGCACAAACCACATGTCACTCTGCTGCTTGATGGCATTCCAGAGCTCCTGCGCTGTGTGGCTTCGATTCCCCAAAGAAATTAATTTTAATACGGCCTGTTGACGTTTGGCCACGGCTGTGCTCATATCGGTCATCATAACAGGTAACCGTTCACGGGTCGATGTGGAGGTAGACCGTGACGGCTCCTGCAGCGCTGATTCAGAGGAACTGGAGTATGAGGAGGAGTCAATGTGTACAGACTGGATTCCTGCAATCCTTGGAGTTGGCAGAACACGTACAGCGCCACTCTCAAGATCTGTACCCGGCTCCACAACATTTACCCAATGGGCAGTGAGGGAAAGGTATCGTCCCTGTCCATGCTTACTGGTCCACGCATCAGTGGTCAGGTGGACCTTGCTACTGACGGCGTTTTGTAGCGCATGTTTAATTTTTCCCTCCACATGATGTTGCAGGGCAGGGACGGCTTGCCTGCTGAAATAAAAGCGGCTGGGCACGTTGTATTGTGGGACTGCCAATGCCATAAAGTTACGGAATGTGTCAGTCTCCACCAGCCTGAATGATAGCATTTCAAGGGCCAGTAGTTTAGCAATGCCAGCATTCAGAGCCTGTGCTCGGGGGTGGTTTGCCGAGTATGGGCGCCTTTTCTCCCATGCCTGTGCTAACGATGGCTGTAGACTGGCCTGGGAGTGTGAGGATGACTGGGAAAGTGGTGCTGTGGGTGGAATTACACTGTGTCTCTGTACAACAGTGCCAGAGATTCTTCCATGGCGATCCTGTGAGGAAGCCGAACCAGCTGTGTGTGAGCTGGAGGAAGAGGCTACAACACGAGCTGAAGAGGTGGTAGGTGGCGCTGTAGGTTGGCCTAGGTCTTCAGTGTGTTTGTGTAACTCCACCACGTGCTTGGTCCGCACATGTTTCCACATATTTGTGGTATTGAGGTTGCTGACACTTTTCCCTCTTTTCACCTTCTGATTACACAGCTTGCATTTGACAAAGCAAATGTCATCTGCAACTGTGTCAAAAAAGGACCAGGCACTGCAAGTCTTGGGAGCGCCCGCTTTGGATTTTGGAAGAGCCATGCTCCTAATGGGTGCCGAAGTGGAGGCTACAGGCAACCAAGTCTGCCCCCTCCCTCTCCCTCCTTTTTGGGCCGTTCGGGGAATCTCTTCCTCAGAGCTGCTCCCACCACCTTCCTGTCCCTCACGCCATGATGGGTCAAGGACCTCATCATCTACACCACCCTCTTCAAACAACTGCTTCTCCTGGGTAGTCTCGACAGCACAGTACGCACCAGAAAGTGGCACCTGAGTCTCATCATCAGATGCGTACTGAGGTGTGCTGCTGACCATAGGCACTGGCCCACCCGCCTCTTCAGATTCAGAGAGACAAAACGGTTGCGCATCACTGCATACTACCTCTTCTTCAAATTCTCAAATTCTGCTTGGCTGGCCCCCTCTTTCCAAGCCAAGAGATTCAGAGAACAGAAGTAGAGATGGCTCCTGTCCAGGGCTCTCTGACTGCCTGGGCAATTTGGCAGGTGGTGAAGAGACAGATGGGTGCTCTTCAGTGCTCAGGACCTGAGAGGATCTGGAACTAATTGAAGTCGATGCGTTAGCTGCCATCCATCCGACAACGGCTTCAATTTGGTCCTCGCGCAGCAGTGGGGTACGGCTAGCTCCTACAAAGCTGCGCATAAAGGACTGTTCCCTGGTAAAATTGGGGGATGCTGAGTCACTGGTGCCCGCAGCAGGCACAGAATCCCCACGTCCTCTCCCTGCAGGCACAGAATCCTCACGTCCTCTCCCTGCAGAAACTCCACGCCCACGCCCATGCCCACATGCCTTACTCCCTGCCTTCTTCATCTTGGTAGACTGATAAAGATAGGCAGAAAAGTACTAAGGGCTTAGTGTGCTTATTCCTGAACAGCTGCTAACAGGTATAAGAAACACTAATTTTATAAAGTGTGGACTAGACTTTAATATGAGCTAATGTGGCCTACACAACTGTAAAGTGGAGTGTTTGGTGAACTTTATTTAGGTTTTTTTTTGTCACAAAAAGACACTGGATGTGCCTAAAGATGTAATAACGATAGTATCACAAACTTTTTGTAGCTATTACAATGTAGGAAGGTAACCTACAATGCAATAGATGAGGCTGCAAAAAATAGGCTAATACTAATCTGGCTGGGGCTGCAGGGCCCAAGGCTGCAGAAAGGCTCCTCTATCTACTCCTATATAGTGTGTTTGGAATCAATTTAGCTGAATACGGATGGAACCACCACACTAATAGGAGATATCAGGAAAAATTATGAATTGGCAATAAAGGACAATGTATGAGGCAGTGACACACACTGAGTGCACTACAACCAGACGGGGTTGAAGCACACACTACAGGGTGAGCTGCACTCACACACCAGACCTTGCAGACAGCGGTGAACAGTACAGATGCAGAGCACTGTGCACTAGCGCTGCAAGACCAAAAAAATTTCTCTATCTACTCCTATATAGTGTGTTTGGAACCAATTTAGCTGAATACGGATGGAACCACCACACTAATAGGAGATATCAGGAAAAATTATGAATTGGCAAAAAAGGACAATGTATGAGGCAGTGACACACACTGAGTGCACTACAACCAGACGGGGTTGAAGCACACACTACAGGGTGAGCTGCACTCACACACCAGACCTTGCAGACAGCGGTGAACAGTACAGATGCAGAGCACTGTGCACTAGCGCTGCAAGACGGAAAAAAATTTCTCTATCTACTCCTATATAGTGTGTTTGGAACCAATTTAGCTGAATACAGATGGAACCACCACACTAATAGGAGATATCAGGAAAAATTATGAATTGGCAAAAAACGACAATGTATGAGGCAGTGACACACACTGAGTGCACTACAACCAGACGGGGTTGAAGCACACACTACAGGGTGAGCTGCACTCACACACCAGACCTTGCAGACAGCGGTGAACAGTACAGATGCAGAGCACTGTGCACTAGCGCTGCAAGACCAAAAAAATTTCTCTATCTACTCCTATATAGTGTGTTTGGAACCAATTTAGCTGAATACGGATGGAACCACCACACTAATAGGAGATATCAGGAAAAATTATGAATTGGCAAAAAAGGACAATGTATGAGGCAGTGACACACACTGAGTGCACTACAACCAGACGGGGTTGAAGCACACACTACAGGGTGAGCTGCACTCACACACCAGACCTTGCAGACAGCGGTGAACAGTACAGATGCAGAGCACTGTGCACTAGTGCTGCAAGACGGAAAAAAATGTCTCTATCTACTCCTATATAGTGTGTTTGGAACCAATTTAGCTGAATACAGATGGAACCACCACACTAATAGGAGATATCAGGAAAAATTATGAATTGGCAAAAAAGGACAATGTATGAGGCAGTGACACACACTGAGTGCACTACAACCAGACTTGGCTGAAGCACACACTACAGGGTGAGCTGCACTCACACACACAGACCTTGCAGACAGCGGTGAACAGCACAGAGAACTGTGCACTAGCGCTGCAAGGCACAGTGATTTAGAAAGTAGCTTGGGTAAAGCAGTATAGAGCAAATAGGTAGCTAAAACTGTCCCTCAGAACAACAGCATCCTATCCCTAACTGAATTCACAGCAGAGTGAGCTCAAAATGGCGGCGGTGGCTTTTATAGTGCATCATGACATCATTTCAGCAGCCAATCACAGCCATGCCATTAGTTAAGATGCCTACATGCCTAACAGGATGTGCCCACACTTCTTAGGATCCTCATTGGCTGAATAAAATGAAAATGTCTCATTGCATTATGGGAACTTCCGATTCCGGTATACGATATTGCAAAAGTATCGGAATGAAGTATCGGAATTCCGATACCGCGAATATCGGCCGATACCCGATATTTCAGTATCGGAATGCTCAACACTAATTACCATCAATACCTGGCTGCGCTGCACATTGTGCATGGACATCCAAGACTCCACTGTGTGGATGACACCAGCAATAAGAGACAAAAACACTGTGCTCCTATGTATCTTTCAAAACACTTCTATATACCTTTGACATCTGGCAGCATTATTGACGTACATCAACAAAAAAGCTGCAAAAAAAAAAAATAATCTGCAAAACGAGCATTTCCAAACTTTTTTTTTTGCTGGGAAATGCACTTTTATAGGTTGTGAATAGTCTGGACTTTGAAAAAGCTGATAAGACACAGACAAATCAATATATTTTGGCAGGTCTTTGAGTTCATACATGTTAATCATTGATACATTAGGCACAGTGTGCCACTGTGCCCAGCCATTGTTACCCTGAAACACAACAATGGTCATAGACATGAGATCTTTAAGATCCCAACTAGTCCCTATTTCTAGCTTGTGAGTGTGTTTTTGGGTGTTTAATTTTTGCATCTGGCAATGATTTTCTGTGCATGTAATACTATTGGTCAAAAATATTATTCATCAACTCCTCATCCATCTGATGGACAGTTTTCTACTATCAACGGATTTATAATGTTTTTCTTGCCCTCTATTGCTAATGCTGTGGCATCGGAAGAGAAGGGGCACCCAGTATGGAGCTCACTATCTATAGCACACATGTAAAACTCTGGTCCTCAGGGTAATTATGTTTGACCCTTGATGCCGGGGACTATATGGGGCCATTATTCTGTATGGAGGACTATGTGGGGCCATTATTCTGTATGGAGGACTATGTGGGGCCAATTATACTGTATGGAGGACTATGTGGGGCCCATTATACTGTATGGAGGACTATGTGGGACCATTATACTGTATGGAGGACTATGTGGGGCCCATTATAATGTATGAAGGACTATGTGGGGCCCATAATACTGTATGGAGGACTATGTGAGGCCCATTATACTGTATGGAGGACTATGTGGGGCCCATTATACTGTATAGAGGACTATGTGGGGCCATTATTCTGTAAGGAGGACTATGTGGGACCCATTATTCTGTATGGAGGACTATGTGGGGCCCATTATTCTGTATGGAGGATTATGTGGGGCCCATAATACTGTATGAAGAACTATGTGGGGCCCATTATACTGTATGGAGGACTATGTGGGGCCATTATACTGTATGGAGGACTATGTGGGGCCCATTATTCTGTATGGAGGACTATGTGGGACCCATTATTCTGTATGGAGGACTATATCGGACCCATTATTCTGTATGGAGGACTATGTGGGCTCCATTATACTGTAAGGAGGACTATTTGGGGCCCATTATACTGTATGGAGGACTGTGTGGGGCCCATTATTCTGTATGGAGGACTAGACTATGTGAGGCCCATTATACTGTATGGAAGACTATGTGGGGCCCATTATTCTGCATGGAGGTCTATGTGGGGCTATTATACTGTATGGAGGACTATGTGGGGCCATTATACTGTATGGAGGACTATGTGGGGCCATTATACTGTATGGAGGACTATGTGGGGCCATTATACTGTATGGAGGACTATGTGGGGCCATTATACTGTATGGAGGACTATGTGGGGCCATTATACTGTATGGAGGACTATATGGGGCCATTATACTGTATGGAGGACTATGTGGGGCAATTACACTATATGAAGGACTATGTGGGGTTCATTATTCTGTATGGAGGACTAGACTATGTGAGGCCCATTATACTGTATGGAGGACTATGAAAAACCAAAGACAAGAAAAAATACCCAAATAACTGGAAGTAAATGGATAGATCGCTCAGTGCAAAAATAATAATAAATAATAAAGGGTATTTAGTTAACATAATTTTGATCAAAATAATGTAAAAGCTATCCCGCCACGTCACGGCAACCCTTATGGGACAGTCCTAACTCTAATATTAAAAACCTTACCATTTGTCAAGTGCCATACATATGGACAAGGGCATGTATGGAGGACTATGTGGGGCCCATTATATTGTATGGAGGACTATGTGGGGCCCATTATACTGTATGGAGGACTATGTGGGGCCATTATACTGTGTGGAGGACTTTGTGGGGCCCATTATTCTGTATGAAGGACTATGTGGGACCCATTATTCTGTATGGAGGACTATGTGGGGCCATTATACTGTATGGAGGACTATGTGGGGCCCATTATTCTGTATGGAAGACTATGTGGGGCTCATTCTACTATATGGAGGACTATGTGGGGCCCATTATACTGTATGGAGGACTATTTGGGGCCCATTATACTGTATGGAGGACTATGTGAGTCCCATTATTCCGTAAGGAGGACTATGTGGGGCCCATTATTCTGTAAGGAGGACTATGTGGGGCCCATTATTCTGTATGGAGGACTATGTGGGGCCATTATACTGTATGGAAGACTATGTGGGGCCCATTATACTGTATGGAGGACTATGTGGGGTCCATTATACTGTATGGAGGACTATGTGGAGCCCATAATACTGTATGGAGGACTATGTGGAGCCCATAATACTGTATGGAGGACTACTGTATGTGGAGCCAATTATAATGTATGAAGGACTATGTGGGGCCCATAATACTGTATGGAGGACTATGTGGGACCCATTATACTGTATGTAGGACTATGTGGGACCCATTTTTCTGTATGGAGGACTATGTGGGGCCATTATTCTGTGAGGAGGACTGTGTGGGACCCATTATTCTGTATGGATGACTATGTGGGACCCATTATTCTGTATGGAGGATTATGTGGGGCCATTATACTGTATGGAGGACTATGTGGGGCCATTATACTGTATGGAGGACTATGTGGGGCCCATTATTCTGTATGGAGGACTATGTGGGACCATTATACTGTATGAAGGACTATGTGGGACCCATTATTCTGTATGGAGGATTATGTGGGGCCATTATACTGTACGGAGGACTATGTGGGGCCATTATACTGTATGGAGGACTATGTGGGGCCCATTATTCTGTATGGAGGACTATGTGGGGCTATTATACTGCATGGATGACTATGTGGGGCCCATTATACTGTATGGAGGACTATGTGGGGCCATTATACTGTATGGAGGACTATGTGGGGCCCATTATTCTGTAAGGACTATGTGGGACCCATTATTCTGTATTGAGGACTATGTGGGCTCCATTATACTGTAAGGAGGACTATTTCGGGCCTATTATACTGTATGGAGGACTGTGTGGGGCCCATTATTCTGTATGGAGGACTAGACTATGTGAGGCCCATTATACTGTATGGAAGACTATGTGGGGCCCATTATTCTGCATGGAGGTCTATGTGGGGCATTATTCTGTATGGAGGACTAGACTCTGTGGGGCCATTATACTGTATGGAGGACTATGTGGGGCCATTATACTGTATGGAGGACTATGTGGGGCCATTATACTGTATGGAGGACTATATGGAGGCCCATTATACTGTATGGAAGACTATGTGGGGCCCATTATTCTGCATGGAGGTCTATGTGGGGCTATTATACTGTATGGAGGACTATGTGGGGCCATTATACTGTATGGAGGACTATGTGGGGCCATTATACTGTATGGAGGACTATGTGGGGCCATTATACTGTATGGAGGACTATGTGGGGCCATTATACTGTATGGAGGACTATGTGGGGCCATTATACTGTATGGAGGACTATGTGGGGCAATTACACTGTATGAAGGACTATGTGGGGTTCATTATTCTGTATGGAGGACTAGACTATGTGAGGCCCATTATACTGTATGGAGGACTATGAAAAACCAAAGACAAGAAAAAATACCCAAATAACTGGAAGTAAATGGATAGATCGCTCAGTGCAAAAATAATAATAAATAATAAAGGGTATTTAGTTAACATAATTTTGATCAAAATAATGTAAAAGCTATCCCGCCACGTCACGGCAACCCTTATGGGACAGTCCTAACTCTAATATTAAAAACCTTACCATTTGTCAAGTGCCATACATATGGACAAGGGCATGTATGGAGGACTATGTGGGGCCCATTATATTGTATGGAGGACTATGTGGGGCCCATTATACTGTATGGAGGACTATGTGGGGCCATTATACTGTGTGGAGGACTATGTGGGGCCCATTATTCTGTATGAAGGACTATGTGGGACCCATTATTCTGTATGGAGGACTATGTGGGGCCATTATACTGTATGGAGGACTATGTGGGGTCCATTATTCTGTATGGAAGACTACGTGGGGCTCATTCTACTATATGGAGGACTATGTGGGGCCCATTATACTGTATGGAGGACTATTTGGGGCCCATTATACTGTATGGAGGACTATGTGGAGCCCATAATACTGTATGGAGGGAAGGAGCACCGTTTGACTTTTTGAATGCAAAATTTTCTGGAATAATTAGCAGACGCCATGTCGCATTTGGGGAGCCCCTGATGTGCCTAAAGAGTGGAAACTCCCCACAATTACAGCATTTTGGAAACTAGACACCTCTGGGAACTTATCTAGATGTGTGGTGAGCACCTTGAACCTCCAGGTGCTTCACAGAAGTTTATAACATTGAGCCGTGAAAATAAAAAGGTCACATATTTTCCACAAAAATTATTTTTAGCCCCAAATTTGGCATTTTCATAAGGGTAACAGGAGAAATTGCACCATGCAATTTGTTGTGCAATTTTCCGTGAGTACGCTGTTACCTAATATACCTGAGCGACGCATGTGCGGTGTGACGCCTATCCCGCTGCGCCCCACAAGGCTTCCGTACGGGAGGAGTGTGGGTCACTGACATCACTGGAACGCATTGTTCCTACCCACACTCCTGTCGGGAACTAGCCGGAAGTGATGCAGCGGAGGGGGCGGGAGTCATCGCGCATGTGCTGCGTACACCAGCGTGTGTATACTGGATTCAATTGAGTGGGGCATATAAAGATGGCGATCCACTATCACAACCACAGCCCCCCAAGGAAGCAGCACGCGAAACGCGCGTCGGGGCTTCAGCGCGGCACAAGATTCTTACTATATACATGGGTGAGTCATCTGGTCTCACTGAGACATGGCTTGTGACTTCTCTGCATTGACTGGAATCCTTCCTTGATACTCTATATTTGGAGGTTTCTGCGTTAATATACTGTTGACCATAGATACTTTCTTTTAATATTTGACATACATATTTAATATACCTGCCTTGAAGGGATATAGTCAACTATGTACAGCAGTAGAACCATTGTATAAGTGTATTCAGATGACCCCATGTGGATCTATACGTGGTTGCCGCTCTGTTTTTGTGTATCTCCCCCCAGTGACCTACTATTTTTAATATTTTGCTCTGATTTTAATATGTATATCTAATAAAATCATTGTTTTAATACAGTTTAGTAATTGTCCTATACTCTCTTTTGGGATTATACTCCATTCTTTTTGTAGGCTATGTATGTAAATTGGGAGTACCCTGACTACCTAGTATGGTGTTAATGATTGGCCATAGAGTTCGGTTCAATTGTTTATATGTCTGTCTAATACTGTGTTTTTTCACAGCCTCTGGATCCGAAAATATGGATCATAAAAAACGTGAGCAGACCTGGCTCACTCAATTAAATAAGGTCTTTGGGGAGGAGTCCACTGTGGTTTTAAATACAAGGGAAAATGATGACCTGATATCTAATTTGAAAGACCTTCACAACAAAAAAATCCGCCTATGGTGGAATAAGGCTTTCTTGGAACACTGTGTGACAAAGGGATTGATCCCGAGTGGTCTTCGTGTCCAGGTGTTTCCAGCGTTTAACTTTGATGATGACCTAATGAAAAACCAGTGGGAGGATCTACCTGCTCAAGGGGCTACATGGAGCTTCTGATTAGGTCCAATGAGTTGTCTCTACATGCAATCGAAATAGAGATTACAGGGCTCCAGGACATTCTATCTACCAAATTAACCTCAGAAGCATTGATTAAATTTAATCAGGATTTGGATAATGAATTCCTCAAGTGGGAGAGAGACATAGTGGCTTCTAAAACCAAAAAATACCAAAGGGATCTTTCAGACTTCAATCAAAAGCAGGTTTATAGATGGAGAGGTAAAAAAGGTCCCAATAGACTGGCCTCGGGGAATCGGTGGAACTCTATTTCATCTTTATCATCAATGGATGATCATCCAGAAGTAATCAGGCTGGTACTAGCAGTACAAAATCTTCGGGTGAGAGGTATTCCGGACAATGGAAGGGGAAATCTAACTTTAAACGGAAACTAACTCCCCCACAATCTCTGGAGAAAAAATCCAAATCTAACAATTTGGAGGTAATCAATCTCTCTACCCATGTACTGTCTGATAATCAAAGAGAGGTCTTATCATTGGGTTTAACCTTTGTTCCCACTAACAGTTATAATTTCTTCCTAGTACTGAAAGACTGCGGAAACTGCACACCAAACCTACACGTGATGTCAATCTGAATATGACCATGGAAAAAGAGGCTTTGTCAGCTTTAGAGGAATTTGAAGGGGAGAGTGTCTCAGTCCCTACAGGTACTTTCCCTACCTCCGTCCTGGCCAGATCCACCACCTTCCCTCCCTTCTCCCTTTGTCCACAAGTGGAGATCTTTAACCCTCCGTCACATACAATAGGCCTGACAGGCACATCTCTTTTACTTTCATTTCTCCTTCCTCACCAGATTGTGAGGAAATCCCCTCCCTCCAGGTAGTCTCCTGTCTCTAGCAGCTCTGTGAAACCTCATACCACAGTTGGATTGCAGAGCTTCAGGAGGACAGATATAACTGCGCTAATCTCTCAGGCTCATTGTATGTGAACACGTCACACTCAATAAAGTTGGTATTTTATGTTTTTACTCATCACAATTGTTTATTTAGCTTGTTTTATGAATGTAGAGCACAAAGTGTGAGGATATTTCATAGAAATAAGGCAGATTAAAAAAGAAAGTGTGCTGCTCAGGCATATACAGTAGTTCCCTAACACATATTCCTTCTCTTGCTTCAGATTATCTGCTGAAATGGAGAGGAAAATGTACAATTTATCAAAAAACCTTGATGTTGAGGAAGTAACAAACATGCTGTTAGATGATGCAGACCCCACACTGAATGAGGATTTAGGAGAGGAAAGTGAGATTGATTCTCATGATGAGGTGGAAGTATGTGAAGTGGATTCTGAAACAGAGCAAGATGGTGACAGTGATGAGGATGAAGATGTAGAATCTTATTATATGGGAAAAGATTAAAAAAAACAATGGAACAAGAAGCCACTCCAGAAAAAACGTAGGGAACCTCAAAACATTATTACTCACCTTCCTGCAGTTATAGAAACTGCAAGTAATGCAAAAACTGCAGTTGAATGCTGGAATAGTTTATTCACAGATGACATTCTGGACTCTATTGTCACATATACCAACCAATATATAGACATTATAAAAGACAAGTTCATCTGCAACAGAACTATCAAGGCCACAGATGAAATAGAACTGCGTGCTTTTTTTGGATTATTATACCTTGCAGGAGCTTATAGGGGAAATAGACAAAGTTTGGAGGAACTTTGGAGTAAAGATGGGGATGGAGTTGAAAAATTTGGCCTTGTTATGTCCATAAACAGATTCAAGCTTCTAATTCGTTGCCTTCGGTTTGACGACAGAACTACCCGAACTGAACGTAAAACACATGACCGACTTGCTCCAATTCGTGATATATTCCAAAAATTTGTTGAAAACTGTAAAAAAAACTATTGCCCTGGGGAGAATCTCACTATTGACGAAATGCTCCCTGGTTTTCGTGGTAAATGTGCCTTTCGTCAATATATTCCATCAAAGCCTAACAAATATGGAATAAAAATGTATGCCCTTGTTGATGCCAGTAAGACCTACACTTACAACCTGGAAGTTTATGCAGGAAAACAACCAGAAGGTCCTTACTGTGTCAGCAACAAACCCAGTGATGTTGTAAAAAGACTGGCTGAGCCCTTATTTGGATCGGGTCGCAATATAACAGCTGACAATTGGTTTTCAAATTGTGATCTGATTGATTATCTGAAAATGCAGAAGCTTTCATATGTCGGAACTGTAAGAAAAAATAAAAAAGAATTGCCTACACAGTTTGTAAGTGTGAAAGGGAGACAACAGTACAGCAGTATGTTTGCATTCCATAATGGAAAGGTTTTGGTTTCCTATGTACCACAAGCAAAAAAAATTGTACTTCTTCTATCAACACTTCATGATGATGATGCCATCAATCCTGGGACTGAGGCACAAAAAACCCCGGAGATAATTACATTTTATAATGCAACCAAAGGGGGTGTTGATACAGCTGATCAGATGTGCTCAACTTTCAACGTCAGCAGAAACACCAAACGCTGGCCAATGGTCATATTTTTTGCTATGTTGAATTTGGGTGGTATAAATTCACAAGTCATTTACCTTGAAAACAAGCTTGAACCACTCCGTAGACGATTCTATCTGAAAAAATTGGCCCATGAACTAGTGCTTGGAGAGCTACGCAGGAGAAGTATGAAAACAATCGGTATCCCCTCTCGCCTTCAAGTTCAGCTCAAAAGATTCCGCCCAGAAGATGATAGTGAAAATTCACCACCTGCACCACCTCCCAAAAGAAGGAGATGCACCACGTGCACCACGGAAAGCGGAATCAGAAGGCTTTCTAATTATGAATGTCACAAATGTCATAATGCAATCTGCCTGACACATGCAAAAATGATGTGTAATTCTTGCTCTTTGCTCTGCAAGTGTAATTTTTCTGGGGAAACTTCAGGATCTAATTCTGATTGAATATGTGTTTAATAGTACTTAAGGTACCTTAAAATTAAGTTTCTTTCCATAAATTTTCTTTGTAGAGTTTTTTGACAGAGTCGAACTGGGGACTATTTGGCGGGAGTTTTGAAATGTTTGTATTTCAGAGTTATTAGTTTTATGTTAAGTAAATGAGTTCTTTTTGCACCTGATTATGTGTAGTCTCTTTTATTACATCCCCATGAAGGTCACTGATCACTTTTAGAGCACTGAAATTGCAAACATTAGATATTATAGGTATTTTTCTAGCCTGCGCCTGACAGTCACATTGTATGTGAACTCGTTAGAACCGATATTGTATGTGACGGAGGGTTAATAAACTTGTCATGGATGACCTTAGGACCCTGCCCGGGGGGTCTAGGAATGATAACCTTACCCATGGACAGCGGAAGGCACTTAGGGAGTTACAATCCCTTAAAGATGGGGTCTTTAAACCTGCGGATAAGGGAGGGAATGTCGTGGTCTGGCCAGTTATGAAATATGAGAAAGAAGCATTTAGACAGCTTCGGGATCGTACATCATACATCTCCCTACCAAATAACCCATAGTCAGCCTTTTTAGCTGAACTTTTTGAAATTCTGGAAAGGGCTTAAGAGCAGGGAATTATTCCTAAAAAAATCTTTGATGGCCTCTGTGTGTAGTGCCCAATAGTCCCCACTTTTTACCTGCTCCCCAAAATTCATAAAAATTCTATGGAGCCTCCAGGACGTCCCATTGTCTCTGGCATTGGAGGGCTGGTGATCCAATATGCAAATTTATTGAATATTACCTTCATCTATTGGTTGAAATGCTGCCCTCTTATGTCAGGGACACTGGGGATGTCCTTAGGAAAAGTGATGGTCTGTATCTTGAGGCGGACATGTTTTTGGTGGCAGTCGATGTTGAATCGCTTTACACCAGTATAGGACATGAGAATGGATTGCGGGCCGTGGAGTTCTTCCTTGATGCCAGTGACCTGGATACTTTGCTTCGCGCACTGATCCTGGAATTATTAAAATTCGTGCTCACTCACAATTTTTTTACATTTAAGGACAGATTCTTCTTACAGAAACGGGGCACTGCAATGGGCGCGGCGTGCGCGCCATCCTATGCTAATCTCTTCCTCGGCTTCTGGGAGAGGGATATTTTCGGGGATGGAGCGGGCGCCGCCTCCCATGTGCAGTGCTGGTATAGGTTTATTGATGACGTCTTCATTATCTGGCAGGGTCCCGAGTCTGGGCTTCAAAACTTTATTGCTTCTTTAAATCATAATGATCGTAACATTAAACTGACATATAAGTGTGATAGTAATCAGATCGATTTTTTGGACATCAGGATTACTGTCCAGCAGGATGGCCTGATACAAACCGATGTTTTTCGCAAAGAGACATCGGTTAATTCATTATTACATGCAACATCTTCAACAATTCAGTCCATTCCTGTTGGACAGTACCTGAGAATGAAACGCATCTGTTCTACCGATGCAGTTTTCGAGGCCCAGGCCCGGGACCTTAGCCAGAGATTTCGTGAGCGTGGGTACAGTGAGCGTAGCATCAAAAAAGGCTACAGGCGTGCAAGGAGAACTCCACGAGACCTTCTCTTAACTAATTCTAACAAACAATCTGAGAGAGACCCCCCTATTAGATTTATATTGACTTTTAATAGTCGTTGGTACGAAATACGAGAGATTTTAACTAAACACTGGTCTGTCCTCAAAACTGAACACACATTAAATAAAATCCAACCGGACAGACCCATGATCACAGCCAGGAGGGGCAAAAGCCTGAAGGATGCTTTGGTTAGAAGCCACTATGTCGCTCCCACCCCCACCCTATTTGGGGTTGGGAAACGGAGATGGGGATGCTATCCCTGTGGGTCTTGCTTGGCCTGCAGAAATATAGTTCGTACTACGTCCTTTTTCTCTGCAGATGGGTCTAGAAGCTTTAAAATTACACACTATATCTCCTGTAGCTCTACGTACATTGTCTATGTGGCAACGTGCTCGTGTAATCTGAGCTATGTAGGACTTATATCGAGAGAATTCCGAGTCCGGGTAAGGGAACATATTAGAGATGTGACGGCAGCACGTGAGACCCCTGACGTAATGTCACTCAAAACTATCCCGCGACACTTCAGACTGTGCCATGATTGCGACGCCTCTTGTCTCAAATTTAGAGGCATTGACCAAGTACATCTTGGCACTAGGGGAGGTAATTACAAGCAAATTTTGGCGCAGCGGGAGTGTCGCTGGATAGCCACCTTGGATACGATGACCTCTAGGGGCTTAAATGAACAAAATAGTTTTGCCTCGTTCCTTTAGATTGATGTGTCTCTTTTCCTTTGTTTTTATTGTGTGGATTTTAACATATTGTATTTTTTTATAGTAGTTACACTACGGTGCCATCTTTATGCTATTTATCTGGACCACTTCCAGGATCTGTGGACCTGTGAGGGACAAGTCTTTCTATTGATCTATATGCGACTAGTTCTTCTACTGATATACCTGTGAACATGAATTACATCGCAAGATTCATCGTTTACCAGCATTTCTATCTGCACAGTGATATTTGATTGAGAAATAGTTATGTTCATGAAATATGGGATATGATATATTGTTGTCATATATACAATGAATTGTTGGTGACCTGTTTTTTTGTTGATGCCTTCTGACCCATACTATACCTTAGAAAGACGACTACCCATCTCTTGTCCCTTACTTAATATGGCCACCGCTGAGCGACGCATGCGCGGTGTGACGCCTATCCCGCTGCGCCCCACAAGGCTTCCGTACGGCAGGAGTTTGGGTCACTGACGTCACTGGAACGCATTGTTCCTACCCACACTCCTGTCGGGAACAAGCCGGAAGTGACGTGGCGGAGGGGGCGGGAGTCATCGCGCATGCGGCGCGTACACCAGCGTGTGTATCCTGGATTCAATTGAGTGGAGCATATAAAGATGGCGATCCACTATCACAACCACAGCCCCCCGAGGAAGCAGCACGCGAAACGCGCGTCGGGGCTTCAGCGCGGCACAAGATTCTTACTATATACAGTACAGACCAAAAGTTTGGACACACCTTCTCATTTAAAGATTTTTCTGTATTTTCATGACTATGAAAATTGTACATTCACACTGAAGGCATCAAAACTATGAATTAACACATGTGAAATTATATACTTAACAAAAAAGTGTGAAACAACTGAAAATATGTCTTATATTCTAGGTTCTTCAAAGTAGCCACCTTTTGCTTTGATGGCTGCTTTGCACACTCTTGGCATTCTCTTGATGAGCTTCAAGAGGTAGTCACCGGATATGGTTTTCACTTCACAGGTGTGCCCTGTCAGGTTTCATAAGTGGGATTTCTTGCCTTATAAATGGGGTTGGGACCATCAGTTGTGTTGTACAGAAGTCAGGTGGATACACAGCTGATAGTCCTACTGAATAGACTGTTGGAATTTGTATTATGGAAAGAAAAAAGCAGCTAAGTAAAGGAAAACGAGTGCCCATCATTACCTTAAGAAATGAAGGTCAGTCAGTCCGAAAAATTGGGAAAACTTTGAAAGTGTCCCCAAGTGCAGTTGCAAAAACCATCAAGCGCTACAAAGAAACTGGCTCACATGAGGACCGCCCCAGGAAAGGGAGACCAAGAGTCACCTCTGCTTCTGAGGATAAGTTTATCCGAGTCACCAGCCTCAGAAATCGCAGGTTAACAGCAGCTCAGATTAGAGACCAGGTCAATGCCACACAGAGTTCTAGCAGCAGACATATCTCTTCAACAACTGTTAAGAGGAGACTTTGTGCAGCAGGCCTTCATGGTAAAATAGCTGCTAGGAAACCACTGCTAAGGACAGGCAACAAGCAGAAGAGACTTGTTTGGGCTAAAGAACACAAGGAATGGACATTAGACCAGTGGAAATCTGTGCTTTTGTCTGATGAGTCCAAATTTGAGATCTTTGGTTCCAACCACCGTGTCTTTGTGCGACGCAGAAAAGGTGAACGGATGGACTCTACATGCCTGGTTCCCACCGTGAAGCATGGAGGAGGAGATGTGATGGTGTGGGGGTGCTTTGCTGGTGATACTGTTGGGGATTTATTCAAAATTGAAGGCATACAGAACCAGCATGGCTACCACAGCATCTTGCAGCGGCATGCTATTCCGGTTTGCGTTTAGTTGGACCATCATTTATTTTTCAACAGGACAATGACCCCAAACACACCTCCAGGCTGTGTAAGGGCTATTTGACCAAGAAGGAGAGTGATGGGGGGCTACGCCAGATGACCTGGCCTCCACAGTCACCAGACCTGAACCCAATCGAGATGGTTTGGGGTGAGCTGGACCGCAGAGTGAAGGCAAAAGGGCCAACAAGTGCTAAGCATCTCTGGGAACTCCTAGTTTGTTGGAAGACCATTTCCGGTGACTACCTCTTGAAGCTCATCAAGAAAATGCCAAAAGTGTGCAAAGCAGTCATCAAAGCAAAAGGTGGCTACTTTGAAGAACCTAGAATATAAGACATATTTTCAGTTGTTTCACACTTTTTTGTTAAGTATATAATTCCACATGTGTTAATTCATAGTTTTGATGCCTTCAGTGTGAATGTACAATTATCATAGTCATGAAAATACACAAAAATCTTTACATGAGAAGGTGTGTCCAAACTTTTGGTCTGTACTGTACATGGGTGAGTCATCTGGTCTCACTGAGGCATGGCTTGTGACTTCTCTGCATTGACTGGAATCCTTCCTTGATACTCTACATTTGGAGGTTTCTGCGTTAATATACTGTTGACCATAGATACTTTCTTTTAATATTTGACATACAGTACATATTTAATATACCTGCCTTGAATGAATATAGTCAACTATGTACAGCAGTAGAACCATTGTATAAGTGTATTCAGATGACCCCATGTGGATCTATACGTGGTTGCCACTCTGTTTTAGTGTATCTCCCCCCAGTGACCTACTATTTTTAATATTTTGCTCTGATTTTAATATGTATATCTAATAAAATCATTGTTTTAATACAATTTAGTAATTGTCCTATACTCTCTTTTGGGATTATACTCCATTCTTTTTGTAGGCTATGTATGTAGAGGAAAACTACTGTTTGGGTGCACAGCAGGGCTTGGAAGGGAAGGAGCGCCATTTGACTTTTTGTATGCAAAATTTCCTGGAATAATTAGCGAATGCCATGTTGCGTTTGGAGAGCCCCGATGTGCCTAAACAGTGGAAACCCCCCCACAAGTGACACCATTTAGGAAACTAGACCCGTCAGGGAACTTATCTAGATGTGTGGTGAGCACCTTGAACCCCCAGATGCTTCAAAGAAGTTGATAACATTGAGCCGGGAAAATAACAATTTCAATTTTTTTCCCACAAAAATACTGTTTTAACGCCATTTTTAACAGGAAAAATGGACCCCAAAATTGGTTGTGCAATTTTTCCTGAGTATGCAGATACCGCATATGTGGGGGAAAACTACTGTTTGGGCACATGGCAGAGCTGAGAAAAGAAGGAGTGGCGGTTTGGAATGCATACTTTGATGGAATGGTCTGCTGGTGTCATATCGCGTTTGGAGAACCCCTGATGTGCCTAAACAGCGGAAAACCCCCACAAGTGACCCCATTTTGGAAACTAGACCCCTCAAGGAATTTATCTAAATGTGTGGTGAGCACCTTGAACCCCCAGGTGCTTCACAGAAGTTGATAACATTGAGCCGAGAAAATAACAATTTCAAATTTTTTCCCACAAAAATTCTCTTTCAACACCATTTTTTTTATTTTCACAAGGGTAACAGGAAAAATGGACCCCAAAATTGGTTGTGCAATTTCTCCTGAGTATGCAGATACCCCATATGTGGGGGAAAACTACTGTTTGGGCACATGGCAGAGCTCAGAAAAGGAGTGGCGGTTTGGAATGCAGACTTTGATGGAATGGTCTGCAGGTGTCATATTGCGTTTGGAGAGCCCCTGATGTGCCTAAACAGCGAAAAAAAAAACAAAAGTGACCCCATTTTGGAAACTAGACCCCTCAAGGAATTTATCTAAATGTGTGGTGAGCACCTTGAACCCACAGGTGCTTCACAGAATTTTACAATGTTGATCTGTGAAAATGAAAAAATATATGTTTCCCACAAAATATTGTTTTAGCCCCCAATATTTTAATTTTCACAAGGATAGCAGGAGAAAATGGACTCCAAAATTTGTTGTGCAATCTCTCTTGAGTATGCCAATACCCCATATGTGGTTGAAAACTACTTTTGTGGCACAGTGCAAAGCTCAGAAGGGAAGAAGCGCCATATTGGAGTTCATATTTTGCTGGGCTAGTTTGATTGTGCCATGTCACATTGGCAGAGCCCCTAAGGTGCCAGAACAGCAGAACTCCCCATAAGAGACCCCATTTTAGAAACTACACATCTCAATGAATTAATCTAGGGGTGAAGTGAGCATGTTGACACCATATGTGCCTCACAGAATTTTACTCCATTAGGCGGTGAAGAAAGAATAATTACATTTTTACCACCAAAGTTTTGTTTTAGCCACAGATTTTATATTTTCACACTGGGAAATGGGTAAAAATGGCACCAAAATTTATCACACAATTTTTGCTGAATGTAGAAATGCCCCATATGTGGCTGTACAGTACTGCTTAGCCACACAATGAGACTCGGAAGGGACAGAGCGCTATTTGCCTCCTGGGGTGCAGATTTTCCTACAATAGTATGCAGACTCCATATACAGAGACCCTAAGTGCTAGAAGAGCAGAATCCCCCCTCAAATTACCCCATTTTAGAAATCATATCCCTTTGGGAATTTATCATGAGGTGTGGTGAGGATTTTAACTACATGGGAGTTTTCCAGAAACAAGCAGCAGTGGATGTTGCTGATTGAAAACTGCCGTTTTAGTGACCAGTACATTGTAGTGACCAGTACATTGTAGTTACTAGTACATTATGCGCAGCTCGTGCTTCGGGAGACATGCACCCATAAATTAGGCAGGCTCTCATCGCTACAGAAATGCCAAACATGTGGATGCTAACTGCAGTTTAGGCACACTGTGGGGCTCAAGAGGGAGGTGGGCATTTGTATTCAGGAGCACAGAATTTGCTGAATTTCTTTTGGGGGACAAGGGCCATTTTGCTTTTCCAGAGCCTTTGTGCTACTAGTAACAAGGAAGCCCCCTATATTTCCATTAACAGATTACGGACCTGAGTAGGGATTTTATTTGAGGACTGAGTAGAAGTTTTTATTGTGAACCAAAATGCTATGTAAAATGTTCCCATTTATCCTGTGCTCTATGTTGAGCACTGATATCGGGGTTTCCAGTTAAATCTCCGAGTGATGTTATTCAAATGAAACCCCCGAGGGATCCATTCAGTAAAATGACGCAGCAGAGTTACTCTGGACTCTGCCTGGCCTCTATTTAGCAGTGTCCTTTTTTCAAGTGGTTCACAAAACTGTGGCCAACAGCACTTTTATGCACGCCTAATAAAAAGATGGACACTGTGGGATCATAGGCTATACGGTGTCCACGGTACCTCCATCTGCCTCTTTATAAGAAATCTTCCGCTAGGGTTTCTGTCTGAATCAAGTATTTCAGAGATTTACAAGGAAACCCCAGTGTAAGCGCATAGTGCAGAGCGCAGGATAAATGTGAGCCGAGCCTTACTGCGATATTTGGCAGGCAGAATGAACAAATCAGCAGCAGGTGAAGAATTGGTTTTATTTTTTATGGTCGGTGCGATTACAGCGATATCAGATTTAGATCGGGATTTTATGTTTGGCTGCGGTCACACTAAAAGACGCTTTTTTTTGCTGCAAAAACTAGTTTTTTTGCGTCGCCATATTTTGAGAGCTATAATTTTTTCATATTTCTGCCGACAGAGTCATGTGATGGTTTGTTTTTTGCAAGACGAGTTGACATTTTTATTGGTACCATTTTCGGGCACATGACATTTTTTATCGCTTTCTATTGTGATTTTTGGTAGGCAGAATAAACAAAAACCAACAATTCAAGAATTGTTTTTTTTTATGCCATTCTGTGTGTAGTAAAATTGATAAGGCAGCTTTATTCTTTGGGTCAGTACGTTTGCAGCAATACTACATTTATATAGTTTTTTTATGTTTTGGCGCTTTCACACAATAAAAACTATTTTTGTGAGACAAGAGGACGTTTTCACCTATACCATTTACATTTGTCTTTTTGATCGCGTTTTATTCCACTTTTTGTTCAGCAGTATGATAATAAAGCATTGTTTTTTGCCTTTTTTTTTTTTTTTTACCGTGTTCACTAAAAGGGTTAACTAGTGGGACAGTTTTATAGGTTGGGTCGTTCCGGACGCGGTGATACCAAATATGTGTACTTTTATTGTCTTGGGTTTTTTTTCATAATATTTATTTATGGGTACAATATATTATTTTTTTTTATTACTTTGTGACTTTTTTAAAATATTTTTACAACTTTTTTTCACTTTATTACTTAGTCCCAGTATGGGATTTTCACTTTCTGCAGTCTGATCGCTGTTATAAGGCAAATCAGTGCAGGATCACTGCTATACCTTATAATTGTCAGCTCTGCAGACACAAGATAGTAAGAGCATGTACGCGGGGTCTCCGTTCCAAGAGCAGAGGGGCTTTTGTCCCTCTGCCTGCTCGCTAAACGGTGCAATCCTTTAGGGGGTTAAAGTGCTGGGAGCGGTGCGGGCATTGAGTGCCGGGTGTCAGCTGTCAGAGTCAGCTGACACCCGGTGGTGATTGCGCACGCACAGCCTATATGCCCTATGTGCGCGTAAAATTGCCTAGACTTATCCATACGTCCCAGGTCAGTAAAATACCAGGCCACAGGGACGTATGGATATGTCTCATGTCAGAAAGGGGTTAAAATTTATTTTGTTCATGGGGCAACCCCCTTAAGTTTGTTTCCATATGAAAAGTTTCATCATTATGTTTGATGATAAGGAAAAAACTTTCTCAATCGTAGACAATTTTTTTAATAAATATCAAGGTTGACCTGCGACTTTGTCCAAGTTTTTAATTTTGGCCCTCTGTGTATTTGTGTTTGACATCCCGGATCTATAGGGACAACAGATGAGGCCCAAATAAACTATTTCATCCCTTTCATCGGTATTTGTAATGGCAACAAGGGTTGTCCTCGCCCCAAGGACGAGTATTCCATTTCTGTTCTACCGTCTCAGTTTTGCCTATTTTACCCATCATAACTATGATGGCCACACGCTTTGGATAATTTTTGGACAAGCTGCTATTTCTCCCATCCCCCGTTTCATGCATTCTGGGTTAGCAATGGGGAGAGGGGAATAAGCCGCTGCCAGTAATTCTTGTGGCGACTTGTATTTCTCAAACACAAAATGAAATCAAATGTCCTGATTCTTCTTTCCCCCATCTGCCATCAGGACACCACCATACATATTAAATGGTTAACTGGTCCAGCAGAAACCAATTTGTTCAACGATCACCCAGGGCAAACATTCAGACTTGTTCCCTAGCCCTTTGTCTAAACAACCAAGTTTGGACAGAGGGGGTTATGGTCTTTCTTCCCACTGAGACCCAGCATTTGGAGAACATACTAAACTAACCTCCCCCATATTATGCCTCTGACAGTGCAATATGACAAATCCATAACTGACCTCAGGGGCATAATTTATAAAACTTATAAAGTGTTATTTCAAGGGAAAAAAGGATTGGGCTGTTGGATTTCAACATGCCTGATCATTTTTTATTTTTTTTGAGGGACATAAGCCGCTGTCAGAACTGTATGGCAGTGACTTACTCCCATGTGCCCATTGACCTTATGGTGACCGCCACTATTGCACACCCTATATTCCATGTGTTGATACATGTGGATTCCTGTTGTAGGGATTCACACTCTCGTGTAGGCATTAGGTAGGGTTCACACAGGCAATGCAGTTTGCTCTAAACAGGTGCAGTTTTATTTCTTTCATCAAACTCCCAATGGATTTAAAACCAAAATCAGCCTCTTCTGGGCACAAAGGTATCACAGTAACTAAACAGTTCACTTAGCAGGGCACATAAATGTCAGTGCTGGCTCACCCGAACTGATTCCTTTCTCCCAGAGCAAACTTCATACACAAAAAAGGCACAATCCTACCAGTATCGGAATCCTTTTCAGCTTGAGATCTAGCAGCTTTTAGTGCCAAACTGAAGTATTCAATTCCTGGCACAGTTCACAATGAACAGGCTGCAAAAGCCACACGGTTCTCTGAACACACAGACTGCTTAGCTTTCCTAGCTGAACATGCAGTCTCTATTCAGAGATAGATTCTAGTATGTCTCTCTCTCAGCTATAGCTCATATTTTAGCCAGACACTCACCAGCAGCACACTCAACTCTGCTCAACATTCAGCAGACACACACCTAATGACCTCAGGCACTGGTTCTTAGTTGAAGCTAGCCAGGTGCATGTAATTAAGACTGGCAGTGCTAGTATTTAACCCAGTCCTACCTGGCTTTGCTGCATTCTCCCCCTCTGCACCAAGCCAGGGGCTGGGCACCATCTGCCAACACATAGAGCCTACCGGACTCTGCTACCTACAGATTACACGCAATGTTCTGCTGCCTGCACATAATGCACACAGGCTCTGTGGCCTGCACATCACACACACAGGCTCTGCAGCCGGCACATCATGCACACAGGCTCTGTAGCCTGTACACCACGCACACAGGCTCTGTAGTCTGTACACCACGCACACAGGCTCTGCAGCCTGCACATAGGCTCTGCAGTCTGCACATCATGCACACAGGCTCTGCAGCTTGCACATCAAGCACACAGGCTATGCAGCCTGCATGTCACGTACACAGGCTCTGCAGCCTGCACATCATGCACACCGGCTCTGCAGCCATCATCCACACAGGTTCGGCTGCCTGCACATCGCACACACAGTCTCTGCTGCCTGCACATCACACACACAGTCTCTGCTATCTATGCATATTGCAAAGACACTCATTGCCTACAACATGCATTCAGTTTAAATACAACACTTGCACTAGCACCATAGTGCTCTGTAGACACACAGCCTCACACACAGCTCTGCTACACATGCACTGACGCTGGTCTGTGCGCAGTACACTATATCCTCCTCTCAGTACAGTGAAATTAAATTCACCGATTACATCATGTGACTTTGTTACCACAGCCGACTCATGGCGGCATACCAGACTACTGGGCGTAATAGCTTTAGCCCATACGTCCCAGAATAATGGAAAATGTTGACCGATAATAACATGCAACAAGTCCTTGAACACTCCCACTTGGTGGGACATGGAAAGACAGTCTGTGCAATTTTCGACCTGAGCCATGGGATAGTTCTTGGTGTCTCCACGAATACACCTTACCCCCAGCCCAGAGACTAGCACATGCAGAAGTGTGGCCCATTCCAGGTCACCAAACTCCCTGAATCCCGAAGTCCCCATCACTTGCACACCCTTCACAGTCACATAGCATGGCTGAGGCCCCTCATCAGGATGAGACAAAATACTGCAGGCAGAGTAGGCAAAGTAGGAGTTGCATGGGCCAATGCTGCAGTCCGTTGGTTCTGGAACTTGGTCAGCTCCACCATCTCCCTGTACCGAGGATATGTGAACCTCACCCTCGACATAATGGACCCTCGTTTTCATCTACACAGCTCTACTAAAGAGACGGCTCCTGTGCTGCACCAGCTACGCCATGACACCGCAGCAATATCACCTTTCGGCAGGACAACTCCTCAGACGCTTTCAATGCTGTAGCTGCCCAGGCCCAGGACATTGTGTCTTTATCCAGCAATCATCGGTGCTTCTTGTAACTCTGTGCCCGCATTCTCCACCAATTGTAGGGATTCACTCTCAGGTAGGAATTAGATAGCGTTCACACAGGCAGTGCAGTTTGGTCCAAACAGGAGCAATTTTATTGCTTTCATAAAACTCCAAAGGATTAAAAACCAAAAACAGCCTCTTTGTAGCGTCGGTGTCTCTGACTCCTGCTGGCAGAGACGCCGTTCCCCTCACCGCCATGGTCTCGGTCCGGTGTCCTTCAGCTCCCCTGCTGCTGCTGTTGCGTGCATCGTGCGCAGCTTCTCAGGCGCTGTGCTTAGGGCGCGCGTGCGCTCCCTCCCTCTTAAAGGGGCCGCGCCGTCCTAAAGAGTCCCCATCAGCAGGGCCGGCTCCAGGTTTTTCTGGGCCCCGGGCGAAAGAGTCTTAGTGGGCCCTTTTAACACATACACGATTCATGATGCACAGATACCACAGAGAAATATATATATATATATATATAGTACACAGGGCCCAGCCTGCCACCTCATCCTTCACATATGCAGACATGCGCATGCACACACACACACACACACACACACAAGGTACGCAGACATGCGCACGCACGCGGTACGCAGACATATGCATGCACACGTGGTACGCAGACATATGCATGCACACACGGTACGCAGACATATGCATGCACAAACGGTACGCAGACACACGCACACATGGTACACAGATATGTACACATACAGACATTTTTACACAAATTCTTAAAAACATATATAAAACAGACAAATATATATACACAGTCATACACACTGACATTCACATACATGCACTCACATAGACCCATTACAAATATTTTTAATATGGGGATTGGGGAAGCCTCACTCACCTGTCCCCGGTCCAGTGTCCTGTCAATCATGGCCCTGGACCATCAGAGGGGCCCACTTGCGGTCGGGTCGGGTCCGGGCCGCCCCCCCCCCATCTGTGCAGGACCTCCGACGGTGTTTGATTGCCGTCACTTCACCAGTCATGGCCGAGCGCTGTGCAGCTGTGTCTGCTAGTAATGACGCGGCAGGGGCGACACACAAGCACAATTAAAGGTGCAGTGCCGTCGACCCTGCCGTGTCATTACTAGCAGACACAGCTGCACTGCGCGCGGCCATGTCTGGGACTGGGGGAGTGCCGGCAATCAAGCAGCTCCTGCGTCACTGAACAGGTGCCGAGGAAGTGGGCGGTGGGCCCCGACAGTGAGTGGGTGGTGGGCCCCGACAGTGAGTGGGCGGTGGGCCCCTCTGATTTTCCAGGGCCCCGGCACTTGCCCGGGTACGCCGGGTGCTGACGCCGGCCCTGCCCGTCAGGCTACTTTCCGTGCTCTCCCGCTGTACCTGTCAGCCTCAGCCATCTGACCCGTGGGAGTCGCCTGCTCTCACACAAGGTCAGTCCCAGAGTGGCACCTAGTCCACCTGCCCTTGGTTAACGGAGTCGACTAAGCCGCCGTGCGACCAGGGTCGGTCCGAGTAGGCACTTAGTTATGCCCCTCTGGTCCCTCCTTGCATCCCAGCACAGAGGTTCCACCACCCAGATCCGTAACAGGAAAACAGCAAAAAATAGTTCACTTAGCAGGGCACATATATGTCAGTGCGGGCTCACCTGAACAGAATACAGTCCTTTCTCCTGGAACAAACTTCATGCACAGAAAAGGCACGATCCTACCAGTCTCAGTATCCCCTACATCCTGAGGTCCAGCAGCTTTCAGCGCCAAACGGAAGTGTTCAACTCTGCAACTTCCACATGGTTCTCTGCACACATAGACTGCTCAGTTTTCCTAGATACTCTATGCAGTCTTCATTCAGAAAGAGACTCTGGTATGTCTCTCTCCCAAGCTAAGGCTCACATTTTGGCTGGTCATTCACCAGCAGCACACTCTACTCTGCTCAATATCAAGCAGACTGACACACCTAGCGACCACAGGCACTGGTTCTTAGTTAATGCTAACCAGGTGCATCTAATTAAGACCGACAGTGCTAGCATTTAACCCAGTCCTACCTGGCTTTGCTACACACTGTTCTTGCATCTCATCTGATAGCAATCACTTGCATAAAACTACAAGGATTGAAGACAAAGAAAAAAAATGACCTTTCTTCAGGCCTCCGTCTCCACGTACAGTGTCTTCCACATTCCAATTAAATAATATTAGGACATTACTGGAGCACAATATATGTGCCTTGTAATTCTTCTCTGTGCTCACTGTTCTCTGTCTGAGACTATACTGTATGTGACAATATTCCCAACATTTATTCACGCCACCGTATTAAACCTGAGCCCAGAACAGACATGTTGTACTTTCTACTGGTTAATAATTGTTTCATCTTTATTTCTTCGTTTGTGCTCGAACTCGGTAACGTCAGATCCGGGATATGAACACAAGTAGCAACAAAGGTATCACGGAGAACATTTTTTATAGAGCAGCTTATGCAATCTTTATGGAGTTCTGTAAAATACTACAGCTGCGTGTGGTGTCTAGCACAACTACATAAGAACAATGCATAAAAGTGATGAAATAAAATGGAGCCTAAAGAGGTATTTCCATCTTAGTAAGTGATGGCATTTGGCCAGGATCAATTAATAATTACTAGGGGCCCCCATGACATTGAGAATAAAAAAGCTGAAGCAGAGCTGTGTCCACCTGCACAATTTTTGGACAGCTCCCAGCCATCTAGCTGTACAGGGAACTGCAACAGGCCCCATTCACTTGCATGCGGCTGCTCTGCAGCGGGTAGTTGGCAATGCTCCTGGCCAGTGGAAATCCTGAGAAGTTTGGTCTGAGTGGAGGTTGGACCCCCATGATCATTAAAGAGTTATTCCAAACACTAAAAGTTATCATCACCTATCTAAAATTGAGGTGACAACTTGTGAATCAGAGGGGATTCAATTACTGGTTCCCCAACAGTCTTGAGAATATGCCCATCGAAATTTAGTAGTTTCCTGCACAAGCCTTTCACTGCTTCATGTGTACCCCATAGGGCTGCCAGAAATAGAAGGATAACTTGTACTGTTGGGAATGCCACTTTAATTGATTTAATATCATAGTGATACGCCATCACCTACTGAAATAAAAATGACAATACATCTAGTTACACTTATTGTACTGGCTTCCAATGGATGATGCCTGTTCTGTGGGAGAACTATGGGACTGGAGTTCCCTTGGCCTATCATAATCTGGGTTTCTACCCTCCATATACAGTGCCCTGAAAAAGTATTCATACTCTGTGAACTTTTTACACATTACACCCACAAACTTAAATGTATTTTATTGGGATTTTATGTGGTACCAACACAAAGTAGCAAACATTTGTGGAGTATAAAGGAAATGAGAGAATAAATCTGAAAATTGTGAGGTGCATTTGTATTCAGCCCCCTGTAGTCTGATACCCCCAATTAAAATCAAGAGTGACCAATTGTCTCCAGAAGTTACATAATTAGTACAGCGAGTCCACCAGGGTGTCATTTCTTCTCAGTATAACTGTAGCTGTTTTGTGAAGGCCTCAGAGGTTTGGGAACATTAGTGACCAAACAACATCATGAAAACCAAGGCGCCCACCAGACAGGTCAGGGATAAAGTTGTAGAGAAGAATAAAGCAGGGTTAGGTTATAAAAAAAAATAGCCCAAGCTCTGAACATCTCACAGAGCACTGGGGAACCTGGTCAGAAATGGTGTAAAGATGGATATAGCTAAATTCACATGTAAAGCGCCATGGAATAAATGGCGCTATAATAATAAATAATAATAATAATACAGGGAAATCCTGGAGGAAAACTTGTTAGCAGCTGCAAAAGACTTGAGGCTGGGGCTTAGGTTCACCTTCCAGCAGGAGAATGACTCTAAAAATCCTGCCAATCATCCAATGGATGATTTAGATCATAACAGAATCATAACAGAATCATGTGTGTTAACAGCCTAGTCACAGCCCAGACCTAAACCCCATTGAGTATCAGTATCTGTAACAAGACTTAAAAATTGCTGTTCACAGATGTCTCCATCCAATCTCACTGAGCAAGAGCGAGTGTGCAAAGAAGGGGCAAAAATGTCACCTCTAGATTTGCAAAGCTGGTAGGGACAAACCCCAAAAGACATGCAGCAGTAACTGCACATAAAGGTGGTCCTACAAAGTATTGACTCAGGGTGGCTGAATACAAATGCACCTCACAATTTTCAGATTTATATTTTTAAAATAATAAGAAAACTCAGTATCATTTCCTTTACACTTCACAAATACTTCCTAGTTTGTGCTGGTATATCACATAAAATATATTTAAGTTTGTGGGTGTAATGTGAAAAAAAAAAAGTGGAAAAGTTCACGGGGTATGATGAATTTTTCAAGGCAGTATATACATAATCGGTGCATATTCACTGCATCTTAATCTTTGTTGCTACCATTGTACATTCAGGGCATTTAATCAAGAAGGTTATTTGCAAATAATCCCATAAGAATTGGACCCCAAATGGCAAGTGATTGACTCCAAAGTCACCGCTTAATAGGGTTGCCTTCTACCAGACCTTTGGAGTCCGTTTAATATCAAAGTTTTGGCCTGGTGGACAAGTCCAGTGGGAGAGAATGGTTTTGACCACATCTTTGGACTGTTAAGTACAGAGTTGGGAAGATTGGTGCCAGTTCCACACCAGAAGTGGAGACAGATGCCTTCTTATGGTATGGCAATGATTTTGGCTTGAACAATTGGTGGCATCAGTTTCATTCTTTGCACAAATGAAGAGTGAAAAATAACAAATTTATCGGTCAAAAAGTATCGAATTTTTGGCAGTTTGACACACGATCTGTCAACTTCCATTTACGGCTCGGAAGAAATTTTAGAGCATAAACCCACTGAATGTTCCTGCTCACACAATTAAGAGACCTGGAACAGGGTTTTGATGTGATGAGAAGTGAAGGGAAGTCGGAATCCCAGCAGCTCCATCATGTAATCACATGATATTCTCGTAAGTATAATGAGCAATAACAGCACGAGCTGACTTTAATCTTCAGCTTGACTGCTTGTGTCCTTGGATCAAAACTCAGCCATTGTGTAATTGTCTAATGACCTGACCGCCTGGCATCTGGAGCTGGAGACAAGGCTCTGTGTGTATTTACTGTAAAAAGGGGCATAGTTCCTATCTCAGGCATAGAAAATCCTTCAAGTGTTTACTGTAAAGAGGAATTACACCAGTTTTCTACTGCAAAGTGATAAACATTTGAAGGACCGGAAAGTTTTCGACACATCCCTTCCTTCATTTAAAAGTTAAGGAAAAGATCTTTCCTATCTCGGTCAGGATACTTTTCCAAGCTAGAAAAGGTTTCTTGCTACGAACAGTTGCATGATTTCACCCATTGGTGCCCAAAAGTTACGAAGAAAAGTCAGGATATTAGTTTGGAAGTATCCAACTACTACCAGAATTGTAGGCGTTTTGGACTTCACAATTCCTTACAGGGGTTGACAGATCTTGAAGGCTTTTTTATAATCTCTTAATGCTTAGATTACAGCCAGGAATGAATTACCTCTGCAGTAACTGAGTGGTACATGTAATGCAAAGACGGACCCAGTCCACCAGAGTGGGAGCCGGTGATAAATATCAACTCCATGATCTTAAGTGTAGAGGGGAATGCCAAGTGGACCACCGTCTATGACTTTCATGTTGTAAAAAAAAAAAAAAGTTAAAAATAGAATAGTAGAAATAATTCAGCAGGTTCCAGATTCCCAGGCTCAAGATTGTGAACACGGCATATCTGCACACAATTATAATTAGTGTACAAAAGTGCCCATACATATAAGAGCAAAGTCCGACAAACCCCAGTGATCTTGTCAGGATCGTGTGAGCATTTACTGTGTATTGTGGGGTCCCATCTATCCCCGATGAAAAATGTTGACAAAAGAAGAATAACGCCGCACCATACACATTAGATGGCAGTTGGCCAAAAGATGGTCCAGACAATTGTTGGACAAGTAGCCATCTTGGCCATCTCTCCATTACACAGGAGCGCTCATTCGGCCAAGCACTCATGTGTTCTCTATGAGAAAGCCGCTGACAGATGGCGGCTTATCTCAATGAAAACAAAAGAATCGTCGGTCTGAAATCGGAAATTCTGGTTCCTTAACTCCCCCAACAGTCAATTATCCAGGGCTCTTTAGACTGTCGGCCGCAAATTAGTCATTATCGGCAGTTGACATTATTCTAATGTGTATGGAGGCTTAAGGCATGTTGAATTTCAATCCCAATCCTTTGTTTTTCTTGCTGGTTTGGGAAAAATAGCTGTCGTCTGAACAAGAGTTTGGTGTATAGCCACAATCATAGATTTAAGGTCCTTGAATATTCTACCCAAGGCATTTGAGTGACCTTAAAATCTTTTGCAACCATCTTGAAGTCTTATGAAATATCTGATTCTGACCGTTCAGTTGTGTCCGACCCTTGGATACTCTGTAGGCCATTTCTCACCATGCTTCCATTTACTAAGGCTTCTTTCAATTGTTTGTTGTTCATTCTCAGGTCATTCTTGATAGTGTCCAGCCAACGGACCTTGGGTTTTCCATGTTTTATTTTACCACTGACCATTCTGAGTAGCATCTCCCTTTCTAGTGAATTTGCCCCCATCACATGTCGAAAACAGGTCAGTTTCTGTGTGGTGATCTTGGCTTCCAGTGACATCTCAGGGTTTAGACGATCAAGTACATCTTTGTTGGTGATCCAAGCTGTCCATGGGGTTCAAAAAAATCTTCTTATGAAATATACTGTAAGTAAATTAAATATTTTTTTCTGATTGTCTAATTTAGAAGAAACTTCTTCCTCCAGTAGTATAGATAATTATTTGTACTGTCAAATAATGTTAATGGCCACAAGAAGGTTCGTACCTCAGTCTCTATAATTATCTACCTGCAAACTTTTTGCAAGGTTAATAGTCTATAATAGTAAATACGTATAATACTAAATAAGCTCCAAGTTGTGAAATCTAAAATGCAATTGACTAAATGTTGGCCTAATTCATATAACATCAGGATCAGACTGTGCGTGATCTGCACACACGGAGACACATAGATCTGCAGAGCAGCTGTATACCCTAAACCAGGGGTGCACAACATTCTTTGGTCCAAAAGCCACATTGTCATACTGAACCAATCCCAAAGGCCGCAAATCTTTTTAAATGGGTAGTTACATAAATACATCACCAGAACTACCATCAGTGCATTAATACATCACCTGAACCAAATTTTGAGTATTTGAGAAAGATTTGGAGAGTTTCTGCTACAAGAAATCAGTGTGAAAGCACACTAGCTTAAACTAAGTTTTTTGGAGCAGAAAATGCCAAATCCTCCTCAAATTCTCAAATCTCTAAGTTTTGACACTTTTAAAGTTTTAACATAGCCATGAAACACGTTATGTATTGATACATGTGTACAAGATCATAACCACCAACAGTACCTGAATGCAGCATCAGAAGCATGGTTGTGACGCCTCTACTCAGAAAGCCCGTGTTTTACCCTGGGTGTTGGGGGACTCGGTGTCGGGCCCTGTGTTGAAGAGTTGGGATGTAGCCGTGGCCCGGGCCCGACCCGTGCTCAGGGCCATCACATTAGAAAGAGATGGTGTCGGCTTGTCCGGGTTGAGTGGCTGATTAACGACTACGCCACCTGTGGTGTCTGGTGAAGGGCCACCAGCGCCGCTAGCAGTCTGCTGAGGCCCGGTGTCGTGGTGGCTAAAGTTATTACTGCTCCCCACAGGCGGAGCAAGGCCTCAGGGCAGACAAACAGGATGAAGGGGGGTAGCAGTAGCGCGGGGAGTACGGGCACCGCGTCGCGTAGTATGGCGCGTAATGAACAGTCCGGAGGCCATAGGGGTGAACTTCCAAGGCTTTACTCACTCAGAGATGTTAGCGGGAAGGCGACTCCCTGCTCCTCGCGGAGTCCTGCGGCTACCAGGGACGGGGGTCCAACTACCTCCGAGGAAGTCCAGTGTTCGGTAGCGACCCTACACCAGAGTGTTCCTGCACTACAGACTTCACCCTTTCCCGTCTGTGCGTGTGTGGATAGGCCGGGTCTCCCTCTGAGCTCCTCTCAGGTGTAGGGCTCGGGTGGCAATTCCTCTCCATCCGACGCCCGGCGGGATCCTCAGGGCCTAACCGGGCTTTCCCGTCCTGGACGTAGAGTACGAGGTCGGGTGTCGGGGGCCGGTACCGCTCTTGCAGCCGGAATCCCTCTGAATAGATCAGGTAGGCAAGGACAGGTGGCGTGCTCCGCTCCGTCTGCATCCTCCCCGGGACCTATTTACTAGGGAGCCACACTTTAAAGCTCCCGGGCCTTCTTGATCCTGGTCCTCGGCCGGGTTGAGACATTCCTTGTCTGCAACCTACCTCTCGTCCCATGGCCAGGGTACGAGGGCTGTGTCCCTTGCCGGTGCAGGCCCACACAGGATCTGCGCTCCCGGAGGGAAGTCACATTACACACAGTATTTTGACAGCACAGTGACAGCCGACAGACTAGCAAAGGCTAGACCAAAGGACCAGCGAAGAACCGACTAACCAGGACTAGCAAAAGACTAGACAAGCACTAGCCAAAAGGACCAAGATCAAAGATGGCATTCTATTAAATATGAAATTTGAAGTGTAACCAACTAGTTGTTCCTCCACCCACACCCACTAACTGGTTCCTACCACTTTGTGTTCCCCAGTCTCCCTGTAACCAGGGGAGCAGCACCTAGTGCATACTAGCTCCCTCTGGTGGAAATGTGGTGTTGGATGCAAAAGGCTAGGTCACAACCATCACACTGGCCTTACCTCAGAGGAGGAACACCACACTCCATTGGAGAAGTGCAGCATTCCTGTGGCGGTCGAACCCTCAGGGGCGCCACATTCCCCCCTGGTAAAACACAGCACGTCCGCGGGCTGCAAAGGAGGTAACACCCAGGAAATGTTCTTTTTATAATAGCAAAACTATCATCCCTTTATGGGAGGCACATTTCTTAAACGTTGCATAACAAGGTATAAAAGTGTAAAAGTGCAAAAGTACAAAATTATAAAAGTATAAAGCATAAATTAGGACAAGAGACTTTTGACAATGGCAGCAGACTGGTTAAAAGTGGCGACGGTCAGTTCAGTAGCAAGTGGGACCTGCCCTAAACCCTCTACGTGGGCCCTGGGGTGGCTGCAGGGCATGAAGATCCGGAGTTGGACCTCCACACGAGCCACTCCAGACAGGTTTTGCTTCTGAGGTCTGAGGTAGAAGAAGAGGCACGGTTTTGCATAAAACCAATAGGAAGCACCTAAATAGATGCATAACTATATACAAACACAGTCCGCCGCCTGCCATAGTCCGCAGGGACCAAAGTCTCTGTAAACAGGGGAAAACATAAAATAGCAGCATTCAACTTAAAACTTTAACAACAGCAGCAGCCGGGGGCTGCTTTAGACCTCGGGCTCTCTTCTTGGAAAAGGCTCATTCCTCCCGACGGAGGCTAGCCGGTTACCTGAGGCTGAGGGCGGGGTGGCGTCGCTCCCAGACACTTTGTGGACGTCCAGGGCGTACCACCCACGCTCCCCCTGGTGGCGAGAGAAAGTCACTGTGTCGCCCGGGAGGAGGTTCCGACAGGGGTGTCCCTTCTTGAGGCGCGGCTCGACGTCCCGCCGGCTGACGAACACATCGTCCTGGAACAGGGGACACCGGATGAACCCCCACCCCGCCTCATGATGAAATCGGACGACTTGGCCTTCGTACCGGGGACTGAGACGGGTGGCCTCCTCCTGACGCGCCCGAGTCTTTGCAGCTTTGGTCCTGACCTCGAGGCGCTCGCAGCGCTGCTCCCGCCGACGCTGCCCCCTTGCGAGCTGGAAGATCTGGTCGCTGCACCACTGGCTCCTCCTTCGCGCTTCAGACCGAGTCTCCCGAGGGAAGCCCATTAGGTCGCCCCCTGGTTTTCCCAGGCCCACTCCTCAGCCTCGGGCCAGGTTACTGCTGGTGCGGGTAGAGGGGTAAGGACGGGTTGCTGCGAGTCCTCTGTAGACGCGGACCAGTCCGGGATAGAGCCGGTAGTTTCCTCCGCAGCTTCAGGCACCTCCGTATCAGGGTTTGGGCGGCATCGCAGGTCCCCAACGATGGCTGCCGATTGCAGCTCTGGAGCTAACGCTTGCTCCCAGGTGACCGCGTGGGGAACTAAGTACTCCGACATGAGGTCCAGAATAGTCACAGTTGGCTCTGCAGCCGGGGCAGGGGTTGCACACTCACCCGCCGCGAGGTCACCCTCGACCTCTGTCACCAAGTCGACTTGTTCTGGGACCTCAACTCCTAGGCGGCGGTCCCGGATACGCAGCAGCATCTCCTCCCGCCACGCAGCCGTCGCCGCCTCCTGGGCCTCTTTCTGCCTTCTTAGTTCTGGAGCTTCTTGATGGAGAAATGCAACATCTCCCGGGGTCAACACGCTGCCGCCTTGCTCTCTGCCGGATGAAGGGCCTGAACCGGGTTCAGTAGATGCGTGGTCTTGTTCCCCAGAGGCATCCATGTCTGCCTCCGTTGACTGCCAAGCTCCGACTGCCATGGCCGCACCTTGTTGCTTTGCTTCTTCCTCCTCTTTCGGGGTGGTTCCTGGGCGGAATGCTGACAGGCCCGCCTTCGTTCAGCCCATCCAGTTTGACGGGCATTACCCCGCGGACAGTCTCTGATGGAAGGGGCAGTCCACATTTTTGGCGCCAAGTGGGAGCCCAGCCCACGATGGGAGGCGTTCAAAGACAATCTTTTCACAGCATTATGGCGCCTGTTCTTCTTGGGCGGGCGCCATTTTAAGTGTAAAACAACTGTTCAAGGTGTAAGGCACACAGTACCCGATAGCAATGGGCACTCTTCTCTGTTGCTGCGGCCACGATATCCTGCCAACTACGCCAGGTTGTGACGCCTCTACTCAGAAAGCCTGTGTTTTACCCTGGGTGTTGGGGGACTCGGTGTCGGGCCCTGTGTTGAAGAGTTGGGATGCAGCCGTGGCCCGGGCCCGACCGGTGCTCAGGGCCATCACATTAGAAAGAGATGGTGTGGGCTTGTCCGGGTTGAGAGGCTCATTAACGACTACGCCACCTGTGGTGTCTGGTGAAGGGCCACCAGCGCCGCTAGCAGTCCGCTGAGGCCCGGTGTCGTGGCGGCTAAAGTTATTACTGCTCCCCACAGGCGGAGCAAGGCATCAGGGTAGACAAACAGGATGAGGGGGGGCAGCAGTAGCGCAGGGAGTACGGGCACCGAGTCGCGTGGTATGGCGCGTAATGAACAGTCCGGAGGCCATAGGGGTGAACTTCCAAGGCTTTACTCACTCAGAGATATTAGCGGGAAGGCGACTCCCTGCTCCTCGCGGAGTCCTGCGGCCACCAGGGACGGGGGTCCGACTACCTCCGAGGAAGTCTAGTGTTCGGTAGCGACCCTACACCAGAGTGTTCCTGCACTACAGACTTCACCCTTTCCCGTCTGTGCGTGTGTGGATAGGCCGGGTCTCCCTCTGAGCTCCTCTCAGGTGTTGGGCTCGGGTGGCAATTCCTCTCCATCCGACGCCCGGCGGGATCCTCAGGGCCTAACCGGGCTTTCCTGTCCTGGACGTAGAGTACGAGGTCGGGTGTCGGGGGCCGGTACCCCTCTTGCAGCCGGAATCCCTCTGAATAGATCAGGTAGGCGAGGACAGGTGGCGTGCTCCGCTCCGTCTGCATCCTCCCCGGGACCCATTTGCTAGGGAGCCACGCTCTAAAGCTCCCGGGCCTTCTTGATCCTGGTCCTCGGCCGGGTTGAGACATTCCTTGTCTGCAACCTACATCTCATCCCATGGCCAGGGTACGAGGGCTGTGTCCCTTGCCGGTGCAGGCCCACACAGGATCTGCGCTCCCGGAGGGAAGTCACATTACACACAGTATTTTGACAGCACAGTGACAGCCGACAGACTAGCAAAGGCTAGACCAAAGGACCAGCGAAGAACCGACTAACCAGGACTAGCAAAAGACTAGACAAGCACTAGCCAAAAGGACCAAGATCAAAGATGGCATTCTATTAAATATGAAATTTGAAGTGTAACCAACTAGTTGTTCCTCCACCCACACCCACTAACTGGTTCCTACCACTTTGTGTTCCCCAGTCTCCCTGTAACCAGGGGAGCAGCACCTAGTGCATACTAGCTCCCTCTGGTGGAAATGTGGTGTTGGATGCAAAAGGCTAGGTCACAACCATCACACTGGCCTTACCTCAGAGGAGGAACTCCACATTCCATTGGAGAAGTGCAGCATTCCTGTGGCGGTCGAACCCTCAGGGGCGCCACACCATCATTACATGAATGCAGCGCCAGAACCACCATCAGTACATGAATGCAGTGTCAGAACCACCAACAGTACTTGAACGCAGCACCAGAAACACAAGTAAGCACATGAATGCAGAGCTAGAAACACTGTCAGTACATGAATTCTGTATGCTGCCTACGGGCCGTATGGTGTGCAGGCCTGCCCTAAACAGTATATTGATCTGAAGTGAAGATCTTTGTGATGACTTATACCCCTAATAAGGTAAAAGCAAAGGGTTTAACTAGATGGGACAACTGATTCAAGATTTTTTGTTCTTTAGCTGGTGCCAAAAAACCCTCTCTACTCAATTTCTGTTATTACGCAGAAAGAATTTGTAGTGATTTTAAGCTATGTGAGTTGTTTTTTTGTTGCAAACAACCTGCACATGGTTAATACAAGATGTCACCACCCAATAACCCAGTAACATGATCCATGTAAGAGAAATCTACACACACTATTGACAAGAAAAGTTGATTTTTAACCGCACTTTGCCAGTTTGGTACATTTGTAATTGTTGTCTTCTTTACTCACTTCTTGGAAACATGGCTTTCAGACAAGTAAGACGTGTTTTTTTGTTTTAAGAGTAGATTTACTTTTCTTTATGTTGACATACCTCCACCACATCTCCGTAATGTGCGGTTCCACTTCTGCCATTTTCTAGCAGCAATTTAGAGAAATTACATCCAGGGTTCACATATTTACAAACTCATTACATTGCAGCTGTACTGCCCAGTACTCCTATATAATGTCCTCCATACTGCTGATGCTTCTGAACATGTTAGGGGAGCAGAAACCCCCAATGTCTGTGTGTGCTGAGTATGGGAGACATTATAGCAGCTGGTCTCCACCTACTAGCTCAAAGACAACAGAAAAAGGGAAAATAGGCAGTGGGGAAAATTGGTGACAAATGCAGGATACATAATATCCAAGAATAGTGTTTTTCAGCTTATTCTGAAAAGTTACCTGAAACAGCAGGCACAATGATTTAATGGTGGTGTTTGACTTTGGGCAAAATGTTTGTGCTGGGAAACTTGTTGTCAAGCCAGGTGTATGTGCAACAGAGGGAAAAGTGAGAGGGAGCCCAGCCACTAGGAAAAGGGGGAAGTGGAGACCTCCTAGTCTGGTCTAGCGTCACCCTGTCTCAACTAACGTCCCTATATAGCCTCCTCAGCTATCCCCGATCGCATGCCTCGCCCTACTTTCCCTGGCGTATGGCTAGGGATGGAAGGAGATGAACACTAGTCAACCTCCACTAAAACTCTAAAGACAACAAGGGTAGACAAAACAGGGTAAAATGGCTTAGCTTTAGATGAACTCCAAATGTGCACACGGCCTCAAGCTTCAGAGAGGATGAGGTACTGCTCCTGCTAAGCTTCACAAGTAGAAATGAATATAACCGGCGATGCCCTCTCAGACACACCAGGTGTATATACACCCAGGCCAGAGAGAGAATTAGCAAGAGAGAGGTAGTCGCTCGGTCCTAAAGACAGCATCCTATCTGAGCAGCAGTCTGCAATGCCAAACGTAGAGATCTCCTGCAACCCACTGCAGGGCAACTGTCACCTCTGACACACCCGTGACACTCGTCATCTGGCTCATGCCGAAAGTTAAGCCAGCCCCCTTCTCTTTACAAGTGACAAAAAAGAGGATTGGCTTAGCTATTGAAATGAATCTGGCAACCATCCTCCTCCAAGCAGGTCATCAAAACATAGAGGGAAGCGTAATCTCTCTTCTGTGTGATAGGCAAGCTGAAAGAGACGAAGTTAGGACCTGGGCAGCAGGGGGGACAAAAATGCAGCTTTAGTAATCAGAGTATGTCAGTAAGTTGTAGTAATTTCATTTGATTTTAATTTTAAGCTGCCTATGAACATTGGTTTGGGGTCTTCCTCCATCCCCACTGCCCCAATCCTATTTCCATGAGAAAGGGAAAGAACTTAGATTTTGCAACATGATGTGAATTTGCTTTATCTCATACGGACCATTTCAATCCTCCCTAAATACTGCAGAGTGTGCGACCATCTCCACTGCCCATACAGGACAGTCAGCCACGTGCATCGATTACACCTGTATGAGAAGACCCCCTATTGTTTTTAGACTATGCCTGTGGGAGTATGAGCATCATCGACTGCCGATTATTTTAAAGCCTAACATTTCCATACATTTGCATAAGAAGTCACAATCGTGCCCATCAAACTTACATTATCTTAGAAGCGTTGAGTTTCTTTCTAGCAAATTCTCCATTTTTTTGCGCTATTTTTAGGTGTTGTTTTGCCTTTTCCCTGTAATTACTCTGTTTATTTTTTTTCATTCTTGCAGATTGCAAGGATACAATTACCATTCAGAAGAAAGACAATTGTGAACAGAGAAGAGAATGGTATAAGGGAAAACATCTTTTTCTAATGCCATTCCCAAGATCTCCCACGTGCGACACGTTGCTACGCTGGATGTAATGATTTAATGACTTGCAAAGGTTTCCAAATGTTGTTTTCTGTCGCTGGTCGCACGCGACTCACTTGTTGCAGACCTCAATGAAAGTTACACGCAACAGGCGACTTTCGTGCAACTTCTCTGCAACTTGGCCATTTTATTGACAGCAAAATCACAGCTGTAAAATAGTCGCGTTACAGCAAGAAGCACAAATGTTTTTCTTCTGTGACTGCTCAGAGAATTGCTGTCGGGTGACACGTCACCGTAGAGCTCCAATCTTATCCACATCATTCCTATGTGATTGAGATAATTGGAGTTGTAGTTGGTACTGGAGTAGTATACTATGGAAGCTCTGTATAGGGAGTAAGAAAACAGACAGTTCTTTAAGATACTTTACTGGAAGCAGGAAAACGGGGGCAAGGATAAGGATCAGAGCGACAAAGCCAAATTCTGATGTCTGGACAACTGGAATCAGACTAATTACAGATAGGAACCACTCAAAATAAAACTGGGGTGCTGCAGTATGTAATAAATATAACATGCTAAACAGAAGCAAAACAAAAGCTTACATACAAAATAAACCACACCCAAATATAGTGACAAAAAGATAAACTGTATACATTTTATGAAGTCGATAATCCACAATACCAGAAAAACATGATTAAAAGCACCTAAAAAACGCACATCATCACCCCCGATATAGTTGAAGGAGGTGACCTGCACTATCTACCTGCAGAATAATGGAAAGACCCTCAAATTCTAAAATTCCCTACTAACACAATACAAGTGACAAAATGAAAATGCGAGCTAATATTGATAAGGAAAGACAGAAACAGAAAATAGTATAAAGCAAAAAAAATGTATACCAAAACCAGCAATGCCTGAAAAAGAATACAAAGAAATTAGCCCAATATTTAAGTTGGAATGAGAAGGGTCTGGAAGTGCAGGGAAAAGACCCCACGCATTATGCTGTCCTCTACTCTAACTTCAGGATTGGGCAATTGGATCAGAGTATCTCCAAAATGACAGGTCTTATGAGGTGTTACCGGTATTCAATGGGAATTGTGGGGTGCCATTAGCAGATCTTGTGTAGTGTTCCCGGTATACATAAGATATTGTGGGGTCTTCCCAGTATACGACAGGTCTTGTGAGGTGTTCTGTGTATATGGCAGGTCTTGTGGAGTATTCCCAGGACATGGCAGGTCTTGTGGAGTGTTCCGTTATACGTCAGGTATTGTTGGGGGCTCCCGGTATATATCAGGCATTTTGGGGTGTTCCCAGTATACAACAGGTCCTGTGGGGTGTTCCCGGTATATGGCAAGTCTTGTGGATTGTCTCCAGTATATGGCAGGTCTTGTGGGGTGTTCCTGATAGCATACTGTACTTCAGGACTTGTAGGGTGTTCCCAGTGTATCACAGGTCTTGTAAGGTGTTCTCGAAATATGTCAGAGCTTATATACATCAGGTATTGTGGGGTTCCCAGTATATGTCAGGTATTTTGGAGTGTTCTCTGCATATGACAGGTCCTGTGGGGTGTTCCCGGTATATGGCAGATCTTGCAGAGTGTTGCCTGGATATGGCAGGTCTTGTGAAGAGTTCCCATTATATGTCAGGTATTGTGGGGTGTTCCCGGTATATGGTAGGTCTTGTGGATTGTTTCCAGGGCATGGTAGATCTTGTGGGGTGTTCCTGGTGGCATACCTCAGGAGTTGTGGGGTGTTCCCGATGTATGTCAGGTCTTGAGGCATTTTCCCGATGTACAGTAGTGTTCCAAATATTAGCAGTCCAATATGACTAACCAGATTAATCCCTGTTTTTGATATAAATTATATCACCACATGTCAAACAATTTATCAGTTGGTGCAGTAGATTCTGAGAAAACCACCAGACTCCACATTCATGATCTGCAGGTTTTTGAGTCTGTGTAGTTGAAAAATTAATTGTCAGGGTGTGTGTTCAAAATAATAGCAGTGTGGAGTTCAATCAGTGAGGTCAATCATTCTGTGATGAAATAGGTGTGAATCATGTGGCCTTTATTTAAGGGTGAAGCCAGCACATGTTGTACATGCATTTCTCCTTGAAAGACTGAGAAATATGGGTCGCTCTAAACATTGTTCAGAAGAACAGCGTACTTTGATTAAAAAGTTGATTGGAGAGGGTAAAACTTATAAAGAAGTATAGACAATGATCGGCTGTTCGCTAAAATGATCTCCAATGCTTTAAAATGGAAAGCAAAACCAGAGAGACGTGGAAGAAAATGGAAGACCATTCAAACGGTTGGAAGAATAGCCAGGATGGCAAAGGCTCAGCCAATGATCAGCTCCAGGATGATCACAGACAGTCTCCAGTTACAGGGGAGGACTGTGACAGTTAGACGCCTGTGTGAAGCTAATCTCTTAGCAAGAAGTCCCCGCAAAGTCCCACTGATAAAAAAAAGATGTACTGAAGCGGATACAATTTGCCAAAGAACACATCAACTGGCCTAAAGAAAAATGGAGAAACATTTTGTGGATTGGTGAAAGTAAAATTGTTCTTTTTGGGTCCAAGGGCTGCAGACAGTTCGTCAGACGACCTCCAAACTCTGCATTCAGGCCACAGTACACTCTGAAGACAGTGAAGCATGGTGGTGCAAGCATCATGATATGAGCATTTTTCTCTTACTATGGTGTCGGACCTATTTACCGCATACCAGGGATCATAGACCAGTTTGCATATATTAAAATACTTGAAGAGGTCATGTTGCCTTACTCTGAAGAGGATATGCCCTTGAAATGGATGTTTCAACAAGACAATGACCGTAAACACACCAGTAAACGAGCAAAATCTTGGTTCCAGTCCAACAAAATTGAGGTTATGGATTGGCCAGCCCAATCCCCAGACCTTAATCCGACAGAACACTTGTGGGGTGACATCAAAAATGACGTTTCTGAGGTAAAGCCAACAAATGGCAAAAAATTTTGGGGTGTAGTTCAAGCATCCTAGGCTGGAATAACAGTTGACAGGTGCCAGAAGTTGGCTGACTCTATGCAACATAGATGTGAAGCAGTTCTAAAAAACTGGGTATAAACTAAATATTAGGTTAGTGATTCGCAGGAATGCTAAATCCTCAAAAAAAGAGACATATTGTGAGTTTGTAAAGACAAATGAAGACACTGCTATTATTTTTAGAACAGAACAATGTTCATTTTTTGTTATTTTCTGTAAAGTCGTTAAAAATTTGATACATTTCTCTTCATGTTTTGAATTAGAAAACAGTGTGCAATGTTCCCAATACATGGAAATAAAAACTAGTATAAAGATTTTGTGCTTAACTCATGTTTTTGAACACACCGCTATTATTTTGAACACTATTGTATGTCAGGTTTTGTGATGTGCTTCTGGTATATGAAAGGTCTTGTGGAGTGTTACCGTTACAGTAAGAGAAGGGGGCTGCCATAGCTATTGAGATGAGCAGTCTTCCAGCCCCTTTCAATTAAGCACTGATTATGTACCAACACTTTAATTGCTGTCCTATATTGGACACAATCCAGCAGTTGACCTCCTCGGTTGAAAACAGTTTGAGGACAACGTGAAGTATATTAAGTTGCATAACTTCTTAATTTAAGATTATTTAAATACATTTCTTTTTACCCGGATAACTCCTTTAAAAACTCAGGTGAGACAAAGGATATTCTGGTAAGCAAACCAAGAAGTAATTTATATTCATATTGCTGGAAGTCCTCTCTCAATGTTCGATCAGTCGCCGCTCTTCTTGCCAGTCTACCATTAAACATCATACGACTTTAACGATATATCCTTTCAGCATTCAGTCTGATGGAGACCACTCAAACAAAGTATTTTTGGAACCAGAAGAAGCTGTTCCAGTAGCCTGAAATGTGTGAATCAGCTCCGCACGGCCTCTCTAAAAGGGCAGTCAGTAAAAATTATAGGCACCTATTAATATACTCAAGATATTTACTGGAGTACTCTAACTATAGCTGCATGTGCAATGCAAGGGAGGGGGACCGTTTGGAGAGTTTGATGCAAAACTAATCCTAATATATTTTTCATGGTCCCTAGATTTATAAGAAAAAGCACAGGCTTTAATAAGTTACCATTGGAAAGTTATGACCTTGAGAAACATTCCTTCTTCATCCTGGGTAAAGAAAGCTCTTGGGAATAATGATCCTCTTTATGGAGATCAAATTGGTGTAGGGAGTAGGCAAGGAAGGCTCCTGGGAAAAAGTATGCAAATTAGCTTTCCACCAGAATGCAAAGTTCCCTAATAAAAAGTATGAAAATCAGCTCTCTTTCAGAAGGCAATGTTCACTAGGAAAAGTATGCATATTAGCTCAGAAGGCAATAAACCCCTAGGAAAAAGTAACTTTCTTCCAAAAGGCAAGGTTCCCTAAGAAAAATTATGCAAATTATCTCTCTTCCAGGAGGCAGTGAACCCCTAGGAAAAAGCATGCAAATTACCTCTACTCCAGGAGGCAATGCACCCTAGGAAAAAGTATGCAAATTAACTCTCCTCCAGGAGGCAATGCACCATAGGAAAAAGTATGCAAATTAGCTCTCCTTCAGGAGCCAATGCACCATAGGAAAAAGTATGCAAATTAGCTATCCTCCAGGAGTCAATGCACCCTAGGAAAAATTCTGAAAATTAGCTCTCCTCCAGAAGATAATGCTCCCTAGGAAAAAAAGTATTCAAATTAGCTCTGCTCCAGAAAGACAAAAAATGTCTGTTTATAGGTGGCACTAGAGAGATAGGTTTTGTTTCTTCCTTCTGGAGGAGAACTAATTTGCATCCTTAATGGAATATTCCATTAAGACCAAGATACCACCTCCAGAAGTCCCATAGAGCATGAAGGAAGATGCATAACCATCACTCCAATTTAATGGGGGAAGAAATCGGTGGGAATGTCAGGGGTAAGACCCCCAAGAATCTAGTAGATAGGTGACACGTGATAAAGAAAAAAAAAAAGAGCCTAGCATTTTTTTTGGCCACTTATAAGTAAGAAGGGGAGAACGATAAAGGCTGATATACATCCTCTCCAATATGGTCTTAAAACCAAACTTAATATACAAAAATGATCTTTAAATAGAAAGTAACCAGTGTATAGAGCGTACCGAGCCAAAACACCTTAGCTCAATACTCTGACTAGTGGTCGATCTCGGGTATTGCAGCTCAGACCTTATTCACTTCAAAAGAGATTCGGACCCCCAAGAATGATAACTGGGTCCTGGACACCCCTTTAATGAAGATCTTTACTTCCCTTATGTTGGAAGGCCTTACATTTAACCCAAATACCCTGTCTTTTGGGGAGTTTTGGTGAATCCCTAGAGGTTAACAGTGTCATCTTTTTATACTAACAATGATAAAGAAAAATATTTTTTTCCCATTGAGCAAAAGCTTCTTCTCTGTGACGTCTCCAGCCCTAAAATCAAGTCGTTAAGAAGAGCTTTTTCGCTAAGCTTTATATTTATCAAGGACAAACCGGCCAGGTGCTGATAACCCTTACAATGGGATCTAACAGGCTATGTATAGACCTCGCTCCCTTTGTGACCAGATCTTATAGGATACGTTACATACAAAGCGGAGAGGTCAGCAGGTTCTCTCTCTCTCTGATTTATTAAAAATAGCGAATCATCATTTTTGCATCACGTAAGCGCTTTTTCATGCAGGTGACTTCCCCCAAGGTGGATAATTCTTGGGCATTGAAACAGCAGGAAAAAAAATGCTTCTATTACACAATATGATGATTCCGGAAGTGTGTTATTTTATATGTTCGGTCGTCAAAGATGTTGTATATGGAGGAGCAATAAAATGTTTTTTTTGTTTGCTCCCCGAGTCTCTGCAGAGGACATAATGGAGAGGATGAGAAAGGATAGACAAACTAAGAGGGAGGCAGTGACTGCAGAATGGAGAACATATAGATATGTGACAAATAGATGAATGGATATGTGATAGAGAGACAGATAGACAGATTGATAGTAATGTGACAGACAGATAGATGGATCCACTAAAGCGCAAATCTAAAACTTTCCAGCTATGTTTGACCTCAAGTGAAATTAGCCATTGATGCAGGATTGATTTATAAAAGCTGAGAAGGTAAAGTACAAGGATTTGGTGACCTTGATGCCCAGGTGCACAACTGGCATCGAACCCTAGGATGGTTGTATTCTGGCGTCAGCAGAAGGAGCATTATTCCTATTGTTTTGCACCTTTGCAATATATTTTTTTATTGTTCTAATAAAGGTAAAATAAAAAAATGATGCATTTTTTTCTAAATGATGCATTTTGTGTACACAACACCTATGCATGGGTACAGACCAGAAGCCGACCATGTGTTTATCCAGATTCGGACTCTCCACTATGTGTGATTGTAAGACACTGTAATAACTGAACCTTCACTTGGCAGATATTCCTATATAACAAATGAAATGGGGTCTACTGCTCCCCTGGAATTTGCAACTGCACCACCCATCGTTACAGCTATGTGCCCAATGATACAGCAGCAGCATCGCCCCCTTCCCTGTAGGCCCAGCCTATTACTGTCACGATTCCACCACTCATTGTTTCATGGGCAAAGTGATTGACAGCTCAGTCGCTTTATAGAATCAGGGGCGTGGTGAGCTGTCAGTATTGTGAGTGATAGTCCAGCCGCTAATCATGGCAGGGGCATGCTGAGTTTCTTCCAGGTGTCTCCCGTTCTGAGTGATTACCTGGCTAATTAGCTGGCTGTCAGTGTCTGATTAATGACAGTCATAGCTATAGTTTGGTGGTGTGTGTGCCTTGTTTTCCAGTGTTTGGTTTCTGATATTTTGCTGCCCAACCTTGAACCTTGCCTTTGACCATCCGTTTGCCTAGCCCCTTTGTTTTGAGCCATTACCTTCCTGGAATTCTGACCTGGGACTGTGACCTGACTACACCTTTGTCTTACCCCTCAGCTTATAACGAGCGCTCTTGGTATCTGACCCCGGACCACTTGACAATCCTGTCTCACGGTTTGTCCGGGAGTAGTGACTCAGCGTTACATTTGTGACTCATCATCACAATTACGTGCCATAATGGAGCTACCCAAGTCTTGTAAGGACTATTGGAGCCATGTTATCACTCTGTTTTTCACCTCCTGGACTGATATAATGTGTTGTTAAAAACAAAGTGCTCTATAATCAGCCACCGATTTATCTCCTGCCAGACATGGACTATTTATAAATGACAAGGTGAAGAGATAAACAACCTGACTGGCAATTAGTTACTTGCCTTGAAATGAAAGTTCAGGTCTGTAGGTAACTTTTACTATTCTGGATTTTGTAACTATCTCGATTCCATAAAGAGGACCTGTCACTTACCATAAATATGTATTTTTTTTTACCTAGTGTAAATGTCGCTGTTCTCCTGAATCCGGTCATGTTTTTCTTTTGTTCCTGGGCCTCTCTGTTCTCTAGATACGGCCCTCTCTTTCCTGCATATAAATCTAATAATGCTAGCCAACTGGGTGTGATCCACAAGGTGACGCCCACATAGAAAAGTTGATGACTACACCCATGTAACATCCCTGGCGGCATGCTTGCATGGTGCACCACCTCCCACCATGCTAGACCGCAATCTTACCTGTCAGTCCATGCTGCACTCTTTGCTCCAGTACCTGCTCTGTCCATGTCTCTTGTCTGATTGCTTAGGGCGTCTGCGCGGCTTTCTGCTTGCTTCTTATAGCTACTGTGTGCACAGTCCTAATGCATCCCCAGCCTATTGCTGTGAGTCACTGGATACTTAAACCCCCTCCACCCAGTAGGAGGGGCTTGAGTAACACTTTCTCTCAGTTTGTCCTTTGCAACTGAATTGCCAGGTCTTGTCCTGTATCTAGTCTGTTCCATCACCCTGGGGGCTGTATACCCAGGCCTGTTACCTGTCTGTTCTGCCACCCTGGGGGCTGTATACCCAGGCCTGTTACCTGTCTGTTTCCGCCACCCTGGGGGCTGAGTTCCCAGGCTCGTTTCTGTATCTTGTTTCTGTTTCAGTTACTGTCTGAACAGTATCCTAGCTCATTTCTTGTCTGTTTCCATGTTTGTACCCTCCCTTTTCCTGCAGTGTCTGAACCTGCACCTAACTCCAACTCGTTGTCTCTGTACTTCTGTTTGTGGGTTTTGTGTCCACTCGTTACTTCATTGTAAGTACCTTGTGTGTATCTGGTTCTGTTCGTTCTGTTTCCCTGCCTCCGTATTTACCTCCTGTGTTCTAGCTAGCTTTCTGTATCTTCCAGTCTGTTCCATGTGAACAGAGCCCTGTCCTGTCTGCCTTCACCTTCTGCTCTGTTCTGCTCTGCTTGCTCACCACTCCGGCGGTTCCTCTCTGCTCCGCTTGTTTACCGCACCTGCGGTTCCGCTCTGCTCTGCTTGTTTACCGCTCCGGCGGTTCTGCTCTGCTCTGCTTGTTTACCGCCCCTGCGGTTCTGCTCTGCTCTGCTTGTTTACTGCTCCGGCAGTTCCGCTCTGGTCTGCTTGTTTACCGCACCTGCGGTTCCGCTCTGCTCCGCTTGTCTACCGCACCTGCGGTTCCGCTCTGCTCTGCTTGTTCACCGCACCTGCGGTTCCGCACTGCTCTGCTTGTTCACCGCACCTGCGGTTTTGCTCTGCTTGTTCACCGCACCTGCGGTTTTGCTCCGCTCTGCTTGTTCACCGCACCTGCAGTTTTTCTCCGCTCTGCTTGTTCACCGCACCTGCGGTTGTGCTCCACTCTGCTTGTTCACCGCACCTGCAGTTTTGCTCCGCTCTGCTTGTTCACCGCACCTGCGGTTTTGCTCTGTTAGTCCACCGCACCTGCAGCTCTGTTCCTGTATCCCAGTCTGTACTGGTCCCTATCCAGCCTGCGTTCATACCTGCCAGTATCTGCCTGTCTGCATTCCAACCGTGCCGGTCAGCACCCGCCTGCCTTCATACCAGCCGTGCCTGCTAGTACCCACCTGCCTTCATACCAGCCGTGCCTGCCAGTGCCCACCTGTCTGCATACCAGCTAACCTGCCTGTTCCTGCATTCCCCGGAGTGGGTCAACAGCTGTGACCGGGGTCTGACCTGGAGTAGCACCTGGTCCCTCTGCTCGGTTCCTCCCTGGTTCACAGAGTCGACTGAGCCGCCGTGTGACCTTGGTCGGATCGGGTTGATACTTAGTTACGCCCCTCCAGGCACTCCTCGGTTCATGGTACAGTGGGATCACTAATCACGCTCATGCCAGTCGGTCCGGGCGCGAGCGTAACAACCCACATGGCTAACAAGACTAGATTTATATTCAGGAAAAAGAGGGCTGTATCTTAGGATAGGAGGGGCACAGAAACAAAAGAACAACGCCGCACTCAGGAGAACAGCGGCATTTGCACCAGTTAAAAAAAATACAAATTTATGGCAAATGATTGTTCCCCTCTAATTTCATATTTTTTTTTTTTATCGAGGAAGCTTTGTTTGGAAGGTCTTAACAATAGGTGATGTGAAGGGAAAATCTCAAGAGATAGAATGACTAAGAATTGGTTGCTCCATGCCAGGTAAAAGGCATGCCCATGGGGACTAAATGCAGAACACAATGTTCAATGTACAGTAGGAAAAATAACATTGAGAATCTGGTGACAGATACTCTTTAGGGGACAAGAAAAAGTAGTTTTCTTCAGCAGATGGAAACATAAAAAATAAAAAAATTAAAAGCTTATTTTTTTGGTGCATCAACACTTGGGGGCACATAGGAGCATAGAAGATACATTGTATATACAGTGGGGAAAATAAGTATTTGATACACTGTCGATTTTGCAAGTTTTCCCACCTACAAGACAGAATCTTAAAAAAAATCCAGAAAATCACATTGTATGATTTTTACATAATTAATTAGCATTTTATTGCATGAAATATGTATTTTATAAAATAGAAAAACATAACTTAATATTTGGTACAGAAGCCTTTGTTTGCAATTACAGAGGTCAGAAGTTTCCTGTAGTTCTTGACCAAGTTTGCACACACTTTAGCAGGGATTTTGGCCCCCTCCTCCATACAGATCTTCTCCAGATCGTTCAGGTTTCGGGGGGGATCGCTGGGCAACATTGAGTTTCAGCTCCCTCCAAAGATTTTACATTGGGTTCAGGTCTGGAGACAGGCTAGGCCACTCCAGGACCTTGAAATTCTTCTTACGGAGCCACTCCTTAGTTGCCCTGGCTGTGTGTTTTGGGTCATTGTCATACTGGAAGACCCAGCCACGACCCATCTTCAATGCTCTTACTGAGGGAAGGAGGTTGCTGGCCAAAATCTCATGATAAGTGACTCCATCCATCCTCCCTTAAATATGGTGCAGTTGGCCAGTCCTCTTTGCAGAAAAACACCCCTGAAGCATGATGTTTCCCCTACCATGCTTCATGGTTGAGACGGTGTTCTTGGGGTTGTACTCATCCTTCTTCTTCCTCCTCCACCATGCTAGACCGCAATATTACCTGTCAGTCCATGCTGCACACTTTGCTCCAGTATCTGCTCTGTCCATGTCTCTTGTCTGATTGCTTAGGGCGTCTGCGCGGCTTTCTGCTTGTTTCTTATAGCTACTGTGTGCACAGTCCTAATGCATCCCCAGCCTATTGCTGTGAGTCACTGGATACTTAAACCCCTCCACCCAGTAGGAGGGGCCTGAGCAACACTTTCTCTCAGTTTGTCCTTTGCAACTGAATTGCCAGGTTTTGTCCTGTATCTAGTCTGTTCCGCCACCCTGGGGGCTGTATACCCAGGTCTGTTATCTGTCTGTTCTGCCACCCTGGGGGCTGTATACCCAGGCCTGTTACCTGTCTGTTTCCGCCACCCTGGGGGCTGAGTTCCATGACGGCATAGTGTGTTACTAACGGTAATGTTTGAGACTGTGGTCCCAGCTCTCTTCAGGTCATTGACCAGGTCCTCCCATGAAGTTCTGGGCTGATTCCTGACCTTTTTCAAAATCATCCTTACCATGCGAGGCAAGATCTTGCATGGAGCCTATGTCATCTTGTGTTTCTTCCATTGTCTAATAATTGTGCCAACAGTTGTTGCCTTCTCACCAAGTTGCTTGCCTATTGTCCTATAGCCTATCCCAGCCTTGTGCAGGTCTACAATTTTGTCCCTGGTGTCCTTAGACAGCTCTTTGGTCTTGGCCATGGTGGAGAGGTTGGAGTGTGATTGTGTGTACAGGTGTCTTTTATACAGGTTGTGAAGAATGGGGGTATGAAATGGCAGCTTAAAATCATCCTTCAGCATGTGCAGTTGTAACAAGACACCTGGCTCCGCAGGTGGTCCCGCCTTTCAGCTGCAAAGTCAGGAATGATTTACACCCCCACCAGCTATATAGTATGCAAGCTCCAAAAAGACCCCTTTTGGATCCAAACCATGATGTCTCCTTTGTTCAGGCAGCTATGATTTCATAAGGAAAATATGGACTTACTATACGTCCTAGCAGTACATCGTGTATATTTCCGAGATCCCCAGGACATGGGGACCACCCGCCTGGATCTCGACTCATTCTAGCACATAGGGATATGGAGATACATAGAACAGCTAGTAAAAAACAGATAGCCAAGCTGTGTTTGATCTTAAAGCGTAGCAGGGGCTCAGCCGGATCCGATAGCACCAGAACAGCCTCCCTAGGACCATCCATTAAGGATTTATGATTCATCTTAAGTTTTGGAGTCTTTAGCTGCTAGAGACAAGGGGTGGGGACTTAAGTCCAGCCCAGGGTGCAGGAGAGGATTGACACCAAGGGGTTAAATGCTCATGTAAAGTAGGACCTAGTGCTTTTTTCTGGGGAGGTCACGATGACATATCATGTGGGGAGAAGTCCAGGAACAGAGGGGTCTGCAAGCCTCCCATGTGGCAGCCCCTTCCCATACAAGCAGGCCTTGCATCTGACTGGTAACTGACTTATATTCTGCTTATATCTTGTCCTACCATTGCATATGACCATTATATATGTATAGCCCTTGTGTATATAGTGTATTGTCTAGTGTGCCCTTAAGGCAATTAAATATATAATTTAATATTGAGCTCTTTTATCTCGATCCATGAATCTACACGTCTGTTTTTCGATTTAACTTTCCATGCTACCGGGGCTGGTTTCTGGCCCGCTATAATCCCGTTAACTGACCAGGCTTATATTGAACAGAAACTGGTGGCTGTTTTACCGGGCTGACAAGGTTCTGATTCATGGTGATAGTGAAAGGGTCCTTTCAGGGGTGTGAGCAGGTGTGATGCCACATCAGTGACTGTGTGGGCCACCTCTTCTCATTTTCACTCCCTGTGCCTTCCTGGGCCAGTGTGGACAGAGTGTGTTTGTGTAAACCTGTGCCAAGTTGACCTTACGTATCCCCGCACGGTGGTCACGTTGGTGCAAGTGCGGATCTGTATCACGTGATACTTCAGGTGTAATAGTGACGTCAAGCAATGAGTGCAGAGTAGGAGGGCTTCTTAAAGAAAAACTAACAGGTCTGCGAGAGCCAGAATTCTTGCTGGTTGGTAGGTGATCAAATACTTATTTCATGCAATAAAATACAATTTAATTATGTAAAAATCATACAATGTGATTTTTGATTTTTAGATTCTGTCTCTCACAGGTGAAGTGTACCTACAATAAAAAAGACAAACCTCTACATTTTTGTAGGTGGGTAAATTTGCAAAATCGGTAGTGTATCAAATAATTATTTTCCCCACTGTAATTATATGTACAATGTATATATTGAACTCAATAAAACAGCATGCGATGAACTCCTCAGCTCCCTCTAGTGGAGGCAGTAGGCAGACATTTTTACATCACTCACTACTTTTGAAAAGTCGGTGGAGTTTAAAAGATGGAGTGTGGCCAAAATGGGTTTTCCAAAAATATTACGTTTTAAAATGAAAAAAAAAAAATGTAATAAGAAGCCGAAATCTACATTTGACCCAAGTTTAAACGTAATTTTCTTACATGATTTTCTAGCATATTTGCGCCAAATATCTTAATAGTTGTGTGGCTCACAATACATTTGGTGTTTTTTTAACCACAGTAGATATATATATATATATATATATATATGCGTGTGTAAATGCCAGAACTGTTCTAGTACACTTAGTACACGCTTGCAGAGTTGAAGGGTAATACAATACTGTGCAGAATCGGAGAACGAAGTTACATAACGAGGCATAATCAGGATGGCTGTCAGCACCGTCATTAAGTGACAGTGAGTTAGCAGAGCTCTTTATGTAACGTGCGCTGGTGTAGTGACAAGCTGCCGGTGTATCGCTGTCAGTCAGGGACTTCACAAAGCGCATCCAGGACCTCACACTGACATCCGGAGGATCTGCTGCTGCTACAGCGAGTACCTGTCACGACATTGTACAACCTCATCAGAAGTTGAAGTCTCACAGATTTACTGACGGATTGTTTTCTATTAATAGGACTCCAGGAGTGAAGGATAGAGATCTTGCTTAACTGAAAACATGAAAGGCCTGTCTATTTATACTGGTGGACGTCTCGCCCACTATGAGAGTCTCACACTCCTGTGCACTGCAACATATGGGGGCATCAAAAATATGTCAGTCTTCACTGACTCCTTCATTAACAAGACGGTCCTGCCAAGTACCAAATTATAGAAATACTGAATTTAGCAAGAACACAATCCATAGCCAACTTAAAGGAGTAGTCCCGCAGCTTACGTTAAAGGCATGTGAACGAGTGGTTGAATCCAAATTGATTAGAAGAATGGGGGTGCCCGGATCATAGTGGAAAAGTAGTCACGTGCTCTTCATCAAACCCAATGTAGTGTGTTACAATAATAACCCATGGTGTGAGTCGTATCCTGCATGTTTCACCAGTTTTCTCCTCTGCAGTCTCTATCTCTAATTTTCAGTTGTCTCTGAGCTAGTGACTGGAGACTAGTTTCTATTTACTCTATTTGAGAGTCCTCAGTGGTCGATACCTTTTAATGGCTAACTGAAAAGATGGTAACAAATAGCAAGCTTTCGAGACTACTCAGGTCTCTTCATCAGCCATAGTATAAGACAAAATCTGAAGTCACATATTTATTAACAACAGGACATAGAATAGTGCAGTAATAATACAAGTGATGTGTAGCAGACCTATCAATATGGAGGTGGAAGAAAACAGTCATGATAGTAAATATTGGAGCAGTTCATAGATAAGGAGTGTGAAATTTTATTTTCCTCTGATTGGGGTCTAATTCTCAGGTGTGATGTCCCCACAGCTCTGTGGAGAACATTCCTTAGTTGATGTAGAAAAACATAAATATATGCGACACGTTCATTCCTGCTCTGAATATGTCAAAGATCATTATGAGTTTGAGCTCCCAAATTCTCGTGTCTCTCTGGGAAGTTACCTTACAGTACCAGGAATTTCATGTCCATGATGTTGTGATTGAGGCTACAAAAATGTTTGACCACATATACAGGTGCTTCTCACAAAGTTAGAATATTGTCAAAAAGTTAATTTATTTCAGTTCTTCAATACAAAAAGTGAAACTCATATATTATATAGAGTCATTACAAACAGAGTGATCTATTTCAAGTGTTTATTTCTGTTAATGTTGATGATTATGACTAACAGCCAATGAAAACACAAAAGTCATTATCTCAGTAAATTAGAATACTTTATAACAACAGCTTGAAAAATTATTTTAAAATCTGAAATGTTGTCCTACTAAAATGTATGTTCAGTAAATGCCCTCAATACTTGGTCGGGGCTCCTTCTGCATCAATGCGGCAATGTGGCATGGAGGCTATCAGCCTGTGGCACTGCTGAGGTGTTATGGAAGCCCAGGTTGCTTTGATAGCAGCCTTCAGCTCATCTGCATTGTTGGGTCTGGTGTCTCATCTTCCTCTTGACAATATCCCATACATTCTCTATGGGGTTAAGGTCAGGCGAGTTTGCTGGCCAATCAAGCACAGTGATACTGTTGTTTTTAAACCAGGTATTGGTACTTTTGGTAGTGTGGACAGGTGCCAAGTCCTGCAGGAGAATGACATTTCCATCTCCAAAAAGCTTGTCGGCAGAGGGAAGCATGAAGTTCTCTAAAATTTCCTGGTAGACGGCTGCGCTGACTTTGGTCTCGATAAAACACAGTGGACCTACACCAGCAGATGACATGGCTCCCCAAACCATCACTGATTGTGGAGACTTCACCCTAGACCTCAAGCAGCTTGGATTGTGGCCTCTCCACTCTTCCTCCAGACTTTGGGACCTTGATTTTCAAATGAAATGCAAAATTTACTTTCATCTGAAAATAACACCTTGGACCACTGAGCAACAGTCCAGGTCTTTTTCTCCTTGGCCCAGGTAAGACGCTTCTGGCGTTGTCTATTGGTCATAAGTGGCTTGACACAAGGAATGCGACACTTGAAGCCCATGTCCTGGATACGTCTGTTTGTGGTGGCTCTTGAAGCAATGATTCCAGCAGCAGTCCACACCTTGTGAATCTCCCCAAAATTTTTGAATGGCCTTTTCTTAATCCTTTCAAGGCTCTGGTTATCCCGGTTGCTTGCTCACCTTTTTCTACCACATTTTTTCCTTCCACTCAACTTTCCATTAATATGCTTGGATACAGCACTCTGTGAAAAGCCAGCTTCTTTAGCAATGACCTTTAGTGGCTTACCCTTCTTGTGGAGTGTGTTCATGACTGCCTTCTGGACATCTGTCAAGTCAGCAGTCTTCCCCACGATTGTGGAGCCTACTGAAACAGACTAAGGGACCCTTTTAAACGCTTTGGAAGCCTTTGCAGGTGTTTTTTGTTAATTATTCTAATTTACTGAGATAATGACTTTTGTGTTTTCATTGGCTGTAAGCCATAATCATCAACATTAACAGAAATACACACTTGAAATAGATCACTCTGTTTGTAATGACTCTATATAATATAGGAATTTCAGTTTTTGTATTGAAGAACTGAAACAAATTAACTTTTTGATGATATTTTGATTTTGTAAGAAGCACCTGTAGATCTATTCTTTTTTCTTATAACAAGAATTCTTAGAACAAGAATTCATCCTTGTTCTAAGTTTTTACCCTGTCTCATCCACATACAGAACCCCAGTTGGACATTTAGTACATATAATTAAGAAGTACACTACATTAGATGTGATGCAGTTGAAAGTACATGGGATCTTGTAGTCCTGATGTGAGCTGGGAATCTTTATCTTGTCCATGGTCATTACATATGGACAGGTCTTACATTTTTTCTGGTTGCAGGGAAACGTCCGTGTTGTTGTTGGAGAAAACAGGGGGCTTCTGACAATGATGCTTCTTAGATAAAGGGGCTACCTGAAACTCAGACGTCTGGAAATATAGATTTTAATGTCATCTTTCTGTAACAAAGGTTGTAATTTCTGTGCAGCTCCCCTTAACACCTCCAGATTTGGATTGTAGGTGATGACTAGAGGCACCCGGTTGCTTTCTTCTTTAGTTTTGTAATGTAGGAGATACCTTGATATTCTGGTGGCTATTGCAATCTGGTGTTCAATTGTTCTTGGGTGGTAGCCCTGATTCCAAAAAAGGTCTTTCTGAGGCCACCAAGGTGTTCAACTTTATCTAAAGGGTTGTAACATTTCCGACTGTGTCTGATGGCCTGACTGTAGCTATAGAGTTTTTTTATATGTTTCGGATGAAGACTGTCCCATTTAGGTATATTGTGAGGTCAATTGGCTTCTGCTACAGGTACAGCTCATCTATTTCATAGTTCGGTAGCTTGATGATGGTGTCCATAAAGTTGATTTCAGTACAGGAATAGTTGAGTGTTACGTTGACTGTGGGATGAAGCTGATGAAGGTGTTGATGGAATATCTTCAGCTGCTTTGCAGACTCCTTCCAGATGATTAAAATGTCGTTAATGTAACGATAATAAGCCAGAGGCCTGATGGGACAAGAGTGCTAGAGTCACTTTCAAGATTGGCCATGAAAAGATTTGCACATTGTGGTGTCATTTTACTTCCCATTGCTAAGCCAGTCTCCTGTAAATATATTTAGTTATCAAATGCAAAGTAATTATGGGTGAGGATGGATTTCATAACCTTCACCACAGAATCAGCATCAATTCCTGTATTTTCCATGAAGACTTTGCAGGCATTTAATCCATCCTGTTGTGGGATATTGAAGTACAAGTATACCACATCCATGGTGGCAAGGATGGTTCCTTCTGGTAGACAACCTACTGCTGCTGGTTTATTCAATAGGCCAGTTGTGTCCTGAATGTAGCTAGGTGTATCCTTTACCTGGGGTTTAAGAACACCTTCTACCCATCCAGAAACTTGCTCAGTAAGGGTGCCCACACTTGAAATGATTGGTCTTCCTGGATTTCGAGAAACTTATTAGAATGTCCCTATTCTTGGACTGTCTGGTATCAGGTAGTCAGCTCTTATGGATGTCTCAACTCACCTGATGAAGACGGCTTGCATGTCATCGAAACACGTTGTGTTTTTACAAGGACTTTAATAAAGGTAGCAATTGCTGAATTTTATATGCCTTAGCGCTTTTTATCACCAGCTTTTACCTTTTGCATTTTCCACATGTCACCCCTTTGGGGTTACTGGTGAGCTGCTTTGACTTACTTTTTACTTTTAGCTCATGGACTGTTTGCCCCTCATTTTGACATCCTACCAGCTTCAACGTCTTTTTTTTCTTTTCTTATGGATGTCTCAGGCTGACAAGATATATGAAGAACTTGGCACTCAAGTATAATGTGACAAAATAATTTTAACTCAGGCAGACAAGAGACCAACTTATTTAGTTCCTTGTAATAGTCTTGTGTAGGGTCAGACCTCAATTTTTTGTAGTAGCATGTGTCCATCAGTTGTCGGTGTGCTTCCTTCCTTCACAGCATCACAGGCATGAAATTGCTGGTATTGAAAGGTAACATCACATCCCAGAGAGACAGGAGAATTTGGGAATACAAACTCATGATGACCTTTGACACATTCAGAGCAGGAATTAATGTGTCGCATGGATTTATGTCTTTCTACATCAACTAAGGAATGAGCTCCTCAGACCTGTGGGGTCATCACAACTGAGTCAGACCCCAATAGAGAGCAATAAACCTTTCACACTGCTGATCTATGAACTGCTCCAATATTTACTGCCATTACTGTTTTCTTCCTCTCCCACATTGATAGGTCTGCTACATGTCATTTGTCTCATTACTGCAATACTCTATGTCATGTTGTGTATAAATATAAGACTCTTCAGATTTTGTCTTATACTATGCCTGATGAAAAGATCTGAGTAGTCTCAAAAGCGTGTTACCTTCTATTCAGTTAGTCATTAAAAGGTATCAACTACTTAGGACTCTCAAATTGTAATATTTTTCTATCCACTGGCTATCACGGTACAAAGATATATTTTTCCTGTCCCATGCACAGGACACACAGACAGAAGGTATTCCTGCTCTTCTGTCACTATGTATCATGCGTTTAGATAGAGCAGCATGAAGGACATTATACAGACATTATACAGGAGTACTGAGCAGTGTAACTGTGAATCCAAGTCTAATGTTATATAAACACTTACTAGAAAGCAGCAGCACAATACATGTCTCTGCCTCTCTTCTCTCCATAGACTTAAATAGACATATGTAATTTGAACACTCAGTTTTGACTAAGACAGATTTTAGCTGATTTTCACAGGTGTATAGTGGCCTCCAGAGTTTCAGGATGCCATGATACACAATAGGTGGTAAACTATTCTCTCCTAAATCAACTGCCTTTTCTCTAATGATTATGGGGTCCTTAACTATTCAAGGATTTCCAATAGGATGTACCAACATCCTTGGACATATAAATACTGTATATACCGAATAAACGATGAGTGTCCGATAAGCTGTGATCCCCCAGAGCAGGGGTCCTCAAACTACGGCCCGCGGGCCACATGCGGCCCGCGGAGGACTTTTATCCGGCCCGCCGGGCTATGAGCGGAAGAGAGGAGAGCGGTGCCATTGCCCGCCCTTCCTCCCACTTGCTCAGGGCCCCGGCAGGCGGATACTTACCTCTCCCTGAGCCTCTGCAGATCCGCTGTCTTCCTGCTCTGCGCTTCCTGTGACGTCTCACGTCAGAGGGCGCGGTGACGTCTTTACACCGCGCCCTCCTGAGTGCCGTCACAGGCAGCGCAGAGCGGGACGACGACGCCGCGACGCTGGAGTCCGGACCAGAGTAGAGCAGCGGCAGCAAATGAGAAGTGAGGTGAGTATTGGATTTTTTTTTTTAATGTATGGAGGCATAGGTTATTATATGGGGGGGGTGACATCCTGCAAGGGGTATAATATGGGGGGCTGACATCCTGCATGGGGCATTATGTGGGGGGGAAAGGGACATCCTGCGTGGGGCATTATATGGGGGGAAAGGGACATCCTGCATGGGGCATAATATGGGGGGAGTGACATGCTGCATGAGGCATTATATGGGGGAGGGAGAGTGACATGCTGCATGGGGCATTATATGGGGGGGTGTGACATGCTGCATGAGGCATTATATAGGGGGGAGGGTGACATGCTGCATGGGGCATTATATGGGGGGGAGGGTGACATGCTGCATGGGGCATTATATGGGGGGAGGGTGACATGCTGCATGGGGCATTATATGGGGGGGAGGGTGACATGCTGCATGGGGCATTATATGGGGAGGGGTGACATGCTGCATGGGGCATTATATGGGGGGGAGGGTGACATGCTGCATGGGGCATTATATGGGGGGGTGACATGCTGCATGGGGCATTATATGGGGGGGGGAAGGGACATCCTGCATGGGGCATTATAAAGACAGGGGAGTGATATCTTGCATGGGGCATTATATGGTGTGAGAAAGGGACATCCTGCATGGGGCATTATATGGGGGGTGGCATCCAGTATGGGGCATTATAAGGGGGGGGGGAACAGCCTGCATGGGGCATTATAAGGGGGGGAACAGCCTGCATATGGCATTATAAGGGGGAAACATGCTGCCTATTGGGGACCTATGCAGCCTATTGGGGATATTTACCTGCCTATTGGGGATATTTACCTGCCTATTGGGGATATTTACCTGCCTATTGGGGACCTATGCTGCCTATTGGGTACATTTACCTGCCTATTGGGGACCTATGCTGCCTATTGGGTACAGTTACCTACCTATTGAAATACCGGTTGATTTAACTTTACTTGTTCTTCATTTTAAATATTGTATTTGTTCCTGTATTGTTTTTTTACTTCAAAATAAGATATGTGCAGTGTGCATAGGAATTTGTTCATAGTTTTTTTTAAAAAAACTATAGTCCGGCCCTCCAATGGTCTGAGGGACCGTGAACTGGCCCCCTGTTTAAAAAGTTTGAGGACCCCTGCCCCAGAGTAATGATGCTCTGAAATCTCCCACAATTTAGTAGTAGTGCACATATGTAAAAATATAAATTAATGAAAATCTGAAAGGACACCCCCCTCCCGTATTTACTATGCCTCCATTAATGTGCTTATTTCTATAGAGATAAGTGGCCACAATGAACCTCATACGTTGCTTATCTTGGGAAAGGATCAAACACGTAAAAATCAAACCTGTCAGATCTCTGACGTGACAACTCCAGCCTCTTGACACTTTCTGTAACCTCCATTCACTTTAATGGGCATGCTAGACTTGTGACGGAGCCGGTGACTAAAAGTTGGAAAATCTCCTCCGCAGAATGTGACATCATTTCTTCTTTTCAGTGAAAGAACGTTCAGAAACTGCAGTTTGTGGAGTCATTCGGAGTACAGTATAGAGATAGCAAAAGTGGGGGCAGGGACTATGCTGCCTATAAGGATTATATAGTGAGGGATTAGTGTACCTAAATGGTTTCTTACTCAGCGTGTGATCCTTTTTATAACCATCCATTATGTTACCTGCAACAAATGATCTGCAAATACATTCATGGTCAGGAGGACTAATTATGTCAGCGGTGATTGTAAAAGATCAATTTCATTGGCAGTAATTACAACATTTGAAAATGCCTTTATATGTAAGGGTTGTATGGGATGTATGCATTTATGGACTCCAGGTGCATCACCTCCTGTAGCTGCAGAGCTTACACTCTACCACCACACCAAGGATTCACACAGAGCTAGCTATTGCCAATGGGCTCTGCCACTAAGCTGGGCTATGGTGTCCCTTTCTAGGGTTTTGACATCTCACATTATGACATCACCATGTGGGTGCGCTGATGTCACTATTCCCATCCATGGTGGGTGAATGAACCTGTGTACTGTAAAGTCAATTAATTTGATGCCAAAGTTTGGGACTAGCAGGTGTCCAGACAATATTTTACTATTATTTGGATTACACAGTCTCTCTGACTTTGGTTTCTGCAGTGCCCATTGTTCTAACACCTTTGCCATTTCGGCTTTGGCCCCCACAGTATCCACTATCTTGACATAACCGTTATATGGGTCGAACCAACACAACGGCCATTATCCTGACGTCATTACAATTTTGACACTGGTTTCCGAAGTGCCCATTATCTTGACACCACATATACATTGGCTTTGGCCACTGTAGTGCCATAATCCTGATGCCACTGCTATTTGGGCTTTGGCCTCCGCTTTACCCATTATCCCCATGTCACTGCAATTTTGTCTTTGGCCTCTGCAGTGCCCATTTTCCTGGCACCACCGTCTCTTGCGCTTAAGACTCCACCAATTCTTACACCCTTTTACCACCTAACAACTGTAGTTCTTCGCCATCCATGTGGTACTGGATAGGAAAGCAGAAAAGGAAGGTGTCCGACCACTGAGGTTTACATGGTTCCAGAAATATCCCAGAAATGGGAGAACACCTTACCTCAGCAAATCCCCTTGGTCAAAACTACAAGCTGACTTATGGATCCACCTCGCATGTTCTTCAAGGGAATGCAGCTATGGCTAAGTAAGCGGTAGGTGAGGGTGTGGGGTTTCTGCTTGTGTCCGGTTAAGGAACTCTGACATTCAGAGGAATTTCATGTGAAAAGTGCTATTTTGTGCACTCAGAGTAACATTTTCTATGACGTGTTTAAGATAACTGAGTGGAAATAAGTGTTTAGTATCAAACCTGTAATAAATAAGAGTTGGCTAGGTGTGCGGTGGTTGCAGACATGCAGGAAGTCACAAACTCCTCACACCTGCTAAATCTTTACAAAGAAAGGAGAAGTGGCATTCGCCATCTGTTTTGCCTTTTAGTCATATAAACAGGGGGGGGGTGGGGTTGGGCACAAACATTCCTCCACGCAGTGGCGTAACTAAAGTCTGATTGGCCCCAATGCAAGATTTGGACCACCCCCCACACTGAATATTATACAGTACAGACCAAAATTTTGGACACACCTTCTCATTTAAAGTTTATTCTGTATTTTCATGACTATGGAAATTGTACATTCACACTGAAGGCATCAAAACTATGAATTAACGCATGTGGAATTATATACTTAACAAAAAAGTGTGAAACAACTGAAAATATGTCTTATATTCTAGGTTCTTCAAAGTAGCCACCTTTTGCTTTAACGACTGCTTTGCACACTCTTGGCATTCTCTTGATGAGCTTCAAGAGGTAGTCACCGGAAATGGTCTTCCAACAATCTTGAAGGAATTCCCAGAGATGCTTAGCACTTGTTGGCCCTTTTGCATTCACTCTGCGGTCCAGCTCACCCCAAACCATTTCGATTGGGTTCAGTTCTGGTGACTATGGAGGCCAGGTCATCTGGCGCAGCACCCCATCACTCTCCTTCTTGGTCAAATAGCCCTTACACAGCCTGGAGGTGTGTTTGGGGTCATTGTCCTGTTGAAAAATAAATGATGGTCCAACTAAACGTAAACTGGATGGAATAGCATGCCGCTGCAAGATGCTGTGGTAGCCATGCTGGTTCATTATGCCTTCAATTTTGAATAAATCCCCAACAGTGTCACCAACAAAGCACCCCCACTCCTTCACACCTCCTCCTCCATGCTTCACGGTGGGAACCAGGCATGTAGAGTCCATCCGTTCACCTTTTCTGCGTCGCACAAAGACACGGTGGTTGGAACCAAAGATCTCAAATTTGGACTCATCAGACCAAAGCACAGATTTCCACTGGTCTAATGTCCATTCCTTGTGTTCTATAGCCCAAACAAGTCTCTTCTGCTTGTTGCCTGTCCTTAGCAGTGGTTTCTTAGCAGCTATTTTACCATGAAGGCCTGCTGCACAAAGTCTCCTCTTAACAGTTGTTGAAGAGATGTGTCTGCTGCTAGAACTCTGTGTGGCATTGACCTGGTCTCTAATCTGAGCTGCTGTTAACCTGCGATTTCTGAGGCTGGTGACTCGGATAAACTTATCCTCAGAAGCAGAGGTGACTCTAGGTCTTCCTTTACTGGGGCGGTCCTCCTGTGAGCCAGTTTCTTTGTAGCGCTTGATGGTTTTTGCAACTGCACTTGGGGACACTTTCAAAGTTTTCCCAATTTTTCGGACTGACTGACCTTCATTTCTTAAAGTAATGATGGCCACTCGTTTTTCTTTACTTAGAATTTGTATTATGGCAAGAAAAAAGCAGCTAACAGTCTATTCAGTAGCACTATCAGCTGTGTATCCACCAGACTTCTGCACAACACAACTGATGGTCCCAACCCCATTTATAAGGCAAGAAATCCCACTTATTAAACCTGACAGGGCACACCTGTGAAGTGAAAACCATTTCCGGTGACTACCTCTTGAAGCTCATCAAGAGAATGCCAAGAGTGTGCAAAGCAGTCGTCAAAGCAAAAGGTGGCTACTTTGAAGAACCTAGAATATAAGACATATTTTCAGTTGTTTCACACTTTTTTGTTAAGTATATAATTCCACATGTGTTAATTCATAGTTTTGATGCCTTCAGTGTGAATGTACAATTTTCATAGTCATGAAAATACAGAAATATATATATATATATATATATATATATATATATATATATATATATATATATATATATATATATATATATATATATATATATATATATATATATATATATATATATATACATACACACACACACAGTACAGACCTGCGATTTCTGAGGGTGGTGACTCGGATAAACTTATCCTCAGCTCCCTGTGACTTGCACTGTGCTTCCTGACTTCCCAGGCATGCGCAAAGCACCGCTCACATAGAGGGCGCTTTGCTTCATCCCGGTACCGTCTGCCTGTGCACTGCGCTGCAGGGTTCTATTGCGCAGGAGCCGGGGAGTCACTGTCACTTCACTGTGCGCGGCGCCTTGCGCATGCCCGGCCCAAAAGGGAGCACAGTGCACGTCACAGGGCCCTGTGACATGCAGGGGAGGGGGGGATATGATAATTAAGCATATAGGTGGGGATTTGGGAGAATAATAAGCACATAGGCGGGGATTTCTTGGCGTCCCACGGACGCCAAGCCTGTGACAAACAGAGTTTATAAGAACAGATTTCTCTGCAATCAGACCTCTACTATGGGCCATACAGGTATGTATAGATTTACTTTTCTATAACCTGTATGCCCATAGTAGAGGTCTGATAACTTCAAAGTGGTCACAGATTCCCTTTAATATTTGGTACAGAAACCTTTGTTTGCAATTACAAAGGTCAGACATTTCCTGTAGTTCTTGACCAAGTTTGCACACACTGCAGCAGGGATTTTGGCCCACTCTTTCATACAGATCTTCTCCATATTTTTCAGTTTTCGGGGCTGTCATTGGGCAACATTGTTATGCTGCGGCTCATCTTCAATGCTCTTACTGAGGGAAGGAGGTTGTTGGCCAAATGCTCGCGATATATAACCCCATCCATCCTCCCTTCAATACGGTGCAGTTGTCCTGTCCCCTTTGCAGAAAACCACCCCAAAAGTATGATGTTTCCCCCACTATGCTTTACAGTTGGAACAGTGTTGTTGGGGTTGTACGCATCCTTCTTCCTCCAAACACGGCAAGTGGAGCTGATACCAAAAAGTTCTATTTTGGTCTTATCTGATCACATGACCTTCTCCCATGCCTCCTCTGGATCATCCAGATCGCCACAGGCGAACTTCAAACGGGCCTGCACATGTGCTGGCGTGAGCAGGGGGACCTTGCTTGCCCCTCAGGATTTTAATCCATGACTACGTAGTGTGTTACTGACAGTTATGTTTGAGACTGTGGTCCCAGCTCTCTTCAGGTCATTGACCAGGTCCTGCCGTGTAGTTCTGGGCTGATTCCTGACCTATCTCAGAATCATCCTTACCCCACGAAGCGAGATCTTGCATGGAGCCCCAGACTGACTGAGGAAGATTGACAGTCACCTTGTGTTTCTTTCATTTTCTACTAATTGTGACAACAGTTTGGCCTTCTCAACAAACTGCTTGCCTATTGTCCTGTAGCGCATCCCAGCCTTGTGCAGGCCTACAGTTTTGTCCCTGGTGTCCTTAGACAGCTCTTTGGTCTTGGCCATGGTGGAGAGGTTGGAATGTGATTGTGGACAGGTGTTTTTTATACAGGTAACGAGTTCAGACAGGTGCAATTAATGCAGGTAATGAGTGCAGAGTAGGAGGTGTTACGCACACGCCCGGACTGACTGGCGTGAGCATGATTAGTGATCCCACTGGACCATGAACCGAGGAGTGCCTGGAGGGGCGTAACTAAGTATCAACTCGGTCCGACCAAGGTCACATGGCGGCTCAGTCGATTCCGTGAACCAGGGAGGAACCGAGCAGAGGGACCAGGTGCTACTCCAGGTCAGACCCCGGTCACAGCTGTTGACCCACACCGGCGAATGCAGGAACAGGCAGGTTAGGCTGGTATGCAGACAGGTGGGTATTGGCAGGCACGGCTGGTATGCAAACAGGTGGACACTGGCAGGCACGGCTGGCATGCAAACAGGTGGGCACTGGCAGGCACGACTGGCATGCAGACAGGCGGGTACTGGCAGGTAGAAACACAGGCAAGATAGAGACCAGTACAGACTGGGACACAGAAACGGAGCCGCAGGTGCGGTAGGCAAGCAGAGCAGAGCAAAACCCGCAGATGCGGTAGACAAGCAGAGCAGAGGAAATCCCGCAGATGCAGTAGACAAGCAGAGCAGAGCACAGCCTGCAGGTGCGGTAGACAAGCAGAGCAGAGCAAAACCCACAGGTGCGGTAGACAAGCAGAGCAGAGCAAAACCCGCAGATGCGGTAGGCAAGCAGAGCAGAGCAAAACCCGCAGGTGCGGTAGACAAGCAGAGCAGAGCAAAACCTGCAGGTGCGATAGACAAGCAGAGCAAAGCCCGCAGGTGCGGTAAACAAGCAGAGCAGAGCAAAACCCGCAGGTGCGGTAAACAAGCAGAGCAAAGCAAAACCCGCAGGTGCGGTGAACAAACTGAGCAGAGCGAAACCGCAGGTGCGGTGAACAAGCAGTGCAGAGCGAAACCGCAGGTGCGGTGAACAAGCAGGGCAGAGCAAAACAGCAGGTGCGGTGAAGAAGCAGAACCAGATTCACACAAGGTACTTACAATGAAGTAGAGAGTGTACACAAAACTCACAAACAGAAGTTCAGAGACAACGAGTTGGAGTTAGGTGCAGGTTCAGACACTGCAGGAAAAAAGAAGGTTAGGACATAGAGAGAAACAGGTAACGGGCTAGGACACAGTTCAGACAGGAACTGAACCAGGAATAAGATACAGGAACGAGCCTGGGAACTCAGCCCCCAGGGTGGCGGAGACAGACTAGAAGTCACAGATACAGGTAACTGGCCTGGGTATACAGCCCCCAGGGGCGGAAACAGACAAGATACAGGACAGGACCTGGCAACTCAGTTGCACAGAACACACTGAATGAAAGTGTTGCTCAGGCACCCCCTACTGGGTGGAGGGGGTTTAAGTATCCAGTGACTGACAGCAATAGACTGGGGAGGCATTAGGAGTGTGCACACAGTAACTATAAGAATCAAGAAGTAGCCGCGCCGCCGCCCTAAGCAATCAGACAAGAGACACAGCAGGCACGGGAGCAAAGTGTGCAGCCGGGATTGATAGGTAAGATGGCGGTCTTGCATGGTGGGAGATGGTAAGCCATGCCAGCACGTCGCCAGGGATGTTACAGTACCCCCCCCCTTTACGCCCCCTCTTCTTCAAGCCTGCAAGGATTCTCTGCAGAGAATTTGGAGGTCGATCCTTCTCTTCAAGAAGATTACCTCTTCTGTCCACTAGAGGGAACGAAACTGGTCTCACCATCTTGGTGACTAGGATGCTTCCTCGTATCGAGCCATCCTCAGCAACAGATGAAGAGAGTGAAGTACCAGGAACAAGACACAGGAAAGTCTCTCTCCATTTGTTAATATCGGGTAGCACCCCAAAGGATTCACGGGACAACTGGAGATCCTCCACCGGGTTGGAGGGGTGCAGAGATTCGGGGGTAACCACCGCCTTGATGTACACTTTGCCAAGCTTACTGGATGAAGTGGGCGAAGTACCAGGTTTAGGCTGCAGAAAAGTCTCTTTCCATTTGTTATCAGGTAGCACCCCGGAGGATTCAGGAGGCAACTGGAGGTCCTCCACCTGGTTGGAGGGGTGCAGAGACTTGGAGGTAGCCACCGCCTTGATAGACTTATTGCCAGATCTGTTAGAGATGGAGAATCCTAGCTTAGGGACCAACTTCAGTCTGGTTTCTGAGATGACACGTCTGCGAGGCGGGGCGGTGCCTAAAGCCAGATCATTGGTACAATCGTCGAGACTGTGTGGGGACAATGCTTCCGCTTTCCTTCCTTCGGAGACTTCAGCGCACAGCGAGTCAGCGACTAGCAGATCTGGTGAAGAAGACACTGCTGACTGTCCTGAAGATATGGGGACTGGACACCCCTTGTACCTCAGCAGTCCCCCAGGAAACACCATGCAGGATCTCCAGACCGGAGTGGGCACTAGATCTCTCGGCTCTGGACGACCTGTGGGTAAACCAGACAGCACCTGGAATGTGAACTTCTTCATGTGTAATGCTCCAATCTGGAGCTTAATTTGTAGACATATTTTGACTGTTTCTAAGTAGGGCTCGTCCTTCTGCTGACAATGCCCAAACCAGATTCTGGAGTTGTCGGACGGGAATCAGACACAGACTCTTCAAGGCTTTACGCCCGAAACTTCAGGTTAATCCAAGGCCTTCACTTGCCACGGAGACAGTCACGGTCATCTGTGGAGAGGAAACACTAACGCCAAGGGCAGCCTCTCCTACAGGCCTAATGTCTTGGGATTCTCCAACCTTCACTGGACAGAGACCGTCAGGGTGTTCCAAACAACCGCAGCGGGACCGCAATCCGATTTTGTAACTGAGTTCCGGCCTCTGCTTTGCCTGACGAACATGGTCATCTTTCATGGATTCTGTGCAGGTAGCTGCCTCAACAGGCTGGGGAACAGGAGGTCTTTGGGAGGACAGAACCTGGCATGACTGTTTACCTCTACGCCTTGCACGTCTGGACTGCCTCTTGAGGTTGGGAAGAGAAGTATTCTGTGGAGCATTGTCATCCTGTGTGGATTCTGTGTGGGCAGCAGCCTCTTCTGGCTGGGGAACTGGTGGGCTACCTACACGCATCACCCATCGGGCCTGCTCCAGGATATTGGGAAGGGAAGCTTTAGCAGAAGCCTCAGGGTTAGGGTCTTCGAAGACCATTAAAAAGGCCACCAGGAAGGCCTGCAGGTCAGAGATGATAGGATCCCATGCTTGCCATAGGGGGGTGATCCAATTCAAGGCATCACACACTAAGTAGGACATCATGAATGCTACTTTAACCCGATCAGTGGGAAAATAGTGAGCATAGAATTTGAAATGCAGCATACATTGCTCCACAAATGTACGGCTTTGTTTTGGCTCCCCATAGTACCCTGGTGGATCCGCAGGAACGAGTGCTGTTAGCTCCATTTGGGCTGGTGCGTAAGTCGCCTGGACCTCAGCTTGAGAAATTTTTTTTCCCTTGGTGCACGTATTCGCCAGACAAGAATTCAAAATGTCTCCGAGAGCGAAGGGCCGTGGGGCTCAACGGGGACCATGGCCTGAGCAAACTGTTACGCACACGCCCGGACTGACTGGCGTGAGCATGATTAGCGATCCCACTGGACCATGAACCGAGGAGTGCATGGAGGGGCGTAACTAAGTATCAACTCGGTCCGACCAAGGTCACACGGCGGCTCAGTCGACTCCGTGAACCAAGGAGGAACCGAGCAGAGGGATCAGGTGCTACTCCAGGTCAGACCCCGGTCACAGCTGTTGACGCACACCGGGGAATGCAGGAACAGGCAGGTTAGGCTGGCATACAGACAGGTGGGTACTAGCAGGCACGGCTGGTATGCAGACAGGTGGGTATTTGCAGGCACAGCTGGTATGCAGACAGGTGGACACTGGCAGGCACGGCTGGCATGCAGACAGGTGGGCACTGGCAAGAACGGCTGGCATGCAGACAGGCAGGTACTGGCAAGTAGGAACACAGGCAGGATAGAGACAAGTACAGACTGGGACACAGGAACGGAGCCGCAGGTGCGGTAGACAAGCAGAGCAGAGCAAAACCCGCAGATGCGGTAGACAAGCAGAGCAGATCAAAACCCGCAGGTGCGGTAGACAAGCAGAACAGAGCAAAACCCGCAGGTGCGGTAGACAAGCAGAGCAGAGCAAAACCTGTAGGTGCGGTAGACAAGCAGAGCAGAGCAAAACCCGCAGGTGCGGTAGACAAGCAGAGCAGAGCAAAAACCCGCAGGTGCGGTAGACAAGCAGAGCAGAGCAAAAACCCGCAGGTGCGGTAGACAAGCAGAGCGGAGCAAAACCTGCAGAAGCGGTAGACAAGCAGAGCAGAGCAAAACCCGCAGATGCGGTAGAAAAGCAGGGCAGAGCAAAACCCGCAGATGCGGTAGACAAGCAGAGCAGAGCAAAACCCGCAGATGCGGTCGACAAGCAGAGCAGAGCAAAACCCGCAGGTGCGGTAGACAAGCAGAGCAGAGCAAAGCCCGCAGGTGCGATAAACAAGCAAAGCAGAGCAAAACCCGCAGGTGCAGTAGACAAGCAGAGCAGAGCAAAACCCGCAGGTGCGGTAAACAAGCAGAGCAAAGGAAAACCCGCAGGTGCGGTGAACAAGCAAAGCAGAGCAAAACCCGCAGGTGTAGTAGACAAGCAGAGCAGAGCAAAACCCGCAGGTGCGGTAAACAAGCAGAGTAAAGCAAAACCCTCAGGTGCGGTGAACAAGCTGAGCAGAGCAAAACCGCAGGTGCGGTGAACAAGCTGAGCAGAGCGAAAACGCAGGTGCGGTGAACAAGCAGAGCAGAGCGAAACCGCCGGTGCGATGACCAAGCGGAGCGGAGCAGAGCGAAACCGCCGGTGCGATGACCAAGCGGAGCAGAGTGAAACCGCCGGTGGACAAGCAGAGCGGAGCGAAACCGCAGGTGCGGTGGACAAGCAGAGCGGAGCAAAACCGCACGTGCAGTGGACAAGCAGAGCGGAGCAAAACTGCAGGTGCGGTGAACAAACAGAGCAGAGCGAAACCACAGGTGCGGTGAACAGGCAGAGCAGAGCGAAACCGCAGGTGCGGTGAACAAGCAGGGCAGAACAAAACCGCAGGTGCGGCGAACAAGCACAACCAGATACACACAAGGTACTTACAATGAAGTAGCGAGTGTACACAAAACTCACAAACAGAAGTTCAGAGACAACGAGTTGGAGTTAGGTGCAGGTTCAGACTGTAACGAGGCCGGGTGGTGGAACCTCTGTGCCTTGGAACAACGAGGGACCCTGAGGGGCAGGTGTTATACTGGGGACGACCTTGTAATAGAGCAGGTGGCTCCCACGGGTCAGGTAGCTGGGACTGACCGGAGTAGCGGGTGGACACAACAGGTAGGTAGCAGTCTCTGGGTGAGTAGGCGGGTGGTCACGGGAAGTGACGGAAGAGCAGGTAAGAGTCTCTTGGCTGGCAGGCAGGTGGTCACGGCAAGTGACGGCTGAGCGGGTAAGAGTCTCTTGGCTGGCAGGCAGGCGGTCACGGCAAGTGACGGCTGAGCGGGTAAGAGTCTCTTGGCTGGCAGGCAGGCGGTCACGGCAAGTGACAGCTGAGCGGGTAAGAGTCTCTTGGCTGGCAGGAAGGCGGTCACGGCAAGTGGCGGCTGAGCGGGTAAGAGTCTCTTGGCTGGTAGGCAGGCGGTCACGGCAAGTGACGGCTGAGCGGGTAAGAGTCTCTTGGCTGGCAGGCAGGTGGTCACGGCAAGTGACGGCGGAGCCTCCAGGTAGGCTAGCAGGCGGGTAGCAGGTGAGCGCTCCCAGGTGAGTGGGCTAGCAGGTACGGCAGGTAGCAGGCAGGTAACTGGCAGGAGCTTCCTGGTCCGCAGGTGGACTTGCCCATAGACAGACTGGCGGATGCAGGAGACAGACTGTCGAGCTGAAGAGAAGACAAGCAGGCAGACAGGACTGGTAGTCAGGCTGGCAACGGGACCTGAGGGCTGAAGCAGAGGTGAGTATGCTTTGCAACAACTTTGCTCGGGCACCTCCATTTTGGAGGAGGTGCCTTATATATGGGAAGTCCTCCGGCTATTGGCCGGGGACTCCTTAGGACGGCGCGTGCGGTCCCTTTAAGAGAGGGAGAGCGCGCGCGCGCACTAAGCACAGTTCCCGGGAAGGAGCGCGCGCCGGCAGCGCTGGAGGACGCCGTGCGCTGAACAGGAAGGTGAGAGGGACGGCGTCTCTGCCTAGCAGGAGGCAGAGACGCCGATGCTACAGTACCCCCCCCCCCCTTTAGGCCCCCCTTTTTTAGGCCAGAGAGAAATTTCTCAAGGAGAAGCGGAGGGTTGATGTTCTCCCTGGGTTCCCAAGTTCTTTCCTCAGGACCAAACCCCTTCCAATCCACCAGAAAAAAGGTTCTCCCTCTTACCCTCTTGGTGGCCAGGATACTCTCCACTTCAAAGACGTCCTCAGCAGAAACCGGAGTAGGAGGAGTACCTGGATTGTCGGAAAAAGTGTTAAGGACAACGGGTTTGAGGAGGGATACGTGGAAGGAGTTAGGAATGCGTAGGGTGGCCGGGAGTTTTAATTTGTAGGCCACAGGGTTAATTTGCCTGAGGACTTCGAAGGGTCCAATGAATCGAGGGCCCAACTTGTAGGAGGGTACTTTGAGCCGCACATGTTTGGAAGAGAGCCAAACCTTGTCTCCCGGACGGAATTGAGGCGGATCCAGACGTCTCTTATCAGCATATCTCTTCATCCGCTCGGAGGACAGAAGAAGAGCGGATCTGGTACTCTCCCAAATAGTAGAAAATTTGCTGACAAGAGACTCCGCGGCAGGGTTGTCCACAGAAGCGGAGACAGGAACTGGAATCCGGGGATGTTGGCCACCGACTATAAAGAACGGGGATTTGGAAGAGGATTCGCTCTCATGGTTATTATAAGAGAATTCGGCCCATGGTAGGAGATCCACCCAATCCGAATGGTGGGCATTAACGAAGTGCCGGAGGTAGCTGGTCAGGATCTGATTGATCCGCTCCACTTGACCATTGGACTGTGGGTGGTAAGCGGAGGAAAAATCCAGGGTGACGTCTAGCAGCTTACATGTGGCTCTCCAGAAGCGGGAGGTGAACTGAACCCCACAATCCGACACGATGTTGAGGGGTAGGCTATGGAGACGGAAGATGTGGCGGATAAAGTCTTTAGCCAGCTCGGGTGCAGATGGGAAACCAGGCAGGGGAATGAAGTGGGCCATTTTAGAAAAGCGGTCAGCGACCACCCAAATGACTGTACAACCGGCAGAAACAGGAAGATCGGTGATAAAGTCCATAGCAATGTGCTGCCATGGAGCAGCAGGTACGGGAAGGGGCATGAGATGGCCAGCTGGTAGATGTCTGGGAACTTTGTTACGGGCACAGGATGAACAGGCCGCGACGAAGTCTACAACGTCCTTACGCAGGGTAGGCCACCAGTAATGCCGGGTAATGAGCTGGAAGGTCTTCTTCTGGCCAGCATGGCCAGCTAGTTTAGAAGAATGTCCCCAGCGAAGAACCCTCTCCCGATCTGGTACTGCTACAAACGTCTTACCGGGTGGAAGACGAGTCAGATCCAAGGGGGCCACATTCATCACCTTGGAGGGGTCAATGATGTGCGTATGCTCCTCCTCTTGATCGGAGGACAGGAAGGATCGGGACAAGGCATTAGCTTTGACGTTCTTGTCCGCCGGGCGGAAATGAAGTATGAAGTCGAAGCGGGCAAAAAACAACGACCACCGGGCCTGGCGAGGATTAAGTCTCTGGGCATTTTGGAGATATGCCAGGTTTTTGTGATCCGTGTAGATGATCACCGGGTAAAGAGCCCCTTCAAGCAGATAGTGCCACTCCCCCAGTGCCAATTTGACAGCTAGCAATTCACAGTCTCCTATGGAGTAGTTGCGCTCAGACGAGGAGAAGATTTTGGAGAAGAAGCCGCAGGTTACCATTCTCCCGGTAGAAGATTTTTGGGTGAGTACCGCTCCGGCTCCGGAGGAGGAGGCATCAACCTCCAGGTAGAATTGTTTATTGCAGTCCGGACGGTGCAGGACGGGGGCAGAGGCGAAGGCTCTCTTTAAGGAAAGGAAGGCCTCCTCGGCTTCAGGCGACCATACCTTGGGATTTGCCCCCTTACGGGTAAGCGCAGATATGGGAGCAGTCCAGGACGAGAAGTGTGGGATGAAAAGACGATAGTAATTGGCGAAGCCCAGGAATCGCTGTATTGCCTTCAATCCCTCTGGACAGGGCCATTTTAGGACGGTAGAGAGCTTCTCGGGATCCATTTGCAGACCTGTCTGGGAGATAACATAGCCCAAGAATGGAAGGGAGGTCTGGTCGAAGAGGCACTTCTCGTATTTGGCATAGAGGTGGTTCTGCCGAAGCCTAAGCAGGACCTGATGAACATCCCTCCGGTGTGTGGGGAGATCCGGAGAGAAGACCAAGATATCGTCCAGGTATACCACTACGCAGGAGTACAGGAGGTCACGGAAGATGTCGTTGACCAGCTCTTCAAAGACAGCGGGGGCATTACAGAGACCAAAGGGCATCACAAGGTACTCATAGTGACCGTCCCGGGTATTGAATGCTGTCTTCCACTTGTCTCCTTGACGGATACGGACCGGGTTATATGCTCCTCGTAGATTCAGCTTGGAGAAGATCCTGGCGCCCTTGAGACGGTCAAACAATTCGGAGATGAGCGGCAGGGGGTATTTCTTTTTTACAGTGATTAGATTGAGTCCTCTGTAGTCAATACAGGGACGTAGAAAGCCGTCTTTCTTTTTGACAAAGAAGAATCCGGCTCCAGCTGGGGAGGTAGATTTTCGGATAAATCCCCTAGCCAGATTTTCTTCAATGTATTCAGACATGGCCCGGGTTTCGGCCGCAGACAACGGGTAGATACGCCCACGGGGAGGAGTGGCGCCAGGTACCAGGTCGATCGGGCAGTCATATGGCCTATGGGGTGGCAACGTCTCTGCTTCCTTTTTACCGAAGACGTCCGCATAGGGCCAGTATGAAGCCGGGAGACCGGGTAGGTTAGCTGGAGTAGGCGGAGGGCGAGCTGGGCGGACCGGAACCAGGCAGGTCTTATGGCAGTCTGGACCCCACCGGAGTACTTCACCGGATCGCCAGTTCAATACAGGTTCATGTGTCTGGTGCCAAGGTAGACCTAGCAACAGGGAGTGAGAGAGTCCGGATAGCACATGGAAGGAGATCTTCTCTGAGTGCAGCATTCCCACCTGCAGAGTTAATGGTTCAATGACGAGCAGGATGGGCACTGGAAGGAGTCTACCATCCACGGAGGCAACTGACAAAGGTTCAGTGAGAGGCTTGGTGGGAATACGGTATCCCTCTACCAAGGACTGGGAGATTAGGTTCCCAGCAGCTCCAGAGTCCAGGTGGGCGATTTCAAAGTGCCGATCCTCTCCCCAGGAGAAAGAGACAGACAAAGTCAGGGTGAGAGAGGACTTACTTTTGTCTAGGACGACCTCTCCGAGCGATCCTAGACACCGGCGTTTCCCGGCCTCTCCGGGCAGGAACGGATCAGGTGCTCCTTGCTGCCACAATAGAAACAGCTCCCCTCGGCCCGGCATGACTCCTGGCGGGATTTGACCAACTTGGTCTGGTCGACCTGCTTGGGCTCGGGTGAGTGCGCCCGGGGAGTGACTGAAGAAGAGACAGGTCTCTGGAAGTTAGGAGCAAGGCGGGGAAACCTTCTCTCACTGGTGGTTTCCTTGGTACGTTCCTGGAACCGGATGTCAATCCGGGTAGCAAGTGACACCAGGTCGTCCAGGGTGGTAGGGATGTCCCGACCGGCAAGTTCATCTTTAATCCGACCGGAAAGACCCTCCCAGAAGACGGACAGCAGGGCCTCGTTATCCCAGGCAAGCTCAGAAGCGAGGGTACGGAATCGTATGGCATATTGGCCTACGGTGAGACTCCCTTGGCGGAGATGTAACAGAGAGGAGGCTGACGAGGTCTTTCATCCCGGTTCATCGAAGACTTTCCGGAAAGCAGTGAGGAAAGCTGACAAGTTGGATACCAGGGGATCCCCTCTCTCCCACAGGGGATTTAGCCAAGCCAGTGCTTCCCCAGTGAGATGGGACATGATGAAGGCCACTTTGGCCCGGTCGGTGGTAAAGTGATGTGCCAAGAGTTCAAAGTGCAGGGTGCACTGGTTAATGAAGCCTCGAGCCAAGGTGGGATCTCCACCAAAACGAGGCGGTGCAGAGAGCCGGGGACCCGACCGGGTACCATGGCATTGATGGGCAGCGGCGCTGCCGGGGCGTGAGTCGTACGACTGGAGGCAGGTCCAGGTGGAGCAGTCAGTGTGTCCAGGCGGAAGTTGACATTACACAGGTGGTTCAGGATGGATTCCTGTTGAGATCTCTGACGGGAGACTTCGTGGAACAAGTCAGAGAGCGAGGGAGCTTGGGTGCCACCGGGTTCCATGGCCCGAGCAAACTGTAACGGGGCCGGGTGGTGGAACCTCTATGCCTTGGAACAAGGAGGGACCCCGAGGGGCAGGTGTTATACTGGGGATGACCTTGTAATAGAGCAGGTGGCTCCCACGGGTCAGGTAGCTGGGACTGACCGGAGTAGCGGGTGGACACAACAGGTAGGTAGCAGTCTCTGGGTGAGTAGGCGGGTGGTCACGGGAAGTGACGGAAGAGCAGGTAAGAGTCTCTTGGCTGGCAGGCAGGTGGTCACGGCAAGTGACGGCTGAGCGGGTAAGAGTCTCTTGGCTGGTAGGCAGGCGGTCACGGCAAGTGACGGCTGAGCGGGTAAGAGTCTCTTGGCTGGCAGGCAGGTGGTCACGGCAAGTGACGGCGGAGCCTCCAGGTAGGCTAGCAGGCGGGTAGCAGGTGAGCGCTCCCAGGTGAGCGGGCTAGCAGGTACGGCAGGTAGTAGGCAGGTGCTTCCTGGTCCGCAGGTGGACTTGCCCATAGACAGACTGGCGGATGCAGGAGACAGACTGTCGGGCTGAAGAGAAGACAAGCAGGCAGACAGGACTGGTAGTCAGGCTGGCAACGAGAACTGAGGGCTGAAGCAGAGGTGAGTATGCTTTGCAACAACTTTGCTCGGGCACCTCCATTTTGGAGGAGGTGTCTTATATATGGGAAGTCCTCCGGCTATTGGCCGGGGACCCCTTAGGACGGCGCGTGCGGTCCCTTTAAGAGAGGGGGAGCGCGCGCGCGCCCTAAGCACAGTGCCCGGGAAGGAGCGCGCGCCGGCAGCAGCGAGGGAAGGAGCGCTGGAGGACGCCGTGCGCTGAACAGGAAGGTGAGAGGGACGGCGTCTCTGCCTAGCAGGAGGCAGAGACGCCGATGCTACACAGACACTGCAGGAAAAGAGAAGGTTAGGACATAGAGAGAAACAGGTAATGGACTAGGACACAGTTCAGACAGGAACTGAACCAGGAATAAGATACAGGAACGAGCCTGAGAATTCAGCCCCCAGGGTGGCAGAGACAGACTAGAAGTCACAGATACAGGTAACTGGCCTGGGTATACAGCCCCCAGGGGCGGAAACAGACAAGATACAGGACAGGACCTGGCAACTCAGTTGCACAGAACACACTGAATGAAAGTGTTGCTCAGGCACCCCCTACTGGGTGGAGGGGGTTTAAGTATCCAGTGACTCACATCAATAGGCTGGGGAGGCATTAGGAGTGCGCACACAGTAACTATAAGAATCAAGCAGTAGTCGAGCCGCCGCCCTAAGCAATCAGACAAGAGACACAGCAGGCACGGGAGCAAAGTGTGCAGCCTGGATTGATAGGTAAGATGGCGGTCTTGCATGGTGGGAGGTGGTAAGCCATGCCAGCATGCCGCCAGGGATGTTACAGGAGGGCTTCTTAACCCCTTTCCGATGAAGTAAGAAATAGGTGCCCTGGGACTTATGGACCAGCTACGTACTACTACGCGAGCGGCGATCGCGCCTGCACACAAGAGGTGCGGGGCGATCTCCGCCGGGTGTCAGCGGATTGTTACAGCTGACATCCGGTGCTATGTGCAGGGAGCGGTCCCGCACTGCTCCCGGGACATTAACCCCCGCAATGCTGCGATTGAAGTCGATCGCAGCATTGCAGTGGCAAGGAGGGAGGTGATCGCTATACTCACCTCTCTTACCGGCGTCCTGCGGTGTCTGCGGCTGCTTCCGGATGTCGTCATGACAACATCCGGGTCACCAGGAGGCAGGACGTTAATTTGGTCATGCGCAGTGCATGACCAAAGTAATGTCTCCCCTGTGTGCAGCGCTGACAGGCTGCATGGCATAGGGAGCTGCTGCTCTCTATGCTATACAGCCGATCAGGCTGCAAAAAGTAAAAGTCCCATAGTGGGACATAGTGTAAAAGTAAAAAAAAAAAGTAGAAAAGTGAAAAAAAAAATAATTTTTTTCTAAAAATATAAAAAAAAATTGAAAAAATGATCCCCCCAAAATAAAAATATATTGAAGCCATAATATTTATCTATTATGAAAAAAAAAAAAATAAACCAATAAAAGTACACATATTTGGTACGGTCGCGTCCGGAAAGAACTGACCTATAAAACGGTCCCATTAGTTAACCCCTTTAGTGAACACGGTAAAAAAAAAAAAAAAAAACGAAGCAAAAAACAATGCTTTATCATCATACCGCCAAACAAAAAATGGAATAACACGCGATCAAAAAGCGAATGGAACTAAAAATGGTACCGCTGAAAACGTCATCTTGTCCCGTAAAAATCAAGCATACAGCTCCATCATCCAAAAAATAAAAACGTTATAGGTCTCAGAATAAAGCGATGCAAAAAAATTATTTTTTCTAGAAAATAGTTTTTATTGTGTAAAACCGCCAAAACATAAAAAAAAGATATAAATGCGGTACCGCTGTAAATGTACTGACCTGAAGAATAAAGCTGCCTTATCAATTTTACCATACGCGGAGCGGCATAAAAAAACCCTGTGATGAACCTGTAGCCGCCATCTTGGTAATGATAAATCATATCCAGGGATGGCCACACTTCAGCAGCCCCCACCCTTGGGACCTTCTGTTAAAACGTCAACTAGATAGTTTCCCCCCATCCAGGCTCCTGTAAGATAAGAAGCCTACTTAACACTTGAATGCTAGGAGCTTCAAAGACTTCGAGAGGAAACACAGCCAGCAGAGGGGGGTGCTTCGTCTATCTGTACCTGACCATTTGTCCCATAGGACTAGTTTCTTTGTCTGTCACAAGCATGGAGGCATAAGATATAGAAACATGAATAGTACACGCATGTTGCGTGGGATGGGCCAATAAAAAAATATCACGGCGTCCCGGAGCCATTGCGCACACAAGCCTCCGCGGTAGACGTTTGTACGTGCTCTGGAAGCCAAGATATAGCGCGGAGCCATTCCTGAGGACCGTATGGTATCATAATTGATATCAAAAGGTCGGTTACGGCGGCCCGAATCCATGGGAACCCCTGGGGGTATCATGAGACCATCCCAGAAGAAGTTATTGGGTTCCATAGAATTTGGGCTTCTGATCGAAGTTAGACCTGAGGGTGGAGACTGAGCCAGCTGACCTCACCAGCAGTGGGCGGGACAGGGCAGGTAAGATAGCAGGACAGACAAGAGACAAGTCAGTCTTGACCCAAGAGTGGTGTGCTGAACATCTGAGCACCAGCTGAGGCCACCAAGGGGAGGAGCAGTTTGACCATGCGGTGGTAGGCCTCAGCCTGTAACAAAGAACCGTGCCTGCGACCGCAGAATCCTCTCCCTGCGTCACAAGAAAATCAAGAAACCGGTAACTGATATGCTGTGGTGATTCTGTGTGTTGTATTCCATTGTTGTATAGTTTAGCCTGACCTTATACCTGTGTATATTTAGTTGTATATCGTGTATCTAGTGTATTATTATAATCAATTACCTCAAGTAATTGTGGGCCTGCCTTTTATTCTGCATAACGAACGCACGTCCGTGTGAGCTCGGCTCAAGCCAAAAACGCTACCCAGGGTTGGTTCCTGACCCGATATAGGCCCATTCACGGACTGGGCGTATATCTAAAATAGGGACTGGTGGCAGCATACCAACTGGGGATTGGGGAAGGCTGGTAGTGACGGTCGGAGGTTCAGATATATATATTCCTGGCGCGGCCAAGGAAGATATATATACCGCCCTCACTACAGAGGGCCCCGATACCCAGTAGGTTACAGGACAGTCTCTCTGGCGACCGCTTATCCTAGGTGCAGTTCCTTGACTGACCTGAGGCTAAGAGGGCGCTAGCGAGTTGTGCTGTGTAGTGACGTTACGGTTTAGTGACGTTGAAGGGGAACACTCTACCGTGTTCCCTGCGCTGGTTGCAGCTTCCTGGCACTACTTTCTCTAGGTGCAGTACCTTGACTGACCTGAGAGGAAAGGGGGCGCCAGAGAGCTGCACCCACCGGCCGGCTTTCATCACATTGGTGGCAGAGCGGTGGGATTGCAGAATAATAGTGTTGTGGGACCCCTACTCCCAGGCACTAAAGACTGCCAGTGGTAACTTCCACTGCTGGAGTCTTAAGGTCAGCCCAACGTTAGACGGTCAGGCTAAAAGTATAACAAGGTGTGTGCAAACTCAGGGTTGCAGCGGTGTCGGTTACCAAGATGGCAGACGGCACCAGGAGCAAGACCCTGCAAGAGGCTAATGCTACGGTCCGTGTGGCAGGAGGGGAGGACATTGTTACTCATGGCGAGGAGGAGTCCAGCCCGGGCACCTCAGGGAGCCAGTCCCCAGTATACGGTCCCGCAGTGGGCTGCCCACCACCTACCCAGCCCAGCCTGTCCAGATCACAAGCCCTTTTACAAGCGGCTATGGCAAGTCTCCAGTCTCATGGCGATGCCGTCTACAAAACCCTCCTGGCAGCATCAGAGAAGGCAGCGGAGGAGGAGCGTGCAGAGCGGGCTGCGGAGCGGGCTGCGGAGCGGGCTGCGGAGCGTGAAGCTGCAGAGCGCCGGGAGGTTGCGGAGCGTGCAGAGCGAGCTGCGGAGCGCCAGCACCAACTGGACCTGGCCCAGCGGGGGCTTCCGCTAGAGCAACCAACCCATCAGGAGACCAAGTCGTCCAAAGTCCGAGCTGAGGACTTCCCTCTACTGGAGAAGGATGGGGACCTGGACTCCTTTCTGGTGGCATTTGAACGGACCTGTCTTCAGCACCATCTGGCCCGGGATCAGTGGGCCAGATACCTGACCCCCCGTTTGAGGGGTAAGTCCCTGGATGCCTTGGGGGACTTACCTGCCGGGGAGGTACAGAACTACGACTGCATCAAGCGGGCCCTGATCCGGCAGTACAACCTCACTCCCGAGTCGTACCGCCAGAAGTTCCGGAGCCTGCTGCGTGGCCCCAAGGACACCTGGACCGATCATATGCGGGCGCTGTTGAGAGCCGCAGAGCACTGGACCTCGGGTCTAGCGCTTACTACCCGCCAGGAGGTCCAGGAACTGTTCGTCACGGAGCAGTTCTTGTGGAACTGCCCAGAGGACCTCCGACAGTTCCTCCGTGACCGAAAACCAACAGGGGCTTCTGCTACAGCCGCCCTGGCAGACGAGTATGCCAATAACAGGGCGCCTGAGCTGAAGAAGTCTGCCAGCAGCACCTGGAGAGGGGGTAAGCCCAGTCATGCCCCTGTTTCCCCGGCCCCTAGAACACAAGGGGTGTATCCCCCTGTTGCCCTCTCCAGGCAAGGACCAGACGTAAGACGTTGTCATCTATGCAACAAACCAGGACACTTTAGGGCTGAGTGTCCCCAGCGCCAAAAGACCCCATCCCAGTCCCAGAGAGCGCCCAATGTTTTGTGTGTGGGAGGGGGTGGTGGTAGGTCCCTGGACAACATCCAACCCGTCACCATAGGCCGTTCTGCGGTCATGGGACTGCGGGACACTGGCGCTGAACGAACACTGGTACGGCCTGAGGTGGTGTCCCCCCAGGACTTGGTACCAGGAAAGACTCTTTCCGTCTCCGGGGTTGGAGGCGTGGAGCCGGCACTTCCCGTTGCCATGGTGTATTTGGACTGGGGTGCCGGAAGGGGGATGCGGGAGGTGGGAGTAACGCCAAATATTCCCGCAAATGTTTTATTAGGGACCGACTTGGGGCGTCTAGTATCGCAGTATGTACCCTCTGAACCCCCAAGTTCGGCCCCCCAAGAGTGTATTGATTTGTCTGCTGCTAATGCCAACCATGTTGTATGTAGTGTGTGTCCTGCTGAGGAGGAGGGAGTGAAACCTGAGGGTAACACCTGCACAGACACAACACAAACAGGGTTAGTGAAAGCAGGTGGGGAGTGTGGGGATGCCCGCAGAGGTGCTCAGCCGGCGTGCCGTGACCTCTTGTCCTCCGGTGAGGGAGGGGGCGGGCAGGATTCTGTAGAGGGAAGCTCAGGGATGGAGAGGGGGGCAGCTACCGGCAGTGTTGGGCTCCCAGGGGTATCCAGGCTGCTGAGTATAGGCCCACTGCAGGGGGAGGAACAGGCCATGGGAGGTGGGGGTGTCCCAAGAGAGGAGCCGCCAGGTAAGACCCCAGGGCAGGAGTTCCCCACATCCGAGATGTCCAAAGGCCTAGGAAGCCTGCCTGATCGGGCGGCTTGGTCAGAAACAGAGGGGAAGCAGGCACTACCCACGGTCACAGCGGTCATAGCCGCTGTCACCAGGAGTGGGAGCGCCGGAGCCCAAGGAGCCTTGCAGAGGTCCGACGGCTTCCCCACTTCTGACCAAGTGTCTGCCGGGTCAGACAGCGGCCAGGTGACATGCCCGGAGGGGCTGACGGAGGATGTGGCAGTTTCGTCGATTCTGGCCACATCAAGTCAGGAATTTCAGGCTGCGTTGGAAGCAGACGACAGCCTGAAAGCTCTCAAGGAACAGGCGGCACAGCCTCCCATGGAGTCAGACTGCGAGCGTGTGGTCTGGGACCAGGGACGGCTGTACCGGGTAACGGTCCAGCAGGGTTCACCGGAGGCGTGGCCCAGGGACCGACAGTTAGTGGTACCCTATCCGTTCAGGGCAGAATTGTTGCGGATCGCACACGAGATTCCGATGGCCGGACACCTAGGGATCGCTAAAACCAAGGCCAGGATAGCTCAGCATTTCTACTGGCCTGGGATGGGAGCCGCGGTGGGTGCCTACTGCCGTTCGTGTGACACCTGTCAGAGGGTGGGGAAGGCGGGGCCGCGCCCCAAAGCCCCACTGGTAACTCTGCCAATCATCGAAGAGCCTTTCTCGAGGGTTGCTGTGGATCTTATTGGACCTCTGTCCACTCCCAGCCACTCCGGGAAATGCTTCATACTCACGGTAGTGGACTATGCCACCCGGTACCCGGAAGCGGTAGCTTTGTCGTCCATTCGGGCCGACAAGGTGGCTACCGCCTTACTGGAGATCTTCTCCAGAGTGGGTTTCCCCCAAGAAATGCTCACCGACCGAGGGACCCAGTTCATGTCGCGGCTGATGGAGTCCCTCTGTAAGCAAATGCAGGTGCAACATCTGGTGGCCAGCCCGTATCACCCACAGACTAATGGCCTGTGTGAGCGGTTCAATGGCACCTTAAAGCAGATGCTTAAGATGTTGGTCGACTCCCACGGGAGAGACTGGGAGCGTTACCTCCCACACCTCCTATTTGCTTACCGGGAGGTTCCGCAGGCCTCAACGGGGTTCTCCCCCTTTGAGCTCCTGTACGGGCGACGGGTACGGGGCCCCCTGGCTCTGGTGAAGGAAGCATGGGAAGGGGATTTGGCCACCCCCGAGGTGTCGGTCATCGAGTATGTCGTGCGCCACCGGGACAGGATGATGGCCTTGGCAAAGCTGGTGCAGGACAATATGGCCCAGGCCCAGGCCGACCAGAAGCGGTGGTACGACCAGAATGCTTGTGAGAGGACCTACCAGGTGGGTCAAAAGGTGTGGGTACTGGTCCCCGTACCACAGAACAAGCTTCAGGCAGCCTGGGAAGGTCCCTACTTCGTGCACCAGAAACTCAATGCCGTCACCTATCTGGTCACCCTGGATCACGCCCGTGGAAGGAGGAAGGCCTTCCACGTGAACATGATGAAGGCTCATCATGAGCGGGAAGCGACTGCCCACCCAGTGTGCAACCTTCCCGAGGAAGGAGAGGTAGAAACCCTCCTGGATCTGCTCACCCAAGCCAAGGCGGGTGGGTCCATCGAGGATGTGGGGGTTGGCCACCAGCTCACGGAGGACCAACGGTCCCAGCTGGGGACCACCCTGCACCCCTTCCGGGGGCTGTTCAGCAGCCTGCCCGGAAGGACTGAGATGGCTGTCCACGACGTGGACACTGGCGATCACCCGCCGATCCGGCGTTCAGCATATCGGGTCTCTTTCGAGGTGCAGGGAAACATGCGCCAAGAGATAGACGAGATGATGAAGCTGGGGGTGATCCAGGCATCCAGCAGCGCGTGGGCCTCGCCTGTAGTCCTCGTACCAAAGAAGGACCGAACTACACGGTTCTGCGTGGACTACCGGGGGCTCAACGCTGTAACGGCCACCGATGCGTTCCCCATACCACGCATCGATGACCTGCTCGATCGGATGGCCGGGGCTAAGTACCTGACCATCATGGATCTGAGCCGGGGGTACTGGCAGATTCCTCTGACCCCCGCGGCAAGGGAACGCTCTGCCTTTATCACCCCTTTTGGACTGTACGAGTCCACAGTGATGCCATTCGGCATGAAGAATGCCCCTGCCACTTTTCAGCGGATGGTCAATACGCTGCTTGAGGGACTTGAAGGGTACGCGGCTGCGTACTTGGACGATATTGCAGTCTTCAGTCCCACTTGGGAGGATCACCTAGAGCACCTGCGGCAGGTGCTCGGTCGGATCCACCGGGCAGGCTTGACCATCAAGCCGGAAAAGTGCCAGCTGGGCATGAGTGAGGTCCTCTACCTGGGTCACCGGGTAGGCGGGGGGGTTCTGAAGCCAGAACCGGGGAAAGTGGATGCCATCGCATCCTGGCCCACTCCTAGGACCAAAAAGCAGGTGATGTCCTTCTTGGGGACCGCCGGGTACTATAGGAGGTTCGTCCCACACTATAGCACCCTGGCCAAGCCCCTGACGGACCTCACCAAGAAGAAGCTGCCCGTCGCAGTCGACTGGACAGTCGCCTGCGAGACAGCTTTCGGGGCACTCAAGGCCGCCCTAAGTAGCTCCCCTGTACTGCAAGCTGCCGACTTCGACCGGCCGTTTGTGGTACAGACCGACGCCAGTGACTTTGGCCTCGGTGCTGTGCTAAGTCAGGTCAACACGACAGGCCAGGAACATCCTGTCTTGTACCTGAGCAGGAAGCTACTGCCCCGGGAGGTGGCTTACTCCACGGTGGAAAAAGAATGCCTGGCAATTGTATGGGCCCTGCAGCGTCTGCAGCCCTACTTGTACGGGAGCCATTTCACCGTGGAGACGGACCACAACCCCCTCAGCTGGTTACACACGGTTTCTGGGTCGAATGGCAGGTTGCTACGCTGGAGCCTCGCTCTCCAGCAGTACCACTTCTCCATTCGCCACAGAAGAGGCCGTGACCACGGTAACGCTGACGGGTTATCCCGGCAAGGGGAGGGTGCAGAAGGACGCACGGGGGAACACAGGAATGTGCTACCCCCTCGCGCCCTCGTATAGGGGGAGGTGTGATGAACCTGTAGCCGCCATCTTGGTAATGATATATCATATCCAGGGATGGCCACACTTCAGCAGCCCCCACCCTTGGGACCTTCTGTTAAAACGTCAACTAGATAGTTTCCCCCCATCCAGGCTCCTGTAAGATAAGAAGCCTACTTAACACTTGAATGCTAGGAGCTTCAAAGACTTCGAGAGGAAACACAGCCAGCAGGGGGGGGTGCTTCGTCTATCTGTACCTGACCATTTGTCCCATAGGACTAGTTTCTTTGTCTGTCACAAGCATGGAGGCATAAGATATAGAAACATGAATAGTACACGCATGTTGCGTGGGATGGGCCAATAAAAAAATATCACGGCGTCCCGGAGCCATTGCGCACACAAGCCTCCGCGGTAGACGTTTGTACGTGCTCTGGAAGCCAAGATATAGCGCGGAGCCATTCCTGAGGACCGTATGGTATCATAATTGATATCAAAAGGTCGGTTACGGCGGCCCGAATCCATGGGAACCCCTGGGGGTATCATGAGACCATCCCAGAAGAAGTTATTGGGTTCCATAGAATTTGGGCTTCTGATCGAAGTTAGACCTGAGGGTGGAGACTGAGCCAGCTGACCTCACCAGCAGTGGGCGGGACAGGGCAGGTAAGATAGCAGGACAGACAAGAGACAAGTCAGTCTTGACCCAAGAGTGGTGTGCTGAACATCTGAGCACCAGCTGAGGCCACCAAGGGGAGGAGCAGTTTGACCATGCGGTGGTAGGCCTCAGCCTGTAACAAAGAACCGTGCCTGCGACCGCAGAATCCTCTCCCTGCGTCACAAGAAAATCAAGAAACCGGTAACTGATATGCTGTGGTGATTCTGTGTGTTGTATTCCATTGTTGTATAGTTTAGCCTGACCTTATACCTGTGTATATTTAGTTGTATATCGTGTATCTAGTGTATTATTATAATCAATTACCTCAAGTAATTGTGGGCCTGCCTTTTATTCTGCATAACGAACGCACGTCCGTGTGAGCTCGGCTCAAGCCAAAAACGCTACCCAGGGTTGGTTCCTGACCCGATATAGGCCCATTCACGGACTGGGCGTATATCTAAAATAGGGACTGGTGGCAGCATACCAACTGGGGATTGGGGAAGGCTGGTAGTGACGGTCGGAGGTTCAGATATATATATTCCTGGCGCGGCCAAGGAAGATATATATACCGCCCTCACTACAGAGGGCCCCGATACCCAGTAGGTTACAGGACAGTCTCTCTGGCGACCGCTTATCCTAGGTGCAGTTCCTTGACTGACCTGAGGCTAAGAGGGCGCTAGCGAGTTGTGCTGTGTAGTGACGTTACGGTTTAGTGACGTTGAAGGGGAACACTCTACCGTGTTCCCTGCGCTGGTTGCAGCTTCCTGGCACTACTTTCTCTAGGTGCAGTACCTTGACTGACCTGAGAGGAAAGGGGGCGCCAGAGAGCTGCACCCACCGGCCGGCTTTCATCACAAACCCCCATAAAAACAATTCCGGAATTGCTGTTTTTTGTTTTTTCTGCCTCCGAAAAATCGGAATAGAAAGAGATAAAAAAATGTCACATGCCCGAAAATGGTACCAATAAAAACGTCAACTTGTTCCGCAAAAAGCAAGCTGTCACATGACTCTGTCGGCCAAAATATGGAAAAATTATAGCTCTCAATAAAAATGGCGATGCAAAAACTAGTCTTTGAAAAAAAAAAGCGTCTTTTAGGCTATGTGCCCACGTTGCAGAAATGAAGCAGAAAATTTCTGCTTCATTTCTGCAAGTCCTCTCCTGCGAAATTCTGCACGCGTTTATTGCGCGTTTTTCGTGCTTTTATCGCGCGTTTTCCACATGCGGAATTGCCTTACGTTTTTTAATGCATTGCATAAGGCAATTCCGCTTGCGGAAACGCAAATTTTAATGGACATGCTGCGGATTTTTGAGCGCAGCATAAACGCTGCGGAAAAATCCGCAGCATGTGCATAGAACTTGCGGAATCCCCTTGGGGACCATGGGGAGCGGATTACCTAGCATTTCACAAGCGTTTACGCTGCGGAAATTCCGCAGCATATACGCTTGAAAAACGCTACGTGGGCACGCAGCCTCAGTGTGTGATAGCTGTCAATCATAAAAACCCAATATGAATCACACCAACCCGAAGAATAAAGTCATCTAATCCACACGAGGAACAGTGTAAAATAAAAACTTTAGGGTTAGGGTTGTATTAGGGTTGTGCTAGGGTTAGGGTTGTGTTAGGGTTGTGCTAGGGTTGAGGTTAGGGTTGGGGTTAGGGTTGGGATTTGTATTAAGGTTGGGATTTTTCAAAAGTAAAAAAAAAAAAATGATGACGATATGGCGACCAGTGTTGAGCACAAGTGCTCGCTACTTGAGTTTGCATCGGGTATGCACTGAGTATCGCAGGTGCTCAAGTGACATGCTCGAGTCTCCGCCCAATATGCTTCGCAGACAAAAAAAACGTTGCTGAGATCGCCTGCCATGCACGAGCAATCCTTGCATGTTTTTTTGGGGGGTGTCTAACAACCGTGAAACATGCGGGCAGGGACTCGAGCATGTCACTCGAGCACCCGTGATATATGGTGCATACCCGAGTACCCGATGAAAACTCAAGTAGAGAGCACTTACGCTCAAGACTAATGACAACTTATTCAATATGACCTAATGTTATCAAATTCTGTCGTACTTCTGGGTTCAAAATGTACACTATACCCCTTGATAAAATGCTTGAGGGGTCTAGTTTCCAAAATGGATTCAATTGTGGGGGGGTTTCCACTATTTAGGCACATCAGGGGCTCCCGAAATGCGACATGGCGTCCGTTCTTTTCTTGATTCCAGCCATTTTTGCGTTCAAAAATTCACACAGTGCTCCTGCCCTTCTGAACCCTGACGGGCGCCCAAACGGTATATTTTCCCCACATATGTGGTATTGGCGTACTCAGAAGAAATTGCACAACAGTTTATAGGTTCCATTTTCTCCTCTTACCCTTGTGAAACTAAAAAATTTGGGGCTAAAAGATTATTTTTGTGGAAAAAGTTTGACTTTTTTATTTTCCCGGCTTCATGTTCTAAACTTCTGTGAAGCACCTGGGGGTTAAGGGTGCTTACCACACATCTAGATAAGTTCCCTGAGGGGTCTAGTTTCCAAAATGGTGTCACTTGTGGGGGGTTTCCACTGTTTAGGCACATCCGCTAATTATTCAAGCAAATTTTACATTCAAAAAGTCAAATGGCACTCCTTCCCTTCCGAACCCTGCCGTGCGCCCAAGCAGTGGTTTTCACCCACATATGGGGTATCGGCTTACTCAGGAGAGATTGCACAACAAGTTGCATGGTGCAATTTCTCCTGTGACACTTATGAAAATGCAAAACTGGGGGCTGAAAAACATTTTTGTGGTAAAAATGTGAAAATTTTATTTCATGGCTCCATGTTATAAACTTCTGTGAACCACCTGGGGGTTCAAGGTGCTCACCACACATCTAGATAAGTTCCCTGAGGGGTCTAGTTTCCAAAATGGTATCACTTGTGGGGGGGTTTCCATTGTTTAGGCACATCAGGGGCTCTCTAAACTCAACATGGCGTCCGCTAATTATTCAAGCAAATTTTACATTCAAAAAGTCAAATGGCGCTCCTTCCCTTCCGAACCCCGCCGTGCACCCAAACAGTGTTTTTCCCCCACATATGGGGTATCTGCATGCTCAGGAGAATTTGCACAACAACTTTTGGGGTCCACTTTTTCCTGTTACCCCTGCAAAAATAAAAAAATTGGGGTCTAAAGTAACACTTTTGTGAAAAAAGTTAAATGTTAATTTTTTTCTTCCCCATTCCAAAAATTCCTGTTAATAAACTTCTTGAATGTGGTTTTGAGCAGCTTGAAGGGTGCAGTTTTTAGAATGATGTCACTTTTGGGTATTTTCTGTCAAAAAGGCCCCTGAAAGTCATTTCAAATGTGATGTGGTCCCTAAAAAAATGGTTTTGCAAACTTTGTTGTAAAAATGAGAAATCGCTGGTCAACTTTTAACCTTTATAGCTCCCTAATAAAAAAAAAATTGTTTCCAAAATGGTGCTGATGTAAAGTAGACATGTGGGAAATGTTATTTATTAACTATTTTATGTGACATATCTCTCTGATTTAAGGGCATAAAAATTCAAATTTAAGATTTTTTCACAAATAAACGCAAGTGATATCAAAGAAATTTTAGTACAATATGTCACGAAAAAACAATCTCAGAATTAGTGGGATCCGTTGAAGCGCTTCAGAGGTATTGCCTCATAAAGTGACAGTGGTCAGATTTGTAAAAATTGGCCCGGTCATTAACGTGCAAACCACCCTCGACGGGAAAGGGGTTAAAGAAAAACTAACAGGTCTGTGAGAGGCAGAATTCTTGCTGGTTGGTAGGTGATCAAATACTTATTTCATGCAATAAAATGCAATTTAATTATTTAAAAATCATACAATGTGATTTCTGAATTTTCTTTTTAGATTCTGTCTCTCACAGGTGAAGTGACCTACGATAAAAATTACAGACCTCTCCATTCTTTGTAGGTGGGAAAACTTGCAAAATCAGCAGTGAATCAAATACTTATTTTCCCCACTGTATATCCCCCATCCTGGCATACTGTACGTCCCCCGTTATGCCGCTGTTCGTTAATGTATAGAAAAAAATAAACTATTATAATCACCAGGGGAGTACATAGAAGTCATGGGACTCCATAGAAGTATAATGCACCTCCCATAGTCCTCCATACAGTATAATGCATCCCACAATCCTCCATATAGTATAATGCACCCCCATAGTCATCCATAAAGTATAATGCACCCCCATAGTCATCCATAAAGTGTAATGTACCCCCATAGTCATCCATAAGGTATAATGCACAATAGTGGTGCATCCAAGGACACACATCCAGTTCAAGTTTCTGCTGGAGTCGGCTGACCGTGATGGGGTAGTTATGCCCCTGCCTCCACGGGTGTCCCCTAGGGGGAATGCAAAAAAAAAAAGAGGTAACTATTCGGACCTATAACTGTAGATATATTGAATCTCATACTGCAGCAAAATCCTTCACCCCATTTTTTATTTATTTCTTTGCTGCATTCACACTTTGCATTATGGAGACGTTTTTTCTAGATATTGGCACATTTGAAATCATATACGGCTTATAGCTGCCATAGTGCTATTGACGTCATCTACGATAAAACAGCAATTGTTGTTTTTATAGGAAATTTTGTTTTTTAGAAGCATTTCCCATGATGGTTCCTTTAATATCGCAGCACATCAATAGACATTCCCCTCCTGTCATGAGGATGGGGGTCCCATGTGTTTTTTGGCTGAAATCAGTACCAGGAGGAAAAGGGAACAGCACAGTTGGCCATTCAGGTAATTGTTCTCTCCATAGTAGTATTTCGGATTCTCAGTCACATATTCTGACTCTATTTTTTCCCATTAAAATAATGGAAATTTGACAGACCCCATAAAAGTCAGTGCAATCCGTCTGGTGCTAATAGGGTGTGTCATGTATCGGATCCATCCCTGCCAGAAATCTGGCTCATGGGGAAGTAGCTTTCAGAGTGCGAATATTGAAAGTGATTATCCTGATGAGACAGACCCCTTTAGGGTTTTTTGCAGCAAATCTGCAATAAATATGCACTGAAATGTGTGACATTTTGTGTTGATTTGGTAGCAAATTTTGATGAGAATTTCAAGCAAAGTGGGAATTGCTGTTACGCTCTTAGGTGGTGCAAGTGGTTCGTGGACCCACTGTGCCGCAGACCAGACCTACCCTGGAGGGGCATCACTAAGCAGATACCTTGGTGTTCACTGGAGCCTCTAGTGGTGAGGTCAGGCTTGTGCGGCAGGTAGCAGCCAGGTACCACTCCAGGGTGATGTCCGGCAGTAGCTGCTGACCCCAAAGGGCACAGACGTTAATACAGAGAAGAACGGCCACTTAGGACAGGAATGGACTCTCTAGGCTGGATGGCCACAGGGACAGATTCAGACACATTGTTCTCGGGATATCTGACAGGTACCGCCGATGCAGCCACAGGGTACAGGTACCACAGACGCGGTTTCGGAATACGGGACAGGTTCAGACACACTGGTCTCGGGATAGCTGACAGGTACCGCAAATGAAGCCACGGGGTACAAGTACCGCAGACGCGGTTTCAGGATTCGGACACCACCGAAGCGGACACAGGAAGCAAGGACTAACTATGGCGGACTAAAAGGATACGGGAAACTAATGCAGACTAGGGACGGGCGACCTGGCAACATACAGTTGCATTAACACCAACCACCTAACAATGAACTATAGGGGTTGCTCAGGCACTTCCCAATTGGGGAAGGTACCTTATATACAAGATGTCACCTTGCAGTTGAACACATAATCAAAATGTGAGCTGGGGGCATTTTTGCCATGTGCGCACGGTCCTTTTAAGAACAGGGGAGCGCACGCACTAGGCACGCCACCGACACACAGGGCGGCGTGCACAGCAGGGGACCAGGAAGCACGCCGGGTAACAGGGAACGCACAGGGTGCCACGCCGAGGCGGTGAGTAAACCGGCATCCCTGCACGGAGGGAGAAGGGGACAGCATGCAGGGGCGCCGGTAGTGCACTACAATCGCCATGAGAATTCAACATATGGGAATAAAATAGAATATATAATAAAAGAACTGTCCTCTTTAATTATGAACAATGTAGACTGATTATATAATAATATTGTCCAATGATTAGAGCACAGAATTTAACATAAATACCTTACATTTATCATTACATAACAGTATACGCAGCGCTCGTGTTCCACATTGACCTCTATTGCACTTGACAGTTGTTTTTGTTTTAGCAGAAGATCAACACAAGACGAACGTTTGACTCGGAGGTAAACGGCTGAGACAAGTGTGTGAAAAAAGATGTATAATGAGGAGCAGCCGAGACGTCAAACAAAGCAGTTTTCAGTAAACAAGACTTCATGGATCGTGGCTCGAACTGATCTAAAAGGCATACGGTGACTGTGTTGTGTTAGAAAGGTAGCCGAGAAAGAAAGGGCTTGAGCTATGAGTATGGCTTCTAGTCCTGAGATCAGAGAACCAGTAAAGAAGTGGCTTTATAGGAGGTATATATGTGCATTTATAGAAAGAGGAACCTCTGGCGAGCACATGGAGGGCTGTGCGGCCCTCCAAAGAAATGCCACAGAACACCAGGATTGGCAAAGTCGCCACTGGCGCCCTGTGCTCTTCACAGATGAAAGCAGGTTCACACTGAGCACATGTGACAGACGTGACAGAGTCTGGAGACGCCGTGGAGAGTGATCTGCTGCCTGCAACATCCTTCAGCATGACCGGTTTGGCAGTGGGTCAGTAATGGTGTGGGGTGGCATTTCTTTGGAGGGCCGCACAGCCCTCCATGTGTTCGCCAGAGGTAGCCTGACTGCCATTAGGTACCGAGATGAGATCCTCAGACTCCTTGTGAGACCATATGCTGGTGCGGTTGGCTCTGGGTTCCTCCTAATGCAGGACAATAACAGACCTCATGTGGCTGGAGTGTGTCAGCAGTTCCTGCAAGATGAAGGCATTGAAGCTATGGACTGGCCCGCCCATTCTCCAGACCTGAATCCGATTGAGCACATCTGGGACATCATGTCTCGCTCCATCCACCAATGTCACGTTGCACCACAGACTGTCCAGGAGTTGGCGGATGCTTTAGTCCAGGTCTGGAAGGAGATCCCACAGGAGACCATCCGCAAACTCATCCGGAGCATGCCCAGGCGTTGTAGGGAGGTCATACAGGCACATGGAGGCCACAAACAATACTGAGACTCATTTAGACTTGTTTTAAGGACATTACATCAAAATTGAATCAGCCTGTAGTGTGTTTTTCCACTTTAATTTTGGGGGTGACTCCAAATCCAGGCCTTCATTGGTTAATAAATTTGATTTGCATTGATGATTTTTGTGTGATTTTGTTATCAGCACATTCAACTTTGTACAGAACAAAGTATTCAATGAGAATATTTCATTCATTCAGAACTAGGATGTGTATTTGAGTGTTCCCTTTATTTTTTGAGCAGTATATATATGTATGTATATATATATATATATATATATATATATATATATATATACGCACACACACACACACATATATATACACACTGGGTACGGAAGGTATTCAGACCCCTTTAAATTTTTCACTCTTTGTTTCATTGCAGCCATTTGGTAAATTCTAAAAAGTTCATTTTTTTCTCATTAAAGTCACTCTGCACCCCATCTTGACTGAAAAACAACAGAAATGTAGAAATTTTTGCAAATTTATTAAAAAAGAAAAACTGAAATATCACATGGTCATAAGTATTCAGACCCTTTGCTCAGACACTCATATTTAAGTCACATGCTGTCCATTTCCTTGTGATCCTCCTTGAGATGGTTCTACTCCTTCATTGGAGTTCAGCTGTGTTTAATTAAACTGATAGGGCTTAATTTGGAAAGACACACACCTGTCTATATAAGACCTCACAGCTCACAATGCATGTCAGACCAAATGAGAATCATGAGCTCAAAGGAACTGCCCAAGGAGCTCAGAGACAGAATTGTGGCAGTGCACAGATCTGGCCAAGGTTCTAAAAGAATTTCTGCATTACTCAAGGTTCCTGTAGCGCCGGCGTCCCTGCCCTCTGCTAGGCAGGGACGCTGTTCCCCTCACCCCTCTGCTCCGAGCCCGGCGTCCTCCTCCCGCTCTGCTGGCAGCGCGCGCTCCTTCCCGGCCAGTGTGCTTAGGGCGCGCGCGCTCTCCCTCCCTCTTAAAGGGGCCGCGCGCGCCGTCCTAAGGAGTCCCCGGCCAATGGCCGGAGGACTTCACCATATATAAGGCACCTCCTCCAAAATGGAGGTGCCCGAGCAATGTTGTTGCACTGTTCACTACTCTGCTTCAGCCCTCAGGTCCCGTTGCCAGTTACCTGCCAGATTCCTGCCAGTTTGCTGTCTGATTCCTGCCTGATATTCTGCTTACCTGCCTGCTAGCCTGAGGTCCGACGGTCTGCCTACCGACTCCTGTCAGTCTGTCTAAGGACCAGCTTGCCCGCTCACCTGGGAGCGCTCCTCTGCTACCTGCCTGCTAGCCTGAGGTCCGACGGTCTGCCCTCCAACTCCTGTCAGTCTGTCTATGGACCAGCTTGCCCGCTCACCTGGGAGCGCACATCTGCTACCTGCCTGCTAGCCTACCTGGAGGCTCCGCCGTCACGTGCTGTGACCACCTGCCATTCCAGAGACTCCTGCCCGCTCACCTGGGAGCGCACACCTGCTACCTGCCTGCTAGCCTACCTGGAGGCTCCGCCGTCACGTGCTGTGACCACCTGCCATTCCAGAGACTCCTACCCGCTCACCTGGGAGCGCACACCTGTTACCTGCCTGCTAGCCTACCTGGAGGCTCCGCCGTCACGTGCTGTGACCACCTGCCATTCCAGAGACTCTCGCTTGCTCATCTGGGAGCACACATCTACCATCTGCCTGCTAGCCTACCTGGAGGCTCTGCCATCACAGGTCGTACCTACCCTTTACCCAGAGACTGCCCCGGTCACTTGCCGTGACCTCCTACCCGTTCATCCAGAGACTGCCCCGGTCACTTGCCGTGACCTCCTGCCCGTTCATCCAGAGACTGCCCCGGTCACTTGCCGTGACCTCCTGCCCGTTCATCCAGAGACTGCCCCGGTCACTTGCCGTGACCTCCTGCCCGTTCATCCAGAGACTGCCCCGGTCACTTGCCGTGACCTCCAGCCCGTTCAGAGACTGTCCCGGTCACCTGCTGTGACTGCCTGCCCGTCTTCCCTGGTCGCCACCCGCTCCCTTACAAGGACCGCCCCCTTGTATAGTAGCTCAGAGGTTCCGCCTCCCAGACCCGTTACAGTTTGCTCGGGCCATGGAACCCGGTGGCACCCAAGCTCCCTCACTCTCAGACCTGTGTCATGAACTGTCCCGTCAGAGGTCCCAACAGGAGTCCATCCTGGGTCACCTGCGGAATGTCAATACTCGCCTGGACACTCTGACTGCTCCACCAGCAACCACCACCAGAGCCATGACTCGCAATCCGGCAGCTCCGCTGCCCACCAATACTATGGTATCCTACCCCAGACCCCGGCTTTCTGCACCTCCTCGCTTCGGAGGCGACTCCGCTCAGGCTCGGGGCTTTATAAATCAGTGCACCCTGCACTTTGAACTCCTGTCCCACCAGTTTAACTCCGACCGGGCCAAAATTGCCTTCATCATGTCCCATCTCACCGGGGAGGCCCTGGCCTGGCTAAATCCTCTATGGGAGAGAGGAGACCCCCTGGTGTCCGACTTGCCTGCCTTTCTCACGGCTTTCCGGAAAGTCTTCGACGAACCTGGACGGAAGACCTCATCCGCATCATCTCTGCTACGCCTCCGTCAGGGAAGTCTCACCGTGGGCCAATATGCCATACGGTTCCGTACCCTTGCCTCGGAGCTGGCCTGGGATAACGACGCTCTGGTATCTGTCTTCTGGGAGGGTCTGTCCGGCCGTATTAAAGATGAACTTGCCGGTCGAGACATTCCTACCACTCTCGATGACCTAATAACTCTTGCCACCCGGATTGACCTACGGTTCCAGGAGCGTGCCAAAGAAGTCACCCGTGAGAGGAGGTTTCCACGTCTAGCTCCTACTTTTCAGAAATCCGTCACTCCCTCCGTTTCTCCCCAGGTACACTCTCCTGAGCCTATGCAGGTCGACCAGACCAAGATGGTCAAAACCCGTCAGGAATTACGCCGTGCCGAGGGGAGCTGCTTCTACTGTGGCAGTAAGGAGCACCGGATCCGTACCTGCCCGGAGAGGTCGGGAAACGCCTGTGTCTAGGTTCGCTCAGAGAGGTCGACCTAGACAAGAATAAATCCTCTCCATCTCTGCTGCTGTCAGTCTCAATTATCTGCGGGGAGAATCGTTATTTCGAACTAGCCCAACTTGATTCTGGAGCGGCCGGGAATCTTATTTCACAGTCCCTGGTAGAAAAATACCGCATTCCCACCAAACCTCTGGCTATACCATTATCTGTCGCTGCTGTGGATGGGGGCCTCTTACCACGTCCCATCCAACTCATCACCGAATCCGTAACTCTGCAGGTTGGAATGCTGCATTCTGAGAGCATCTCTTTTCATGTTCTGCCTGGACTCTCTCACGCCCTCTTACTAGGTCTACCTTGGCTCCAGAGACATGCACCCGTGCTCGACTGGCAGACCGGAGAAGTCCTTCGCTGGGGACAGGACTGTCATAAGACTTGTTTGGTTCCTGTTCATCCCGCCCGTCCTTCTCCTACCCCAACTAATCTACCTGGACTTCCGATTCCCTATTGGTCATTTGCTGATGTCTTTAATAAAAAGGAGGCAGAGACATTACCCCCTCATAGACCATACGACTGTCCTATCGACCTGTTACCCGGTATTACGCCTCCCCGTGGGCGTATTTACCCATTGTCCGCTGCTGAGACCCAGTCGATGTCCGAATATATTGAGGAGAATTTGGCCAGGGGATTCATCCGGAAATCTACCTCCCCGGCGGGAGCAGGCTTCTTTTTCGTAAAAAAGAAGGACGGCTCTCTCCGTCCCTGTATAGACTATAGAGGCCTTAACCAGATCACGGTGAAGAATAAGTACCCCCTTCCGCTCATTCCAGAATTATTTGATCGTCTGAGGGGGGCTAGAATCTTCACCAAACTGGACCTCCGTGGGGCGTACAACCTGGTCCGTATCCGTCAAGGGGATGAATGGAAGACTGCATTCAACACCCGGGACGGCCACTATGAATATCTGGTAATGCCCTTCGGTCTCTGTAACGCTCCTGCCGTCTTTCAAGAGTTGGTCAATGACATCTTCCGGGACCTTCTCTACTCCTGCGTAGTGGTGTACCTGGACGACATCTTGGTCTTCTCTCCGGATCTCCAGACTCACCGGAGAGACGTTCGTCAGGTCCTGCTCAGGCTCAGGCAGAATCACCTCTTCGCTAAATATGAGAAGTGCCTCTTTGAGCAGACCTCGCTTCCGTTTTTGGGCTACATTATTTCTCAGACCGGCCTTCGAATGGATCCAGAGAAGCTGTCTGCCATCGAGAAATGGCCCCGACCGGAGGAGTTGAAGGCCATCCAGCGGTTCCTGGGCTTCGCCAACTACTACCGCCTCTTCATACCGCACTTCTCTTCCCGGACTGCCCCAATTTCCGCGCTCACCCGTAAGGGCACTAATCCCAGAGAGTGGCCGCCCGAAGCAGAGGAGGCCTTTCTTTCCTTAAAACAGGCCTTCTCTTCCGCCCCGGTGCTGCATCGCCCAGATGGCAACAAGCAGTTCTTCCTGGAGGTTGACGCCTCCTCCTCTGGAGCCGGAGCGGTACTTACCCAAAAATCATCTTCCGGGAGAATGGTAACTTGTGGCTTCTTCTCCAAACTCTTCTCCTCTTCTGAGCGCAACTATTCCATAGGAGATCGAGAGTTATTGGCCATCAAGCTGGCGTTGGAGGAGTGGCGTTACCTGCTCGAAGGGGCTCTTCACCCGGTAATAATTTACACTGACCACAAGAACTTGGCTTACCTCCAGCATGCCCAGAGACTTAACCCGCGCCAAGCTCGGTGGTCCTTGTTTTTTGCTCGCTTTGATTTTATTCTTCATTTTCGCCCGGCTGACAAAAACATCAAGGCGGATGCCTTGTCCCGATCCTTTCTGGTGTCTGATCTCGAGGAGGAACCGAAACACATCATCGATCCCGCCAGAGTAATGCAGGTGGCTCCCGTGAGTCTAAATCGTCTCCCTCCCGGTAAGACGTTCGTATCAGTACCTGATCGGGAGAAGATCCTACACTGGGGTCACTCGTCTAAACTAGCTGGCCACGCCGGTCAGAAAAAGACCCTCCAGCTTATTACCCGGCACTACTGGTGGCCTACCCTGCACAAGGACGTAATAGACTTTGTTTCTGCCTGTGTGTCCTGCGCCCGCAACAAGGTTCCGAGACATCTGCCAACCGGTCGCCTCCTTCCGCTCCTAGTACCTGCTGCCCCCTGGCAGCATATAGCAATGGACTTTATAACTGATCTCCCCGTCTCTGCCGGTTGTACGGTCATTTGGGTGGTCGCTGACCGCTTTTCCAAGATGGCTCATTTCGTTCCCCTGCAAGGCCTCCCGTCTGCACCCGAGCTGGCTAAAGACTTTATCCGCCACATCTTCCGTCTTCATGGCCTGCCCCTCCACATCGTGTCGGATCGTGGGGTACAGTTCACCTCACGCTTCTGGAGAGCCACTTGTAAACTGCTAGACGTCACCCTGGACTTCTCCTCCGCTTACCACCCACAGTCTAATGGTCAAGTGGAGCGGATCAATCAGATCCTGACCAGTTACCTCCAGCACTTCGTTAATGCCCACCATTCAGACTGGGTGGATCTCCTGCCATGGGCCGAATTTTCTTACAACAATCACGAGAGCGAATCTTCCTCCAAATCCCCGTTTTTTGTTGTCTTCGGTCAGCATCCTCGGATCCCATTTCCCGTCTCCACCTCGGTGGACAATCCGGCTGCGGAATCTCTTGTTAACAAATTTTCCTCCATATGGGAGAGTACCCGATCCGCACTCCTTCTGTCATCCGAGCGTATGAAAAGACATGCTGACAAAAAACGTCTGGATCCTCCTCAGTTCCGTCCAGGGGATAAGGTCTGGCTCTCGTCCAAGTATGTCCGGCTCAAGATTCCTTCCTATAAGTTAGTGCCTCGGTTCATCGGTCCTCTGGAGGTCATCAGTCAGATCAACCCGGTGGCCTATAAATTGAAACTCCCGGCCAACTTGCGGATCCCTAACTCCTTCCATGTATCTCTCCTCAAACCTGTGGTACTTAACTCTTTTTCCAAGTCTACAGGTACGCCTCCTGCTCCGGTTTCCGCTGAAAACGAGTTTGAGGTAGAGAACATTCTGGCCACCAAAAGGGTAAGAGGGAAGACCTTTTTTCTAGTAGATTGGAAGGGGTTTGGTCCTGAGGAGAGAACGTGGGAGCCCCGGGAGAACATCCATGCCCCTCTCATCCTAGCTAAATTTCTCTCTGGCCTAAAAAAGGGGGGGCCTAAAGGGGGGGTTACTGTAGCGCCGGCGTCCCTGCCCTCTGCTAGGCAGGGATGCTGTTCCCCTCACCCCTCTGCTCCGAGCCCGGCGTCCTCCTCCCGCTCTGCTGGCAGCGCGCGCTCCTTCCCGGCCACTGTGCTTAGGGCGCGCGCGCGCGTGCTCCCTCCCTCTTAAAGGGGCCGCGCGCGCCGTCCTAAGGAGTCCCCGGCCAATGGCCGGAGGACTTCACCATATATAAGGCACCTCCTCCAAAATGGAGGTGCCCGAGCAATGTTGTTGCACTGTTCACTACTCTGCTTCAGCCCTCAGGTCCCGTTGCCAGTTACCTGCCAGATTCCTGCCAGTTTGCTGTCTGATTCCTGCCTGATATTCTGCTTACCTGCCTGCTAGCCTGAGGTCCGACGGTCTGCCTACCGACTCCTGTCAGTCTGTCTAAGGACCAGCTTGCCCGCTCACCTGGGAGCGCTCCTCTGCTACCTGCCTGCTAGCCTGAGGTCCGACGGTCTGCCCTCCAACTCCTGTCAGTCTGTCTATGGACCAGCTTGCCCGCTCACCTGGGAGCGCACATCTGCTACCTGCCTGCTAGCCTACCTGGAGGCTCCGCCGTCACGTGCTGTGACCACCTGCCATTCCAGAGACTCCTGCCCGCTCACCTGGGAGCGCACACCTGCTACCTGCCTGCTAGCCTACCTGGAGGCTCCGCCGTCACGTGCTGTGACCACCTGCCATTCCAGAGACTCCTACCCGCTCACCTGGGAGCGCACACCTGTTACCTGCCTGCTAGCCTACCTGGAGGCTCCGCCGTCACGTGCTGTGACCACCTGCCATTCCAGAGACTCTCGCTTGCTCATCTGGGAGCACACATCTACCATCTGCCTGCTAGCCTACCTGGAGGCTCTGCCATCACAGGTCGTACCTACCCTTTACCCAGAGACTGCCCCGGTCACTTGCCGTGACCTCCTACCCGTTCATCCAGAGACTGCCCCGGTCACTTGCCGTGACCTCCTGCCCGTTCATCCAGAGACTGCCCCGGTCACTTGCCGTGACCTCCTGCCCGTTCATCCAGAGACTGCCCCGGTCACTTGCCGTGACCTCCTGCCCGTTCATCCAGAGACTGCCCCGGTCACTTGCCGTGACCTCCAGCCCGTTCAGAGACTGTCCCGGTCACCTGCTGTGACTGCCTGCCCGTCTTCCCTGGTCGCCACCCGCTCCCTTACAAGGACCGCCCCCTTGTATAGTAGCTCAGAGGTTCCGCCTCCCAGACCCGTTACAGTTCCTAAGAGCACAGTGGCCTCCATAATCCTTAAATGGAAGAAGTTTGGGACCACCAGAAGTCTTCCTAGACCTGGACGTCCATCCAAACTGAGCAATCATGGGAGACGAGCCTTGGTGAGAGAGGTAAAGAAGAACCCCAAGATCACTGTGGCTGAGCTCCAGAGATGCAGTAGGGAGATGGGAGCAAGTTCCACAAAGTAAACTATCACTGCAGCCCTCCACCAGTCGGGCCTTTATGGCAGAGTGGCCCGACGGAAGCCTCTCCTCAGTGCAAGACATAAGAAAGCCCGCATAGAGTTTGCTCAAAAACACATGAAGGACTCTCAGACTGGTCTGAAGAGATGAAGATAGAACTTTTTGGTGATAATTCTAAGCAGTATGTGTAGAGAAAACCAGGCACTGCTCATCACCAGCCCAATACAATCCCAACAGTGAAACATGGTGGTGGCAGCATCATGCTTTGGGGGTGTTTTTCAGCTGCAGGGACAGGGCGACTGGCTGCAATTGAAGGAAACATGAATGCGGCCAAGTACAGAGATATCCCGGATGAAAGAGTGCTCTGGACCTCAGACTTGGCCGAAGGTTCACCTTCCAACAAGACAATGACCCTAAGCACACAGCTAAAATAACAAAGGAGTGGCTTCAGAACAACTCCGTGACCATTCTTGACTGGCCCAGCCAGAGGCCTGACCTAAACCCAGTTGAGCATCTCTGGAGAGACGTGAAAATGGTTGTCCACCAACATTCACCATCCAACCTGATGGAACTGGAGAGGATCTGCAAGGAAGAATGGCAGAGGATCCCCAAATCCAGGTGTGAAAAACTTGTTGCGTAATTCCCAAGAAGACTCATGGCTGTACTAGCTCAAAAGGGTGCTTCTACTCAATACTGAGCAAAGGGTCTGAATACTTATGACCATGTGATTTTTCAGTTTTTCTTTTTTAATAAATTTGCAAAAATTTCTACATTTCTGGCTTTTTTTCAGTCAAGATGGGGTGCAGAGTGCACTTTAATGAGAAAAAAATTTACTTTTTAGAATTTACAAAATGGCTGCAATGAAACAAAGAGTGAAAAATGTAAAGGGATCTGAATACTTTCTGTACCCACTGTCTATGTAGATAGAGAGATAATAGATGAAAAAATACAGCAGCACAAGCAAAAGTGTAGGTATAGTTCCAACCCACCAACTTATGGTACATAAAAAAGAAAAAGTGTGGGCAACACTCAATAGCAAATTCCATGTAAAAAATGGTGTCTTTATTGGCCCAGTTTCGGGGCAAGAAGCTTGACAAAGGCTCACTACCTCTTGAGTCGAAACGTTGCAACCTGTTCACATGGACCAAAAAAAATACACCATTTTTTTTGCATGGAATTTTCTATTGAGTATTGCTCACATTTCTTGCTATTTTAAATATAGATAGATAGTAATATAATACAGGGGTCTTCTTTTATGACAGATGGGCTTTTGGGCTACTATCAGACACCAAGGACTAGGTGTAACTGCTACCTCTGCCCTTCCCTCATAGTTTTGCAGAGCTCACCCACAGTGATCTCCAGGATTGCTTCTACTCACACCCAAAGGTTTTCCTGTAATACAGGAAATATGATCTACAGCTTCTCAAATATAATGCAAAGCGGTGGTCAACAGGAAACATTCAGTGGTCAACTTTGCCAACGAAGCATATTTCCTGAACAAGTTGCAATGCAGCACGTATTTTGACAATTGGATAGCTCAGAGAGGCAGATCTAATGTCTCGATGGACCTCATAATGTCAGAATACGTGCTGTCATAATCTGTGTTTGCACTCTACAGGTATCGCCTAGAATCGGCCTGATACCAGAGAGTGATATGGTCTGTCCATGCTCAGTCATTATAGAGCGTTTATTCCCTTGATTCACAAATGACCCTTTATCCCTTATTAATGATATGATATAGCGGGTGGGGACTTATCAATCGCAGCCGGGCCTTCTACCACTTATGTGTTGTAACAAACGTGGTCTAAATCCACATCCTACGCATGAAAATGGGATTTCTGGAACCCAGCACATGCTACAGAAAATTTGCACACAGGTTTTTTCCTTCTGCACTGAGGAAAATAATCAGTCATGGAAAATAGGAGTAGGCTACTTTTTTTTTTTTTTGCATGGAAAAGCCAATAATTAGCCCCATTGATTGTTGAGCACACCAGCTGTAAAAGCCGAGTTTCAGCCGAAGATTTATGCTGCGGAAATATGCAGACTCTTACTACAGTTATTACTATTTCCTATTTGCTGGTGTTTAGTGTTTACTTTATAGATAGGACATTTAATTAAATCCAGAGTCCAAATCGTTCACAGACCAAAACCTTCAGCTAAAAACAAAACAACTGTGTTCTCCAGTTCTCCGGGTAGAGGACGGCATATTTTAACTTGCAGCAGCAACTAACGTGGGGTAATATGAGGACACAGAGTGCTGTGAGGACACAAGTAATGTACAGGAGAAATATATGGAGATCTGTATGTTTTTTTTCTCTTTTGACCAGACTGAAGTTTGTACTGTTGTCCACCCGTGGATACACCATTAATTATCAGGTAAAAAAAAAAAGATCCGTATTGTAAATGTGCAGTCGACGTCTACTTACTATGAACTGACAATATTTGCTTTAGTCAACAAAGTGTCCGCCGGTGACGGTGCGCCGATTCACAGCTGTGTGACACCTTGGCAGCTCTCCTACACTTAAATATGTGTTGAATTACAGTCTGTATATCATATATCATGAGTTTTTCATGAATTTTCAGTGTATTTCTTAATGTTATTTATTGTGAAACGTTCTCAGAAAAAAAAGCAGCAAAACAAAATTGTCATCCTGGATTATGAGCCAAAGAAGGAAAAACAGTGGAGGAAAGTATGAAGAGCCGGCGCCAAGAATCACAAGCAAAAGGTAAAACCGAAGTCGTAAAATTTCATGGCTCGCGCATGAATAGATTTAGTATATGTTTTATAGTTTACTTGGTAGTGCAGGTTTACATTAGGAGAACCTAGGCTAATACATTACAGAAGGGATAAATGGCTAGTTCTGATTATAGGCGGAGGTGAAATGGAAGCTGCTTGGCCCCAGTCCAAAATTTGGAGAATGGACCCCACTTTCCATGGGCTGTTTATAATACTGGTGTCTTCTTATGCAGCCAATAGGTCTTTGGACCCCCTCAGGCATCAGGGCTATAGTCAGGGTAACAGTCTTAGGGTCCCCGTACAAATTAGAAAAAAGAATCTGAAACCGTTACTTTCCTTATGACAAGTATAGGGGTTCGTTGAATTTCAGCACCTGATCATTTTGCTCCATCGGGAGATAAGCCACCAGAGGTGTGTGACAGCAGCTTACTCCCCTTTGTATACATAGGAGAGCTAAGCCAATTTGAGTATAGGAAGTGGTAAAATATATTTTTTAGTCAAAACAGCAGCTGTTTAAGGAGTATGAGAGCCTTTTGCAATCAGGAACTGTGTAGGACTCACACTGGCTAATAATTTGCCTACTATGAAGCAGTTTACCCACTTTTGTGGTTTAAATTAGTAAGGGAATACCATCCATTTTGATAATACCCTAATGACTTGGAATGAAAATCAAGAAATCAGATTTTCAAGGACAGGCATTCCACAGGCAGACTTCCAGGATAAAGGGGTAAATTAATTAATAAATATTAAAGATTTGCAAACCATATTATCAAACCATAAAAACATTTCAGCAGATTCCCTAATAGTAAACTAATTTGCTTGAGGAACAGTAGTGGGTGCATGAGCAAACCTCAATCTTAAGTTACTCTACTGACCAAAATAAAAATTTCAAGATGCTAAAAAGAAACATTTTCAACACAGTACAATAGTAAAATAATTAGAGCGGTATTCCAAGAAACTAAGATTTCATATCAAACCTTTGTTGTACTTGTTATCTATTATAATTGTGGGATAGTATAACATCTGCCTCCAAAGTGGTACATTTGTGAATATAGATTAAGGATACAATTCATTGCAAATTTGTGCAGAATCTCAAAAAGTAAATCTATGTCATTGAGGAACAGTAGTGGGCACAAATTGAACCCCAAAATTTAAGTTATTGTATTTTATACAACAAAAATTTGAGGATTCAAAGAAAATAAAAAATATCCCATTGTGTGATCTTGTTATCCTCCTCCAGCTTTAAAAAAAAAAATGTTTTCATTATTGTAATCCTGTCAAATATTTAAATTGTAATAATTCAGGATTAGCTTTCAATAAATCCAATTAAACCGATTGAATCTCATGCCATAATGAGCATTTTGGAATTAAAACTTTACCCCTTATGTTAATGACGCTTACAGCTCATGACAGTTTTTGGTAAATTGTTGCGGAGCTAAAACTCAATGATGTAATAGCCGCATACTGCAGTAAAAAGGCCAAGGAAATTTAAGTGGTAAGCGTCAAGCAAGCACACAGGTGCCTGTTTGTAAACACATCCAGTGGGCAAACCGGTTTATCAAGACTAATAGCACATGGTCATGAACACATTAATCACATATATCTACTCATGAATGCATTTGTCTCTTAATATCACTCAACAGTTCTCCAAATAACAACTTATGGGTCAGGAATGGGGGTTGTTTTCAGTGGGTATTGCAGGGTTAACTAGAATCTGGATAGGCAAGAAAAGCTACCTGTCAATTATGGAGTAAGCAACATCTCATTTCTCTAATCCTTCAAAATAGGTGATAAATTACATTGACTTCACAGCTATATGTATTTCTATACATCAGTGTGCAATAGGGTTTCATTAAAAAGCTATTTTTTTTTTTTCAATCAAATTTTTAAATATATCTATTTTCTGTCCTATATCACCTGTAAAACACATATAAATATACACAATTTATTTAAAAAATACAACAGAATTGCTAAATTTCATCTGCTTATATCAAATAGCGGCCCTAAAAAGTCTCAGTTATATATAAAAATCCTAGCCCCTCTAACTTACTGGATCATGTTATGCCATCGTTTTGGGGATATGTAAAGTCCATACTGACCCAGTTGTAGAGTCCATGACCAGTTTTTATTGACCTAGTAGTGCATTTTGTACTTTGGTGACTCAGTAATACATAATGTGCACAAACCCAGGTGACCAAAAGGTATGGACTGTGCCTTGTCCAGGATGACATAATGGTACATAGCGTGCAAATTCCCTGGTGAGTCAGTGTTACATACAGTGATGGTCACTGGTGATCCAATGGCATATTTTGCCCCCAATTTTACAATTTAGACTCTTATGACAGAGGAGGGCAGTGCTCAGTCCCTCATTTAGTCTAACCTTCCATCCAGTGATCCCAATCTTCCGTCTATGAGGTCTTGATGGAAGTATAAGCAATGTGTACCAACTAATTTGTGGAGTGAGGCTGTGCTACAGGTGGCTGCCTTTCCCGTCTATGACTAATACATCTAATTACATCTAGATTCTCGCACATAATTCTATATCTTTACAAAATCATGGGTTCTATGTAACATCCAACAGTCAGTACCTTTCGGTACATCCATTTGGTAGACCCAGCAGCTATGAAATACCCTGGCAGTTGACCTTGTTAATAGCAGTAGTGTGTTACACTCCCGAGTTTCCCTGTGTACGTCTCAAAGCAGCTTACAGAATGAAAGAGCTACTCATTTATCAGCTGGTTAAGGAAGTGGGCTAAGGGTCACAATTCAGAGAGAAAAACAAAATAATTAATGTAAAACCTACCAGTTCTGCCAAATTAGATTGCTGAGTCAAGTGATTAGTCGGCCTTTATTATATTATGTGTCTGGAGACGCTCAAAAGCCGAACTGCTTGAAGCTTTCCTACAAAAGCATTAAAATCATCCAGCTGTCAAAAATAAAATTAAAAACGTGAACTGAGAACACAGTATCTGTATTTTTTAATTCATGGCAAAAATTTCATGTATACAGGGGTTCTCCTGGACTAAGAACAATATTTGGAGACTTTAACTGTAGTGAATATCTACATTTTGGAACCATATCATATACTATTGTGTACTGGTTAATTTTGAAATATAAGTTTATTCATGGTTGGAGATTGGTTCTCCCCATTCACAACATTGCAAGTCATTACCTATCCACTAGATAGCTTCTAGTGCATCTCTCCTATATCAAGCGGTGGACACTGTGGTCTTTATTTTGCGCTGAAGCTCTATGTTACACTTCTCTCCCTGGGCAATCCACACACTGATGAAAGTCTAACATAGATCGAAACGTTTGTGTTTTGTTTTGGATTGCTAATCTACAAATTAAAAAGCTCATTATCTTCACTACTTTGAGTGCCAAGTTTCTTTTACTTCAAAATTAAGGAACAGGATCCTACTTTGGCACCGGAGGGTCAGAAGTGTCGTGGTTCTTCTCTACTCTATAGCTCAAGACTTCTGCATCTACACTATGTCTAGTGGCACAGAGGGTCCACATTTTCTTTTTTGATCCTTCCTGTGTGATCAATCTGTCAATTTGGTCTATATGGATGACATATTTCCACTGAAAGTCTACAGGTACCCTAAGGTGAACAGACAGGGCTAATCAATCTTGACAAAAACATGGATAGAGAAAGCTTTCCTTCATAATAAATAATAATAATCTCTTTATTTATATAGCACCAACATATTCCGCAGCGCTTTACAATTAATACATATTATCGGCACTGACCCCATTGGGGCTCACAGTCTAAATTCCCTATCAGTATGTCTTTGGAGTGTGAGAGGAAACCGGAGAACCCGGAGGAAACCCACGCAAACACGGGGAGAAGATACAAACCCCTTGCAGATGTCGTCCTTGGTGGGATTTGAACCCAGGACCCCAGCGTTGCAAGGCTACTGTACTAACCACTGAGCCACCGTGCTGCCCGTGCTTCATGGAGCCTGGGCCCTAAGAGCAGCACATTCAGAAACCAAATATGAGTTTAATAGTACTACTAATATACATCTTTTTTACCCTTAAATAACCATGGTTTTGCTAGTTGTTTTGATTGTCACTTTGTTTTTATGCATAGACATTTACAGCAGAAAGGCAAATCAATGCAGGATTGAGAAATAACATTACAGGTGTCACCCTTTATTGTTTTTATATAAGCATAGTAATGATTTGAAGGCAATGATAATAAAGCAGTGAAACTCTCTACTTAATAGGTGTCATAATATTAGCATTGGAACGATTATCACTCTTGCGTAACCGTATCGCGGCCAACTCGTTTCAGTCTTTGTTTATTGTTTTGAAACTAGTCCGGGCTTATTAAAATGTGTCTTACCTCCTAAATCATTGGGCTACTGACATGACCTTGAATGCCTTCATTCATCGGCTGTTGTAAGATATTTATATACCATTAATAGGCATACAATAGGAAACAAACCTCTAACATGACGGACAGAAACGAATGAGATTGCACAACCAGTAATAGGAGACGTCAATTATTAAATAATGTCTCTTATTGTACGCGGATTAATGGATCCTGGTATTAAACATTGGATACATTGTCCCTTGGTTGAGTGCATAATGTGAGAGTCGGTCCAAAAAAATAACTTATGCTCAAGGCAAAATGAATGTAATCCTTGATTGGCATAATATCCTAGGAAGGCTTGGGATGGAAAGAAAGGAGTAATTGTTACTTCGTCGTTACATGGACTAGAATGTTTTGAACATGCAAACATATCATACAAGACATCGATCATATCGAACGTTAATGTATCCAACCATCTATGACCAATTTAATGTCTATGAGGGGTACCAAAATGTCCCGTGATGCCTCAAGTTGGGGTAATCATGGACTGGACAAGATCCAAAAGTATACAATCTATTATGGTACATCAGAGCTAGGGTTTCGATCTCCTTGGATACAATATTGTTTCGCTATCGTAGCCATGTATTTAAAATACCCTAGCCAAGACAGAGTGGATTACCATACCCAACAGGTATGGCCCATCAGTCCTCACTCGTCTGAGCCCCTAAAGCAACCCAAAGGAAAAATTCAGGAGACACAAACTTGATGATGTTTTATTATCAACACTTTTCGAAGTCATCCAACATCAAGATACAATCACAGTAAGCTTGGATTTTTCCTTTGGATCACTATCAGCTGCGCAGAGGAACCACATATTTATTTTTACTTCTGTCAATCTATGGTATTGCAACCCGTGGGTCTGCAACATCTGATTTCTTCAAGCCTTATTTATGTTGTGTAATACTCAATGGAACTAGGTGAGCAATTTGTTGGTATTTATTTGCCATCTATCATTGGATAAAACCCTACTGTGCTTTTTGTTCCCTATTTTCTCTGTACTACTCCTAAAGCAACCCAAGAAGTTCTATAAGAAGCAATGAATAAAGGAGGCCTAGCTCATAATAGCTTCTTTCTTCCTGCAGCATACAAAATACCTGTTCTCACATTCCCTAATAGCTCAGTGTGTTATTAGGTTGATTCCCAAGGGAAAGGTCACTGGTTTGAATCGACGAGCAGCCATGAAGAAGATTTCCCAAGAAAAGAGAAACAGCATCATCCAGCTTATCGATAGCGGTCTCTCAGCCAAGAAAATTGTCAAACTGCATCATGTGAGCGCCAAGTTGGAAGAACAGGAAATGAAGCCAACAAGTCGGCTCATCACAAGATCTATAAGTTCCAGCACGACAAACACGACAGTGGAGGTGGCTCGTAAGCTTCGTAATAGTGAGATCACAGACGTCCATGCAAGCACCGTGCGACGCACGTTACACAAGTCTGGAATGGTAGTGTGAAAAAAAGGTGAAGAAGCCTCGACATCAATATTGTCATAAGAAGTGTCAGCTCGAGTTTGGAAAAAAAGTACAAAAAGTGGACAGATTGTAAATGGGTGATCTGGAGCAATGAGACGAAAGCCAATAGGCTAGGCTCTAATGGGTGCAAATGTGTCTGGAACAAACAAGGGAAAAAGGGGATAACGGATCGAGAAATTGAAGGAAATGTCAAGATCGGTGGAGGAAGCCTGAAGATACGGGGTTGTTTCACATCCAAAAGGAACTGGATACTTGACCAGGATCGATGTTGGTCTCAATGCGGAGCTATATGTGAGTGTCCTACAAGACGAGTTACTTTGTACACTTGAGTACTATGTGTATGAAAAAGACGTCATAGTGTTTTAGCAGGACAACGACCCAAAGCATACATCAAGACTGGCAAAGAAATGATTCAAGGACAATGAAGTAGAGGTGCTGGATTGGCCCCCACAGTTTCTAGACCTCAACCCAATCGAACACTTATGGGTAGAGTTGAAGAAAAAACTGTATATATACCGAAGTTAGGTGACCAGTATGGACCAGCTTTGGAAATGTATAGAAGAGACCTGGGATCAGATTTCGGTCGATACATGTTTGAATCTGATCAAGAGCAAGAAGGATTCTGGCAGTGCCGAAAGCCAAAGGTGGATTTACAAAATACTGAAAAAATAATAAAAATTAAAATTTAGATTTTTAAAAAATGGTAACAATGCAGTGACAAGAATCTGCATATCTAATCATATACTAAATAGTTGCAAGTCAAATTTATGTATGAAATAGCCAAGATGATGGTCTATGAAATGATGGTAGTCTCACGTTCGAAGGAGTAGTGGATGGTGCAATATGGAGTCTGAAGTTCAAAACATTGTTACCCTTTTGCTGGTCACTGGAAGTCTTTGATTTTATATGCCTAATCTTATCGCATACCACTTACGTTTATTGATAAATGGAGCCACTAGTGGACAATGGAGCCAGTAGTGGAATTAATGTTCCCATGATGTTTTATAAAAGATAAAAAAGTCTACACTGATGCCCTAGACTTGTGCCACTCCTGCACTCTGAGTTCTGTGTCCCCCGCTGGTCTTCTGACATAAGTGTCACATTACTGCTGCAATCAGTAGCTGCTGATCATCTGCAGCCTTCACAATTAAGTCTGCATTTCAGCAGATTGGCTGTAGTGGCCACATGACATTGTTTAGGTCAAGAAACTGGCGAGGGACACAGAAATGAGAGACGAGAAGCGACACCAGTCCATGATGTAAGTATAGATTTTTGTTTTTAATTTGTGCAGTACCCATTAATAGCCCAATTAATAGTCCAAATTAATAGTGGACAGTCCCTTTAAATAGCATGCACATTTGACTCAAACATGATTGCTAGTGGAGGACTGACCACCTTAATTTGCATTGGCTTTTAGGTTGGCCATAAATAAGGAATTTTCTGTCAGTCATATACGATTGATATGTGAAAGTTGTCATGTTGGAAAAGAATGCCATAAGTTAAACAGGACAATCAGTGATCGCTCTCTGCCATGATCTGTGGCCTGCTCTGGGCTTGAGGGTATGTAGATCTGTCAACTATTGCATCCGAGAACTACCAACACAGCAGACTGATAGGTTCTTGCCCATTACAGAACTTTCCAAAAGGATGGTTTCAGAATATTTTGGAACGATCGTTCACCAGGTGATCATTCGTTTCTTGGCAGTTCAACCATCAACCTACTTCTGCCTAATGTGCATGGCCACTTTTAAGACTAAGTGGACTTTGGAGTAAGACGCAACTGTAATTCCTCGCTTCTTATCTGTGTATCACTGTCCTTGTGCAGTTAAAACAACTTGTACTTTACATTTCCCAGAAGATGAACCCGCTTTCTCAAGATAACACTGTATCTTATATTTTTCTGTTGATTGCAGATTGATTTGATTCCTTTGGAGAATCTTTTGTTCTGCGCTTTGAATAACTCTGCCGCTCCGGCTTGCAATCCATGTTGTGATTATTGACTCAAAATGGTAAATTTGATATAATCGCAAGAGGGAGAACATCTAATGTTTACATAAAGTAGAGAACTTTGTATCTTGCAGATTTCATACAAGAGACTGAATGATTAAATGTCTTCCAAGAAAGATTTCAAGATCCTGTTGTAAACTTTGATGGTGATTTGATAAATCCAAGGATCTGATTTTGTCCCATAAATAGCCTGTCCTGCCAATAACAGATGGACGATAAAAAAAACAAAAACAAAACAAAAAAAAACTTACCATGTGTATCTCCAACTGGGACTCTGATTGATCCCAGTCTGAATGGAGTGGAGGGTGGCTATGTGCACCTATGCTCCATTCATTGTCTATGGAACGCTAGAGATAATAGGGATTAGCGTGGTTTTCAGAGGTCGGACCCCCGCAATCTGTAAGTTATCCTCCATCTTATGGCTAGGGGCTAACTTAAAAACTTGGTACAACCCCTATAAAGAGAAAAATTAAGTCTGATTACAGCACAAATGTTCCAAAGTAAAGTGTTGTCCAGTCTCAGCATTAAAGGGGTGTCCCATGAATAACATTACTTATTCACAGTGGTTGGACCCCACAGATCCTGAGATTAGGAGTCCTGTCCCCCTGTATAAATGGAGCAACAGCGCACATACATACAGTTAGGTCCAGAAATATTTGAACAGTGACAAGTTTTGCCATTTTAGCTGTTTACCAAAACATATTAAATTTCCAGTTCTATAATCAATATGGGCTTAAAGGGCAGACATCCAGCTTTAATTTGAGGGTATTCACATCCTAATTTGAGTAAGTGTTTAGGAATTACAGATCTTTAATATGTAGCTACCTCTTTTTAAAGTGACCAAAAGTAATTGAACAATTATCTCAAAAGCTGTTTAATAAGCTGCATGGGCTATTCCCTCATTATTCCATCATCAATTAAGCAGATAAAATGTCTGGAGCTGATTTCAGGTGTGGCATTTGCATTTGGAAGCTGTTGCTGTGAACCCACAACATGAGGACAAAGAAGCTCTCAATGGAAGAGAAACAGACCATCATTAGGCTGAAAAAGAAGAAATCTATCAGAAAGATAGCAGAAATGTTAGGAGCGGCCAAATCAACAGTTTGGTACATTCTGCAAAAACAAGCCCACTGGTGATCCTGGAAACTCAAAAAGACTTGGACATTCACAGAATACAACAGGGGTGGATGATGGCAGAATCCTTTCCATGGTGAAGAAAATCCGCTTCACGAACATCCACCCAAGTGAAGAACACTCTCCGGGAAGTAGGTGTTTCAGTATCTAAGTCTATCATAAACAGAAGACGTCATGAGAGCAAATACAGAGGCTTCAACACTAGGTGCAAACCATTAATTAGCCTGAAAAATAGAAAGGCCAGATTAGACTTTGACAGAAAAAAAATCTAAAGAAGCCGCCCAGATCTGGAAAAGCAAAACTAAGATCAACCTGAACCAGAATGATTGGAAGAAGAAAGTATAGAGTAAGCTTGGAACGACTTATAATCATCAGCACACCATGTCCTCTGTAAAACATGGTGGAGGCCATGTGATGGCGCTGGGTCATTAGTATTTATTGATGATGTGACTGAAGACAGAAGCAGCTGTATGAATTCTGAAGTGTACAGGGCGATACCATCTGCTCAGATTCAATCAAATAAAGCAAGGCTGATTGGACGGCGCTTCACAGTACAGATGGAGAATGACCCGAAACATACCGTGAAAGGCAAAGAAGTGGAATATTCTGCAATGGTGGAGTCAATCACCAGATCTCAGCCCCATCAAGCTGCATTTCACATGCAACAACTGAAGTCAGCTGCAGTAAAGGCCTGACAAAGCCTCAGAAAGGAGGAAACCCAGCATTTCGTGACATCCATGGCTTCCATACTTCAGGCAGTCATTGCCTGCAAAGGATTCTCTACAAAGTGTTAAAAATGAACATTTTATCTGTGGTAAATTTAATTTGTCCACTATATATATATATATATATATATATATATATATATATATATATATATATATATATACACATATATATACAGTACAGACCAAAAGTTTGGACACACCTTCTCATTTAAAGATTTTCCTGTATTTTCATGACTATAAAAATTGTACATTCACACTGAAAGCATCAAAACTATGAATTACCACATGTGGAATTATATACTTAACAAAAAAGTGTGAAACAACTGAAAATATGTCTTATATTCTAGGTGCTTCAAAGTAGCCACCTTTTGCTTTGATGACTGCTTTGCACACTCTTGGCATTCTCTTGATGAGCTTCAAGATGTAGTCACCGGAAATGGTCTTCCAACAATCTTGAAGGAGTTCCCAGAGATGCTTAGCACTTGTTGGCCCTTTAGCCTTCACTCTGCGGTCCAGCTCACCCCAAACCATCTCTATTGGGTTCAGGTCTGGTGACTGTAGAGGCTAGGTCATCTGGCGTAGCACCCCATCACTCTCCCTCTTGGTCAAATAGCCCTTACACAGCCTGGAGGAGTGTTTGGGGTCATTGTCCTGTTGAAAAATAAATGATGGTCCAACTAAACGCAAACCGGATGGAATAGCATGCTGCTGCAAGATGCTTTGGTAGCCATGCTGGTTCAGTATGCCTTCAATTTTGAATAAATCCCAAACAGTGTCACCAGCAAAGCACCCCCACACCATCACACCTCTTCTTTCTACATGCCTGGTTCCCACCGTGAAGCATGAGTCTATCCGTTCACCTTTTCTGCGTTGCACAAAGACTCGGTGGTTGGAACCAAAGATCTCAAATTTGGACTCATCAGACCAAAGCACAGATTTCCACTGGTCTAATGTCCATTCCTTGTGTTATTTAGCCCAAACAAGTCTCTTCTGCTTGTTGCCTGTCCTTAGCAGTGGTTTCCTAGCAGCTATTTTACCATGAAGGCCTGCTGCACAAAGTCTCCTCTTAACAGTTGTTGAAGAGATGTGTCTGCTGCTAGAACTCTGTGTGGCATTGACCTGGTCTCTAATCTGAGCTGCTGTTAACCTGCGATTTCTGAGGCTGGTGACTCGGATAAACTTATCCTCAGAAGCAGAGGTGACTCTTGCTCTTCTTTTTCTGGGGCGGTCCTCATGTGAGCCAGTTTCTTTGTAGCGCTTGATGGTTTTTGCAACTGCACTTGGGGACACTTTCAAAGTTTTCCCAATTTTTCGCACTGACTGACCTTCATTTCTTAAAGTAATGATGACCACTCGTTTTTCTTTACTTAGCTGCTTTTTTATTGCCATAATACAAATTCTAACAGTCTATTCAGTAGGACTATCAGCTGTGTATCCACCTGACTTCTGCACAACACAACTGATGGTCCCAACCCCATTTATAAGGCAAGAAATCCCACTTACTAAACCGGACAGGGCACATCTGTGAAGTGAAAACCATTTTCGGTGACTACCTCTTGAAGCTCATCAAGAGAATGCCAAGAGTGTGCAAAGCAGTCATCAAAGCAAAAGGTGGCTACTTTGAAGATCCTAGAATATAAGACATATTTTCAGTTGTTTCACACTTTTTTGTTAAGTATATAATTCCACATGTGTTAATTCATAGTTTTCATGCCTTCAATGTGAATGTACAATTTTCATAGTCATGAAAATACAGAAAAATCTTTAAATGAGGTGTGTCCAAACTTTTGGTCTGTACTATATATATATATATATACACATACATACAGCTATATGAAAAAGTTTGGGCACCCCTATTAAAATGTAATAACTGTTGGACACAGTAATGTTTCTGCCTTGAAATGAGGTTTATTGTACTAACAGAAAATGTGCAATCTGCATTCAAACAAAATTTGACAGGTGCATAAGTATGGGCACCTCACCAGAAAAGTGACATTAATATTTAGTAGATCCTCCTTTTGCAAAAATAACAGCCTCTAGTCGCTTCCTGTAGCTTTTAATGATTTCCTGGATCCTGGATGAAGGTATTTTTGACCATTCCTCTTTACAAAACAATTCCAGTTCAGTTAAGTTTGATGGTCGCCAAGCATGGACAGCCCTCTTCAAATGATCCCACAGATGTTCAATGATATTCAGGTCTGGGGACTGGGATGGCCATTCCAGAACATTGTAATTGTTCCTCTGCATGAATGCCTGAGTAGATTTGGAGCGGTGTTTTGGATCATTGTCTTGCTGAAAGATCCATCCCCAGCGTAACTTCAACTTTGTCACTGATTCTTGAACATTATTGTCAAGAATCTGCTGATACTGAGTGGAATCCATGCGTCCCTCAACTTTAACAAGATTCCCGGTGCCGGCATTGGCCACACAGCCCCAAAGCATGATGGAACCTCCACCAAATTTTACTGTGGGTAGCAAGTGTTTTTCTTGGAATGCTGTGTTTTTTTGCCGCCATGCATAACGCCGTTTTGTATGACCAAACAACTCAATCTTGGTTTCATCAGTCCACAGGACCTTCTTCCAAAAATAAATTGGCTTCTCCAAATGTGCTTTTGCATACCTCAGCCGACTCTGTTTGTGGCGTCCTTGCAGAAACGGCTTCTTTCGCATCACTCTCCCATACAGCTTCTCCTTGTGCAAAGTGCGTTGTATAGTTGACCGATGCACAGTGACACCATCTGCAGCAAGTTGATGCTGCAGCTCTCTGGAGGTGGTCTGAGGATTGTCCTTGACTGATCTCACCATTCTTCTTCTCTGCCTTTCTGATGTTTTTCTTGGCCTGCCACTTCTGGCCTTAACAAGAACTGTCCCTGTGTTCTTCCATTTCTTTACTATGTTCCTCACAGTGGAAACTGACAGGTTAAATCTCTGAGACAGCTTTTTGTATCCTTCCCCTGAACAACTATGTTGAATAATCTTTGTTTTCAGATCATTTGACAGTTGTTTTGAGGATCCCATGATGCCACTCTTCAGAGGAGATTCAAACAGGAGAACAACTTGCAAGTGGCCACTTTAAGTAGCTTTTCTCATGATTGCATACACCTGGCTATGAAGTTCAAAGCTCAGTGAGGTTACAAAACCAAAAAAAGGGCTTTAGTAAGTCAGTAAAAAGTAGGTAGGAGTATTTAAAACAAGAAAATTATAAGGGTGCCCATACTTATGCACCTGTCAAATTTTGTTTGAATGCAGATTGCACATTTTCTGTTAGTACAATAAACCTCATTTCAAGGCAGAAACATTACTGTGTCCAACAGTTATTACATATATCAAACTGAAATAGCTGTTGCAAAAACACCAATTTTTATAAAACATTAAGCTTAAGATTAATAGGGGTGCCCAAACTTTTCAGATAACTGTATATATATATATATATATATATATATATATATATATATATACACACATACATACACACATACATATACACACACACACCGTATTTTTCGGACCATAAGACGCACCTAGGTTTTAGAGTATTGGGGCAATGTCCCCCAGTTCTGTTAATATCCTCCATCCTGGTATGTATGGCTCGTCCTTCCTGGTATACGTGGCCCCCATCCCATCTTGGTATACGTGGCCCTCATCCCCATCCTGGAATGCATGGCACCCCTTGATCCCCCATCTTGGTATTCATGGCACCCCTTTGATCTACCATCCTGGTATGCATGCCACCCCTTGATCCCCCATCGTGGTATGCATAGCACCCCTTGATCACCCATCCTGGTATGCATGGCACCCCTTGATCCCCCATCCAGGTATGCATGGCACCCCTTGATCACACATCCTGGTATGTATGGCCCCCCCTCATTCCAATCCTGGTATGCATGGCACCCCTTGATTCCCCCATCTTGGCATGCATTGCACCCCTTGATACCCCATCATGGTATGCATGGCACCCCTTGATACCCATCCTGGTATGTATAGCACTGCTTGATCACCCATCCTGGTATGCATGGCACCCCTTGATACCCCATCATTGTATGCATGGCACCCCCCTGATCCCCATCCTGGTATGTATGGCACTCCTCGATTCCCCCATCCTGGCATGCATGGCACCCCCCTGATCCCCATCCTGGTATGTATGGCACTCCTTGATTCCCCCATCCTGGTATGCATGGCACCCCCCTGATCCCCATCCTGGTATGTATGGCACGCCTTGATTCCCCCATCCTGGTATGCATGGCACCCCTTGATACCCCACCCTGGTATGTATGGCACCCCTTGAGCTCCCGTTCTGGTATGCACGGCACCCCTTGAGCACCCATCCTGGTATGCATGGCACCCCTTGAGCCCACCTTGGTATGCATGGCACCCCTTGAGCCCCCATCCTGGTATGCATGGCACCCCTTGTGCCCCCATTCTGGTATGCATGGCACCCCTTGATCACCCATCCTGGTATGCATGGCACCCCTTTATCCCCCATCCTGGTATTCATGGCACCCCTTGAGCCCCCATTCTGGTATGCATGGCACCCCTTGATCACCCATTCTGGTATGCATGGCTCCCCTTGATCACCCATCATGGTATGCATAACACCCCTTGAACTCCCATCCTGGTATGCATGGCAACCCCTTGAACCCCCATCCTGGTATGCATGGCATCGCCTTGAACACCCATCCTGGTATGCATGACACCCCTTGAGCCCCCATCCTGGTATGCTTGGTACCCCTTGAGGCCCCATCCTGGTATGCTTGGTACCCCTTGAGCCCCATCCTGCTGCCCACAAAAAAAATAAACAATCATTCCCACCTCCTCTCTCCTCCAGCGCAGTCCCGCTCTGGGGCTGACACTCTCACTGTGTGAGCCACGCATGGCAATGCGAGCATGGCATCCCTGCCATGTGCCCTCACACAGTGTGAAAGCTCGCACACTGACCGCGCTCTGTGGTCAGTGTGCCTGCTATTAAAGACCATGGATATTCACTACAACCCATGGGAGTGGGTTGTAGGGAATATTCATAAGCTTTAATAGCGGGCACACAGACCGAAGAGCGCAGAAGGAGCCATGCTGCGATACAGTGTGCCGGCTATTAAGGAAAATGAATATACCCTGCTCCCCACTCCCATGGGCGGTGGGGAGCAGGGAATATTAATTTTCTTTAGTAGCGGGCACAGCGCAGGCTGCAGCAGTCGGCTTCTGCCTCCTGTGTCCCGCTGATCCTCCGCTGCTGATGCTCCCCCAGACCTCCTACCACGGAGAGCAACATTATATACAGGGAGATAGTATTCAGACTATAAGACACACCCCCCACTTTCCTCCAAAATTTTGGATGAAAAAAGTGCGTCTTATAGTCTGAAAAATACGGTAGATATATACATATATATACACAAAAGGTGCATCTCACAAAATTAGAATATCATCAAAAATATAATTTATTTCAGTTCTTCAATACAAAAAGTGAAACTTATATATTATATATGAGTCATTACAAACAGAGTGATCTATTTCAGGTGTTTATTTCTGTTAATATTGAAGATTATGGCTTACAGCTAATAAAAACACAAAAGTCATTATCTCAGTAAATTAGACTACTTTATAACACCAGCTTGAAAAATGTTTTTAAAATCCGAAATGTTTTTCTACTGAAATGTATGTTCAGTAAATGCCCTCAATACTTGGTCGGCTCCTTTTGCATCAATTACTGCATCAATGCGGCAATGTGGCATGGAGGAAATCAGCCTGTAGCACTGCTGAGGTGTTATGGAAGCCCAGGTTGCTTTGATAGCAGTCTTCAGCTCGTCTGCATTGTTGGGTCTGGGGTCTCTCATCTTCCTCTTCACAATACCCCATAGATTCTCTATAATAGATTCTCTATGGGGTTAAGGTCAGGCGAGTTTGCTGCCAAACAAGCACAGTGATACTGTTGTTTGTAAACCAGGTATTGGTTCTTTTGGTAGTGTGGACAGATGCCAAGTCCTGTTGGAGAATGACATTTCCATCTTCAAAGAGCTTGTCGGCAGAGGGAAGCATGAAGAATCTCTACAATTTCCTGGTAGACGACTGCGCTGACTTTGGTCTTGATAAAACACAGTAGCCCTACACCAGCAGATGGCATGGCTCCCCAAACCATCACTGATTGTGGAAACTTCACACTAGACCTCCAGCAGCTTGGATTGTGGCCTCTCCACTCTTCCTCCAGACTCTGGGACCTTGATTTCCAAATGAAAATTAGAACTCTGGGACCTTGTGGAGTGTGTCAATGACTGCCTTCTGGACATCTGTCAAGTCAGCAATCTTCCCCATGATTGCGGAGCCTACTGAAACAGACTAAGGGACCTGAGGGGGAGGTTTGCCTGAGATGCGATATGCCTCCAAAATGGTTGAACGTATCCAACGGGAAATGGTTGACTTGGAAGCAGGAAGACCCTTACGACGCCCCTCAGGAATGACAAAGAGGACGTCCGAACGACGAAAGGAGGCCATTCTAGAAAGGTACACGCGTAGAGCTCTGGCCAGATCCAGTTTATGCAGAGAGATTTTTCCAATGGATGCCGCGGAGCAGGGCAGAAAGAAGGCAAAACAATGTCCTCATTGATGTGGAAGGAGGAAACTACCTTCAGCAAAAAGGAAGGGCCCTGTCTGAGCACTACTTTGTCTTGATGAAAGACCAGAAAAGGGGACCAACATGAGAGGGCTGCGAGCTCCGCAACCCTCCTAATCGAGGTAACAGCCACCCTGAAAAGCCACCTTCCAGGAGAGAAGAGAGGCTGAGATGTCCTGAATGGGTTCGAACGGAGGCTGTTGGAGGACGGTTAGGACCATATTAAAGGTCCCATGGATCCACCGGGGGGGCGATAAGGTGGCACCAGGTGCGCCACCCCCTGTAGAAATGTCTTGACCTGAGGACGGGCAGCCAACTTTCGTTGGAAGAGGCTGGACAAGGCCGACACTTGACCTTTGAGGGTGCTCAAGGAGAGACCCGTCTCTAGGCCAGACTGAAGAAAGGCCAGGATGACCTGTAAAGAAAAAGACATGGGAGCTAGCTGATCTCTCTCACAGTGACGAAAGAAGGCTCTCCAGGTTCTGTGATATATGCGCGAGGTTGCAGGTTTTCTGGCGCTAATTAAGGTCTGAATGACATTGTCAGCAAAACCCGCCTTCCTCAACACTGCGGCCTCAACGGCCATGCCATTAAATTCAGAGAACGACAACTCTGATGAAGGATAGGACCCTGAGAGAGGAGATCTGGATGGTCTGGTAGTCTCCAGGGGGAGTCGACGAGCAGGTTTACTAGCTCCGCGTACCAAACCCGTCTGGGCCAGTCTAGAGCTATTAGGATTACCGGTTCTCCCTCTGTCTTGATCTTCTTGACAACTTGAGGGATCAATGGTAGAGGGGGAAAGAGATAGGGCAGCTGGAACTGAGACCATGGTATGACTAACGCATTTTGACCGATCGCTAGAGGATCGCGGGACCAGGCTACAAAGGATGGCACTTTGTGGTTTAACCGAGATGCCATGAGGTCGACATCCGGCGTGCCCCACCGCAAGCAAATCTGCTGAAACACCTCGGGATTGAGAGACCATTCTCCTGAGGGAAGGCCCTGCCGACTGAGGAAGTCAGCCGCCCAATTGTCAACCCCCGGAATGTGGACTGCTGAAATTGCCGGAACTGTTTTTTCGGCCCTAACTAGCACTCTTGCCACTTCTTTCAAGACGGACTTGCTGCGTGTTCCTCCTTGATGGTTTAAGTATTTAAGTACGCCACGGCCGTGGCGTTGTCCAATTGTACGCGGACTGGGAACTCTGCTAGAAGATCCTGCCAGTGACGTAACGCCAGGTAAATTGCCCTTATCTCCAAGATATTGATCGGTAGGGAGACCTCGTGGGGAGTCCACCGGCCCTGTACCGTGTGGTGAAGAAAGACTGCTCCCCAACCGATGAGGCTGGCATTGGTTGTGATCACCTGCCAGTGAAGCGGTAGGAACGATCTCCCGGGTCTGAAGGAAGAGAGGAGAGTCCACCATGTCAATGACGTTCTCACTTGAAGAGGTAACTTGATACGCAGATCCAGAGACGATGGGTTCTTCTCCCATGCTGACAGAAGGGCTAGTTGAAGAGGGCGGGTATGGAATTGGGCAAACGGTACTGCTTCCATAGCAGCCACATCTTCCCCAGGAAACTCATGCATAGCCGAAGCAAGTGTGGACTTGGGTTGGAGAGAAGGCGGATCCCCAGACGGAGAGAGTTTATCTTTTTTCTTGGACGAAGGACCCGGGCAATGGTTGTATCGAACTGCATTCCCAGAAAGGTCACAAGTTGAGATGGGACCAAGGAGGATTTGTCTGTGTTGATCAGCCAGCCTAACCGAGAGAGCGTGTTCAAGGTGATCTGGAGGCTGTGGAGACAGTCCTTCAACGTGGGGCCTTTAATCAACAGGTCGTCGAGGTAGGGGATAATTACAAACCCTCTGGCTCTTAGAATGGCCATGACCGTCGCCATTACCTTCGTGAAAACCCTTGGGGCGGAGGCAAGCCCGAAGGGGAAGGAAGTGAACTGGTAATGTGCGTTCTGAAAGGCAAATCGAAGGAACTTCTGATGTGATGCACAGATAGGGATGTGGAGATACAGTTCAGGCCAAAAGTTTGGACACACCTTCTCATTTAAAGATTTTTCTGTATTTTCATGACTATGAAAATTGCACATTCATACTGAAGGCATCAAAACTATGAATTAACACATGTGGAATTATATACTTAACAAAAAAGTGTGAAACAACTGAAAATATGTCTTATATTCTAGGTTCTTCAAAGTAGCCACCTTTTGCTTTGATGACTGCTTTGCACACTCTTGGCATTCTCTTGATGAGCTTCAAGAGGTAGTCACCGGAAATGGTCTTCCAACAATCTTGAAGGAGTTCCCAGAGATGCTTAGCACTTGTTGGCCCTTTTGCCTTCACTCTGCGGTCCAGCTCACCCCAAACCATCTCGATTGGGTTCAGGTCTGGTGACTGTGGAGGCTAGGTCATCTGGCGTAGCACCCCATCACTCTCCTTCTTGGTCAAATAGCCCTTACACAGCCTGGAGGTGTGTTTGGGGTCATTGTCCTGTTGAAAAATAAATGATGGTCCAACTAAACGCAAACCGGATGGAATAGCATGCCGCTGCAAGATGCTGTGGTAGCCATGCTGGTTCAGTATGCCTTCAATTTTGAATAAATCCCCAACAGTGTCAGAAGGAAGGAGGGGGCGGGCTAAAGGATACGGAAGGGCTGGTGGGCGTGATGAATGCATCACCATGATCCTCGCCCTTGATAGGCCGATTGTGTGAGGGTGGGGGGGGGGCACCGGTAAGAGGAACGCCCCCCCCAAAACGCCCCCACGAGGGGGAAAATAAATAATGCGGGCAGTTTTGCCGCGCATAGTGGGCAAGAAGAAGGAGGGGGGCTGCCGGGGACGCCATGCTGTGGGGGACGCAAAGAAAGAGGAGAGGGGCGTGGCTCGGGTAGCGCTGTAAGTAAGCGCTGTGTATTATAAGCGATCGCCGCTGATGTGAAGGGGAGAGTGATGGTGAAGTGGAGACTGCAGCTGGCGTGTGGCAGGGAGCGCTGAGAAATTTACAGCCCCCTTTTGCTGGGGGGAGGAATATACGCTTGTAAGCAAAGCCATGTCAGGGCTCTGAGGGGCCTGCTGATGCAGCCAGAGGGGGAGGGATTGTACCTTTTCTAAGGTACCGATACCTCCTCTTCTTCCCTTTGAGGACGGTCCCAGGAGGTCCTCCGTGGATAAGTGGGGATCCTGGCTCTTCCTCCTTCCCGCACTGTCCGGTCCTGGACAGTGCAGGAGACAGTGTCGACCCCAAAATCTGGGGGAAGGTCACCCGCAGGGACCACCGTCTCCCTCCCAGGCCACTCCGAGGAGGGGGCTGGGGTGGGGAACAGGCAAGGACTGGCCACCGGGAATCACCCTGCGACACCGGGAGGTGACAGGGGATAAGTCCTGCCAAGCGGGTCCGAGAGTGGGCAATGTGGAGAATGTACATTGCTCTCTCGGTCGCTTGTGTAAAGGGAGTAACAGGGGACGCAGTGTTCCCTGTTAACCCTGAAGAGCTGTATCTGAAAAAGAAAGTAGAAAGATTAATAAAACACCACAAGGTTGGATCTGATAGGGCGTGGGCGATTGGGGCACTGAATATTCATTCTCCTTAATAGCCGGCACACAGTGTAGCCGCAGTGCCGCTCCTGCTGCTGCCAGGCAATCGCATGTGCCCGCTATTAAAGAGCATGAATATTCACCCCCTCTCCAAGCCCATGGGAGTGGAGAGGGGTGAATATTCATGCTCTTTAATAGCGGGCAAACATGATAGCCCGGCCGCAGCAGGAGCCGCGCTGCGGCTACACTGTGTGCCGGCAATTAAGGAGAATGAAGTTACTGCTCTCCACGCGCACAGTCTTGGCGTGGAGAGCAGTGAATATTCCCGCAGCTGATCTCACCTTGTGAGGGCGCATGGCAGGGAAGTAATGCGTGGCTCACATGGCGAGATCAGTGCTGGCAGCAGATCAGGACGCAGCGCTGGAGGAGAGAGAAGAAAGGTGAGTAGAAGTGTTTTTTGTTTTTTTTTATGCGCAGCGTGATGGCGATTAGGGGTGCCATGCATACCAGGATGGGGATTGTTGTGCCATGCATACCAGGATAAGGATGAGGGCTGCCATGCATACCAGGATAAGGAGGAGGGGTGCCATGCATACCAGGATAAGGATGAGGGCTGCCATGCATACCAGGATAAGGATGAGGGCTGCCATGCATGCCAAGGATAAGGAGGAGGGGTGCCATACATACCAAGGATAAGGAGGAGGGGTGCCATACATATCAGGATAAGGATGAGGGGTGCCATGCATACCAGGATAGGGATGAGGGGGCCCTGCATACCAGTTTAAGGATGAGGGGTGCCATGCATACCAGGATAAGGATGAGGGGTGCCATGCATACCAGGATAAGGATGAGGGGTGCCATGCATACCAGGATAAGGATGAGGGGTGCCATGCATACCAGGATTGGGGATGAGGGGCCATGCCTACTAGGATAGGGATGAGGGGTGCCATGGATACCAGGTTAGGGATGAGGGTGCCATACATACCAGGATAATGATGAGGGGTGCCATGCATACCAGGATAAGGATGAGGGGTGCCATGCATACCAGGATAAGGATGAGGGGAGCCATGCATACCAGGATAGGGATGAGGGGGCCCTGCATACCAGTTTAAGGACGAGGGGTTCCATGCATACCAGGATAAGGATGAGGGGTGCCATGCATACCAGGATAAGGATGAGGGGTGCCATGCATACCAGGATAAGGATGAGGGGTGCCATGCATACCAGGATAAGGATGAGGGGTGCCATGCATACCAGGACAGGGATGAAGGGTGCCATGCATACCAGGATAGGGATGAAGGGTGCCATGCATACCAGGATAGGGATGAAGGGTGCCATGCATACCAGGATAGGGATGAAGGGTGCCATGCATACCAGGATAGGGATGAAGGGTGCCATGCATACTAGGATAGGGATGAAGGGTGCCATGCATACCAGGATAGGGATGAAGGGTGCCATGCATACCAGGATAAGGATGAGGGGTGCCATGCATACCAGGATAAGGATGAGGGGTGCCATGCATACCAGGATGGGGGATGAGGGGTGCCATGCATAACAGGATGGGGGATTGGGGTGCCATGGATAACAGGATGGGGTTGAGGGGTGTCATGCATACCAGGATGGGGATGAGGTGTGCCATGCATACCAGGATGGGGATGGGGGCCACGTATAATAGAAAGAGGGGGGGCATATATACCAGGATGGGGGATATTAACAGAATTGGGTGACATTACCCCTATACCAGTGTCAGCAGCAGACCGCCTCCCCCTTAACATTGCATCATGACCACATTTTTTGCTTACATTTTTTTTCTATTTTCCTTCTCTAAAACCTAGGTGCGTCTTATGGTCTGGTGCGTCTTATAGTCCGAAAAATACGGTACTTTTGAGCCCCTGAAATGAGGATGCTTTGTAGAAAAATGATTGCAATTCCTAAATGTTTCGACACAGGACCCCTTTTCTTTGGATCTAGAGAGCTCCCAAGAGTTGTCACTTAAGAGTAGAGGGGAGGTGTTGCAGAGCTGAGAGCATTTTAGCCTAAAGGCCCCATACACATTAAGGGAAAGTTGACTGAACCGGCTGATTTCAGTGGGACCATCCGACCGATGTCATGTGTTGAGGGGTCTCCATCTGTCAGGGCACAGAAGGTCCGAGTACATGGAATTGTGACTCCAGATCTTTAAGCCAAGCGAGGTCTCATGCGTCTGGGAGAGATAGCGGTCAGTTAAATTAACGTTCCGCCGACAGCTATCACGTGTATGGCCAGCTCTAGGGACAGTCTTGCAAACCAGAATAAAACTTACTTTTCTTATTAATACTGCTGCCTAAACAGTACAGCAAGGTATGATCACCTCTACACCTCTTCTATCGAACACTATCAGCAGCTTTGTAGGGTAAAAACTGCTGACGGACTCTCCTTAAGAACTTAGGTGTCAGCAGAAAGGTACGGGAGGATGAATTACATCATAAGCGAAAAGTAATGCCTGGGCGTGGATGAAAATTAATGTCCAAAAACAGCAATCAAGGTGTAAACTTGTAGTGGTTAGCAGCACGCGTGGGTAGTGGATTTGGCCTGTTGTATAACTCATGGGTGATGGACATGTTTTGTTTACACCCTTGAGTATTGTTTTAAGAACTTATTTCAAATTGGTTTACAAGGAGATAATTGTAGGGTTCATTACGGCCGGGATGGCCTTGTGTCATGTGACTTCACGGAACAAAATGAATAAAAAAAAAAGCTTGTGCCATATTCTGAACTGTCGTGCACAGTGTCATCACTCACAAAAACGGTGGGTAGAAATACTTGCGGTTAATAGAAAATTTAAGAAAGTTGCTCATCATTTTTTAATCAAGTTTGGAAACTGATTTTTTATTCTCTATTTTTCTTTCGGTGGGTGTTGGCTTGTTGTGGGGGAGGGGGTGGCGGGGATTAATAATTCTTATTTCTTGGATGTAAGTTTTGTATTTTGTCTTACGAGAGAACTAGATACTGACAGACCAGTAGGTTTATGTAGTCTTCTCGCTGTATGTGAGATGTCCATAAATATCCAACCCCATGGGTGATGCTGCATTAAACCCACCTCCGATAGATGCAATGACACCCTACAAAGCCTTTTTTTGACAAATTAGATAACTTTCTCATGATTTATTCAGCACAGGATCAAACACTTTACAGCCATTGCTTAGTAACATAGGACAAGGTTGGTGGGTGACACTCAAGAAGAGGGTGGCAGAGGGCAGCCTTCACCGAGAGCAGAATCATGGATTCTGTGGTGTATACTGTATTATGATATTGAACCCTGGTTTCTACTATGACGCAATCACAAAACAAATTGTCAGCAATAACACGGCTATAAAACATAATAATAGCACTTTGTCACACATTACCATAACTAATTGCTTATATTATGATGAGGTGCTCAGCTTACACATAGGAGTAAACCAAGCCTATGTGAATCTACTGATCAGGAAGTGAAGCTCCACCTGGGGAGACACTTTAGTTGCGATTTATTTCTAATTGTACTAGGTACCGTATTTTTCAGACTATAAGACGCATTTTTTCCTCCAAAATTTTGGAGGAAAATGGGGGGTGCGTCTTATAGTCCGAATGTTGGGGGGGGGGGTGTATATATATGTGGGGTGTGGGATGAGCGGTAGCGGTGGAGGAGCGGGGCACAGGAGGCAGCAGCATGGGGCGTGGGGAGCACTGAATATTCATGCTCCTTAATAGCAGCACACAGTGTAGCCGCGCTGCGGCTCCCGCTGCTGCCGGAATCGCCTGTGCCCGCTGTTAAAGGGCATGAATATTCAACCTCTGGGCGTGGGGAGGGGTGAATATTCATGCCCTTTAATAAGCGGGCACACGAGATAGCCCGGCAGCAGCAGGAGCCGCAGCGCGGCTACGCTGTGTGCTGGCTATGAAGGAGCTTGAAGTCACTGCTCCCCGCGCACACAGTCCCGGCGTGGGGAGCAGTGACTTCCGGCAGCTGATCTCTCCTTGTGAGCCGCGCATGGAAGTGACGCCATGCGCGACTCACATGGAGAGATCAGTGCGGGCAGACAGGACGCAGCGCTGGAGGAGAGAGAAGAGAGGTGAGTCAGAGTGTTTATTTATTTTTTTATTGTGCAGCCTGATGGGGATTAGGGGGACCATGCATACCAGGGTAAGGATGAGGGGACCATACATACCAGGGTAACGCTGAGGGGGCCATACATAACAGGATAAAGATGAGGGGGCCATACATAACAGGATAAAGATGAGGGGGCCATACATACCAGGATAACTCTGAGGGGGGCATACATCACAGAATAAAGGTGAGGGGTGCCATGCATACCAGGATAGGGATTAGGGGTGCCATGCATACCAGGATAGGGATTTGGGGTGCCATGCATGCCAGGACAGGGATGAGGGGTGCCATGCGTACCAGGACAGGGATGAGGGGTGCCATGCATACCAGGACAGGGATGAGGGGTGCCATGCATACCAGGACAGGGATGAGGGGTGCCATGCATACCAGGACAGGGATGAGGGGTGCCATGCATACCAGGACAGGGATGAGGGGTGCCATGCATACCAGGACAGGGATGAGGGGTGCCATGCATACCAGGACAGGGATGAGGGGTGCCATGCATACCAGGACAGGGATGAGGGGTGCCATGCATACCAGGACAGGGATGAGGGGTGCCATGCATACCAGGACAGGGATGAGGGGTGCCATGCATACCAGGACAGGGATGAGGGGTGCCATGCATACCAGGACAGGGATGAGGGGTGCCATGCATACCAGGACAGGGATGAGGGGTGCCATGCATACCAGGATGGAGGGATGTCAGGCATACCAGGATGGGGATGGGGACCACGTATAAAAGGAAGGGGGGGGGGCATATATACCATGATAGGGTATATTGTCAGAATTGGGGGATATTACCCCTATACCAGTGTCAGCAGAAGACCCCCTCCCCCTTAAAAGTGCATCATGAACACATTTTTTGCTTACATTTTTTTTTTCGCCTAGGTGCGTCTTATAGTCCGAAAAATACGGTATGTTCCCATCTGATGAAGTCACATTACTCGAATATGCCATCGATCGCTACATGATTGGTGGGGACCCCCACTGATCCTAAGAATGCTGGAGTAGCCCTGCGGAAAGATGCGGCACAGTCAACCATGCACAGCGCCACCACCTGCTGGGTAGGGGAGCTGCAGCACACCTCCATTCAAGTGACGGCTGCAGTTTGCTGGGACTCCGTTGTGCAGGGAGAGACTGAGTAGCGTTATACTGGAGCAGCATCCCCTTCATATTCAGGGTTGGTGATGCTTCCAGACATCCATCTACAAGTATTAGACCTTTTACATGAAACAATAATTGGTGAAAAAGTGTTTGTAAACAAGCCAGCAATCACTCATCGAAAATGCTTAATTTTTGTGCATGTATAAAAGTCATCGTTATTGGCAGCACATTGCCTAGTGTACACAGGAGATGACATAACACTGTATGGGACCAGGACAATCACATTATTTAGCTAAATCTAAATGTTACTGCTCCCTGCTGTTTCTCCTGGATCTCTCTGCAGCATTTGACACTGTGGATCACCAGCTCCTCCTCACGATGCTCTGCTCTATCGGGCTCAAGGACACCGTTCTATCCTGGTTCTCCTCCTACCTATCTGACTGCTCCTTCACTGTATCTTTTGCTGGCTCCTCTTCCTCCCCTTTTCCACTTACTGTCAGGGTTCCTCAAGGATCTGTCCTAGGCCCCCTACTCTTCTCCTTATACACCGCTCCTATTAGACAAACAATAAGTAGATTTGGTTTTCAGTAGCATCTCTATGCTGATGACACCCAATTATACACATCGTCTCCTGATCTCACCCCTGAATTATTACAAAATACCAGTGATTGTCTTTCTGCTGTTTCTAACATTATGTCCTCCCTCTATCTGAAACTGAACCCGTCAAAAACTGAACTTCTTGTGTTTCCTCCCTCCACTAACCTACCTATAACCAATACTGCCATCTCCGTGTGTGGCTCCACCATTACTCCCCAGCAACAAGCCCGCTGCTCTCCTCAGATCCAATCACTCACCCGCTCATGTCATCTATACCTCAAAAACATTTCTAGAATTCAACCTTTTCTTACCTTTGACTCTGCAAAAACTCTTACTGTAGATCTGATTTATTACACAAGTCTGCGACTAAAAAGCTGTTTGATTATTTTCATATAATTTCCATGTATTTTGGTGTTTTGATAACGAAAAAAATATTGAAAAAAAATACTAGACGTCAGGACTTGCTACAAACCTATTGGTTCTTCTGCAAACTCTGGTGAATCATCGACAGGCAGATTATGTTCTTTCCCCATTAACATCAATAGGAACTGCGTGATTGGCCGGTGGCAGTCAGGTGGTTAGTGGCCAGGGCTGTGGAGTCGGTAAGCCAATCCTCCGACTCCGTCTCCTCAATTTCCATGACACTGACTCCAACTCCGACTCCGACTCCCTCATACACGGCTCATGTTTAAATGATAAATTTACTGTAGCACAGATTCATCTCAGCTAAAAGTCTAGACCCTTAGATCAGGAATAGGACATTTCATAACTTTCCCAAATTCTTATGAAAAAATATTCCCCACAAACTGCATTGAACTACTGTACCCAATTTATTATATAATTTTAGGAGTCGGAGTCGGTCCATTTTATACCAACTCTGACTCCACCAAAATGGGCTCCGACTCCACAGCCCTATTAGTGACATAATGAAAGGTCCTTATGCTTTCAAGAAACTTGCATTGGAATTTCATTCATCAACCGTGTTTCCCCAAATTAGCGTTATAGCTTTGCGAAAGTGTATTACTTTGCCTGACCGTTTCTGTTTCATTTGTGGTGAATATACAGTGTTGAATCAACAGCTGAATATTACAGACTTTTTTAAAAAAAAGTATATTTCGCATACTTCGGACTAAAACTTGGAGATCAAGATAAAGTTTGGGCGCCTCATAAAGTGCGCAAACGGTGTGTTGAGGACCTCCGAAATTGGTTCAAGGGTAAGAAAAAAGCTTTCCTTTATGGGATTCCTATGGTATGGCTAGAGCAAAAGAACCATAGTGACGACTTTTACTTTCGTTCATTGAATGTGAAAGGGTATAATTCTAAATGGAAACATTCCATTTCATACCCCAATCTTCACTCAGTAATTCATCCCATCCCCCATGGCACAGATATACCAGTACCCAAGGCCCCTGCTACTTTGGAAGACATACGTAGCTCTGATGAAGGTGGAATCATACCTGAACCAGATGACAAATCAAGTTCTGACTTTGAAGATGATACAAGGCCAACATTTTTTTCCCAGGAGGAGGTGAAGGATTTACTAAGAGACTTGAATCTTCCCAAAGATGCCGCTGAGTTACTCGGATCAAGGCTCAAAAGCAGGAATTTATTGTTACCAGGAGTGTCTTTTTCATAGTTCAGACATTGTGAAAAGGAGTTTGTTCCTTACTTTGCCCAGGAAGACAAGTTGGTTTATTGCATCGATGTGGAAGGTTTGAAAAGTCAATTCAAAATCCAATATGATTCAGTGCAATGGCGTCTTTGTATAGATTCTTCAAAAAGAAGTCTCAAAGCAGTTTTACTCCACAACGGCGATTTTTACGCTTCCATCCCTGTAGGTCATTCCGTACACTTGAAGGAAACCTATGAGAACTTGGAATGGGTTCCTCGTAAACTTAAATATGAAGGGATTTGAAGGTCTTGTGCATGCTGCTCGGGCAACAAGCTGGGTATACCAAATATCCTTGTTTTCTGTGTCTGTGGGACAGTCGAGACCGACAAAATCACTGGACCAAGAAAAGTTGGCAGCCGAGGGTGCTCACAGTCGGTGAAAAAATTGTCCTCCGAGAAACTTTGGTACCTCCCTATAAAGTTCTTCTACCACCTCTCCACATAAATTGGGCTTGATGAAGCAATTCGTAAAATCACTTCCAAGAGTTGGGGAATGCTTCAAATACTTGGTCACCAAGTTTACAAGCCTCTCGGAGGCAAAATTGAAGGAAGGTGTGTTCGTCGGACCAAACATTAGAAGGCTTATAGCTGATAAAGAGTTTGTCAATACCATGACGGTTCCTCAAAAAGAAGGGTGGATTGCATTTAAAGAGGCCGTAGAGAAATTTTTAGGCAATAAAAAAGATCCTGACTACAAAAAGATCGTCGGACAAATGCTGAAAGCATTTAAAGCTTTAGGTTGCTGATGAGTTTGAAAGTGCATTTCCTCCATTCCCACCTTGACTACTTTCCTGAAAATTTGGGAGCTGTGAGTGAAGAGCAAGGTGAATGATTCCACCAGGACATTAAAGAGATGGAAAGAAGATACCAGGGAAAATGGAGCATTATAATGATGGCAGACTACTGTTGGATGCTTCAGAGAGACATTCCAGAAGCTACTCACACGCGTAAATGTACCAAGAGGAGCCTCACAGGGAAAAAAAAAAAATCAATTTTAATGAGTGGTAGTGAGCTCATTTCAGTTCAAAAATGATTTTCATGAAAAATTTGTAATAAAAAATAACTTTTGCAAGTCTATTTTCATTTATTTCGCAGTACTGCCTTATTTAACATAGTTACCTAACTTGTCAGGATACGTGATGTCCTATGACAAAACTGAGGTAATTTTTGGATTCAGCGCACCAAAAAACAAAGATTACGTGGAATAACCAAAACAGCTCTTGAAATTTTATTTTTTGCAGACCTGTGTTATCGTCTGGACTACTGCAACTCTCTACTAATCTGTCTCCCTCTTACTAAACTCTCCCCTCTCCAATCTGTCCTGAATGCAGCATCCAGGATCAAATTCCTCTCCAACCGCTACACCAATGCGTCCAGCCTGTGCCAGTCATTGCACTGGTTACCCATTCGCTATAGAGTTCAATATAAACTCATCACCCTTACCCACAAAGTGCTCCATGCTTCAGCACCGCCCTACATCTCCTCCCTCGTCGCAGTCTACCACCCTACCCGTGCCCTCCGTTGTGCTAATGACCTCAATAATCCGAACCTCCCAATCTCGACTCCAAAACTTCTCACGTGCTGCGCCAATTCTTTGGAACACACTACCCAGGACTCTTCGTTTAGTCCCCAATACCCAGTTTTAAGCGTGCCTTAAAAATGCATTTCTTTAGACTGGCCTATCGCCTCATCTCACTTATCTATCCCCTTTTTTTCCCCCATACAACACTTCCAATCAGGACCCTCGAATCATCTGTTCACACACTCCCATGTACTTAAGAGACTTCTGTGTCTGTACTTGTTCACATACTGGTTGGTGACTGGTTCATTTAGCATTAGGTGATTACCGTATTTATTATATTGATGGCTGGACCATACAACACAAACAATTGTTACAATCCACCTTTTGTGTCTCCACCATTTCCTCATAGATTGTAAGCTTGTGAGCAGCAGGGCCCTCTCTCCTCCTGGTATCTGTTGATTTATGTGATTATTGTTATTCTGTAATGTCTTTTATTGTCTGTACAATTCCCCTCTAAAATGTAAAGTGCTGCGGAATATGTTGGCGCTATAGAAATAAAAAAAATTATTATTATCAATCCTTCTGTCCGCATCACTGCTCAACAACTAACTTTAGTTGATTGGCCAGTGAAAATAAGCCATAAGATGGGAATACTACTTTAAATGAGTTATCTGCCATTAAAGGGGCTGGCCACTCCGTGAGCCTCACCAATCAGCTGTTATCAGCTCCGCCAGTGGCAAGATGTAGTGTATGGAGTCATGTAGTGGCCAATCTCAGGTACCGCAGCTTAGATCACATTAATTTCAATAGGAGCTGAGCTGCAGTACCTGTGAACGGCCACTACACAGTGTATGGAGCGGTGCTGTGAACACTATTATAACTAGAGATGATGGAAAAGATTTCCAGGACCCTGATCCAGTTGCCATGTTGGCCCTTCAAACCTCCTCCCACCTGCATCCCCGATGCAAGATCATAATTGCGATATGCATCATTTTACAATGGGTCTACCACTCCGAAAAGACATCGGGAAAGCCAGCAGGAAGGAGGCAGGACTAGCACGTGTCATCATCACCTGCACTTAAGACTCTAAAAGAAACAGGTGGGCTGGTTGGGGACCTATGGGTTAAGTTTCATTTTTTTTCTGCGGTATTGTTACTTTTAAAGTAGACACTCTGGAGGCAGTACTACTTTTTCTGGGGGCATTAATAATTTTTTTATTAATTATTAATAAATTATATTTATTTATTTGTATTTACTTATAATTTATTTTTTTGGGAACATTCTGGGGCTTTGCTGCTTGTTTGGGGGCACTCTGGGGTATTAATAATTATTAAGTAACATTTATTTTTTTGGGGAACATTCTGGGCTCTGCTGCTTGTTTGGGGGCACTCTGGGGTATTAATAATTATTAAGTAACATTTATTTTTTTGGGGAACATTCTGGGCTCTGCTGCTTGTTTGGGGGCACTCTGGGGTATTAATAATTATTAAGTAACATTTATTTTTTTGGGAACATTCTGGGGCTTTATTGCTTGTTTGGGGGCACTCTGGGGTATTAATAATTAAGTAACATTTATTTTTTGGGAACATTCTGGGGTTTTATTGCTTGTTTGGGGGCACTCTGGGGTATTAATAATTAAGTAACATTTATTTTTTGGGAACATTCTGGGGTTTTATTGCTTGTTTGTGGGCACTCTGGGGTATTAATTATTAAGGAGCATTATTTTTTGGGAACATTCTGGGGCTTCAATATTTATTATTACTTTTTAGGGTGAACACAGGACATTATTAGAGTGGGCCATTTTATCTATTCAATAGGCACCCAGGGAACATATTCTATAAGGGCGACTTAGAATATTACCCGATAAAGGGCACTTGCGGCTTTGTTAATTGTGAAGGGGGCATTGGAGGAGCATTATTACTTTTTAAGGGGGTACAAAAGTGGCACTAGAGCAAAAGGGGCACTGAGGGCAACACTATATTATAAGGGAGTTCGCAGCCATTATTAGTTTCTGAGGGGGGGGGGCACCATTACTGTATAAGTGGGATATTTTGAGGAATTATAACCTTTCATGGGGGTCACACAGGGGGGTCTCTACAATTTGCGCAGATCGTGGCTCGCGCCAGTCTCTAGGAGATCAATGTGGCTCTGAATGTAAGAGAAGTTGGGGACCCCTGTTGTAGAGTGAATCCCCCCATAATACCTCATCCAATGTGGAATCGGGGGCACTACGGGCCGAGAGTAGAATACTGACTCCGTATTACACATCCGAGTACGTTAGGCCTTAGGAAAATATCTCTTCGCACACGTAAATACACCTGTAAATGCACATTAAAAAACTACTTTAAAAAAAATGCAATTTTGCAAAAAAAATGTTCATAGTGGAAATGATTGGCCAGTTGTAGGCTATAAAGGGCTAGTGGAGGAAAGCAGCGGAGCCTGAGGTGACGTCTTATCATTATTTGCTTTCCTTCCTCTCCAATCATGAGGAAGTGACAAGAAGCAAACACTTGTGCTGAGCAGCCGCCATGTCCCTGTGCACAGAGCGCCCCTCACCCACCTCCTCTCTCTTCAGCCTCTGAGGAGGATCTGGCACGATCTACCATGGTAACCACGCGCTCCATAGCAACACAGCAGGAGCATCATCCAATCAGCGAGCGCCTCACGTATCCCACCAATAGGAAGGCGGCTCTACTCTGAGCTCGAGATGCCGAAGCCGCCATTTTGATTCCGCCGAGACAAAAGAGAGGAAGCTCCGCAGCTCAGAGGCCGGGACGGAGGGAAGCTGAGGTAAAATAACCCATCCTGGCCGGCCATATTGTGTCTGGGAACAGCTCACCTTCAGCCGCAGGAGGCCGTGTGTGACAGGGCGGGGAGGTGACGAGGGGATAACGGGCTATGACATTGGGAGGATGGAAGCCTGTCATTCTAATAGATGTAAGGGACTACAACTCCCAGCATGCCATTGATAGATACAGGGATGTTACATATGATTGTAGAACCAGAAGTCTCAGCATGGCCAGGGGTGGTGAATCTGACAGGGGGATCTGGAACTTGTAGTGTGAATGACAGGCAGGACGTGTAATATACACCATATCGGGGAGCGCATACTGACCCCACAGGGCCGGCCGTGTAGAGGCCCCCCCCCCAACAACACCGTATGTATACCGGACCCCCCCATCCCCTTGACCTGCTGTATAAAGGAACCCCCAACAACACCGTATGTATCCCGGACCCCCCCATCCCCTCGACCTGCTGTATAAAGGGACCCCCCCCCCGCCCCCAACAACACCATATGTATACCGGGACCCCCCCCATCCCCAGGACCTGCTGTATAAAGGGACCCCCAACAACACCGTGTGTATACTGGGACCCCCATTCCCAGGATCTGCTGTATAAAGGGACCCTCCCAACAACACCATATGTATACCGGGACCCCCTCCCATCCCCAGGACCTGCTGTATAAAGGAACCCCCAACAACACCGTACATATACTGGGACCCCCATTCCCAGGACCTGCCGTATAAAGGGACCCCCCAACAACACTATATGTATACCGGGACCCCCTCCCATCCCCAGGACCTGCCATATATAGGGACCCCCCAACAACACTGTATGTATACCGGACCCCCCCATCCCCTCGACCTGCTGTATAAAGGGACCCCCCCCCAACAACACCATATGTATACTGGGACCCCCCCCATCCCCAGGACCTGCTGTATAAAGGGACCCCCAACAACACCGTGCGTATACTGGGACCCCCCCTTCCCCTGGACGTGCTGTATAAAGGAACCCCCAACAACACCGTATGTATCCCGGACCCCCCCATCCCCTCGACCTGCTGTATAAAGGGACCCCCCCCAACAACACCATATGTATACCGGGACCCCCCCCCCATCCCCAGGACCTGCTGTATAAAGGGACCCCCCTCCCCCAACAACACCATATGTATACCGGGACCCCCCCCATCCCCAGGACCTGCTGTATAAAGGGACCCCCAACAACACCGTGTGTATACTGGGACCCCCATTCCCAGGATCTGCTGTATAAAGGGACCCTCCCAACAACACCATATGTATACCGGGACCCCCCCCCCCATCCCCAGGACCTGCTGTATAAAGGAACCCCCAACAACACCGTACATATACTGGGACCCCCATTCCCAGGACCTGCCGTATAAAGGGACCCCCCAACAACACCATATGTATACTGGGACCCCCTCCCATCCCCAGGACCTGCCATATATAGGGACCCCCCAACAACACTGTATGTATACCGGACCCCCCCATCCCCTCGACCTGCTGTATAAAGGGACCCCCCCCCCCAACAACACCATATGTATACTGGGACCCCCCCATCCCCAGGACCTGCTGTATAAAGGGACCCCCAACAACACCGTGCGTATACTGGGACCCCCATTCCCAGGATCTGTATAAAGGGACCCCCAACAACACAGTGTATATACTGGGGCACCCATTCCCAGGACCTGCTGTTTAAAGGGACCCTCCCAACAACACCGTATGTATACCGGGACCCCCATTCCCAGGACCTGCCGTATAAAGGGACCCCCCAACAACACCATATGTATACCGGGACCCCCTCCCATCCCCAGGACCTGCCATATATAGGGACCCCCCAACAACACCGTATGTATACCGGGACCCCCCCATCACCAGGACCTGCTGTATAAAGGGCCCCCCAACAACACCGTATGTATACTGGGACCCCCATTCCCAGGACCTGCCATATATAAGGACCCCCAACCACACCGTATGTATACCGGGACCCCCATCCCCAGGACCTGCCATATATAAGGACCCCCCCCAACAACTTTGTCCGTATACCAGGACTCCCATCCCCAGGACCTGCTGTATAATTGGACCCCCCCCAACAACACTGTATGTATACCGGGACCCCCATTCCAAGGACCTGCCATATATAGGGACCCCCCCAACAACTCCGTCCATATATCGGGACTCCCATGCCCAGGACCTGCCGTATAAAGGGACCCCTGCCCCCCCCCCCCAAATAAAAACGGCCTTATACCGGGACTCCCCCAATCCCAGGACCTGCCTTATAAAGGGACCCCCAGCAGCACCATATCTATACTGGGCCCCCCCCCATCCCCAGGACATGCTGTATAAAGGGACCCCCCCATCCCAAGGGGCTGCTGTATACTAGGACCTCCCCCATCCCTAAGACCTGTCGTATATTGGGTTCCCGGACATAAAGGACCGTCCGTATACCCAGATCCCCTTCCCGATCTCCAGGACCTGCTATGTATACCGGGACCCTCCTCAACACACCGGACCGATCGTATACCGGGACCTCCCAACACATAGCACTGGCTGTGCTCTGGGACCCCCCACAGGACCGACCATAAATTGGGGACCCCTTTCCTCCGCCCCCTCTCCAGACACTGGCCATATACCAGGACCCCCCCAGACTAGCCATACACCGAGATTTCCCCCTCCTGCCTCCACAAGACTGGCTGTAGACTGGTACTGTAACCCCCCCCCCCTCCACACACACACACACACACACACACACACCAGAGTCTCCATACACCAGAACTCTGCCTCACCGGACCTGCCATATACATGGAAGATCTAACCCATAAGACCTGCTGATGTGGAGATGTTCTGATCCACTTGTCTAGATGTCGGCCCTCTATGGTCGGTCGCTCACATCCTTACGATTTCTCATCTTATTCTGCTTTCAACACGTCAGGAGCCGACTGACACTCACCGCCTGATATATCCCAGCCTGTCAGGTGCCTTTGTCACCAGCGTGTTCTTTACCTGTCTGTGCTTTATGTGGCAGTACACATCTAATACCCCTTACTATTTTGTAATTGTGATGGGCTTTTACATTGGAAAGAACTAACACTTCTCCACCTGTCACGACACTGCCATTGCCTTCTACAGGGGAAGCGATGATGCAGTGAATCTCATTATTTCCTCTATTCTGTGGACCGATAGTCGGGAAGCCTGGGATATAACGATACTCGTGCTACTGGCCTAGGATCATGTATACAAAGGATCAGCGATTGTTTCCTTATAGGGGAAGGCAGTGTCAGGAATTTATGGCATGTAATCGTTACATAACTTTTTTTTTTCCTATAGTTTTTTTTTTCTGTTAGAAGAGAACCTAAATCCGTGCTGTTTGTGGCACAGTGTTTGGTATCATGTATTCTGCGAGTACGGACCTATAGGAGGCTGGCCGGCTCATGTCAGGAGACCTGCAGCCGGTCCATGAATCACTGTCCAAGTAGACTATGACACATGGATGTGTAAATGCGGCCTTGTAGAAATGCATACAGGTATGGGTCTAGGGTTTACTAGACCCCAGCTTACTAGACCCTGTGACATTGTGTGGCCTAGTAAGTGCCAGGATGCGTTATCAGGGCAGTGGAACTCTACCTAGGAGCCCATTTGACCTAGGAGCCTCCTAAGAGCGGGTTTACACCACCTGACCTGCTGCGTTTAACGACCACCGATCAGCTTCTTGTTTGCTGATCGTGGTCACTTAATAGCTTGTTTAGACAAGCAGACCTCATTTCCCATTGCACAGAACAATCAGTAATAGATAGTTCTGTGTGCACAGGCTGTCACTGTTCTTGGCAGCACTGGTCTTGTTTTTATGTTGCTGAAAACCATGATTTTTAAGCATGTTTAAAAATAATTTCACCCGACGAAAGTGCATTTTGCTTGTTCATTGGGAGATTAGAAGCCTGTTTACACTGCATGATTATCGGGAAATGAGCACTGAGTAAATCCATTTTAGGAGTGGAGCATGTACCTGTCCTAACCCACCGGGGACTTTATCATTAACCACTTCACTATCTTAGCTTTGCATAGTATTGTTGAAGGCGGCTTTATTTGGGCAGTGATTGGTGTTGTTATGTAGAAAGCATGTTATTATGTGATCATTTTATTTTGTTTGACTATTGTATAGCGGTATTATTTAGACATTTTATGGCAGCATTATTTGGGCAGCAAATGACAGTATTATTTAAAATCTAAAACTTTTAAAAGGATTATCCAGTAAGAGATGAGTGGTAACCTATAGATTGGTGGGGGATCGACCACTGTGACCCCTCCGATTGCCAGAATGGGGCCCTCATATCCATGTTAGAGTAGAGGTGCGCATAGTCTCCTGCCGATCCGTTAATTCTCTATAGCTGTACTGGAGATGGGCTGGTGGGAACAATATGGAATAGTTCGGAGCTGAGTAATTACTGATGGGCGGCCATTACACATTGCGATAACACTGTGTAAATATCTGCATGTCATATAAGAGACAGCAGTGACTCCAGTGAACGATTATATAACCCGTATAGGGAGCATGGCCGCTGTGACTATTGGATTTGTTATAAAACCTTACATAATATAACTCTTTACTTTTGAAGTCTTCCCTTCAGGTTTATATTATATGTTCGTGTCCTGGCCCTTGTTCCTGTCAAGTCTCAGATGTACCCTCTTCTAAGAGTTGTCCTCCGGGGGTGATAATGGCTGCTTCTGTCTGTGTCCCGATGTGTATTCCAGGCTTTAATAAAATTGCCAAGCAAGTCCATAATGAAAACGCATCTCACCATGACCTGTCGTAACCCTGTCCTGGACGCCAGCCCCAAGGCTATGCTTTGAACAGGGGTTGGGACCTGCCATGTATGCTCCTAACTAAAGAACATTAACCGCTGATCCATAGCGCCATCAATCTAGATGATGTATTTTACAGCTTTTTACCTATCAATGGCCCAGGCTGTTACATGGGGCGGGTGGGGTGGGGGGTACGATGCATCTGGATAATGAAAACACTGGTATTTGAAGCATTGTGTGTGAACGGTACAGAACATACATCATTATGTAAGGAGCCCTGTGGTGTTTGGATAATCAATTTCTGCATTCAGGCGTTATGAATGGCGTCAGCGACCGCAGCATAAATTCTGCTGAGGATGTGACTCCAGTAGATATGGAAGTCCTGCAGGATCACTGTGCATTTCTGTGTATTATTTGGTGACCTATGCAAAGTTTTGCCCTCTCCTCCTGTTTTTTCGTTTTTGTGGGGGCTTAGGCCGATGTTTGTACCAGACTGCACACCTGTTATAAGCAGTTTATTTGTACCTGTCACTTGCAGCTGATGTTGTAACCAGATTGTCTGAGCGTATTACATCTCTATTACGCTATTAATATACTTCTGGCAGCAAAGTAGTAGTGTTAGGCTGCGTGCCCACGAAAAGCATTTTCCAAGCGTTTATGCTGCGTAATTTACGCAGCGTAACTTGGGAAACGCTTGGTAATCCGCCCCCCATGGTCCCCAATGACAAGCCGCAATGTCAATGCCCATGCTGCGGATTTTTCTGCAGCATTTATGCTGCGCTCAAAAATCCACAGCATGTCCATTAATTTTGCGGACACGCAGCGTAATCGCCGCCATTGACTTGCATTGGACCGCGTGACATCCGCATCACTACATGTGGATAAGCAGATATCACACGGTTCAATGTGTGGATGGTACCCAGGCCTGGAGGAGAGGAGACTCTCATCCAGACCTGGGTACCATAGAAACTGTAAAAAAAAAAAAAAAAAAAAAAAAAAAAAAAAAGATTATACTTGCCTTCCTATGTCCTCCCGGTGTTTTGTCCAGTCTCTTGCATTGCTCGCGCTGTTTTGAAGGACCTGCCATGACGTCATTGAGTCATGTGACATGACACATGACTGAATGACGTCACCGCAGGTCCTTCACAACAGCGCGAGCAATGCAAGAGACCGGACGGAGCGGACAAAACACCGGGAGGACATCGGAAGGTAAGTAGAATCTTTTTTTTTTTTTTTTTTTTTAACCATTCTTATTCTTCTTTTTTTAACTAACTTAGTCACACTACTATAAATCCATGCCGGTTGCATGGATTTATATAGTGTGACCAAGTTGTCAAGCACTTTTCCAAGTGATGCTAAAATCGCTTGGAAAGCGCTTGATAACCCACATGCAGAAATGCATGCAAAAACGCTTGACAAACGCTTCTACCTGGCGGGAAAAACGCATGTAAAAACCGCATGCTTTTTTCCTGCCAGGGAGAAGCGTAAAAAATATGCAGCATTTCTGCATCGTGGGCACATAGCCTTAGGCTGTGTGCCCACGATGCGTTTTTTAAGCGTTTCTGCAGCGGCAAAAACGCTGCAGAAACACTTAAACGCATGGTAGAAGGCCTGCCATGTTCCCCAATGATAATCCGCATGTGCTGAAAAAAACACAGCACTACCAATTATTTTGTGGAAGCGCTGCATTTTCGCCGCCATTGACTTGCATTGAATCGCTTGGATTCCGCATCACTGGATCTGTACATACGGAATCCGTGCGTTTCAATGTGCGGATGGTACCCGGGTGTGGAGAACAGGAGACTCCCCTCCGGACCCGGGTACCATAGAAACTGTAAAAAAAAAAAGAATAAAATAAATATATATTTACCTTCTGGCGGCCCGCGGTGTGCTCCTCCTCACTTGCCGGCAGATCGCGATGGACTGAAGGACCTGCGCTGACGTCATAGTCATGTGACGGGCTACGCGACGCTGACATCGGCAGGTCCTTCAGTGTACTGCGATGTGCTGGCAGCCGGGACTGTGGAGCAAGACTGCGGGGGCCATCGGAAGGTAAGTATAGATTTATTTTTTTATTTTTTACCATTCTTTGGGGTCACACTATATAAATCCATGCCTTTTGCATGGATTTATATAGTGTGACCAAGTTGACAAGCACTTTCCAAGTGATGCTAAAATTGCTTGGAAAGTGCTTGTCAACCCGCATGTGGAAATGCATGTGAAGAACGCTTCACATCCACATGTCCCTGGCAGGAAAAACACATGTAAAATCTGCATGCGTTTTTTTCTGCCAGGGGAGACGCTCAGGAAAAATCTGGAGCATTTCTGCATCGTGGGCACATAGCCTTATTGATATAAATGTAACAAGGAGAGTGCTGGCCAAATATCGGCTCCCGGCAGCAACCATTGGTCATTTCATAGACCTAAAACAGATGGGTGCTGATATTCCTGAAAGATCTTTCCAGAAACTTGTAGGTTCTGCATGTGCTGCTATTTACGTCCGGGCAAATTGACGTCTGATTCTGGCGTATATCATGGGCAGCATAATTGATCGGTAAAAATAACCTGCCCCCAGACACTTAAAGGGAACCTGTCGTTCTGAAAACCACGGGCAGCATGAAATCGGAGTCTGGCTGCGTTATTGCAGTTATGTATGTTTTATTCTGAAACCTTGCCGCGATTCAGAAGAAACATGTTTTGAAAAGCCGGCCAGGGACTATGCGTCTTGGATGACTAGTCCAAGGCAGGTTCCTGGTGGCTGCTCCCACAGAGCTATCCCTTTGACTAACAGGTCTCTTATGCACAGAAACAGGGAGAGAGACCTGTTAGTCTAAGGAAGCAGGGAGGGAAGGAGCTGTCCCTGCCTCGTACTAGTCAGCCATAACGCCATGTATGTTGTCTCACTGCAGCGTTTCAGAGTAAAACAAACCTGGCTGCAATCGTGCAACTCTGCTTCATTCTGCCTGCAGGTCGGGCATCATGAATCAGATGTCTGCTAATATTCACACCCCAAGATCTGTGATTGTTTTTTGGACAGGGCTTATAACCAGAGCTGGTGACACCTACTATACAATTAACTTTAAAAAATAATTGCCAAACTTTTTACATTGTTCACAACATGTGCGATGATCTGCTTTTTTTTTTTTTTTCTCTACAGGTGTCTGTACCAAAATACACTAACAATCTGCTGTGATTATTGTCGCTTTGGTGTGTGTTCTGCCCTTTTTTTCTACGTTTTGGTGCAGATTTAACACTTTTTTTATGCAGAAACTTAAAATTGCGATTGCGTTTTTTTCCCATGCAGATTTCCAGACTCCGCGCAGAAGCCTTAGGCTGTGTTCACACGATGCGTATTTCATGCGTTTCCGCGGCGTTTTTGCAGTTGCGTAAACGCCGCGGAAACGCATGAAAAACGCATGGTAGAAGGGAAGCAATGTTCCCCAATGGAAATCCGCATGTGCTGTGCCCATGATGCGGATTTTTCCGCAGCGTTAACGCTGCGGTCAAAAATCCGCAGCATGTCAATTAATTTTGCGGAAACGCGGCGATTTCGCCGCCATTGACTTGCATTAGAACGCGCCAATTCCGCAAGACAGCATTTGTACTTGCGTAATTGGTGCGTTCTAATGTGCGGATGGTACCCGGGTGTGGAGGGGAGGAGAGTCTCATCCGCACCCAGGTACCATTAAAAAAGCTGTAAAAGAAGAATAAAATAAAAAATAAATGTATTCTTACCTTCTGTCGGCCCGCACAGCGCTCCCGCTTGGTTCCCGGCACTTGCAGTGAGTTGTAGGACCTGCGGTGACGTCCGAGTCATGTGACGGGTCACGTGACGCTGACGTCGGCAGGTCTTTCAATTCAAAGTTGCCGGCGAGGGAGAACAGAGTGAGCAGGACAGCGCGGGCCATCGGAGGTAAGTATATACACTCTCTCGGTTCACACTGTATAAATCCATGCTGTTTGCATGGATTTATATAGTGTGACCTAGTTATCAAGCACTTTCCAGGTGATGCTAACATCGCCTGGAAAGCGCTTGTCAATCTGCATGCGGAAACGCATGTGAATCTGCATGTGGATCCGCATGTATTCTGCAGGAAAAACACATGCACAATCTGCATGCGTTTTTTCTGCCAGGGAGATGCAGAAATGATGCAGAAATTTTCTGCTTCATTTCTGCATCGTGTGCACATACCCTTATAGGGAAAAACCGCACCATAAAACAAACAGTTTGATGGCGTCTTTGAATACACAGTGGGCATTTGTTTTCATGAAATCACGAGCAGGTTGTCTGCACACAAAATAAGCAGCCGGAAAAAAACACAGCATTTAAGCTACGTGGGAACAGGGCTGTGGAGCCTTTATAAAGTGGACCAACTCCTGACGACTCCTAAAATATATATAATAAATTGGGTACGGTAGTTCAATGCAGTTTGTGGGGAATATTTTTTCATAGGAATTTGGGAAAGTTATGAAATGTCCTATAAACGTGTGTCCTATTCCTGATCTAAGGGTCTAGACTTTTAGCTGAGATGAATCTGTGCTACAGAAAATTTATCACTTAAACATGAGCCATGTATGAGGGAGTCGGAGCTGGTGTCATGGAAATTGAGGAGTCTGAGTCGGAGGTTTGGCTTACTGACTCCACAGCCCTGTGTGGGAACATGGTCCAAATGTTTGGCCTCCTGCCTGGTCACAAAGAGCTACAGTATATTGCCCTTTTATGAGATAGACTTAAAGATTGTGTTCCCAATTTGCAGAAATCTGCTTGGATCGCTTGATCGTCACCTGACGTCTATAGACAGCCTCAGACGAGAGTGACTGGCATGCACAGGCTTCATCTTGGCCTGGGAGTATTGATAGATGTAGTAAGGAGCGCTGCCGATTCACTGAGGAGTCACATGTCATCGCTCCTTCGTACTGATGGGGGGAGAGGTGGCATTTCAGGGGTGCATACAACTGTCATTAAACAGACAGACTTGCTGTAAGTAGTTCACCAAAATTACAAAAAAAAACAACCATAAATTTGTAGTGAAACAGTTAACGCTAGAGGAAGGATCTGTGGTTTCCTGTTTCTAATCTGTTGAAGCCTTCAGTGCACAGGCAAATGACTCCTCAAACAAAACTGCTAAAGCCAAGTCTGGTGCACAGTGATCCTTTACTTTCCCTCCTTCCTATGAAATGAACATGAATGGCCAATTGAGGTCACCTATGGAAATGAATGCAAATGGGAAGGACGGTGGGAGCAGCAGACATGTGACCGGTTGCTATTGACCCACACAAGTGTTTGCACTCGGTTGATGCTTAGTTGCTCTGCTTTATCACGTGTTTCTATAATTACCTTCCAGACAATACACACAGCGGCTACAAATTGCCTGTGATCCTGCCAGGCATCCAGCTGCAGTATATCTACAGTATATCTCGTTACTGAGTAGGAAAGGAAATAAACAATAGAACATTAATGGATATTTATAGTGAAGGATCACAGTGGAAAAGCTTTACTGGATACGGGGAACCACCGTTCATTATCTTCTAGTGGTGAGCCTACTTGCATGGCACATGCCTGAAAGAGTGGGGAAGCAAGCCTTGTCGCAGATGCAGGCTTTCCTAAAACCGCTATAATGTGTGCAGAATACAGGCTACTGTAAATGGCTGCACCTTTTTTTTTTTTTCTATTGCTTTTTTTTACTTCACAGTGCTAAGAGGAAGCAAGAAGGGCAAACACTTCTTCCAGGAGACTTGCCGAAATGGGTGCATTGCCACAACAAACACAGATCTCCACTTGCAGCTGAATTTTTGTTCTGGGTGGACCTGCCCCTAAGTGTTTATATTTGGTGTTGAAATAATAATCTTGTTTAACGTGAAGACATCACTTCCAGTAGGTTAGATTCTAAGTAGGGCAATAAACATGCAAATAAATCGGTGACGTCTCTTGTTTCCTGCTAGCTCTCTACTAGTAGCAATACAGGATAATACTGCAGGAGGTGTGGACACTTCAGTTTAGGTTTTTTTTTTCCCGTCATGTTTAATGGCGTGGGCTGAAAATTTATAAGTCTGCAGGTAAAGCGTAGCTGATACCTCTTTATACATAGTGACTCCAGCTTTACTAAATTTCTAGATGGGATGCGGCAATGTGGCATGGAGGCGATCAGCCTGTGGCACTGCTGAGGTGTTATGGAAGCCCAGGTGGCTTTGATAGCAGCCTTCAGCTCGTCTGCATTGTTGGCTCTGGTGTCTCTCATCTTCCTCTTGACAATACCCCATAGATTCTCTATAATAGATTCTCTATGGGGTTAAGGTCAGGTGAGTTTGCTGCCAATCAAGCACAGTGATACTGTTGTGTGTAAACCAGGTATTGGTACTTTTGGCCGTGTGGACAGGGGCCAAGTCCTGCTGGAGAATGACATTTCCATCTCCAAAAAGCTTGTCGGCAGAGGGAAGCATGAAGGGCTCTAAAATGTCCTGGTAGACGGCTGCGCTGACTTTGGTCTTGATAAAACCCAGTGGACCTACACCAGCAGATGACATGGCCCCCAAACCATCACTGATTGTGGAAACTTCACACTAGACCTCAAGCAGCTTGGATTGTGGCCTCTCCACTCTTCCTCCAGACTCTGGGACCTTTGTGGAGTGTGTCAATGACTGCCTTCTGGACATCTGTCAAGTCAGCAGTCTTCCCCATGATTGTGGAGCCTACTGAAAAAGACTAAGGGACCTTTTTAAATACTTAGGAAGCCTTTGCAGGTGTTTTTTGTAAATTATTCTAATTTACTGAGATAATGACTTTTGTGTTTTCATTGGCTGTAAGCCATAATCATCAACATTAACAGAAATAAACACGTGAAATAGATCACTCTGCTTGTAATGACTCTATATATAATGAGTTTCACGTTTTGTATTGAAGAAGGTGACAAGTGTTTCAGGATTCCTATTGTGCAGCGCTGACTGTTAATAAGATACAAATCCCGGTTCATTGTTTTGCTAAGGGCAATACTAGTAGTATCGCCTCGCTGAGGGTCTATTTTAGTCTTTCTTGCCTTGGTAGAATGTAACACTGTGTCCCTCCTGTCCTCAAAGCCATCGCCATTTATACAGATGTCGTCGAACTTCTAAAAATATGGCTTATGTTTAGGATTTTCCCTACATTATAAGTATAGGTTCCTAATACCCATACTGAAAATAGTTAATTTTAAAGACTGGCTAAATAGAAAATGAAGAGGTCTATTATATATCAACATAGTAAGTGCCTGACATTGTTTCCGATTAGGACCAGAGATGTGGAGGTTCATTACTCGGTATAGCTGTCAGCAGAGACCGGTGTCATCACACCCAGAAGAAAGTAACTTTAGTATTTTACACAGTCATTAATTAAACAAGGTGTGCAATGTTTTAATTAGTCTCTGAAATTGGTGTAAACTCTGGTACATGCCAGGCTGAATAACATATTAATTTAAATCATCCGAGTCTAGGCTATATTAACGTTTATGTTCATATTTCCATTATTTTAAAGGGGAACGGGGACGACAAAAATAATACGATTGCTGTATCCGTCACGTGATAGAAGTCAAATGACGCCCAATGGAACCAATTTACTTTAGGAAAATTTTCGTCATGCTATCTGTCCAGCAATTTTGTCAGAATCTGCTTGGTGTCGGCCCCCCACCAAGCCATCGAAATCTGATTCATGGACAACTCCTTTAGGTGCATGCAGCTTAGTTTACTGTGTGTCGTTCTCGTACAAGTCGGGTCCGTGTAAAGCTATAAACTGTGCAAGTGTCACATCCAGTATTACTTTATCTACTGGTGTTGCCACACCACTGTCACAGGGGGTGGCCATATGTTATTCATGGTAAGAAGTAGCTCTTGTAGAGACACAGATCATGCAGTCCCAAAAGGGGAAAAGTGCATTAGCGCAAGTTAAAAACTGGTCCTGACAGCTCTGTATCCTAGCTGCTGTAAACATGTAGAAAAACAAGGACAGCGGAAAATTGATCCGTATGGGAGTAAGTGTATGCTTGAGTTAGTTGCTGAAATGTTTTTTTCCTGAGGATGAGTTATTAATTATGAGATCTGTCAGGATGTGACGGTCCTTGTCTCCACAAATCAGCTGGTATCTGCCGGTAGCCGTATGTAAACCCTTTGACCGGAGCTGTACTGCGCCGCACATTAAATGGTGCTGCGTCGCAGCAAATATCAGCTGATTACGGGGGGGAAGGAGGGTCTGCCAAGGGCTGGACCACCACCATTCTCGTATTGATGACCTATCAATATGCAATGACTGATTAAATGATCATGTTTTTAGATATTTCTCCTTTTGAACTGTAGTTAAAGTTACCATAAGTGTATACAGATGTTTTCTTTTTACCACCCAGTAGTGGATTAAAAAGGTAAAGGACCACTGAAGTGGTAGGGGCATTAAAGGGGTGACTGTACTTTAATAATAATAATAATAATAATAATATAGTATAAAAATGTAATCTTTATTTTTATATAGCGCAAACATATTCCACATTTCTTTACATACATAATCCTCGCTGTCCCCATTGGGGTTCACAATCTAGATTCCCTATCAGTATGTCTTTGGAGTGTGGGAGGAAACTGGAGAACCCGGAGGAAACTGACGCAAACACGGGGAGAACCTGAAGACGTACCAAAACATGCACAGTTCAACATCATCTGTAAATGGACAGTGGCATGAGTTTTCGTTAAATTACATCCAAACTCGGCGTTTGTGCTACTTGGGTATATGGCCTCCAAATATACACATTTTAGCTACGCAGAAGGGGATACTAGCAACGTCATTGGCTATTTTTTTTTTTTTTTGCCTTCAGCAGCTAAAACTCTTGACATTTTTTAAATGATTGATCAATGTGAGTATAAATCAGGATATACTGAGTACATGCCATACTGGCAGATATCCAAACTGCATCCACTATACACGAACATGATTGTTCCGCCCTCCTTGTGATGTTTACCCATGATAATTATCTACGTAACGTTACTAACTCCCTGACAAACACAATATTTGTTATATCACTAGTAAGTGATTGATAGATAACACCATGACTGTATCATTCCATACTGATGATGTGAGCAGGATGGAATGATGAGTCACAGTGACACAATGATGTCACAGTCAGCAGATCGCTGACGTCACAGCACTGTAGGATCACTTATGATTTGGATGGTGGTCTGGATATAGAACGGTATGAGTGCCCACATGTAGTAATGCCATGGCCCTGGATAGCCAGAAGTTGATATTTGAGGTGTGCGGTTTATTATAAAGTGACTTCTCACAGGATATCAGAAGTCTTGTGTGTTACATGTCAGGCAAATGTTTGTCAGCCACCTGGCGGGAGGCCTTTCTAGGATTATTGTTTTGCATGTACACAGGCTATTGTATGACATGGAGGTGACATAAAACCATTGTGAGGATTTCATGTGTACAGTTCTCTATTACGCCAGTGATGTCTTATTCAAGGCTTTTATATACAGTGGAAGCAATTGAAATGCTGCGAGTGCAGAATGACTCATAAGAAGTGTGTCTAACTAAATCCTTGGTACAAAACTAAGACTATTGCCAGACACGGCCTCATTCGGACTCCATTGTGTAGAGAAAGTAGTCAGAGGTTTATCCCGGACCGTATATATTGGTATATATTTCGGATCACGTTGAGGCTGAAATCGCTCACATTTTTTTTCTTTATTTTTTTGCTTTGCTCAGATGTTTACATTTCAGTCTATAATGGCTATTTTCTTCCAAAAACGCTGGTCCATGGGTTTGTGATTTTGTAGCTCAGCCCCATTTACTTTAATGAATTTTCTGTAAATAATATGGCACACCATTTATAGACAGTGGTACTGTTTATGAAAGAAATACTGTACAATCCAGTTGGGCTTTCTTCGCACCATTTCTTAGCAGTTGGTCCAGGAGTGCGAATATTGCCCTTTGCAATACAAAGAGAGAAGCAATCGGCTCCTCCATGTATTTTTTGCTATGATATCCGCAGTGGTAAATGCCGCTGTGGGGCCTTCGCTACAGTGCGAAGTCTGTTTTGAAATACGTCCCATGAAAACCTACCCTAGAATTGCTTAAAAAACACTGCATTTTATTTGGTAAATGAGAGCTCAACTAAATAGTTTTCATTGTATATGTCCATGGTCTTTTACATTGTCGGGCATTTGCTGCTGTTCCCTCTTCTTCAGCATTAGGTGTCTTGTGAAGTGTAATCCCAACATTTGGACGTTTTTTTGGACACCAATGTTTCTTGATGATGTAGACAAATCTCAGGCCACAAATTAAAAGCAGACGTGCCTGAATTGGTCTGGTTACTTGGCCTCATAATCCGGCCTCTTTTGATGTTGTTCATCTCAAAGCCTTTACGTGAATTAGATTTGTTTACTTCTGGCGGCCAAGTTCTCCCGACAGCCTCTTTCTCTCTCTCTGACGCTGGGAGACTTCCAGATGAGATTTTTAGGTTTTGTACAAAATATCCCTAGAAATGATCTCTGGTACGGGAAGACTTGTTCTGGAGCTGATCAGATATCTGGATGATGCATAGATCTTTCTTGGTAATTAGCATGTAAGCAAGATGGACAAGAGTGGGCTTCAGTTTGTGGAGAAGCTACCACTGCCAAAGGCAATGAGGACATGTTGGGAGTTGTAGTTCAGCAAACAATTGAGACTACTGATGTCTAGCATTGAAAGGGATCTCTAGATGTACATATCCCAGAGAGAATAGCTCAAGCGTGGATGTAAGAATTGCATCACTTCAGCTTTCTATACATCTTGTTATTTTTAGCACTGGTTTTTAGTAAACTCCTTGAGCCAGGTAGCTTAGAAATTTGCTATTAACGCCCATCTTTCATAGCTTTCTATTGGTGTCTATAAAAGTTCCTGTTGCCTCTTAGAGTCGGCCAAGTCTCACATGTGTAGTGTAGAAAAACAAAATTATGCTTTTTTTTTTCTTCTTTTTTTTATGCTTCCAGCTATGAGTTTTGAAGCGTTTAAAACTATTTTTTGTTTCTACTACCAAAAAGTAGCTAAACATACTCTTGATTAAGGCTAAGTGCCCACGATGCAGAAATGCTGCAGATTTTTTCCGCATCTCCCTGGCAGGAAAAAACGCATGCAGATTTAACATGCGTTTTTCCTGCCAGGTAGAAGCGTTTGTCAAGCGTTTTTGCATGCGGGTTTATCAAGCTCTTTCCAAGCGATTTTAGCATCACATGGAAAAGTGCTTGACAACTTGGTCACACTATATAAATCCATGCAACCGGCATGGATTTATATAGTGTGACCAAGTAATAGTTAAAAAAAAAAGAATAAAAATATATATATATATATATATATATATACAGTACAGACCAAAAGTTTGGACACACCTTCTCATTTAAAGTTTTTTTCTGTATTTTCATGACTATGAAAATTGTACATTCACACTGAAGGCATCAAAACTATGAATTAACACATGTGGAATTATATACTTAACAAAAAAGTGTGAAACAACTGAAAATATGTCTTATATTCTAGGTTCTTCAAAGTAGCCACCTTTTGCTTTGATGACTGCTTTGCACATTCTTGGCATTCTCTTGATGAGCTTCAAGAGGTAGTCACCGGAAATGGTTTTCACTTCACAGGTGTGCCCTGTCAGGTTCAATAAGTGGGATTTCTTGCCTTATAAATGGGGTTGGGACCATCAGTTGTGTTGTGCAGAAGTCAGGTGGATACACAACTGATAGTCCTACTGAATAGACTGTTAGCTGCTTTTTTCTTGCCATAATACAAATTCTAAGTAAAGAAAAACGAGTGGCCATCATTACTTTAAGAAATGAAGGTCAGTCAGTCCGAAAAATTGGCCAAACTTTGAAAGTGTCCCCAAGTGCAGTTGCAAAAACCATCAAGCGCTACAAAGAAACTGGCTCGCATGAGGACCACCCCAGGAAAGGAAGACCAAGAGTCACCTCTGCTTCTGAGGATAAGTTTATCTCAGTCACAAGCCTCAGAAATCACAGGTTAACAGCAGCTCAGATTAGAGACCATGTCAATGCCACACAGAGTTCTAGCAGCAGACACATCTCTTCAACAACTGTTAAGAGGAGACTTTGTGCAGCAGGCCTTCATGGTAAAATAGCTGCTAGGAAACCACTGCTAAGGACAAGCAACAAGCAGAAGAGACTTGTTTGGGCTAAAGAACACAAGGAATGGACATTAGACCAGTGGAAATCTGTGCTTTGGTCTGATGAGTCCAAATTTGAGATCTTTGGTTCCAACCACCGTGTCTTTGTGCGACGCAGAAAAGGTGAACGGATGGACTCTACATGCCTGGTTCCCACCGTGAAGCATGGAGGAGGAGGTGTGATGGTGTGGGGGTGCTTTGCTGGTGACACTGTTGGGGATTTATTCAAAATTGAAGGCATACTGAACCAGCATGGCTACCACAGCATCTTGCAGCGGCATGCTATTCCATCCGGTTTGCGTTTAGCTGAACCATCATTTATTTTTCAACAGGACAATGACCCCAAACACACCTCCAGGCTGTGTAAGGGCTATTTGACCAAGAAGGAGAGTGATGGGGTGCTACGCCAGATGACCTGGCCTCCACAGTCACCAGACCTGGACCCAATCGAGATGGTTTGGGGTGAGCTGGACCGCAGAGTGAAGGCAAAAGGGCCAACAAGTGCTAAGCATCTCTGGGAACTCCTTCAAGATTGTTGGAAGATCATTTCCGGTGACTACATCTTGAAGCTCATCAAGAGAATGCCAAGAGTGTGCAAAGCAGTCATCAAAGCAAAAGGTGGCTACTTTGAAGAACCTAGAATATAAGACATATTTTCAGTAGTGTTGAGCGAGTATGTTCTATTAACCCTTTCGCCGAGTATGCTCAGGCAGAGCTCCGAGTATTTACAGCTGCTCGGTGATAGGGTTGAATCGCTCCTGTGTGCATGATTTGCGACTGTTTGACAGTTTTATTACATGTGAGGAATGTCTATTTCTTACACATTCCTCACATGTAATAAAGCTGCCAAATAGTTGCAAATCATGAACACGGGAGCGATTCAACCATATCACCGAGCAGCTGTAAATACTCGGAGCTCGGCCCGAGCATACTCGGGCAGAACATACTCGCTCAACCCTAATTTTCAGTTGTTTCACACTTTTTTGTTAAGTATATAATTCCACACGTGTTAATTCATAGTTTTGATGCCTTCAGTGTGAATGTACAATTTTCATAGTCATGAAAATACAGAAAAATCTTTAAATGAGAAGGTGTGTCCAAACTTTTAAACTTTTGGTCTGTACTGTGTGTCACACGCACACTCAGTCTGATGGCCTGCGGTCTTCTCTCCCGTGAGTCCGGTCTCTTGTACGGCTCGCGGTGGTATAAAAGGACCTTCCATGATGTCATTTAATCATGTGACCTGTCACATGACTAAATGACGTCATAGAAGGTCCTTTTACACCATAGCGAGCCATCGGGGAGCCAGGACGCACCGGAGAGAAGACCGCGGGTCATCAGAAGGTAAGTATAATGTATATATTTTCTTTAACATGTACTATGGTACCCGGGTCTGGATGAGAGTCTCCTCTTCTCCACACCCGGGTACCATCCGCACATTGAATCACTTAATATCCGCATGTGTACATGTAGTCATGCGGATATTAAGCGATTCAATGCAAGTCAATGGCAGTAATTACGCCGCGTGTCCGCAAAATTAATGGACATGCTGCTGATTTTTCCGCAATGATGGGGCAAGCGTTTTTAAAGCGTTTTCGCTGCGAAAATTCCGCTCCAAAAACCGCTTGAAAAACGCATAGTGGGCTCGCAGCCTTATACAGTAGCTGTTAAATGTATAACCTTTGAATAAGTCACCATTGACTATTAACGCAATAAAGAAAATGGTTAGGTCACTTATACGCTCTCTTTGGTGTGTAAAGATCAAATTTAGTCAGGAGTATATTCTTTAAAACTGTTTGGCCTATTAAAGTCAATGGATACACTGAGGAATACTTGTCAAAAGTTGTATGTACTTTATATTTTCAAGCATATAGAAATATGGCCAAAATATATATATATATTTTTTTTGAGACTGACACAAATCTGGGATTTTCACAAAGTTCGCTGCTTCAGTTTTTATAGTGGCAATTTTAGAGTGTCATGAAGAGGGATCAGATAAATTAAAGTCATTGCTTGCCATGAAAATTAACTTAATCAGAAAAACCCCACTCAGAGAGTAGTTCACTTGCTGGGAAAAAGACTTCAGGAAAGTCCAGCAAGTGTCTGGAGAAGAAAACATGAGCGCTGCCATGAGTCTTGTGTCCTGCCAACAGTAAACCTTCCTGAGACCGTTCATATGTGGGGGCTTTTCATCCATGGAGGGGGCTCGCTCACAATTTTGTCTGAGAACACGGCTGTAAAAGAATGGGATCTAAACCTCCTCCAATAGCAACTTCTCCCAACCATACACTAGCAGTCTGGTGACGAACAATGATTTTCCACCATGATGGAGACCATGTCACAAAACAAAAATGATAACGAAGTGGCTCGTTGGACAAAACATTGACGTTTTGGGTCCATGGCCAGAAAACTCCCACTGAGAACCTGCGATCAATCCTCAAAAACCGACAAAACGCAGAAATTGTGCTAAACTCTGAGCTCTGATGGGACAAAAACGGGCGGCGATCAGTCATCAGAATCTGGCCCAGAAGCCGATAGCCAGCTACCGGGGTGAAGGGCAGAAGTCTTGAGAAATAAGGGGAAATATTGAGGCTTTACAGAAACTTCATGTCTTTGTCAATAGAAGTGTAAAAACTTAGGAAAAGCTGATAATTGTACATCGGTAATTATATGACCTATGAAATCTAAAGACACTGAAGCAGCAAAATGTGTGAAAACCAAACTTTGTGTCCGTTACAAAACTTTAGGCCATGACTCTGTGGAGGAAATAATCATCATGATGGGAACCGGGCCAATTGTAGTTGGAGACTAAAATTGTGATCTGTACTTTCCGTTCTTTTGGAGAAAAGTGTACTCCACAGTGAAGCTCCAGCTTAAAGTAATAAGAGGTGGCTACGAACGTAACAAGTGTGCCGGGAAATCTGCGGAGTGTCGCATCATCCTGGATCAGCTAATGAGCTCATCGGAGAATCACCGGGGTGCGGCTGTGTATTCCTCTGTACTTCTTCCTATCGGGCAGAGATGCTTGACTTTCAGTCTGGCTTTACTCTCTTTGGCTCTTTTTTTTTTTTTTGTAGTACGTGTTTTTGTGAGTCTGTAGAGTGTTTGCATTTTTTGTAGCATCCATGTGGAATGTTTCTATTCTCTTAGGATAGTAGAGATTGCAGTGAATAACGATTATTCACATAAAACCCTGCATGTGGAGGAAACAAATTTAATGGAAATGACTAGCAAATAATCTGAGCTGTTCCCTCTCCTTTCCCATGTTGGTTTACAGAAAAAAATGTCTGTAATCTGAGAGTTATATAGAAACGAGAGTAAACAAAGGCGTGTTACAAAGGCACTTATTATACGGCAGCGTAGAGCGCCCCCTAGTGCCCGGGACCTGTAAAGTGAAATGTTTGTCCTGATATGTGGGATTCATCCCCGATGCATTTCTTTGTGTTTTAAATCTGTATGTTTTGTGAGCTCATGTTCCTCTCAGGCGACCATTACAATATATGCGGAGCTGATTCATGCACATACGTATATTTTCTAGTATAATGATACGCGGCACCGTGTGCGCTGTTGGCGTTTGCTGCATTCACGTGTCTGAGGCCGGTCAGAAACGTGGTTTTTACATCCTGCAGTTGCGGGAATTAACTCTATGGTGCTTGATACTCAAGTATTTTGTGACGGATTGGAATAGGTGGCTGGCATGCTGAGAGTTGTAGTGTTGCAGAACCACCAGGCTGTAAAGGGTTTTATCTAAATGGCCATATAGGTGATGGTTGCCCTTATATCTGTGAATGGCCAGGTTCTGGTTGCTGGGTAATATGCATGGTTTAGGGCAGATTCGCTATCCTTACATAAGGGTCGCTGCTGTTCTCAGCTATGGGGTATCAGTATTTTACAGGTCAGAAAGACAAAACCAGCTGCGAGCAGCAGCAGCAGGGCTGTGAGTCCACCTTCTTTTGTCTCCGGCCTGTTTGCTGGGATCCTCCCAGATACATTTCTGATTGGCTCGGACGTCTTGACAGGAGGAGTTAAGCAGCTTGTTTTTCTTCTCCTATGTGACATCACTCTATTTGTCTCCTTGCTGTACGCCTGAGATCTCAGTTGAGGTTTTTGCCTGGCGGAGGACAGACACTGGATTGTACTCCTTGAAGACATTTTTTTTTAATACATGTATGGACTGTCTTGCCCCGGTGTAACCGAAGGAATTTTTGTTTCTCTGCATTTTGCTTTAACAGAGACCGGGTAAGCCGCCTTACAGGACAGATCTGTACCAGCCGTCGTGCATTCTCTAATGTGCAGGAACGATGAGCCCAGCATTCGGAGCTATGGAAGTGGAGCACTACGCAAAGGGAGTTCTGCTCGAACCTTTTTTACACCAGGTCGGGGGGCACTCTTGTGTCCTTCGCTTTAACGAGAAGACCATCTGTAAGCCCCTCATTCAAAGGGAGCACCTGTTCTATGAAATGCTCCCTGCAGAAATCCGAAAATTTACACCTCAGTATAAAGGTAAGTCCTAGAATCTTTGTGGGGGGGGGGAAACACTGTCTTCTTTGGGTCTTGTACAAATGTTTCTTTGACTTGTTTTACCCAAAAGCTCTTCTTCAGAAGCAGTTATGGGAATTTATTCTTTTTCTTTATTTTTATTTTTTTTTCACCTATTTTGATGTTGTCAGGGGCAGGCTGTGAGGCGGGTGTTGGAGATCACCATTGGGTCTCCTGGCTGGCTAAAAAGCTTTAGAGTTTAGACAAGCTGTGCTTGTGGCCTTAAGTCTCCCTTAGACTCCTGTAGGTAAGTGGAAGAAGACCAGTGTTTAAAGCCACCTGGTCTGATATAGACTCTTGATTTTTTTTTTTCTTCTTTCTCTTATTTTTCTCTTCTCTCCTCTTAAACTTTTTCTTTTCCTTATGGAAATTAGAGGTTGGTTTTCAATTTTTGGGTTACATAAAAAAAAAAAAAAAAAATTGTTTAAAATCTCCTGTCTATAATGTTGGGGGGAAAGAAAACCCCACAGGATAAGTATGAAAAAGAAATGTCTATATATTCCAGGAGCTTTCCCTTTCACAGGAAATGAAACTTTATTTTTGGATTAAGGGGTTACGTTAAAACACTGGAATGAGTCACCTGAAATATGCAAGCGGAAATCCCGGTTCTCAAGGGCATTACATTCCTGAGTCAATATTGTTTGTCCTTAAGTAATTTGGTTTAAGTGCAAGTGAAAGGTTTCCGTAGACTATTCTGTCACCGTCTTGCTGTCAGTCTTGCGCTCCCATACATTGCAGGTAGTAATGGAGAAATATTCAAGGTAGCTGATCTTCTGAGAAATGTTATGTTCCATCTTACCAGCTGTTTTTGTTTTTTTTTTTTGCATTCTTCGTTCTAGTTTTTAATGTGGTGGAGGGTGGGCATTCAGCTACGGTTGCTACTTGGAGATAAAGCCGGAGACTGTTTGCTAGCTCACGTCCTTAGCGTCCTTTTCATATTTTTATGCTTAAGAGCAAAGACTGTCCGACCCTGTGCTGCGCTTCCGCCCCGAGGTCCTGTAAAAGTTCTAGATCTGTCTGCCGCCTCTTTCTTGCTGCCCTGAAGGAGCTGGGCGATGCCTCTAGGAATAAGGCACAGTTCAGGACTATGAGGACTTTTTTTTTATGGCACTCCTGGAAACCAGCTGAAGCATTGCTAAAGACTATTCAGCTATCAGTGCATTAGAGACTCTGATACCGGCAGAAAAGAGAAAGTGCTTTAACAAGTTCACCTCGAAGACTTGCCTTTGTCTCGTTACACGAGTTTCTTCCTAATTAGTAATAGCGCAAATGGTTTTAAATACCTAAAGGCAAAGCTGACAGATCCGAAGCATTTCAAGTAGCGTTTGCTGTGCTGTTTTGTCTCGTTTGCTTTCTTTTTTTCTTTTATTTTGCTATGCTTACTCATCTCCTGATCAGATGCCTTGAAACCTTCCTTCATAGTTTTGTGATATTGAATGCTTTTTTTTGCATAACTGAAACACATCTAGTGTTTCACTGCCAAGATGTAAATAATAATTGTTTTACATCTTCATTTTTCTCGGTTGCAATCAATAAAGAATATTTATTTTCTTCCAATAAATATTTTTGTGAATGGAAATTGTCTCCTGTTATTATTTTGTCAGTGTTGTGTCGCTCTAGTAAAACCGATCCATATAGTAACGTGTCTTGACATAGCTATATACGTTTCTGCCTTGTTTCTGTGTCAGGCATGCCTATGTTTAGCTGTTTTGATATTTGTTAGGTTGGCAGATGAGATTTGGCCTGGTACAAGATATATGCTAAGGATTGGGTAAGATACAACACAGATCTTGACGTCGCCTTGCGTTATCTTGCGTTTGTGCCTTCCACCTCTTGTTTCTAAACCGGCCTTCATCTCTACCTCCGCAGGTGTGGTATCTGTAAGCTTTGAAGAAGATGAAGATGGGAATCTATGCCTTATTGCCTACCCTTTAAACCGGGACCAAGACAACCTGGAGAATGTCGACTTCATGTCGGAATGCAGCGAGGCCAAAAGTAAACTGCTCAGGTGGTCTAACAAGAAAGGTCTTCTGTTGGAGAACGATAACCTCACCAAGGAAAGGGTTCGGCAGCATAGGAAAGAAGAGAAAATGAAAAGGTGAGTGTCCAAATCTTACAGGGGGAAAAAAGGTGCTTACAAGAAAGCCAGTCTGCCTTTAAAGGGAATTGGTCTTTAAACTTGTAAGCAGTATAATGAAGAGACAGAGACCCTGATTCCTGCAGTGTGACACTTACTGGGCTGTATGCTGTAGTTTTGATAATCTCCTGATGAAAACAACATTTTAATCACTAGTGGACTAGTAAACCTGCTGCCATTTCATCCTCCATATTCATGAGCTCTTGTAAATGATAACTTCAGCACAATCGAGAAGCGAAACTGTCCGCAATGGAGCGTTTCCTTTCTCCTTTGTGCTGAGATCTGTTCCTGTTTTTGATGAGAAAATAAAAGACACGTAGGAGACCTGACCTACAGAACTCAATATGAATACATCCTTAAGCCAAATTCACGTGCGTGTAAGGGCAGGTGCAGACGACCGTATTTTCGTTCTGACTACGATCCGACAAAACATCGGATCGCAATTTGACCAATGGCACCCTATGAGGGTCCGTTTTTTTTTTCTTCTTTTCTGTCCGTGGAAAAAATTGCAGCGTGCACGATTAGCATCCAATATTCAGATCGCACTCGGCCATCTAAGCCAATGCGTTCGTGGAAAACATCAGACTGTACTCAGATGACCTCTCAGTGAAGTCCGATTTTTCATGGACTGACAGAATTGAGAAGATGGAGAATTTTTTATTTTTCATCATCTCCTCATTCGTGAAAATCGAATCTGAGTGTGAGTAGCATAATCGTCCCGATTGTCTTGTATTAGAGAAAATACTGTCGCGTGGCCTTAGCCTAATACAGACACATTTCTGCACCTATATTATAGCAGTAAGTTTTGGCCCACCTAAGGGTTTAGTGAACCAGACTCTCACCATAGACCCATGATGCTGTTAGTTCTGAATGTTGGACCCTCCAGCGGTAACCCTGGGGTATAAATGCACCCGTGTTACACTAATGTCTTCTCAATATTTGTTTCTTAGTCACCAGAGGAAATTCATAGGTTTTGCTGCCTCTTTGTCTATACTTCTGATGTTAAATCTGCAATATTCCTACTATTCCATGTAACTTTTATCTGACTTTTCTTTTCAGTCACCAACTAGGAGAAGAGTTTGAATGGTTAAAGAAATCTGAGGTCCTGTATTACAGCGTGGAGAAGAAAGGGAACGTTAGTTCACAATTTAAGCACAACCCATGGAGTATGAGATGTCACCAGCAACAACTCCAGCGCATGAAGGAAAATGCCAAACACAGGAACCAATACAGTATCCTTTACTACCGATGCTTCACAAACCCTCCTGACCGCCCGTAATGTCGATCAGTATTGTGCATGCAGATGTTTCCACAGTGGTGGTTAGATTGTGTCACTCTGTTCTCCTCGGTGGTTCTGACGAAGGTCCAATGCTGGGCGCACAGTCTCCTAACTGGTGAAGCTGTGCGAAGCTTTGCTCCCGGTGCCAGTAACAGGTTCCTCGGTACATAGCCATGACGTGTAGGATATAGCAAAGGTGACACTGCAGGCACTTTAATCTAAGCTTATCATATCTTGGGCAGTCCGATGATTAGCCGTGTACTAGGAAGTGAAAGCGGATTAACTCTAAATGCCCAGCATCGAATGCTCATCTTGTTCTCTGCATAGGACAAAGATTACAGCGTCTCCTCTACGTACCCTTCAGACACGAGATGTCTTGGGGCAAGTGAAAAATAACTGGCTTAGTTGGTGTCTGGTAATACCCGTCAGTGCAGTGGCATTCATTATTTTTTTTGTAAATAGTAATCATTCCTTATGATGATGATTTACATGCAGTCTTTTATACATTGCTAATTAATATTTTAAGCTCAGTGCCTATTTTCCTTAACCAGTCAGAATTTATCTTATTGGAAAACCTGACGTGTCGGTACCAGGTACCGTGTGTCCTGGATCTAAAGATGGGAACGCGGCAACATGGCGATGACGCATCGGAAGAAAAGAAAGCAAATCAAATCCAGAAGTGTCAGCAAAGCACGTCTGCGATTATTGGGGTCCGGGTGTGCGGCATGCAGGTGAGGTTTCTTGCCCATGGACTAAATAAATGAAGACCCTGTTCAGACAGCGAGGGAGGAGAGCAGCATTGTTTATAGGGCATAAAGAGTCGATGTGTTTGTGTAGTGAAATGATTGATTAGATCTTCGCTTATCGTAGGAGAATCTCTGAAGCAATTAGCAATCGTGTTTGTGCAGGGCGGATGGCAGCCTGGATATGAGGAGAGGAATTATTTAGTCTCTTGTGTAAATACGGGAAGGTCACTTAGGAGAATACAATTTACTAGGTTATTCTGCTGCCCCCTAATACTAAATACGGTATCCCTTTATACTGCGGTCTTAGCCGGCTACAAAATGTCACGTTGTAATATTTCAGATCCCAATGTCTGGTGACGACTGAGCTTGTTGTAATTTAAAGCTATCAAAGGCCAGATGATGTTACTAAGCTATAATTACATATCATTTACACCGCTCATGTTGTATGTTTTCAATGTATCAGTCACCCTCAGCCTTCGTACTGGCTATTAAACATGTCTTAGAATAGAAAACTATGGAAGGGATTGTGTCGGCAGAGTCTCCCGCCTGATCTGATGCTGGGTGCGCAGAGACGGCTCTGTACAATTGCTTTGGAAACATCCAATTCCCGGTGAGAATTTGGGCGCAAGTCCTATTAATTAGAATAGGACCGAAGCAGAATACACACTGGGTGTTTGGGTGTTTGCCAGGCTCCGTATCAGATTGAGCGGGAAAGTTTGCGTCACAACCCCTTTAATTTTAGTGGTTGTGCATTTTATGAGTAGAAATGACCAGAGGTGCAGACCATGACCATTAGGCATCCAGATTAGCTCCTGGAAGTAGCCGCCTTCTTTCTACTGAGGGTTTATAGGGAAATGACAGGATTTAATTCCCATGATCATCTGACGTCAGATCAGGTTGCATCAAATTGTAAAAAAAAATAAAAATAAAAAATAAATAAAAGTTTCTTTTTATGCAATATATAGATAAAGTTTCAATCCTGTGTAAACATAAATGTGCATCTCTCACAGATTTATCTTCTCTGTCCGCAGGTATACCAGACTGGCACGGGGCAACTCATGTTCATGAACAAATACCACGGCAGGAAACTTTCAGTCCAGGGCTTTAAAGAAGCACTTTACCAGTTCTTTCACAATGGGAAAAACTTACGACGGGAACTGATTGACCCTGTAATCAAAAAACTGACAGAACTGAAAATGGTTTTAGAAAAACAGGAGTCTTACCGTTTTTATTCCAGTTCACTTCTTATAATATACGACGGGAAAGAATTACCGGAAGTTCCCTTGGACTCTGATTCGGAAGACCTCGGTGATCTATCGGAAGAGTCTTCGGACGAATCTGCAGGAGCCTTCGCCTACAAACCTTCCAGCAACAAACACACAGCCAGCAACGTAGACGTCCGCATGATAGACTTTGCGCACACAACCTGCAAATTTTACAGAGAGGACAGTGTGGTACACGAAGGCCAGGACACAGGCTACATTTTTGGACTCCAAAGTTTAATAGATATTATTAAAGAAATAAGAGACGACAGCAACGAATAAAGGAGATGCAAAAAAAAAAAAAAAACACGTTCATACGAAGCACTAGAATAATTGTCTTGATTCCAAAATGATGGCCACTTTGTGGTGGTAGAAATCATTACAGGATGCGGCGGGCCTCGCCTGTCAGACGACTAAAGACTTAAAACAAAACAGAGGGCATTTACTACGCTGTGCTGGACAGAGCACTGATTAATATTGTTATAATTATTTATTTTAAATATTTCTAAAACATTCCATATTTGATGATTCAGATACCTCTGTTACACCGGTGTGTATGTTTGTGTTTCTTTTCCCCTTTTTGGTGTGGTGCCCTATGTGCACCAAACAATGGAAATCTTGTGGACTGCGTTCCATGCGCAGGTGCTCGGCCCTCTGTTACATAGAATAATTGCCTAAACTACAACCGTGGTACCATAATATCCATCATTTTAATATGGGATAAAAAAAAAAATTAAAAAAACGCAAATACTACTATTATAAGAAAAAAAAAAATAGTTCTGCTCTGCTGGATCCCATTGCCATGTAATATGTCTATTTATTGGGTTCCAGCCCTGGTTACAATAAGCAGTGGATCCTTATAACGTATGATGTAACTTCATGAACTTATGTGCCTTTTATCACACAAAACTATAAAATGCCAACAGCAAAGGGTCCGTTCCAGTGTGTATTGAATTTAGAGGGGCCGTTCATCGAATAAGAAGCCTTGAGTTTACCACGAAATGCGTTCCATGTCATTTGCACTTTTTTTTTTATTTGCTTCTCTAAAAGATATCATTAAACCAAATACTTCTATTTTATAATAGATGTTTTGTTAAGGGGAACCAAAAAAAAAAAGGAAAAAAAGCAAGATCTGCTTTGTGTCAGTAGAACGGGTACCTGTTTAAGTGCTAATGCTTGGAATTAAATGCACATGGTATTTTTTTTTTCATTAGTTCCCACAGCCATGTGTTTTGTTTTTTTTATGTGCATTACAATAAGGATTGGTTTGATATTATTATTTTTTTTTGACGATTGACATTTCTCTCTGATTGACCTGTGGAATTTGCAGACATAGGAAGTCCTTACTTCTCGTTGGCCATTTCTATAGATGCCCTAGGTATGTCTAGTTTCCATAGATTGGTTAATGATAGCAATAATGTATGTCATGACCACCAGATATGAAATCTTAGTACATTTGCCTTTCTCCTAGTAATGGATATCTATAGGTTGTTGGTTTACTCCCGTGTCTAGCTATAGACCAACCGCTGGAGTGGTCCTGGAGAGCCTTGCGCTAGGATTTCGGAGGGGTTTTGTATGGTAGGCAAACTCCATCACCATCGCAGGTGGCCGTTTTGCTGGGCAAACTGTGATTTAAAGAGAATGCACTTTGCATTTGCAGACAAATATGCCCATAATCGCTAAAGAATTCATGAAGGCTCTCGCGTCAGAGTGGATTTTACCCATAAAAATGGCCGCTGCTGCCGTGTCTAGGAGAATTATGTTACTACAGCCCATAAACATGTTGATCAATGGATGCATTTCTTCTTTTTTTTTTTTTTTTCCTTCTGTTCCTAAAATAGTAAATAAAATATATTGGATAATATAAAAGACTCCAGTCATTTAAGTCTCTTATTGCAAACTTTTTAAGTTGTGTGACTTTTAGGTCTCCGTGGGAAACAAAAGGGCAACGTGTCGCCATAAAATTAACCATCTTCCTCTTCGCGTAAGTGACGGTCATTTATTTCTTAAAGGAAATATATATATTATTTTCTCTAGTTTGTCTCCAACCTGCGGCCGGCCGTCCATCCACCCGGTGTGAAGCGAGGACTCCCTGCGTGCTGTCAGAGGAGGCTTGATGTAGTTTCACAACTGCTGGAAAGCTACAGAATGAAGAACCCTCGTCCTGGGCATACCTGAATCACATATAATATCGCAGGAGAGCATTTCCTAAATTCTATTTTTACACACACGGTCCATTTACGGTAATGTCACCGGCACCAGAGCTTAGCGTGATAGATCTGTCTCTGCTGCCTTGGTGGCGTTGTGCACTTGCAGTCCTATTGCACCCCAACTTAAAGGGGTTAATATGTGCAAGTCATTGCTGAACCTGTCATGGTTTTACCTAAGAGAGGAGTTGCATAGTGATTGAGGTATCCACCCCCACCGAAGAAAAATACATGCACCACAAGAGACCACCTACGCATCTCTAGTAGAACACATAATCTCGCAGTGCAATGTCAGAGAGTTAGCAAAAAAAACATCGCAGGGATAAACTGGAAGCGCTGGCCCCATAGCAAGCAATCAGATTTCTCTTTTGATTTTCCAAAGTGTTTCTGAGAAAATAGAGCTGGAATTTGGATCAGGAAACTGCTCCACTTTTGCACCAGTTCTTCCCACCACCACCATTGATTTCTGCGCCTGTATGTGTTCATGTGGGCTTGGATAGGAAAAAAAAACATCCGTGTTCTGAGATAATAGTATATCGATCAGTGCATCGAGCATGGCCCACGAGAGGCAGACTCCTGCTTCGCACTTTGGGGTCAGTGGGTTATTGGTACAGTTCAATTTTCATTACGACCACAATGGATTTGTAGCTATAATTAAAAATATTGAACAAATGTGACCCTGTAAACTCATGGTCAAGTGTCACGTCGTATTCGGATGTTTAAGTTTTAAAGGGCATGTCCGCTTTCATAAAGTGCTTTTTTTTTTTCAATTTCCTCGATTTTTTTTTTTTTAGCTATAATATTAATCTTTTTATTTATATAGCACCAACATATATAGCACCGCAGCGCTTTACAATTCAGACATCTTACAGGCATTATCGGCGCTGTCCCCGTTGGGGCTCACAATCTACATTCCCTATCAGTATGTCTTTGGAGTGTGGGAGGAAACCCACGCAAACACAGGGAGAACATACAAACTCCTTGCAGATGTTGTCCTTGGTGGGATTTGAACCCAGGACCCCAGCACTGCAAGGCTGCAATGCTAACCACTGAGTCACCATAGCTATCCTCTCCATTCCCAGCATCAGCAGCTCCACGTCTGACTTTATAGTGTCCTGCTCTCATCCGTGTTTAGTGTAAAGGGGCCTGGCTTTGCTATTGAAATAAGTCAGCCAGCCCCCTTCATAGAGAAGAAAAATTCCTTAGTTTCTGAATGGAAAGTTCTGTAGCATCGCAGCCCCCCACAACAGCGAAGTGCCAAACCTGTCGGATCCATCATACCCACATCGGTTCCTGCTCTCTAATTTCACTGACCTACATAAGGATTCATTTCAGATCAAGACAATCAACCTTAGCAAGTTTCTTGGAGTGGGGGAGGAATGGGTATCCGATGACCAACACATGGGTGGTAGAGGACGAGGAACGTCACTGAGATGTTAGGGGGGGGTGTGTGATATGCCTGAGGCATGACATCAGTGGAGAGACTAAAATATCAGCGGGCGGCGTATAGGCCGAGGTGGTGACAGGGGCCGTGACCAGTCATCAACACTGGGAGGATCATGTGACACAGACAGACTGTTTGCAGGGTCACGGGCGAGTATGGTAGCGAGTCCCGCGATCCTTCTCGGGGCTGCTGACTGGTCGGTAGAGGCGCTTCCCTCTCATTTATCCTTCCGTATATATCACTGACTAGCCAAGAGACCGATGAGGGAAAAGCTGTATATGTTGTGCGCCTATGTCAGGCCACTCCATTTAGTGGGTGTAGTTGTACCTACAAGTTTGGTGCGATCCGTTTAAAGGTATTTATATGGACAACCTGTCCGCGCTCGGACCGCAATGCACAGACTGGCCGGCGGCTCTTCTCTAATGATGAGCTGATCAGTACGGCACAGTCAGACGGGCGTATAATTCAGACCGAGATCTGATCACAATGCATGGACTGGCCGGTGGCTCTTCTCTAACGATGAGCTGATCAGTAGGGCACAGTCAGACGGGCGTATAATTCAGACCGAGATCTGATCACAATGCATGGACTGGCCGGCGGCTCTTCTCTAACGATGAGCTGATCAGTAGGACACAGTCAGACGGGCGTATAATTTAGACCGAGATCTGATCACAATGCATGGACTGGCCGGCGGCTCTTCTCTAACGATGAGCTGATCAGTAGGACACAGTCAGACGGGCGTATAATTCAGACCGAGATCTGATCACAATGCATGGACTGGCCGGCGGCTCTTCTCTAATGATGAGCTGATCAGTAGCACACAATCAGACGGGCGTATAATTCAGACCGAGATCTGATCACAATGCATGGACTGGCTGGTGGCTCTTTTCTAATGATGAGCTGATCAGTACGGCACAGTCAGACGGGCGTATAATTCAGACCGAGATCTGATCACAATGCATGGACTGGCTGGCGGCTCTTCTCTAACGATGAGCTGATCAGTAGGACACAGTCAGACGGGCGTATAATTCAGACCGAGATCTGATCACAATGCATGGACTGGCTGGCGGCTCTTCTCTAACGATGAGCTGATCAGTAGGACACAGACGGGCGTATAATTCAGACCGAGATCTGATCACAATGCATGGACTGGCCGGTGGCTCTTTTCTAATGATGAGCTGATCAGTACGGCACAGTCAGATGGGCGTATAATTCAGACCGAGATCTGATCACAATGCATGGACTGGCCGGTGGCTCTTTTCTAATGATGAGCTGATCAGTACGGCACAGTCAGATGGGCGTATAATTCAGACCGAGATCTGATCACAATGCATGGACTGGCCGGCGGCTCTTCTCTAATGATGAGCTGATCAGTAGGACACAGTCAGACGGGCGTATAATTCATACCGAGATCTGATCACAATGCATGGACTGGCCGGCGGCTCTTTTCTAACGATGAGCTAATCGGTAGGGCACGGTCAGACGGCCGTATAATTCAGACCGAGATCTGATCACAGTGCATGGACTGGTCGGTGGCTCTCCCTACCCAAGCGTGGCAGCTTCATATATTTCTATGCAGCTATCACGGTCATGCCGGGAGAGCCGCCGGCCAGTCCGTGCATTGCGGTCCGATTTTGATCCGGTTTATACGACTGTCTGTGCCCTGAGGGTCCTCACCAAGAGCTGTAAAAATCTAGGGTCCAGTCTAATATCCCCAGCACTTCCCGAAATGATGGAATCTTAGAGAAATGGCTTTCCCTCACAGCGGCAAATCGGACAGGCTGTCTGTGACTAAAAAAACGTGTCTTCTCCCCCTTCTCTTTTGCACAGCTCAGCCCCAGTCACTTCAATGAAACTGCAGTTTCAGACAAAAACTATGGCCAGGGGTGGCGCTGTTTTTGGAGGAATGCAGCCATGTTTTTCAGATATAAACTGATTCTCCCAGGTCCCTAATCAAAATACAGACCGAGCGCCATCCAGCCTCCATGGCGGAGGATCGGGGTATGACTGCAACATCTGCACCCAACCCCATGACGCCTTCAGGTTCAGTAGTCCACCGATGAAGAATCAGTCAGTACAAGGACCTTCTAAGCCTCTGACAAACTATAACTGTATGCTGGCCTTTGTTGTTCCCCACTTGTCTATACTCCTAGGTTGCAATGACACTGAGGCAACACAATGGTTACACACTGGAGAGGAAGGGTGAAGCTTGTGACTACGGCGGGGCTTTCCACAAATTGTTTTCGGATTCTTGGGCTCCCCTCTTTCTGTGCCTCTAGTAGGGGGGCAGGGTTTCAGGATTTAATTCGTTTTTTAGTTATTTACTTGCACTTTGATGTAAAATCCTGCCAGGAGAATGGGGCAGACATGAGCCAGAATGCCTTGTGGTATTGTATTTTTATAACTGGTATCCCTTGGCTCTGTACCAGGGACACACACGGAGTGATGAGAGCTTGTCCCAGTGCCAAAAGTATAAGTAGAGCACATAGCACACTGGCACGCCGGATTCCAGGCTATTAATACCTGATATTTAGATGGCCGGGCAGGATCTGTACGCTGACTGCCGGGAGCCCACGACCACCCGCTCCACACCGCACCCGATAGATCAATGTTCTAAACACATTGTATCCGGAAGTCATAGAGGGGCTTCAAGTTCTTGTAAAATCACAAAGTGGCTATTCTCCGCGATCCCTGATGGATCCCCAAATGGTCGTCCAGCTGCCAAACCCTCATAGTCGACTGATTGCAAGCAGCAGCAGATCATTTAAAGAAGGTCCAAGTTTGGGATGAATGGTGAATTCTAGAAGTGGGCATAAATAAGGGATACATTGAGTGCAACTAGTAAAAAAAAAAAGATGCAAAAGTTGGAACATGCCAACAAGAAGTTCCTTGGATCCAGTGCACAATCTGTAACATGGCCCCCTCTACCATGTGCTACGGGGTCTTATGTGGTAGAGGGGCTTTTTGGGCGTGCTTTGCTACCCCAGGCCAAGTTGCAAATGCCATTCATGTATGCCCTATAACTAGACCTTTTATACCTTTTTTTTATTTGCGCAGACTGTAGTTTTGTTTTTTTTATAATTCCACCAACCAATGTCCCTGTGCGTGAACCCTGTGAAATATTGTTATCAGCACCCGAGCGTATGACGTTATTATTAGTCCAGGTTTATTGGTGCAGTTTGTAATCTTCACAGCGCGATCGTAAAATAAAAGACTGTATTTCAGATGTAGCAGAGCTGACTTTGACACATTGTAATACCGCTCTGGATTTACCCGTAGTCCTATGTAAATCCAAACACATTGTGACATCACGAGCCAAATGATTAGGGGACGTAAACTGGACAGAAAAAAACATCCTAAAGCTGGCCATATACATGAGAGATGATAAGCCGAACCTGCCGATTTTAGTGGGTCCTGCCACTGAACTTACTTGTAGTGGGGCTTTCTGACTCCTCTTTATGGCAAAAATTCAAGGAGAGCAGGATTAGGCAGTTTGATTTCAACATGCCCAATCCTAATGTTTTCCCAGAAGGTAAGAATTTGGCATCAGCTTACTCTCCAGAGCTGAGCGTACATATGTATGGGGGATCAGGAAAGATATCTGTCCGTACAGCTTAGGTTTCCAAGGTATATCTCCAGCTCTGCTATGTGAGTGCATGACAGGTGGACGGCTTGTCAAAGAGGAAGAAGACTGAAACTTCCTCTATCTGGGACTTTAGTGATGCATATTCGCCTTTACTCCAGATTTATACATAAATCTTGTGACTGCGACTTTGTAGCACACGGAGAGGACTGAGCGGTGGGGGAAACCGAGCAATAAGGGTTATTGACCTTGAGAAATATAGGTGAAGGTGAGGCATTGTGCAGCGGCTTCATTGCGGTTGTGGTTTCCCAAAAATTGCAACAAAACTGTGATGTAAGGCCTCACCCTAATAATAGTGCTGCACCTATGGACACCCCTTCTAGTACAAGGTCCCAAGCAGGCCTTTCCTCAGCCATGGTGCATGACAGATCTTAACTAATAGAAGGGGTTTGCTAGTGAGCCTCTCCACCCCAAATCAATGAAAATCCCTGATCAGTCTTCCAGTGGTGCAAGTGATGATTCCCACTAGATCAGATGTAACCCAGAAGCAAGTGTTCCCTTTCTCTGCAGCACCTCCGCAGGAGAACTGAAGTATTACACAATGCATACTGAAATCAATGAAAACACATTTCAACGACACTCCTAAACGCGGCAATCCATCTACTGTAGCCTGGATATCGCATCACGGATATCAGTCCTGACCATAATCACGTGGTCACATTTTTTGTACTTTTTGTTAAGTCTACAACCATTGTTAGTAACGATCTCCTCACCATGAACAGCGAGTCACGATATTCACCCCAGTAGGGGTTTTGCGTAGCTGATGGCACTATTGGCTCTGGCTATGAGTGGGTTAATGTTCTAGAACATTCTATTTAGAAGTGTAACAATCAGCTATTATGGATTCTTGGCCGTTCGTCATGTGAGAGGGAAGCCCCGGCCTTATGTAGGATGATGGGAGTGGTGCGGTTGTGTATAGGGCTTGAAAAGTCTCTTCCACTTGAGCTATAAGTGTCAGCGGAAAGGTCAGACGTCCGGCTCACTCGTTGTGTGATGAAATCCATCCCATGGCTAAAAGAAAACATGGGATCAGTATGGCACCGGCGGAATGTATTTCACATCCTAGATCAGGATGACACTACAGAAATGTACCAGCACACCTATGAGCGCAATGTACCCCATAAATCAGGTGCTGAGTGCAACACTTCGTCTACTAGAGATCAATAATATGTATCTTACTACTTCTATCAACATACGGTACAATCCTTTAATCCAGTATTAGCAGAACCTGATAGGTGCAGACAGGGCCGGCTCCAGGTTTTTCTGGGCCCCGGGCGAAAGAGTCTCAGTGGGCCCCTTTAACACATACCACGATTCATGATGCAGAGATACGACGGAGAAATATATATATATATATATATATATATATATATATATATATATATATATATATATATATATATATATATAGTACAATGCAAAGATTTCACTTCTTACATTACATGACCGATATCTATTGTAAATTCCACAATAGCTCAGAAACCGGCGAATCACTCCACACAGAATACTGGCCCCCATATAAGGCTCCATACGGAATACTGGCCCCCATATAAGGCCCCATAAGGAATACTGGCCCCCATATAAGGCCCCATAAGGAATACTGGCCCCCATATAAGGCCCCATATGGAATACTGGCCCCCATATAAGGCTCCATACGGAATACTGACCCCCATATAAGGCTCCATACGGAATACTGGCCCCCATATAAGGCTCCATACGGAATACTGACCCCCATATAAGGCTCCATACGGAATACTGGCCCCCATATAAGGCCCCATACGGAATACTGACCCCCATATAAGGCTCCATACGGAATACTGGCCCCCATATAAGGCCCCATAAGGAATACTGGCCCCCATATAAGGCCCCATATGGAATACTGGCCCCCATATAAGGCTCCATACGGAATACTGACCCCCATATAAGGCTCCATACGGAATACTGGCCCCCATATAAGGCTCCATACGGAATACTGGCCCCTATATAAGGCTCCATACGAAATACTGGCCCCCATATAAGGCTCCATACGGAATACTGGACCCCATATCAAGCTGCATACGGAATACAGGCCCCCATATAAGGCCCCATACGGAATACTGGCCCCCATATAAGGCTCCATACGGAATACTGGCCCCCATATAAGGCTCCATACGGAATACTGGCCCCTATATAAGGCTCCATACGGAATACCGGCCCCCATATAAGGCTCCATACGGAATACTGGCCCCCATATCAAGCTGCATACGGAATACTGGCCCCCATATAAGGCCCCATACGGAATACTGGCCCCCATATAAGGCTCCATACAGAATACTGGTCCCCTTATAAAGCTCCATACAGGATACTGGCCCCCATATAACGCTCCATACAGGATACTGGTCCCCTTATAAAACTCCATACAGGATACTGGCCCCAATATAACGCTCCATACAGGATACCGGTCCCCTTATAACGCTCCATACAGGATACTGGCCCCCATATAATGCTGCATGCAGGCTGTTACCCCCCACATAATGCCCCATACAGGCTGTCCCCCCTTTTAATGCTCCATGCAGGCTGTTACCCCCCACATAATGCCCCATACAGGCTGCCCCCCCTCTTATAATGCTCCATGCAGGCTGTTACCCCCCACATAATGCCCCATACAGGCTGTCCCCCCCTTTTAATGCTCCATGCAGGCTGTTACCCCCCACATAATGCCCCATACAGGCTGCCCCCCCCCCTTATAATGCTCCATGCAGGCTGTTCCCCCCACATAATGGACTATGCAGGCTGTCGTCCCCCCCTTATAATGCCCCATGCAGGCTGTCACTCCCTCTCTCTATAATGCCCCATGCAGGATGCCACCCCCCCTCTCTTTATAATGCCCCATGCAGAATGCCACCCCCCCCTCTTTATAATGCCCCATGCCTCCATACATTAAAAAAAAAAAAAATCAAATACTCACCTCCCTCCTCCTCACCTGCTACCTGCTGCCCGCTGCTCGGGTCCGGACTCCAGCGTTGTTGGCGTCCTCCCGCTCAGCGCTCCCTGTGACGGCTCAGGGGAGGGCGCGGTGTAAAGACGTCACCGCACCCTCTGACCTGAGACGTCACAGGGAGCGCACAGCAGGAAGACAGCGGATCTGCAGAGGCACGGGGAGAGGTAAGTATCCGGCTGCCGGGGCCCTGAGCAAGCGGGGGGAAGGGCGGGCGCTGACACCGCTCTCCTCTGCCCATAGCCCAGCAGGGTGCGCGACCGCCAGTGGGCCCCTCTGCCTGCTCAGGGCCCCGGTACTTGCCCGGGTGCGCCGGGTGCTGACGTCGGCCCTGGGTGCAGAATTAACAAATGCAAAAAAAAAAAAGCTAAAAGTGCTGAACTATCAGGTGCATTGCCAATCTGACAACATATTTTACCACCGATCCCTGCCACAGATTTTTCGTTTTCAGTGCTGGAGGTCCACAAGAGGATTATCACTATTCAGTGGGGCTAATCTGCTCCCGATTTATCTGACCACTTTTCCGTGTGGGATCAGCAAGATTAATTACCATGACTTTTTCACTTAAACTATGTTCTCACATAGCATGTTGTAGGAATGCCAGGTAGGCTAGGGTTTAATCCTAGCTCTGCATATAAACAGGCTAGGTGTTCATCTAAGGCAGTCAGCTGGGGGAAGCTGACCAGACTGGATGTGTCTTGGAGCTATAGAGAGTGACAGGCCACCATCCCTCTCTGAGAAGAGTCTGTAGAGGCCGTGTGCAGAGAACTGCAAGTATCACTGGTTGCTGTGGACAATAGTCGTTTTATTTGACCGAGCTGCGGCTAGCTCAGCCATGTATAAGTAGCTAGGGTCTGCCCTGGTGCCTGGACAAGTCTAGGGATTTATGTTTATGGGTTTGTTTTGGTGCTGTGCAACCTGTGGAAAGCAATAAAAACTGCACGAGTCTGGAGCAAAACTGCATTGCCTGTGTGAACTGGAAGCCTAATGCCCATCGCCTACCAGAGAGAGTGAAACCTTACAATGTTCAATGTGGGTCTCCGCAGCAATATCCACAGTGGCATTAACCATGGATATCATTACGAAGAAGGAGCGAGATGCCACTCGTTTCGCCCTTTGCATTTTAAAGTGTGTAATTCCCATCTCGGCTCCTGTCAATTTACACTACGGATATATTTAACACCATACTTTAGGTACTTGTACTCCCCTGCGGGGAGCTATAGCGGCCATATTGTTTGCTACCCATCTTTTCCATAAAAAGAAACAAAACAGTGCTTATGTGTATATAAGAAAATAATGACACTTCCAGACTGTAGACATTGTGAACTTTATGTGTGTAAGTAAAATTTGGTGAAGTGATGGGGGAGAGTTTGGCACAAAGTAGAAGTGCTGGGCAGGAGCACGTGGAATAGCGGGACGCACATTGTAGTCTTGGCTTTGCTACATTGTAAACAGCTGGAGCCTGGAAATTACAGCGTCATATTCAATGTCAGAAGCCCAAATGTCGTTTCCATAGAGCACTGCCAGTCGTCATAAAAATGCTGACATCTATTCAATAACAACCCTTCCATAGAGGATGATAGATCACCGGACTTACAGTTACACTCAACCTTCTAAAAATGTCAATGGGGGGAATTAAAGGCCAGCTCCAGTAACAATTCATCATAAAAAGTTGATAAAAAATAACTATTTCCCAGTTGCTCAGAATTCGTTTTAGATTAAAGAATTTCACATTATATCTAAGGGTGAAACTACTACTGCCCCCTATGTACGAAAATATAACTACTACATTAGTGTCACCTATGTACAAGAATATAACTACTATAATACTGTCCCTATGTACAAGAATATAACTGCTATAATACTGCACCTATGTACAAGAATATAACTACTATAATACTGCTCCTATGTACAAGAATATAACTGCTATAATACTGCCCCTATGTACAAGAATATAACTGCTATAATACTGCCCCTATGTACAAGAATATAACTACTATAATACTACCCCCTATATACAAAAAGATAACTACTATAATACTGCCCCTTATGTACAAGAATATAACTACTATAATACTGCTCCTATGTACAAGAATATAACTACTATAATACTACCCCTATGTACAAAAATATAACTACTATATTACTGTCCCCTATGTACAAAAATATAGCTACTATAATACTGCCCCCTATGTGCAAGAATATAACTACTATAATACTGCCCCTATGTACAAGAATATAACTACTATAATACTGCCCCCTATGTACAAGAATATAACTACTATAATGCTGCTCCTATGTACAAGAATATAACTACGATAATTCTACCCCTATGTACAAGAATATAACTACTATAATACTGCCACTATTTACAAAAATATAACTACTACAATACTGCCCCATATGTTCAAGAATATAACTACTATAATACTGCCCTTATGTAAAAGAATATAACTACTATAATACTGCTCCCTATGTACAAGAATATAACTACTATAATACTGCCCCCTATGTACAAGAATATAACTACTATAATACTGCTCCTATGTACAAGAATAAAACTACTATAATACTGCCCCTATTTACAAGGATATAACGACTATAATACTGCTCCTATTTACAAGAATATAAATACTATAATACTGCTCCTATGTACAAGAATATAAATACTATAATACTGCTCCTATGTACAAGAATATAACTACTATAATACTGTCCCTGTGTACAAGAATATAACTACTATAATACTGCCCCTGTGTACAAGAATATAACTACTATAATACTGTCCCTGTGTACAAGAATATAACTACTATAATACTGCCCCTGTGTACAAGAATATAACTACTATAATACTGCCCCTGTGTACAAGAATATAACTACTATAATACTGCCCCTATGTACAAGAATATAACTACTATAATACTGCCCCTGTGTGCAAGAATATAACAACTATAATACTGCTCCTATGTAGAAGAATATAACTACTATAGTACTGCACCATGTACTAGAATATAACTACTATAATACTGCCCCTATGTACAAGCATATATCTATTATAATACTGCCCCTATGTACAAGAATATAACTACAATAATGACTCCTATGTACAAGAATATAACTACTATACTACTGCCCCTATGTACAATCATATAACTACTTTAATACTGCCCCCTATATACAAGAATATAACTACTGTAATACTGCTCCCTATGTACAAGAATATAACTAATATAATACTGCCCCTATGTACAAGAATATAACTACTATACTACTGCCCCTATGTACAATCATATAACTACTTTAATACTGCCCCCTATATACAAGAATATAACTACTGTAATACTGCTCCCTATGTACAAGAATATAACTAATATAATACTGCTCCTATGTACAAGAATATAACTACTATAATACTGTCCCTATGCACAAGAATATAACTACTATAATACTGTCCCTATGCACAAGAATATAACTACTATAATACTGCTCCTATATACAAGAATATAACTACTATAATACTGCCCCTATGTACAAGAATATAGCTACTATAGTACTGCTCCTATGCACAAGAATAAAACTACTATAATACTGTTTGTATGTACAAGAATATAACTACTATTATACTGCCCCCTATGTATAAGAATATAAGTACGATAATACTGCCCCTATGTACAAGAATATAAGTACTTTAATACTGCCCCTATGTACAAGAATATAGCTACTATAATACTGCCCCAATGTACAAGAATATAAGTACTATAATACTGCTCCTATGTACAAGAATATAACTACTATAATACTGCCCCTATGTACAAGAATATAACTACTATAATACTGCTCCTATGTACAAGAATATAACTACTATAATACTGCTCCCTATGTACAAGAATATAACTACTATAATACTGCCCCTATATACAAGAATATAACTACTATAATACTGCCCCCTGTGTACTAGAATATAACTACTATAATACTGCCCCTATGTACAAGAATATAACTACTATAATACTGCCCCTATGTACAAAAATACAACTTCTATATTACTGTCCCCTATGTACAAAAATATAACTATTATAATACTGCCCCCTATGTATAAGAATATAACTACTATAATAGTGCTCCTATGTACAAGAATATAACTACTATAATACTGCCCCCTATGTACACGAATATAACTACTATAATACTGCTCCTATATACAAGAATATAACTACTATAATACTGCCCCTATGTACAAGCATATATCTATTATAATACTGCCCCTATGTACAAGAATATAACTACAATAATGACTCCTATGTACAAGAATATAACTACTATACTACTGCCCCTATGTACAATCATATAACTGCTATAATACTGCTCCCTATATACAAGAATATAACTACTGTAATACTGCTCCCTATGTGCAAGAATATAACTAATATAATACTGTCCCTATGTACAAGAATATAACTGCTATAATACTGCTCCTATGTACAAGAATATAACTACTATACTACTGCCCCTATGCACAAGAATATAACTACAATAATACTGCTCCTATATACAAGAATATAACTACTATAATACTGCTCCTATTTACAAGCATATATCTATTATAATACTGCCCCTATGTACAAGAATATAACTACAATAATGACTCCTATGTACAAGAATATAACTACTATACTACTGCCCCTATGCACAAGAATATAACTACTATAATACTGCTCCTATATACAAGAATATAACTATTATAATACTGCCCCCTATGTACAAGAATATAACTACTATAATACTGCCCCTGTGTACAAGAATATAACTACTATAATATTGCCCCTATGTACAAGAATATAACTACTATAATACTGCTCCTATTTACAAGAATATAAATACTATAATACTGCTCCTATGTACAAGAATATAACTACTATAATACTGCTCCTATGTACAAGAATATAACTACTATAATACTGCCCCTGTGTACAAGAATATAACTACTATAATATTGCCCCTATGTACAAGAATATAACTACTATAATACTGCCCCTATGTACAAGAATATAACTACTATAATACTGCCCCTATGTACAAGAATATAACTACTATAATACAGCTCCTAAGTACAAGAATATAACTACTATAATACTGCCCCCTACGTACAAAAATATAACTACTATAATACTGCCCCTGTGTACAAGAATATAACTACTATAATATTGCCCCTATGTACAAGAATATAACTACTATAATACTGCCCCCTATGTACAAGAATATAACTACTATAATGCTGCTCCTATGTACAAGAATATAACTACGATAATTCTACCCCTATGTACAAGAATATAACTACTATAATACTGCCACTATTTACAAGAATATAACTACTACAATACTGCCCCATATGTTCAAGAATATAACTACTATAATACTGCCCTTATGTAAAAGAATATAACTACTATAATACTGCTCCCTATGTACAAGAATATAACTACTATAATACTGCCCCCTATGTACAAGAATATAACTACTATAATACTGCTCCTATGTACAAGAATAAAACTACTATAATACTGCCCCTATTTACAAGGATATAACGACTATAATACTGCTCCTATTTACAAGAATATAAATACTATAATACTGCTCCTATGTACAAGAATATAACTACTATAATACTGCTCCTATGTACAAGAATATAACTACTATAATACTGTCCCTGTGTACAAGAATATAACTACTATAATACTGCCCCTGTGTACAAGAATATAACTACTATAATACTGTCCCTGTGTACAAGAATATAACTACTATAATACTGCCCCTGTGTACAAGAATATAACTACTATAATACTGCCCCTATGTACAAGAATATAACTACTATAATACTGCCCCTGTGTGCAAGAATATAACAACTATAATACTGCTCCTATGTAGAAGAATATAACTACTATAGTACTGCACCATGTACTAGAATATAACTACTATAATACTGCCCCTATGTACAAGCATATATCTATTATAATACTGCCCCTATGTACAAGAATATAACTACAATAATGACTCCTATGTACAAGAATATAACTACTATACTACTGCCCCTATGTACAATCATATAACTACTTTAATACTGCCCCCTATATACAAGAATATAACTACTGTAATACTGCTCCCTATGTACAAGAATATAACTAATATAATACTGCCCCTATGTACAAGAATATAACTACTATACTACTGCCCCTATGTACAATCATATAACTACTTTAATACTGCCCCCTATATACAAGAATATAACTACTGTAATACTGCTCCCTATGTACAAGAATATAACTAATATAATACTGCCCCTATGTACAAGAATATAACTACTATAATACTGTCCCTATGCACAAGAATATAACTACTATAATACTGCTCCTATATACAAGAATATAACTACTATAATACTGCCCCTATGTACAAGAATATAGCTACTATAATACTGCTCCTATGCACAAGAATAAAACTACTATAATACTGTTTGTATGTACAAGAATATAACTACTATTATACTGCCCCCTATGTATAAGAATATAAGTACGATAATACTGCCCCTATGTACAAGAATATAAGTACTTTAATACTGCCCCTATGTACAAGAATATAGCTACTATAATACTGCCCCAATGTACAAGAATATAAGTACTATAATACTGCTCCTATGTACAAGAATATAACTACTATAATACTGCCCCTATGTACAAGAATATAACTACTATAATACTGCTCCTATGTACAAGAATATAACTACTATAATACTGCTCCGTATGTACAAGAATATAACTACTATAATACTGCCCCTATATACAAGAATATAACTACTATAATACTGCCCCCTGTGTACTAGAATATAACTACTATAATACTGCCCCTATGTACAAGAATATAACTACTATAATACTGCCCCTATGTACAAAAATACAACTTCTATATTACTGTCCCCTATGTACAAAAATATAACTATTATAATACTGCCCCCTATGTATAAGAATATAACTACTATAATAGTGCCCCTATGTACAAGAATATAACTACTATAATACTGCCCCCTATGTACACGAATATAACTACTATAATACTGCTCCTATATACAAGAATATAACTACTATAATACTGCCCCTATGTACAAGCATATATCTATTATAATACTGCCCCTATGTACAAGAATATAACTACAATAATGACTCCTATGTACAAGAATATAACTACTGTTATGCACACGCCCGGGCTAAGCGGCGTGTGCGTGTGATTGGTAGTGATTCCACTGGACCGTGCCGGAGAGTGAATGCCTGGAGGGGCGTGACTAAGTATTCACCCGATCCGACCAGGGTCGCACGACGGCATACGACGCCAGTGCACCAAGGAGGAACCGAGCAGAGGGACCAGGTGCTACTCCAGGACAGACCCCGGACACGGCTGTTGACCCACACAGGGGAATACAGGAACAGGCTGGTAGGCTGGCACACAGACTGGTGGGTATAGGCAGGCACGACTGGTATGCAGGCAGGCGGGTATGCAGGCAGGGGGGTAAAGGCAAGCACAGCTAGAGTGCAGACAGGGAGGCACTAGCAGGTAGGAACACAGGCGGGATAGGACCCAGTACACACCGGGACTCAGGAACAATACAGGCAGAGGGTTACAGGCAAGCACGGCTAGAGTGCAGACAAGGCTGAGCAGGGAGGACAGGGCTCTGTTCACACGGAACAGACAGGAAGGGAAAGACAGAGCCAGATACTCACACAGTACTTGCAGAGACAACAAGCAGGAGTTAGGTACGAGTTCAGACTCTGCAGAAAAAGGAAGGGAACGGACATAGAGGTAAAACAGGTGAAGGACAGGAGAGAGTTCAGACTGGAACTGAGTGTACGGAGGAGACCGACACTGCAGCGGGATACAGGAGCGGGTGTGGGAATACGGCCCCCAGAGAGGCGGAACGAACAGGCAAGGAGCGTGTTCAGACAGGACAGACCAGACACAGGAGCGGGTCTAGGAAATCGGCCACTAGAAGGCGAGAGGAACAGGCTAGGAGCGAGTTCAGACAGGTCAGACAAGATAACACAGAAAGGACTCAGTTCAGACACGGGAGCTGATACCGCAAAGCAGGAGACATACAGGACTCAGTTCAGACACGGGAGCTGATACCGCAAAGCAGGAGACATACAGGACTCAGTTCAGACACGGGAACTGATACAAAAAGCAGGAGACATACAGGACTCAGTTCAAACACGGGAACTGATACAAAAAGCAGGAGACAAGAGACGGGACCTGGCACCTTCAGAGTGCAAGCACACACTGAAGGAAACACTATGCTCAGGCAGGGATAGAAGGGAGCTGCTGAGCTATATACCAAGTGACAGACAGCAATAGGCTGAGGACGCACAAGGGGTGTGACCCACAGCAGGTACAAAAGGCAGGAAGTGATCGGGCGCCGCCCTTAAGCAGCAGAAACAGACACAAACAGACAGCATGGAGGGAAGCCAGAGAGACATTCTGGACAGGAGATCAAGTGCGCCCTCTTGCACAGTGGGAGATGGACCACCATGCAAGGACGCCGCCAGGTATGTTACAGTACCTCCCCCCTTACGCCCCCTCTTCTTCAGGCCTGCCAGAATCTTCCGCAGGGAATTCGAGGGCCAGTCGTTCACTGGGTTGGAGGGGGACAGAGACTTAAGGGTAATCTCTGCTTCGAGGTACATCTTGTCAAGCTCACAGGAAGAAATAGACGGGTTATCACGTACATAATGAGGAAAAGTCACTGTCTCTTTGTTATCTGGTGGTATCCCGGAGGATTCAGGAAACAACTGGAGGTCCTCCGCCGGGTCAGAAGAGTGCAGAGGCTCAGAGAAAACAACTGCTTCAGAGTACACTAGGTCGGACTCACTGGAGGAAGCAGGCGAGGTATCGGGTACCGAGTATAGGAAAGTCTCTGTCCATTCACCACCAGGTGGCACCCCGAAGGGTTCTGGAGACAGCTGGCGGTCCTCCGCCTGGTCAGAGGGGTGTAGAGACTCACGGGTAACCTCTGCTTCAGAGTACACTAGGTCGGACTCACTGGAGGAAGCAGGCGAGGTATCGGGTACCGAGTATAGGAAAGTCTCTGTCCATTCACCACCAGGTGGCACCCCGAAGGGTTCTGGAGACAGCTGGCGGTCCTCCGCCTGGTCAGAGGGGTGTAGAGACTCACGGGTAACCTCTGCTTCAGAGTACACTAGGTCGGACTCACTGGACGAAGCAAGCGAGGTATCAGATCCAGGATATAGGAAAGTCTCTGTCCATTCACCACCAGGTGGCACCCCGAAGGATTCTGAACACAACTGGAGGTCCTCCGCCTGGTCGGAGGGGTGTAGAGACTCAGGAGTAACCTCTGCTTCGGAGTACACTAAGTTGGACTCACTGGACGAAGCGAGCGAGGTATCAGGTACAGAGTATAGGAGAGTCTCTGTCCTTTCGCTACCAGGTAGCACCCCGAAGGGTTCAGGAGACAACTGGAGATCCTCCGCCTGGTCGGAGGGGTGTAGAGACTCGGAGGTAACTACCACTTTGGGGTACCCATTGTCAGGCTCACAGGACGAAGCGGACAAAGTATTGAGTACCGGGTGTAGAGAAGTCTCTCTCCATTTGTCATCGAGTGGTATCCCGGAGGGTTCAGGAGGCAACAGGGGATCCTCCGCCAGGTAGTAGAGGTGCACAGACTCTGAGGTAACCACAGCTTTGGAGCATCCTTGGACATGCACACCGGTTAAAGAGAAAGAAGCATCTGATGCCGGGTGCAGGAAGTTCTCCTGTGTGGAGTCTGGATGGGCAGAAGTCTCTTCGGCCAGGAGAACTGGTGCACTACCCACGCACATTACCCATTGGGGTTTCTCCGGGATACAGGGAGATGAAGCTTCAGTAGGGACTTCAAGGTTGGGGTCAGGAGGTCTCAGGGAGGACAGACCCTGGCGTGACGGCTTGCCTCTAAGTCTAGCACGTCTGGACTGCCTCTTGAGGTTGAGAGAAGTATTCCGGAAAGCGTAGTCACCCTGTGAGGATTCTGGGTGGGCAGTAGTCTCATTGGGCTGGAGGACTATTGCGCTACCCACACACATTACCCGTCGGGGCTGCTCCGGGATATTGGGAAGTGAAGCTTCAGCAGGGGCTTCAGAGTTAGGGTCCTCGAAGACCATACGAAAGGCCACCAGGAAGGCCTGCAGGTCAAGGATGACAGGATCCCATGCTTCCCATAGGGGGGTGACCCATTTCAAGGCATCACCCGCTAGGTAGTCAATCATAAAGGCCACTTTAGCCCAATCGGAAGGAAAATAGAGAGGGTAGGCCTTAAAGTGTAGCATGCATTGCTAGACAAATGCACGACACTGTCTTGGATCCCCATAGTAACGTGGCGGATACGCAGGAACGAGGGCTGATAGATCCATCTGGATGGGTGCGTAACTCGCCTGGAACTCAGCTAAAGGGGGAAAAAAATTTATTTATTTTATTTTAATGCATGTATTCGCTGGAAAAACTTCTCAAAGAGCGAAGGCCGTGGGGCTCAACGGGAACCATGGCCTGAGCATGCTGTTATGCACACGCCCGGGCTAAGCGGCGTGTGCGTGTGATTGGTAGTGATTCCACTGGACCGTGCCGGAGAGTGAATGCCTGGAGGGGCGTGACTAAGTATTCACCCGATCCGACCAGGGTCGCACGACGGCATACGACGCCAGTGCACCAAGGAGGAACCGAGCAGAGGGACCAGGTGCTACTCCAGGACAGACCCCGGACACGGCTGTTGACCCACACAGGGGAATACAGGAACAGGCTGGTAGGCTGGCACACAGACTGGTGGGTATAGGCAGGCACGACTGGTATGCAGGCAGGCGGGTATGCAGGCAGGGGGGTAAAGGCAAGCACAGCTAGAGTGCAGACAGGGAGGCACTAGCAGGTAGGAACACAGGCGGGATAGGACCCAGTACACACCGGGACTCAGGAACAATACAGGCAGAGGGTTACAGGCAAGCACGGCTAGAGTGCAGACAAGGCTGAGCAGGGAGGACAGGGCTCTGTTCACACGGAACAGACAGGAAGGGAAAGACAGAGCCAGATACTCACACAGTACTTGCAGAGACAACAAGCAGGAGTTAGGTACGAGTTCAGACTCTGCAGAAAAAGGAAGGGAACGGACATAGAGGTAAAACAGGTGAAGGACAGGAGAGAGTTCAGACTGGAACTGAGTGTACGGAGGAGACCGACACTGCAGCGGGATACAGGAGCGGGTGTGGGAATACGGCCCCCAGAGAGGCGGAACGAACAGGCAAGGAGCGTGTTCAGACAGGACAGACCAGACACAGGAGCGGGTCTAGGAAATCGGCCACTAGAAGGCGAGAGGAACAGGCTAGGAGCGAGTTCAGACAGGTCAGACAAGATAACACAGAAAGGACTCAGTTCAGACACGGGAGCTGATACCGCAAAGCAGGAGACATACAGGACTCAGTTCAGACACGGGAGCTGATACCGCAAAGCAGGAGACATACAGGACTCAGTTCAGACACGGGAACTGATACAAAAAGCAGGAGACATACAGGACTCAGTTCAAACACGGGAACTGATACAAAAAGCAGGAGACAAGAGACGGGACCTGGCACCTTCAGAGTGCAAGCACACACTGAAGGAAACACTATACTCAGGCAGGGATAGAAGGGAGCTGCTGAGCTATATACCAAGTGACAGACAGCAATAGGCTGAGGACGCACAAGGGGTGTGACCCACAGCAGGTACAAAAGGCAGGAAGTGATCGGGCGCCGCCCTTAAGCAGCAGAAACAGACACAAACAGACAGCATGGAGGGAAGCCAGAGAGACATTCTGGACAGGAGATCAAGTGCGCCCTCTTGCACAGTGGGAGATGGACCACCATGCAAGGACGCCGCCAGGTATGTTACAACTACTATACTACTGCCCCTATGTACAATCATATAACTGCTATAATACTGCTCCCTATATACAAGAATATAACTACTGTAATACTGCTCCCTATGTGCAAGAATATAACTAATATAATACTGTCCCTATGTACAAGAATATAACTGCTATAATACTGCTCCTATGTACAAGAATATAACTACTATACTACTGCCCCTATGCACAAGAATATAACTACAATAATACTGCTCCTATATACAAGAATATAACTACTATAATACTGCTCCTATTTACAAGCATATATCTATTATAATACTGCCCCTATGTACAAGAATATAACTACAATAATGACTCCTATGTACAAGAATATAACTACTATACTACTGCCCCTATGCACAAGAATATAACTACTATAATACTGCTCCTATATACAAGAATATAACTATTATAATACTGCCCCCTATGTACAAGAATATAACTACTATAATACTGCCCCTGTGTACAAGAATATAACTACTATAATATTGCCCCTATGTACAAGAATATAACTACTATAATACTGCTCCTATTTACAAGAATATAAATACTATAATACTGCTCCTATGTACAAGAATATAACTACTATAATACTGCTCCTATGTACAAGAATATAACTACTATAATACTGCCCCTGTGTACAAGAATATAACTACTATAATATTGCCCCTATGTACAAGAATATAACTACTATAATACTGCCCCTATGTACAAGAATATAACTACTATAATACTGCCCCTATGTACAAGAATATAACTACTATAATACAGCTCCTAAGTACAAGAATATAACTACTATAATACTGCCCCCTACGTACAAAAATATAACTACTATAATACTGCCCCCTATGTACAAGAATATAACTACTATAATACTGCCCCCTATGTACAAGAATATAACTACTATAATACTGCCCCCTATATACAAGAATATAACTACTATAATACTGCCCCTATGTACAAGAATATAACTACTATAATGCTGCTCCTATGTAGAAGAATATAACTACTATAGTACTGCACCATGTACTAGAATATATCTACTATAATACTGCCCCTATGTACAAGCATATATCTATTATAATACTGCCCATATGTACAAGAATATAACTACAATAATGACTCCTATGTACAAGAATATAACTACTATACTACTGCCCCTATGTACAATCATATAACTACTATAATAAGTCCCCTATATACAAGAATATAACTACTGTAATACTGCTCCCTATGTACAGGAATATAACTACTATAATACTGTCCATATGTACAAGAATATAACTGCTATAATACTGCTCCTATGTACAAGAATATAACTACTATAATACTGCCCCTATGCACAAGAATATAACTACTATAATACTGCTCCTATATACAAGAATATAACTACTATAATACTGCCCCTATGTACAAGAATATAGCTGCTATAATACTGCTCGTATACACAAGAATATAACTACTATAATACTGCTCGTATGTACAAGAATATAACTACTATTATACTGCCCCCTATGTATAAGAATATAAGTACTATAATACTGCCCCTATGTACAAGAATATAAGTACTTTAATACTGCCCCTATGTACAAGAATATAACTACTATAATACTGTCCCTATGTACAAGAATATAAGTACTATAATACTGCTCCTATGTACAAGAATATAACTACTATAATACTACCCCTATGTACAAAAATACAACTTCTATATTACTGTCCCCTACGTACAAAAATTTAACTACTATAATGCTGCCCCCTATGTACAAGAATATAACTACTATAATTCTGCCCCTATGTACAAGAATATAACTACTATAATACTGCCCCCTATGTACAAGAATATAACTACTATAATACTGCTCCTATATACAAGAATATAACTACTATAATACTGCACCTATGTACAAGCATATATCTATTATAATACTGCCCCTATGTACAAGAATATAACTACTATACTACTGCCCCTATGTACAATCATAGAACTACTATAATACTGCTCACTATATACAAGAATATAACTACTGTAATACTGCTCCCTATGTACAAGAATATAACTAATATACTACTGTCCCTATGTACAAAAATATAACTACTATAATACTGCCCCTATGCACAAGAATATAACTACTATAATACTGCTCTTATATACAAGAATATAACTACTATAATACTGCCCCTATGTACAAGAATATAGCTACTATAATACTGCTCCTATGCACAAGAATATAACTACTATAATACTGCTCGTATGTACAAGAATATAACTACTATTATACTGCCCCTATGTACAGGAATATAAGTACTATAATGCTGCTCCTATGTACAAAAATATAACTACTATAATACTGCCCCCTATGTACAAGAATATAACTACTATAATACTGCTCCTATATACAAGAATATAACTACTATAATACTGCTCCTGTATACAAGAATATAACTACTCTAATACTGCTCCTATATACAAGAATATAACTACTATAATACTGTCCCCTATGTACAAGAATATAACTACTCTAATACTGCTCCTATGTACAGAATATAACTACTATAATACTGCTCCTATGTACAAGAATATAACTACTATAATACGGCTCCTATGTACAAGAACATAACTACTATTATACTGCCCCCAATGTACAAGAATATAACTACTACAATACTGCCCCCAATGTGCAAGAATATTTCTACTATAATATTGCCCCCTTATGTACAAGAATATAAGTACTATAATACTACCCCTGTATACAAAAATATAACTACTATAATACTGCCCCTATGTATAAGAATATAAGTACTATAATACTGCCCCTATGTACAAGAATATAACTATTATAATACTGCTCCTATGTACAAGAATATAACTACTATAATACTGCTCCTATGTACAAGAACATAACTACTATAATACTGCTCGTATGTACAAGAATATAACTACTAGAATACTGCCCCTATGTACAAGAATATAACTACTATAATACTGCTCCTATGTACAAGAATACAACTACTATAATACTGCCCCCTATGTACAAGAATATAACTACTACAATGCTGCCCCTATGTTCAAGAATCTAACTACTATAATACTGCCCCTTATGTGCAAGAATATAACTACTATAATACTGCTCCTATGTACAAGAATATAACTACTATAATACTACCCCTATGTACAAAAATATAACTTCTATATTACTGTCCCCTATGTACAAAAATATAACTACTATAATACTGCCCCTATGTACAAAAATATAACTACTATAATACTGCCCCTATGTACAAGAATATAACTACTATAATACTGCCCCCTATGTACAAGAATTTAACTACTATAATGCTGCTCCTATGTACAAGAATATAACTAAGATAATTCTACCCCTATGTACAGAAATATAACTACTATAATATTGCCCCCATATGTACAAGAATATAACTACTATAATACTGCCCTTATGTAAAAGAATATTACTACTATAATACTGTCCCTATGTACAAGAATATAACTGCTATAATACTGCTCCTATGCTCAAGAATATAACTACTATAATACTGCCCCCTATGTACAAGAATATAACTACTATAATACTGCCCCTATGTACGGAATATAACTGTTATGTTCTGCTACCAAAGCTAAGGAAAGAGAGGAGATCTGTCCCTACTATAGGACTCAGCTGAATCCCTACGATGTAACAGGGAACCTGATCCTGCGATCAGACCTGCTAAAGTCCTAATCTAGTCTGTACGGAGACCTATAGATGTGGGGAGGGAATCCCTACAAGTACTAAGGACTGGGAGAAATATGGGACACCTCCTAACAGAAATAGTAGCAGACAGACGAACAAACAAAATAGATAGAACAAACTAACAGAGCTAGATACAGAGCACAGGCTAGCTAGAAAGTAGATATACAATGAAGTCCAGCAAAGCCAGAAGGGCGGAGCAGGACTAAATAGGCCAACAAGGTCATGTGACCAGCAAAGGAATAAAAAACCTAACAGCAAGGTTCTAACAGTACCCCCCCTTCTAAGAGGATCCTCCGGATCCCCTAGGACCAGGCTTATCAGGAAATCTCCTGTGAAACGCTCTGATAAGTCTGGACGCGGAAACATCATCTGACCTCACCCAAGAGTTATCCTCGGGTCCGAAACCTTTCCAGGCCACAAGATACTGCAAACTACCTCTATACCGTCTAGAGTCAAGGATGCGAGAAATTTCATATTCCCCGTCCTCCACCACCGGAGGAACAGAGGCAGAGGCGTCACCATCCGACACAACAGCTTTTTTTAACAGAGAGACATGAAAGACCGGATTAATTCTCCAGGAGGTAGGAACCTCCAACCTAACAGCAGATTGGTTGACAACCTGAAGCACCTTAAAGGGCCCTACAAACTTGGGACCCAATTTCTTAGAAGGAATCCTCAACCGCAGATTCCTAGAGGACAACCAAACCATGTCACCAACAGCGAACAAAACCTCCTGTCGTTTCCTATCAAAGTAGTCTTTAGATTTTCTGTTGGCCTCCTGAAGATTACCACGCACATCCGTCCAAACTCTTTCCAAATCACCGGAAAAATTCTCCTCCTCAGGCACGGCAGATCCCAACTTGGAGAACGACCCAAACGACGGATGTCTCCCAGAACAACAAAAAAAAGGCGAACAACCAGCAGAAGAAGATGTATGATTGTTCAGAGCAAATTCGGCAAGTGGCAGAAACTCAGACCACCCCTCTTGATTGTCTGCCACAAAACAACGCAAGAACTGCTCAACATCCTGGTTTTTCCTTTCTGTCTGGCCATTAGATTCAGGATGATATCCGGATGAAAACGACAAATGAATTCCCAACCTGTCACAAAAGGCACGCCAAAAACGAGCCACGAACTGAGGACCCCTATCAGAAACAATGTCAGTAGGAACGCCATGAAGTCTGACAATTTCCTTGACAAAGGCCTTAGCGAGAGTTTTAGCGCAGGGCAGTTTGACGAAGGGAACCAAGTGACACATCTTGCTAAAACGGTCCACGACCACCCAGATGACAGTAAAACCCTCAGAGGGGGGAAGGTCAGTTATAAAGTCCATAGCCAAATGTGTCCAAGGAGCACTGGGGACCTCCAAAGGACAAAGCAACCCCGCAGCAGGAGTATGTGAGGACTTAGATCTAGCACATATAGTACATTGGCGCACCCACTTAATGACTTCCTTCTGCCATCCAGGCCACCAAAAACTGCGACCCACCAGTCTCTTGGTCTCAGAGATTCCGGGATGACCTGCCAACCGAGATTCGTGACACTCAACAAACAAATCTCTCCTAAAGGTCCCAGGCACAAACAACCTCCCATGAGGAGTGTTAGATGGGGCATTCTCCTGAGCTTTAAGAATCTCATCTTCCAAAACGGAGTCTAAAGCAGCTATCACAACACCTTCTTGTAAAATGTTCTCCTCTTTCTCACCACCGACTATGGGAGAAAAACTGCGAGACAAGGCATCCGCCTTAACATTCCTAGTACCAGGGATGTAAGTAACGGAGAAATTAAACCGCGAGAAAAACAGTGCCCACCTAGCCTGACGGGCATTCAGGCGCTTGGCAGCATCAAGATATATCAGATTTTTATGATCCGTAAGAACCTGAACGGGAAATTCCGCACCTTCCAAGAAGTGGCGCCAGTGTTCAAATGCGAGTTTAATAGCCAATAATTCCCGATTACCAATATCGTAATTCAGTTCAGTCTCCGAAAATTTTTTTGAAAAAAAGGCACAGGGATGTAATCCATCCCCGTTATCCTGAGACAATACTGCGCCAACCCCCACAGAGGAAGCATCAACCTCAACCAAAAACGGCCTAGTAACATCAGGCTGCATAAGGATGGGAGCAGAGGTGAACCTCTCCTTGAGATACACAAAAGCTTCAATGGCCTCAGAAGACCACTGAACCGCATCAGCACCTTTCCTGGTGAGATCAGTCAGAGGTTTGACAATACTAGAAAAATTTTTTATGAATTTTCTATAGTAATTGGCGAAACCCAAAAACCTCTGTATCGATTTCAAACCAATAGGCCTAGGCCATTCCTGCACAGCCTGAACCTTAACCGGATCCATCTCAAAACCTTTGCTGGAGATAATGTAGCCCAAAAAACTAATTCTCTGTACAGCTAACTCACATTTCTCCAGCTTAGCAAAAAGCGAATTGTCCATTAATAACTGTAATACCTCACGCACGCTCCGCCAATGAGACTCCAGATCTGGCGAATAAATCAAAATGTCATCCAAATACACAACCACATTTTTACCGATCAAAGGTCTAAGGATGTCATTAATCAGATTCTGAAAAAATGCAGGAGCATTAGTAAGACCAAAAGGCATAACCAGATTCTCAAAATGACCCACAGGAGTGTTAAAAGCAGTCTTCCATTCATCACCCTCCTTCATGCGCAACAGATTGTATGCCCCCTTAAGGTCAATTTTAGAGAACCACTTGGCCCCCAATAACTGGTTAAACAGATCAGGAATCAATGGCAGTGGGTAAGGATTGCGTACCGTAATTTTGTTAATCTCACGAAAATCCAGACAAGGACGTAAACCGCCGTCCTTTTTTTTTACAAAAAAAAATCCAACCGCCACAGGAGACTTAGAGGGCCTAATGTGACCGGCGGCCAAGCTTGTCTGTATGTATTCCTCCAAAGCCTTCCTCTCAGGAATAGTAAGGTTAAATAAACGACTTTTAGGAAGAGTCGCTCCAGGGACAAATTCAATAGAACAATCATAGTCTCTATGGGGAGGCAAAACCTGCGATTCTTTCTCAGAAAAAACTCTCCAAAAATCCTGAATAGGAACAGGCAATTCTCCCCTATCCAAAGCTGCAATACGCCCGTTACAACACTTGTCATAACATTTATGGCTCCAGGATTTAATTTCACTGGTAGACCAATCCAGTACAGGATTGTGAAATTTTAACCAGGGCAAACCCAATATTACTGGAGAAGGCAAGTTATTCAAAACCACCAAATCCAATTTCTCATGGTGAACACCATTAATAGTGAGAGGAAATTCACTGACCTTGAGAGTAATATTCTTCAAAGGGGAGCCATCCACAGAAACCACAGCAATGGGGGATGATAAAGGTTCAGGTTTTAAATTGAGTTTTTCCACGAATCCCCCATCAATTACATTCAGTGTAGACCCGCAATCAACAAACACCCGAAATTCCATCAATTTTTCCTGAGCAATCGTGGAAGCAGCTAAAAATATACCCTTGGAATTTAAACAGGCAATACGGGCGTGACTGACCATTTTTTTTTCTTTCTTCATACGAAGCTCACAGCCTTTAATCAAATGACCAGATTTTCCGCAATAGAAACACAAGCCTTCCGAAAAACGACGGTCTTTCTCTTGAGAGCGAGGTGCCACCGATCCAATCTCCATCGGTTCACCACTGTTAATACACACATTATCATAACCAGAAACTGACATAGCAGAGGATTTGCTCTCATTAACCCTAGCACGCAGTCTTCTATCCACCCGTATAGCTAATTGCATAGCCTGTTGCAAATCCTCAGGTGTAGGATAAGCAATTAGCAGGTCTTTAACCCTTTCACTGAGCCCAGCAAGAAATAGACTTTTCAGAGCAGAATCGTTCCACCCTGTTTGAGTGGACCAACGACGAAAATGTGTACAATATTTTTCCACATTACCCGATCCTTGTTTTAAACGTCTCAACTCAGTCTCAGCTGATGCGACACGGTCAGGATCATCATATAATAGTCCCAAAGCAGAAAAAAAATTATCCACTGATCTGAAGCATGAATCACTAGGTTGCAAAGAAAAGGCCCACTCCTGAGGCTCTTTGCGCAAAAGTGACATTATGAACCCTACGCGCTGGGATTCATCCCCAGAGGACTTAGGTCTCAAACGAAAATACAATAAGCAAGCATTTTTAAATGAAAAAAATTCTCGGTGTTCACCAAAAAATAAATCCGGCAAACATACCTTAGGCTCCAAGAAATGTGCTCCAGGACAGTTACTCACGTGCTGACGGAGCTCGGCCACCTCCAGAGAGAGTCCCTGCAGGCGATGAGCCAAATCCTGAACTGACACCATGATGGAACAGAAAAATCTTTCCTTAGAGAATTTGCAGGCTGGACTTACTGTTATGTTCTGCTACCAAAGCTAAGGAAAGAGAGGAGATCTGTCCCTACTATAGGACTCAGCTGAATCCCTACGATGTAACAGGGAACCTGATCCTGCGATCAGACCTGCTAAAGTCCTAATCTAGTCTGTACGGAGACCTATAGATGTGGGGAGGGAATCCCTACAAGTACTAAGGACTGGGAGAAATATGGGACACCTCCTAACAGAAATAGTAGCAGACAGACGAACAAACAAAATAGATAGAACAAACTAACAGAGCTAGATACAGAGCACAGGCTAGCTAGAAAGTAGATATACAATGAAGTCCAGCAAAGCCAGAAGGGCGGAGCAGGACTAAATAGGCCAACAAGGTCATGTGACCAGCAAAGGAAAAAAAAACCTAACAGCAAGGTTCTAACAATAACTACTATAATACTCCTATATACAAGAATATAAGTACTATAATACTGCCCCCTATGTACAAGAATATAACTACTATAATACTGCCCCCTATGTATAAGAATATAACTACTATAATACTGCTCCTATGTACAAGAATATAACTACTATAATACTGCTCCTATATAGGAGAATATAACTACTATAATACTGCCCCCTATGTACAAGAATATAACTACTATAATACTGCCCCCTATGTACAAGAATATAACTACTATGATACTGCCCCTATGTACAAGAATATAACTACTATAATACTGCTCCTATGTACAAGAATATAACTACTATAATACTGCTCTTATGTACAAGAATATAACTACTATAATACTGCCCCCTATGTCCAAGAATATGACTACTATAATACTACCTCTATGTACAAGAATATAACTACTATAATACTGCCGCTATGTTCAAGAATATAGCTACTATAATACTGCCCCCTATGTATAAGAATATAACTACTCTAATACTGCCCCTATGTACAAGAATATAACTACTATAATACTGCCCCATATGTATAAGAATATAACTACTATAATACTGCCCCTATGTACAAGAATATAACTACTATAATACTGCCGCTATGTACAAGAATATAACTACTATAATACTGCCCCCTATGTATAAGAATATAACTACTATAATACTGCCCCTATGTACAAGAATATAACTACTATAATACTCCCCCCTATATAATACCCCATGCAGGATGTCACATCTCTCCATAGTGCCCCATGCAGGCTGTCACATCCCCCCTATATAATACCCCATGCAAGATGTCACATCCCCCCATAGTGTCCCATGCAGGTCCCCTATGGCCCCATACAAAAAAAAAAAATCCAATACTCACCTCACTGCTTCTCTGGACTCCAGCGTAGCCGGCATCTTCCCGCTGTGCACTGTGACCGCTCAGGAGAGAACGCGGTGTAAAGACGTCACTGCGCCCTCTGACCTGAGACGTCACAGAGCATCAGCGGAAGACACAGGAGCTGCTGCGCAGGCACGGGGAGGGGTAAGTATGACGCCGGGTGCCGGGGTCCTGATCGAGCTGGGGGAGGGACGGGAGGAGAGGGGAGGGGAGAGGAGGGGAGGGGCGTCACACTTGTCCTCGGGAGATAAGCAGCCATAGCCGCTGATCTTCCGACGATAGCCACATGTAGGTCAGCGGAGCCTGCGGTCGGGGGACTTATGCTGCGAGCAATCGGCTGCATCACCCTGCTGCATCGCTGCTGACCTCCGTGCCGCACATGAGCCGCTAATGGCCGCCATGTTTTTCTGAAATGCCGCGTCGCTGATTGGCCGCGACCGGACCAATCACCGACCCAGGATTTCCTGGACAGACAGACAGACAGACAGACAGAAAGACAGACAGATAGACAGACCGGATAAGACAATTATATAGATAGATAATACTGCTCCTATGTCCAAGAATATATCTACTATAATACTGCCCCCTATGTACAAGAATATAACTACTATAATACTGCTCCTATATACAAGAATTTAACTACTATAATACTGCCCCCTATGTACAAGAATATAACTACTATAATACTGTCCCGTATGCACAAGAATATAACTACTATAATACTGCCCCCTATGTACAAGAATATAACTACTATAATACTGTCTCGTATGCACAAGAATATAACTACTATAATACTGCTCCTATGTACAAGAATATAACTACTATAATACTGCCCCCATGTACAAGAATATAACTACTATAATACTGCCCCTATGTACAAGAATATAACTACTATAATACTACCTCTATGTACAAGAATATAACTACTATAATACTGCTCCCCCTATGTACAAGAATATAACTACTATAATACTGCTCCTATATACAAGAATATAACTACTATAATACTGCCCCTATGTACAAGAACATAACTACTATAATACTGTCCCGTATGCACAAGAATATAACTACTATAATACTGCCCCTATGTACAAGAATATAACTACTATAATACTGCTCCTATGTACAATAATATAACTACTATAATACTGCCCCTATGTACAAGAATATAACTACTATAATACTGCCCCCTATGTGCAAGAATATAACTACTATAATACTGCCCCCTATGTGCAAGAATATAACTACTATAATACTGCCCCTATGTACAAGAATATAACTACTATAATACTGCTCCTATGTACAAGAATATAACTATTATAATACTGCCCCCTATGTGCAAGAATATAACTACTATAATACTGCCCCTATGTACAAGAACATAACTACTATAATACTGTCCCGTATGCACAAGAATATAACTACTATAATACTGCCCCTATGTACAAGAATATAACTACTATAATATTGCTCCTATGTACAAGAATATAACTACTATAACACTACCTCTATGTACAAGAATATAACTACTATAATACTGCCCCCTATGTACAAGAATATAACTACTATAATACTGCTCCCTATGTTCAAGAATATAACTACTATAATACTGCCCTTATGTACAAGAATATAACTACCATCATACTGCCTCTATATATAAGAATATATATATATATGACGAGGTTTTCCCAGTAATAGGATTTTTCGCAGTTCTCTCTTATATACGTGCTGATATTTGCAGTAATGGTGAATTATGCGGCTATAAAGCTGAGTGGAATGTGATCTCCTGGATCTTACCATCTATGGACTCTGCAGGAGAGAAAGGTCTAACTCCACATGCACTGGGAAAACGTACCAGTGAAAGTGCAGCACGCATGCCGCGTACACTCTAATCTCTGCCATTGTCATTGCTGAAGACATATGGATTTAGTTTTTGATGCTCTAATGTATTTTCTTAGTGAAAGAGTCAATTATAAGAACAAAGGAGAAGTTGGTAACTTCTTTATGTCTTGAGGCTGTGTCTAATCTCTCTACAGATTTATGGGTTACATGATGAGTCTATTCTGTAGATCCAACACTCAATACATAAAATTCTTTCTTAGACCTAAAACTTGGCTAATGTACACAGTGACAGCACAAGCAGAATAGTGAGCGCAGCTCTGGAGTATAATACAGGATGTAACTCAGGATCTGTACAGGATCAGTAATGTAATGTATGTACACAGTGACGGCACAAGCAGAATAGTGAGCGCAGCTCTGGAGTATAATACAGGATGAAATTCAGGATCAGTAATGTAATGTATGTACACAGTGACTGCACCAGCAGAATAGTGAGTGCAGCTCTGGAGTATAATACAGGATGTAACTCAGGATCAGTACAGGATCAGTAATGTAATTTATGTACACAGTGACTGCAAAAGCAGAATAGTGAGCGCAGCTCTGGAGTATAATACAGGATGTAAGTCAGGATCAGTACAGGATCAGTAATGTAATGTATGTACACAGTGACTGCACCAGCAGAATAGTGAGTGCAGCTCTGGAGTATAATACAGGATGTGACTCAGGATCAGTAATGTAATGTATGTACACAGTGACTGCACCAGCAGAATAGTGAGTGCAGCTCTGGAGTATAATACAGGATGTGACTCAGGATCAGTAGTGTAATGTATGTACACAGTGACTCCACCAGCAGAATAGTGAGTGCAGCTCTGGGGTATAATACAGGATGTAACTCAGGATCAGTACAGGATCAGTAATGTAATATATGTACACAGTGACTGCACCAGCAGAATAGTGAGTGCAGCTCTGGAGTATAATACAGGATGTAACTCAGGATCAGTAATGTAATGTATGTACACAGTGACTGCAAAAGCAGAATAGTGAGCGCAGCTCTGGAGTATAATACAGGATGTAACTCAGGATCAGTACAGGATCAGTAATGTAATGTATGTACACAGTGACTCCACCAGCAGAATAGTGAGTGCAGCTCTGGAGTATAATACAGGATGTAACTCAGGATCAGTACAGGATCAGTAATGTAATTTATGTACACAGTGACTGCAAAAGCAGAATAGTGAGCGCAGCTCTGGAGTATAATACAGGATGTAACTCAGGATCAGTACAGGATCAGTAATGTAATGTATGTACACAGTGACTGCACCAGCAGAATAGTGAGTGCAGCTCTGGAGTATAATACAGGATGTGACTCAGGATCAGTAATGTAATGTATGTACACAGTGACTCCACCAGCAGAATAGTGAGTGCAGCTCTGGGGTATAATACAGGATGTAACTCAGGATCAGTACAGGATCAGTAATGTAATATATGTACACAGTGACTGCACCAGCAGAATAGTGAGTGCAGCTCTGGAGTATAATACAGGATGTAACTCAGGATCAGTAATGTAATGTATGTACACAGTGACTGCAAAAGCAGAATAGTGAGCGCAGCTCTGGAGTATAATACAGGATGTAACTCAGGATCAGTACAGGATCAGTAATGTAATGTATGTACACAGTGACTCCACCAGCAGAATAGTGAGTGCAGCTCTGGAGTATAATACAGGATATAACTCAGGATCAGTAATGTAATGTACACAGTGACTGCACCAGCAGAATAGTGAGTGCAGCTCTGGAGTATAATACAGGACATAACTCAGGATCAGTAATGTATGTACACAGTGACTGCACCAGCAGAATAGTGAGTGCAGCTCTGGAGTATAATACAGGATGTAGAGTGTTTTTTTTTTTATCTAGGTTTATACATATAATGTAGATGACTGATTTAAAGGGAATATATTATAAATCCCATCGGACATTAGAGGACAATAGGTTGATATTTCCTGTATTCTTCAGCTCACTGGTCAATTTTGCTGTGTAGATTGGGACAGATGAGCAGGGACATCTCCTGATAACAGCTTTATGTACAGATGAAGGCCTGGGTAAAGCAGGATACTAGCACTTTACACAAGGAAAAGCCCCAGATGCCGCTCACCGGTCACTCCCTTGTCTCCTTTGACATTCTGGAAGCAAATGGTTTCTAATCTAATGCAATAAACTCATTTTAATCCCTTACAGAGTAATGTAATTCTATCTTGTTGGGAATCCCACACATGAAGAGGGGAGATTGTGTCTCAGAACAGAGCTGACATCATCCTTGCTGCAGCTCTGGGAAAACCAGTGATTGGCAATAAAGATAACTGGAGACTGGGATATAGTATGGGTTTTACCAATATGGAATTTATCTATAGGTGACCTCACTTTATAGCAGATGGGGGAGCAGCGGAGATCTGTGAAGCCTCCGCCGTGCACTGATTACTGTAAGTGAATGGGTTCAAGAAGAGCAAAGTTTGCAGAGCACGACGTCATATGAGCGTGACTGTGTGTCAGGTGTATGAGCCCTCTGCCGCACCCTGCAGTGACACTGCCTCTATCGTGTCATTAAAGGGTTACAATATTGGGGGCGACTGATCTGCTCTTTGCTGTTTCAGCGGTATTAAAGGGTTACAATATTGGGGGCGACTGATCTGCTCTTTGCTGTTCCAGCGGTATTAAAGGGTTACAATATTGGGGGCGACTGATCTGCGCTTTGCTGTTCCAGCGGTGGTCGGATGTGCACAGTTTTAGGAGCTGGAGCAGCACAGCTCTGTGCACGGTGTCGTGGCCTTTCTCAGCATCTCCTACTGACGTGAATAGGAGCTGAGCTGCAGGACTCGAGGACGCTCACTGCACCGTGTACATCTGGCCTCCAAGTGTCGGACCCCCGCCCGTGTGGCATTGATGACCTATTCTAAGGATGGACCATCAATATCGTAACCCTGGAAAACCCCTTTAATACAAGGATCTCACTTCAGCCCTCAATAAAATAATCATACAAGTGGGTGTCCCTTCAACAGTACTGGTACACTGGTTTACTGAAATACTCTGTTCTGCTGGAGATTTTGTTCCATTCATTCTTATTCTGAGACTTTACACATTTCTTCATTCATTCACTTCCACCATCAAACGCAAGCCGTCTCCTAACTGATATCAATGCATACATCTCCTGAAATACTCTGTGCTGCTGTACATATTTTATATATCCTCCCGTTTATAGCATGCATCTGCCACTTGCACATACCATTGTAACCATCATCAGTGCACCGACTTGCCCTCATATGATCACCTTACTCTTTTACTGAGATACTCTGTGCTGTACGAGATCCTGTTTTTTCCTGATTGTCTCTATTCCCCTCTACAAGTCATTGATTCTCTTACCATGAGAAAACTTATCTCCTGAAATACTCTGTTCTGCTGGATAAATTCCTCTTTCTGTCTATGATCCACCCAAGGCCACCACCAGCCAAGATGTGGACACTGTCATCTGCAAGTCTGCCCTCACTAACATTACATTATCAGGTGAATGGACAGGACATTCCTTTCCTAAAATACTCTGTGCTGCTGGATGACTTAGTCCCTTTTCTAATCCCTTCAATTGTCTCCATTTCCCCTCCTTACCTCCTGACCCTGCCTGTGCCCTAACATTCCCACATAAATAGACTGGTCCCATTAGATCAGCATATTGCTCGCTGAAATACTCTGCGCTGCTGTAAACAAGATCAGATTAAAACATGAATTTCTTTTGCTATCGTAGAATATAATGATGACATTTCTATCAGCACGTGCACAGTATTGGATGACTTTGGATCTAGACTCTTGTAGGACTGAACTCTAATACCTGATCTATAATCATCTTTTATCTTCCGACCTCCGGACAATTGGCACCTGAGAATCCAATAAATCGGAAGATGTCTGGATGACTTATTTCTTTTATGTTTCCGGAGAAATTTGTATTGCATTTGCATTTTATATTATTTTATATCAGTATTTCCAATTGTATCCGGGTCTGGGAAAGATGGGTGACAACCATTGGGACACCGTAACATTTCCCACATGAGTTGTCAAGCAGCATTTTCAAAGGCAAATACACTTTTACTTAGGTCTGCAATGAAATATCCATGTGGATCCACTGATAGGGAAAGCTGACATTTAAGATACTGGGAAAGTTGGGTTACAACCCATGTAAGAGAAGTAACAACCACTTTATCTGGGCTCATATAAGCTAACACACATCTGGTTATCAGACTATTCCAGAACTACAACTCCCAGCAGAGCTAGACAAATTTGACGTTCAGGATTCTGGGAAGGTTGGGTGATAATGTGGAAGTTTTAAAATAAACTTTATACGAGTGGTCCCCAACTTGTATACTTCTGAGAAAGCTAGGTGACAATATGATGCCTATTAAAGGGATCTTTACTCAGCTTTACCAGAATCCAGAATGAAGCAGGACCGTGGTTGTAGTATAGTGATTTATCAATGAGTTCCTAGTAGAATTCCCATTCAGGACCCTAAAAAAATCAGATTACTCCCTCTGTAGGGGGCTACAATGAAGACCTTATTAGTTTTAACCCAACTTTCCGAGGAGCAGATATAACTAAGAAAATAATTCAGTTCCTGACACTAAAGGTGATCCCCGGCTTCTGTTATTAAGAGGAATTACTTTCATATTAAGGATCATACGAAAGTATTAATGCAATGTAGTCGCCTGCGCCAAAGACCTGATGGGAACGTTCCCGCGAGATTCCCTCATGTGAGAATTACGGCCGATGATTGTTATCAAGGTTTTATTGTATTAGCCGTGCGACTGATAAAACATTGAGGCGGCCAAAAATCACTGACGGCAAAGCCAAAAAATACCGACCCGTCACACTGGTAACATCGCAGGCGTCATCAACGGGATCAAGCCGAGAAAGAAAATGATGAGGCTGAAACTCCGGAAGATGCTGAAAATAGTGAAGAAACCGGATACTTGATACGTTAAGGTGTCGTCCAGCCAAGAAAATGAAAGCAGCGGCCACATGTGCGTGTCAGGATGAGAAAACGGTAGAGAACTGGGGTAAGGGTGGATCAGTAAGGTGGATACCACAGCTTTCATTTTTAACCCACTCAGCGCTGTCTTCCAAAATTTGTCTTGGCTGCTTTCCCTCAGAAACAACAACACATCTGTCCATAAATTGATGTCAATGGAGCCATGCTGTAATACCAAACACAACCTGCGGAGAGGAGTGGAGCTGGTATTGGAAGAAAGCGGCCATGTTTTATTTAAGACCTGCAGCCACCACCAGAAGGAGCTCAGGAGCTCACTGCATACAGGTTATTTATTGCAGAGTATACAGTGAGCTCCCTCTAGTGGTGGCGCTTAAGAAGATAAACTTTTATCACTATCTCAATCGCAATGCAGAGGATTAGGCTCTTTGTATAAGAAGAAATGCAGCTTCGGCCGCTATAAAGATATATAATGAAATGAATCAGCGCAGAATATTCTTTATGGTTCAGTTCTAAAACAATTTTAAGAATTCTGCTTGCTGGAAATGAATGTGAATATTCTTGTGACTTCCATAGGATAAGAATCTGTCTAGAACGAATGCTTCTTACAGCTGAGGGTTTGCTACAATTAGATCCACTCTACACAAGCCTCCATTAACTAAATAGTCTGGGTTCCAGACTGATACAATGTATTTATCAGTACAGGAGAGAGATTTGTGCTGCTTTTGCATTTAGCACAGGATAAAACTTCCTGGCATTACAGTTCTGATCTGAATCAGCATGACATTATAAAGTTATATATGTTTCGTTATGAGGGTTGACAATGTAACCGCCATTATAGCTCTCTCCCAGCTTTGCTCTGTCAAGTCTCCCTGGCAGTCCGCCCCCATACTTGCATTATCCTCTGTTGTGTGCATATTTAATACCGCCAACTACTGTATAATACATGTATAATAAAATCCACCGCATGACATATACACGAATATCATGTAAGGTTTATATATAATGTCATCTGCATTTTATTAGGGAACACTGGAAGTTGTAGTGTGCAACAGCTAAAAAGCAGCAAACTGAAGACTAGTGATACAAATTAACAAAAAGAAAACTAAATATAACTTTATAAGTTTTGCTCAAGGCGAATAGTAATTTGCAAATCTTAGAAACAGTGATTGAATTGCTCAGATCCCAGGGAGAGAATTTGTTTTTCTTGCCCTAATCTGTTGCAATGCTTCCAGGAGCCGTTGTCCACCTCCCCGGCTGACGCCTCCGCTGCACCTTCTGCTTTATATTCCTGATTACTCGGCAATAACAAACAATCCTGCGATGTGCGGCCGAGGATTCCGCTATGAAAACTAGTTGCACATTTACCAATTAGCGCAGTCGTGCTGTCTCCAGGCGGCTCCCATCACCATCGCAGAAACCCTTTAATATTATTATCAATTTTCAAAGCCTTTTGATTGCCTTTGATGTTGTCCACGGGGGCCAGAATGAGTCAGATCAAACTGTACACAGCTCGTTCTGTGGCAAATATCAAAAAGATAAAACAAGAAAAGTGATATGGCTATTTTTGGACATCTCAGAAAGAGGAAACCTATAGAATTTGTATTTTTTCCTAATTTTTTTTTAAATATTTTTGTTCATTTTTAATGACAATTCTTAAATGGAATCTATCAGTAGGATTAACCCTTCTATGCCATCTATATGAGCATGTAGGTGATAGAAAGCTGAATAAAATGATACCTTGATCTGCGATCTGATGTCTTATTCCTAGCATGTTTTTTCTCAATATATAAATGAGCCCTTGAGATCTCAGGGATATAGATCTCCCTGAGAATCTACTTCAAGAGCTTATTGCAAACGAAGGGAGTGTTACCAGTATGAGACATGTAGATCATGAGAACAGACTGTCAGTCATCACATGTCTCACACTGGTAATGACCTTTTATATATAAAATAAGCTATGGAGGCAGATTCTTGGAGAGATCTATGTCCAGCCCATAGATCTTAACAGGTCATTTACATATTAAGAAAAACATTAATTTCTCTAGAACATAACTTCGGCTCTCAGATATCAAGGTATCATTTTATTCAACTTTCTATCACCTACATGCCTTTTTAGATGGCTTAGAAGGGTTGATCCTTTAACTGTTAGAATCCGCAATGATCTGCAGTAATCTATGGGGCACATGTTCAATAACTCTACAGCACCACCACAGGAGAAATGCAGTATTACACAGTTTAATGGGCTGTATCAGTAGTGAGCTCCCTCTAGTGGTGACTGCAGGCTGCAAAAATAAAATTCTTTCTAAGTCTACGCAGTGGATTTAGAGCTCTGAATCTGAATTTAAAAAAATGCGCTCGAACTATTTACAAAGATTTATTAATAAATTAATCAACACGGAATAATGGGCCTAAAATCAAAATTATCTTCAAAGCTTAAAAGCAATGATAGTAATGTGACAACTGAGTGCAAGAAGTCACATATACTATTAAGAGCTCGTTGAGGCTCCTCCATCCCTGTACAATGTCTTCATCACCCCAGACCTGTGTATGACAGGGACCTGACACTTTCCTTGTGTGCGCGCTGCAGACATAAACAGATGATAAATGCTCGGTTGCCATAGTACATCTACAAAACAATAAAAGCTTGGGTGGAGTTAGGAAAGTCCTAGAAAGGCCTATCACCTCATCAAAAGATCGAAGGGTCATGGTTGCAGCCATTGCACTTGCTACTGTCACTGCAATGCAACCAGTCCCACAATCAAAAGGATTGCCAGTTTTGTCTTCCACACATTGTATTAGGGCATTCTAGGTTTCCAGAGGGGATTCAGGACCCTCATCTATCAGTCAGTGAGTACAGTGGCACTGCATTGATAAGCTATTGATTTTTTTTTTTAAGGAGGACTGGATTGTGTAATGCTTTATTTCTACTCCGGGGGCGCTGTAGGGAAATTAAACTCTTGCTGGAAATATGTAAATTATACTGTGTTGGGGGCCAAACCTGCACTATATCTAAAAAAAAAGGAAGTTTTAGTCATTACCTTCTAAGTAACAGGGCCAAACTCAATGATGGTCATCCTGTTCTGAAGTTTTCAGTGCTTAGTCTGCCCCTGATGTTTTTGTTTAATTTTCATGACTTAAAGAATTTGTCCAGGATTGTCCAAAAACAGCAACACCCCTGTCCACAGGTTGTGTCTGGTATTGCAGTACAGCTCCATTGAGTCAAGGAGACAAGTTACAATCGCTTTTTTTGGGGGAAGAAAGTTTTTCTAATCTTGGACAATACTAGCATCTGTGTATCTATGGAAGGGTTAAATGAGCTAAAAATTATAATGAGTAGTGCAATAAACACCAGGCATTTTGCCTCCTTTATTTCTCGGCCCCCGCGCTGGCTGTAACATCACTAGCGCTCTCTGGTACATGGAGTCCTAGTTTGCAGATGAAGGGCGCTTTTACTTCGAAGAATGACCCCAATGTCCTTCTCTGGCTGCACAATGTGAACTATCATGACGGCATCCTAAAAAAGCAGAGGGGGGCTCCGCACTTCACTCCACGGTTAGTATTGTCTATTTAGTCAAAATCTCGGATTTGGACTAAAGAATCAGTTTTATCTATTATTCCAAATTGATCACATTCCCTACACTACAAGTCCCAGCATAACCCAGCCCTGAGATATGTCCCATATCACAACATAAATCTACATAAAATGTTGATTCCTTTTGCAAAATCCACTCATTTTCTACCATTCTGAAACTGGTTAATATCTATCTGCACACTCTAGTCACATCTAAAGCTGCATCGAATGTTTTATTTAACATCTATTTACACATCTTGGACCTGATTGGTTATCATCATCTGAGCTCCACAATCACAGAGGTTGGAGACATTTTTTTTCCTAAATGCAACCAATTTTGGCTAAAAACTATTTTTGCAATTGTGTTTCATTAAATTTTTTTTGCACTGTTTGCCTTTTATGGCCCCCTGTGTTGCACTATCTATTGCTGGCTACAGAATGGGTTAAAGGGAATCTGTCAGCAGGTTTTTTTGCTATGTAATCTGAGAGCAGAATGATGTATGGGGCAGAGACCTTGATTCCAGCGATGTGTCACTTACTTAGCTGCTTGCTGCAGTTTCGATAAAATCACAGTTTTCTCTGCTGCAGATCTAGCAGTTCTCTGAATGCTGAGCTCTGTATAACCCTGCCCACACCACTGACTGGGCGCTTCCTGTGTACACTGTGCATAGGCAGAAAGCTGCCAATCAGTTGTGGGGGAGGGGTTATACAGAGCATAAAGACTAGATGGCACGATACAACTAGTCATGTAGTGATAATCTGCTGATAAAACACTTATTTATTGAAACTAACTACACCGAGCAGCCCCCCAAGATTCAAGGATGAGGTGTATTTGCTACTTCTGCATCCCCTATAGTTACTCTACTGCCCCACATCAATATTGCTTAAGAGATTGGAATCTGAATACAGATTTGGCTGTGAATGGTGAAAGTTTTTTCTTGCTTTGTCCCCTGGACTTGTGACAAGATTTTCTCTATTTTGATGGAAAATACACTGTGTTCTCCAGAAACGGCAATGTCACAATCTTCAATGGTTATAGGACTCCTCCCAGAAAAATTCCTATCGTCACAGAGAAAGCCCACACTACTCGGCCCACTCGGACTGTGACAAACGCAATGTGACAGAAGAGGTCAGTTATGAGCTCAAGGCCAAAATTAATGCACAAACGAATATACAGAAGATCTCTGATAGAAGTAATAGAACTGCCACAGCCAGAAATACATGTGTACATATAGTCAGTGCCTATATAATGATATAGCCATTCCATTAAGTCACCAAAATAGCAATGCTACCTATATAGAAATTCCACACAATGCCGCCATATAGTGCTTAAATGCCTATAAGGACCAAGTAACACACGTCTCAATAAAAGTGGCATGCAGTAAACATAATGATTGGTGGGGGTTGCAAATTTTAAGTGGCACCCCCTTCTGCAGGAGCTGCTAATGTGCCCGGTGTGACCACTCAGGTCGCACCCCCTAAAGATGGGTCAATGTATTATGCATCCTCTGATGCTTTCACACATTTCCCTCACTGGCCTCCTTGCAAGTCAAAAATTAGTATAAGCCAGACATTAGAAAGTTGCTATTTGCACAGTGAAGTAAACAGAAATAATAAAACCTCATAGATCAAAGATTCTGCACTGAGTAAATTCGTAATATATCAGTACAAGGACCTCTATATTTTTGGTTTGGTAACTTATATAAAATTGACTGCTTGCAGCCACCACTAGAGGGAGCTCAGTGTATATGGATTTCAATAGTATTGAACTCAGTGTATTTAGTGAGCTCCCCCTCGTGGCAGTGGAAGGTAGCACACTAGAACTGCAGTTAATGTAGGGACAGCTACATGCACATCCTCTGTGGCTAGTGTGCCCATTTCCTAGCAATGAAGGCTATGCTGGCTTATATTTAATACAGGAAAAAGCTCAAGATCCATTCCTATAAGATCTTTATCTTCACTGAAGTAATATTTCCCAATCCTTTTCTAGATCAAAGTGAATATCCATCTATTGCAATTAGTATCATTTGCGTACAGTCATATCCTCGAGAGGCCGATCTGATGAGATGTGTCCCTTGCAGACATATTGATTCCTGTTATGTAACACATCACTCTGATGTTACAGACACCCCTGTGCCCGCTGCTCTACCTAATCATACTGGTGACTTTTTTCACTCTGTGTGTAATGACTCTATATAATACATGAGTTTCACTTTTTGTATTGAAGAACTGAAATAAATGAACTTTTTGATGATATTCTAATTTAGTGAGATGCACCAGTATCTTGGGAGAGGATCGGGGGGCACAGGTTCCTAGTAGCAACTATGGCCCCATTGTGCCCATCACCCTGGAGCATAGGCATCATTGGGAAGCTATAAATACCAATGGACCCGTGCTAAGGCTGCCCTCTGCCACCCTCCAAATGGGCATTGTAAAATAGAGTAGGGTCTACCTGTAAATAAGGAAGGGTGGGATCGACTCATGGGTCCTGCAGGCCTCTCCATGAATGGGAAGGTAATGCGACTTTGAATAAACGGGAAATTAATATACAGGTGGGTTCATTTTAGGCAGACCCCCAAGAACGGAATTCTCGTAAGCAACCTGAATTTAACATTGACCATTTAAGAAGGAAAGAATGATCAGACATGTTGGATTTAAACATACCTGATCCTTTGTTCTTCACCTACTTGCTTACCCTACCTATGGAATAATTCCTCTTTCCTGTGTGCATATATTTGGCTTTATGTTTTTTACTCTACTCTACACTATAAGAATGAGTTCAGCCTATGTGTTAACTTGATACCATGACCACCCAGCCATATAGCAGATACTACACTGTTACTTGAATGACTCACCTTGGTTCCCTTTGCCTTCGACTTTCACTTATAACCCCCCTGGGTATTAAATTATATTTTGTCACATTAAGTATTCCTGATAATAAATTGTATTTTCTTGATTGTATCACCTGTATATTTGTACAGCACATTCACTACGTTTATCTTGTTTTGGCGATTTTGAAAAAGACCCAGGATCGGGTCGAAACATTGAGAGAGTCACTTGAGAGAGTCACTCTACCCACCATTTGTTATTTCAATCACTGTGGTGAACCATTTTGTAAATAATAAAAAAACAAACATTATTCACAAAACTTCTGAGAGTGTGGCTGTATATCGTCTACCTGATCATTTGGAATTATTTCCAGTCCGGCCACCACCGCCAAAATTATTGAGTGCGCATCTTTACTACAACTGGTTATGAAAATGATGCGGGAGCCCACGCCATTTTTTTAATTTTATGCTATGTGCCCACGATCCGGAAGTAGCATCACTTTGGACGCAGCATATTTTTGCTGCGTCCAAAAAGCTGTGTTCTATTGAACGCAGGTAAATGCGCATGTGTTTACTGAACCATGCGGATTTGCTGTATTCAATACATTCTAGTGGGCAAATTTCTGTTGTGGAGACTAGCGACTTCGCAAGTGAATTTGACAAGCTGCGGTTCTGAAATATGCGCAGCATGTCAGTGTCCGCGGGTGATCCGCAGTCTCAGATGCACGCATAGTGGACATGGGATTTCTAGTAATCCCATCTACTAAGCTGTAACAACTTCAAACCCGCAGCACTTCCTGATCATGGGCACATACCCAAGCTCACCCGCAGCATGTCAATTTCTGTAGCGGGTACGCTAGTCTCCGCTGCAGATTTTGACTGAATGATTGAAATGTCATTACATGAGGTGGATCCACATGTACTGAGAAAACAAGTGTGGCATTAGAACACAGCGTTTTGGACACAGCGAAAATACGCTGTGTCCAAAGCGCTGCTGGTTGCTAATGGTGGGGATGTAGCGGCTAACCAAACAGCTGTGAGCTGTTATTAATAGCCAGGGAACATGTTGGCCTTATGGCCCCTTCCTAGCTCTCAGCTGCCCCAGAAATGACATGAATGGGAATTAGGTCTAATGGTGTTAGGGTTTATAGGATTAGGTGTCGCTGACACCAAGCCCTTTGTTTAGTGATGAAGAGGTGTCAACCAGAAACCCTCATTACTAAACCTGTAAGTAAAGAGTTAAATAAACACACACAGAGACGAAAACACTTTTTTTGAAATACAACAGACACATTCTTTAATCATTTAAATTAACCAATATACTCACCCCCAGTCCGACAGTAATCCAAGGGTAAAAGCGATGTTCCACATTTCTTTTTTTCAATTATCTTTAATTAGCTCCAATAAGTATTCATTGCTGTATAAAAAAGCATCAAAAAACGTATGCAAAAACGCACCAAACCACGGCAAAAAATGCCGTTTTTTTCCGCAGTGTTTTTGCTGCAAAGAGGTGCAGAAACCTTGCAGAAATTTCTGCAATCAAATACTGAACGTGCGCACATAGCCTTATTGTAGTTATATTCTTGTACATAGGGGGCAGTATTATAGTAGTTATATTCTTGTACATAGGGGGCAGTATTATAGTAGTTATATTCTTGCACATAGGGGCAGTATTATAGTACTTATATTCTTGTACATAGGGGGCAGTATTATAGTACTTATATTCTTGTACATAGGGGGCAGTATTATAGTACTTATATTCTTGTACATAGCTGTATTATAGTAGTTATATTCTTGTACATATGGGGCATATTATAGTAGTTATATTCTTGTACATAGGGGCAGTATTATAGTAGTTATATTCTTGTACATAGGAGGCAGTATTATAGTAGTTATATTGTTGTACATAGGGGGCAGTATTATAGTAGTTATATTCTTGTACATAGGTAGCAGTATTATAGTAGTTATATTCCTGTATATAGGGGCAGTATTATAGTAGTTATATTCTTGTACATAGGTGGCAGTATTATAGTAGTTATATTGTTGTACATAGGGGGCAGTATTATAGTAGTTATATTCTTGTACATAGGGAGCAGTATTATAGTAGTTATATTCCTGTATATAGGGGCAGTATTATAGTAGTTATATTCTTGTACATAGGGGGCAGTATTATAGTAGTTATATTCTTGTACATAGGGGGCAGTATTATAGTAGTTATATTCTTGTACATAGGGGGCAGTATTATAGTAGTTATATTCTTGTACATAGGGGGCAGTATTATAGTAGTTATATTCTTGTACATAGGGAGCAGTATTATAGTAGTTATATTCCTGTATATAGGGGCAGTATTATAGTAGTTATATTCTTGTACATAGGGGGCAGTATTATAGTAGTTATATTCTTGTACATAGGGGGCAGTATTATAGTAGTTATATTCTTGTACATAGGGGGCAGTATTATAGTAGTTATATTCTTGCACATAGGGGCAGTATTATAGTAGTTATATTCTTGTACATAGGGGCAGTATTATAGTAGTTATATTCTTGTACATAGGGGCAGTATTATAGTGGTTATATTCTTGCACATAGGGAGCAGTATTATAGTAGTTATATTCTTGTACATAGGTGGCAGTATTATAGTAGTTATATTGTTGTACATAGGGGGCAGTATTATAGTAGTTATATTCTTGTACATAGGGAGCAGTATTATAGTAGTTATATTCCTGTATATAGGGGCAGTATTATAGTAGTTATATTCTTGTACATAGGGGGCAGTATTATAGTAGTTATATTCTTGTACATAGGGGGCAGTATTATAGTAGTTATATTCTTGCACATAGGGGCAGTATTATAGTAGTTATATTCTTGTACATAGGGGCAGTATTATAGTAGTTATATTCTTGTACATAGGGGCAGTATTATAGTGGTTATATTCTTGTACATAGGTGGCAGTATTATAGTAGTTATATTCTTGTACATAGGTGGCAGTATTACAGTAGTTATATTCTTATACATAGGGGGCAGTATTATAGTAGTTATATTCTTGTACATAGGGAGCAGTATTATAGTAGTTATATTCCTGTACATAGGGGCAGTATTATAGTAGTTATATTCTTGTACATAGGGGGCAGTATTATAGTAGTTATATTCTTGTACATAGGTGGCAGTATTATAGTAGTTATATTGTTGTACATAGGGGGCAGTATTATAGTAGTTATATTCTTGTACATAGGGAGCAGTATTATAGTAGTTATATTCCTGTATATAGGGGCAGTATTATAGTAGTTATATTCTTGTACATAGGGGGCAGTATTATAGTAGTTATATTCTTGTACATAGGGGGCAGTATTATAGTAGTTATATTCTTGTACATAGGGGGCAGTATTATAGTAGTTATATTCTTGCACATAGGGGCAGTATTATAGTAGTTATATTCTTGTACATAGGGGCAGTATTATAGTAGTTATATTCTTGTACATAGGGGCAGTATTATAGTGGTTATATTCTTGTACATAGGTGGCAGTATTATAGTAGTTATATTCTTGTACATAGGTGGCAGTATTACAGTAGTTATATTCTTATACATAGGGGGCAGTATTATAGTAGTTATATTCTTGTACATAGGGAGCAGTATTATAGTAGTTATATTCCTGTACATAGGGGCAGTATTATAGTAGTTATATTCTTGTACATAGGGGGCAGTATTATAGTAGTTATATTCCTGTATATAGGGGCAGTATTATAGTAGTTATATTCTTGTACATAGGGGGCAGTATTATAGTAGTTATATTCTTGTAGATAGGGGGCAGTATTATAGTAGTTATATTCTTGTACATAGGGTGCAGTATTATAGTAGTTATATTCTTGTACATAGGGGCAGTATTATAGTAGTTATAGTATTGTACATAGGAGCAGTATTATAGTAGTTATAGTATTGTACATAGGGGCAGTATTATAGTAGTAATATTCTTGTACATAGGGGGCAGTATTATAGTATTTATATTCTTACAATAGAGAGCTGTGCTAATGTCTTTTCTACAATATGCTTCTCTCTGAGACCATCACTTGCACAATTTGGCTTTGTTCCAATACAGTTAACAGTTTCCTTTACAAAACTGCAGAGCACACTTCATCGAATTGCCAATGTCAGAGATCCAACAATGAAACGTGCTCAGTTTCCATGGTAACAGGAATATATTTTGTTGATCTGCAAAGGAATTATCACTGTACTAAAAATCTTCCATACAAGACCCAGTCTTATGAATGGCAGATGTGCCAGTCCTCCGATTCTAAATATGCTCCTACATTCCTTGCCACACAAAGGCATTCTGGGACTTTCAGTTCTACACAGTTAGACATTCAGGAATCTGGAAAAGCTGGGTGACACTCACTGTGGGATCTGTAATTGACCTCACAATGGTCTCCTATCCTTAGAGCATTAGGCCGGAAGTTCAGTCAAGTGTTTCTTATCTTTCATTGTGCGTTTCTATGGACGGCCGCTTGTTTAATGGAAAAAATATTTCCTTATCACTCAGGAATTCAGTGTTCACTACAAACAAGAGCCACCGCCTCTGTCACAGGAATCAGGATTCGTTCTGTAATGAAATTGAGACCGACTTCGTCAATAAAATAATATTATATCTAGGCCTCATTTCTCAAAACTGCCTAAATGCAAAACTGACTTTGTTGCCCATAGCAACCAATCAGAGCTCAGCTTTCATTCATGAAACTGCTCTGGTAAAATGAAAGCTGCTGTGTAATTGGTTGCTATGGGCAATAAGGACATGTTTTCCTCTAAATAACCCCTAAGAAGAACATAGAGGGCCCAGAAAGTCTCCCAAATAATATGGCGACTATTACTGATTTATATGATGCGATCACACAACATTTCCCGGATTCATGACCACTGTGTAATTAAGCAGATAGAAATTAAAATCTGTAAACACTGTATGACTTCTGATATGGACGTCAATGGAGGTTGTCATCCCTTAAAGGAATTGTCTAGTTTTTACAATATATTTTTATTAAAAGGATCACTAAGCAAATCCTGCAACTGGGACCCCCTGTCATCATTTGTAAAGGGGAAGCCTAAACACAAGTGTTAATTTTACCGTTAGCGCCGCTACAGGAGAGAAGAGGCATTGCGCATCTACTGAAATCAACATGGGTTGGAGGTGGGGGGGGGGATCTGGATCTTTACAAGGAGTATGGAGCCATATTGGCGAATGCCGATGGTTTATGGGAAAAACATGTCCTAAGAAAGAAAACCACCAATTGAAGGTGGTCCGTACTGTTTAAAAGGGTTTCCAGGAAAATATGGCAATCAAAATTTGGCAATAATGGGCATATTAGTCGGACACCCATCTACAGAGAACCCCCAATAGGCGGCTATTTTGCAGGGCCCCCCAAATACTATGTGCCATTTATAATACAGGTGTCAGAAGGGTGGCACAAGGAAACGACAGTTACCCCTGCTCACCCATAGCTACAGTATGCCCCTGGTATTTCTCTTCCATGCCCACCCAGTACATGGCACGGTCTGGGCTATTCCTTGTCTATTACAGAACTGAGCGGCTCCACCTTGTTGTTTACCGGATCGCAGCTGACAGTGAGACACCGACGACAGCTGATAAGAATGACATGCAGGCAGAATGGCAGGGCAAGGTGTTGAGGAGTTTGGGGCACGGATTTGGAAGCGCCACTGCATTATTTTGGCCCCAACACATAAACTAAAGATAATTTTGGAATGCAACTTGTATTGAAAGGGAAATTCCTCCCAGAAATGTAAAAAATATCTAGGGTCTCTATGTATTTATTTGTTCTTTGTATTTCCAGCTTTTGCAGTTACAGTCTGGTTTATACACTGTGACAATTTGCAGCTTTATCTGCATACCACATTCTTTTTCCACTCTTTTTTTGTCAAACTCCATCCCTTTATGAGGGGTCGTATACTACTTTTATTATTTTAAAACTGGGCCCATGGTAATCCTAAAATTAAAAGAAAAAATATACTTGCCTACCAGACCCGCCTGTTCTTCTACACAGCGACCAGTAGCCACTGACGGTCTCCTGGCTTACTCTTCTAGAAAGAATGTCAGATGACTATTGCAGCCAACCAGTGGTCACTGATTGGCTGCAGTGGTCATGTAGCTGGAAAAAAAAAGAAGCTCTTTCTGCCTGCTGAAATGGGGTATGACTGCTTTCAGCCAATAATGGCTGGAAAGTTGATATTGGCTCATGAATGAAGCTAAAAGCTAATAGGGTGAGAATGAATGGTGACACTTTAGTTGCATTGTCCATTGGACTCTTATGTAGTCCTAAATTTTCCTATAGTTTCACCAGGAGTTCAGAATACTTTACACTGCAGTTCTGCTTGTTTAGATTGATTGCTTGTCACAAAAGTGTTTAAAAAGTTGATTTCCATCACGGATTATCAGAATACCAATGGTTTTCCATCACAGAATAAACTAATCCGTCGGTGAGAAAAAACTGGGTGACGGTGCCACAATGAGCCTCAATATAGGGGATCTGCTGAAGCAATAATAAGTATGAATGTTTGACCATCTGGAGGAATACTAGTGTGGCACCCCAGGGGTCTGGTCTCCACAGTAATAGCAATGTTATGTCTGAGAGCAGGTGGGGGGTCTCTTGGTCAGGAATCCTATGCATGCCACACCTCCTGCCCAGTCCTGGGAGGGGAAGAATTTCCCCTATATAAAGCTGGGGCTGAGGCAGGGTTAGTGAGTAGAGTAGAGAGAAGAAGAGAAGCAGCTATAGGAAAGAGAGATCAGGAGCTCTGGGGAAGTCGTGCTAAAAGGAATCAGGGGCTGGCAGCTGAAGAGCTCGCCCTGATTGAAGAGTTACCACCGGACCCGGAGTCCGAGGCTGTGGGGATTAACCCAGACCCAGCAGCAGAAACCGCCCGGCAGGGGATTTCAGGTCCTCTGGCCAAGAAACCCGAAGGCACGGTCACACGCGTGGGACCAGCACCGCCGTCGTGGAGCGGAAGCCACTAGAAGGCCCCGAGTCACCAGCCATACGGGTGAGCACCACACGGTACACTCAGGGACGTGGGCTACTTTTACCCGCCTCTAGCAAGGTAGCCAGAAGAGTACAATTAGTTGGGGAGGCCTACAACTCCGCCTGGCCAGGGGAGATCCCATCTGCTCAAAGACTGACCAGGCCCCGATCGCTAGCCAGTACTCCGGGAGGGTCTATCTTTATCACCAGTAAAGACCCTGAACTACACCGCATCGTCTCTGAGTGGTTCCTGCTACCCCCATCATCCACGTCGGCTGCCCTGAGGCCATACCCCTCCCGTTGGGGGTTATACCATCTACGCTGCACAATCGTACCACCGGCCTCAGCGGTCTGCCCTGCAGCGGCAGCTCCATAGCTGCATTCAACGGGTGGCGTAGTCGTCCAACATCTACTGCTAATATATCGCCACTTAGTCTGACTCCCTGGGCACGGACCGGGTCATCGCCACGAGACTACTACCCCTATCCAATCCGGCTCCGGGTAGGCTCCCGCGTGCGCAACGCTGCGCGACTCAGGCCCAGGGGCGCGTCAGCTTTTGGCGTAGTCGGCAGGATCTCGTGCCCGCAATCACCGGGTACTGCGTGCCTGAAAAAGACTGTTCAAACTTACCAGTGGTGAAGATTCCCGCCATCCGTGGAGGTTTCCCGCCATCCGGCGCCATCTTCTACCTTCTTCCCGCCATCCGCGAAGTTTTCCCGCCATCCGGCGCCATCTTCTACCTTCTTCCCGCCATCCGCGAAGTTTTCCCGCCGTTGGACGCCATCTTGAAGACGCCGCGCAGGAAGAAGAGGGGCGTGGACTCCGAAAGCGCGCGAGAATTGAAGCCCCGCCTCACGTCCAGACGTCACGTAAGGTCCTGGAAGGAGCCCAGCAGACGCTGACGTCACAGGAGCGCGACGGAAGGTCCTCAACCCTGACGATCCACTGCGGAGCCGCGGCCTACGGAAGAGGATCATCGCAAGGTAGGCCACGGTCCACTAGGGGGGAGGAAGATGTCGGATACGGAGGAGAGCTTCACTGCCTCAACCCCCGCCAGCGCCACCGCCGTTGCGGTCATGCCTTTCACCATGCCCTATATCCCGGGGGCAGCCTGGCTACCCCAGTACTCAGGGGAGTCACATACCCTGAATGACTTTAGAGAAAAGCTGGATAGCCTCTTCCAGGTGTACCCCCTCACAGAAGAGCAAAAAGTGAGCATCCTCTTGGCCCAACTAACCGGGGCAGCCCAAAGGGAGGTAAAGTCCTGGCCACCTAGGAGGAAGAGGACTGTCGCGGGGATACTAACCCGGCTGAGGGACTCCTTTGATACCCGCACCTCAGCCGAGATTAAGCTTAGATTCTACGAGTGCAAACAGCGAGCACATGAGAGTATAAGAGACTATGCTTTAAACCTACAAGAGGCCCTGAGAGCCATTAAGCAGACCGACCCTGACGGCGTGGGAAACGAGGACAGGCTGTTGACCGAACAATTTATAGAGGGACTATATTGCAATGCCCACCGAACCCAGTTGCGGGCAATGGCCTTACAGGATCCTCATCTGGACTTTGCACAGTTCAAGGACAGAGCCATCCGGGTGCTCCGAGAACCGGCACCGGGTGGCGTTGTGACCCACAGGCGCCCTACTACCGCTTACCACCAAGAGGCGGCGCCCTTGTCGGCAGGGCCTGTGGGAGCTGATGCGCAGGCTTTGAACAATGACCCGGCTCCAGACCTGCACCATCAGGTCCAAGAGCTAGCTAAAAGCGTTGCCGCGCTAACCCGAACTGTGCAGTCGTTACAGGTTTCTGCTCCAGGGAAGATCCAGCTGGCATCCGGACCGGAGGACATCCCGTGGCGTCGACCAAGGAGGACCCCACCGGCCAGAGGAAGACCCAGCGACCGATACAACGAGGACGGACAACCCATCTGCCGCCGCTGCAATCAACCCGGACATATGGCAAGGTACTGTCCTTTAAACTGGCACAACCTGGGGTAGAGGGCCAACCCCCAGGAATAAGATCACCAGGCCCATCGAACTGGCGTGACAAATATGTGGGAGGACGTCCAGTCTTGCCTGTGGTACTGGATGGCATTCCTATGAGTGCCCTACTTGACACCGGGTCACAGGTCACCACCATCCCGTACGTGCTCTTCAAGCAGTACTGGAATGACTCGGATATAACCCGCTATCCAGACGACGACTTGAGTATCATCGCCAGTAATGGTCAGCCCGTGCCACAGATCGGATTTAAAGAGATGACCATTAAAATCGGTAGAGTCGAACTGGCAGCACAGGGACTGATCATTGTAGACATTGACAAGCGCGAGAGTCACCCAAAGATAACTCTAGGAACTAATGTGATTGAAAATTGTCTTGCAGAGGTGATTTTCATTTTACAGCAGGTTGCCAAGAACGCCAGCTCCGGCCAGCAGCGAGTGCTCCAGAAAGAGATCCGGGCACTGATGCGACGGCAACAAGTGGAACTCTCCGGCGGTGAGATTGGTAGCGTAAGAATGTGTGACCCTTTGCCTATTGCCATACCCCAGAAAAGTGAAATGATGATTTGGTGCCGGGCAGCTATTGGTCTGAGAGGTAGAGATTACCAGGCCATGGTAGAGCCAGTCTACTCAGACAGTAGGCCCACCATTTTGACAGCCCGGGGGGTAGTTGATGTACGCCATGGGAGGGTACCCGTTCGCATAATAAATATTGGGAAAAGGGAAGTATACCTGCCCCGGTATGCTACGCTAGCCAAATTATATACTATCAACCAAAATTCTATACAGTCTGTGGAACCCTTGCCTCCATCTCATCCGGAGGAAGGTAACGGCTCTGAGAAAATAATGGAGGATTGGTGTCAGCAACTACATTTGGGTACTGACTCCACTCCCTCCCACCAGAAACAGGGAGTCTACCGGGTGGTTCGAGAGTACGAGAGAGTGTTTAGTAAACACCCGTTAGACTTCGGGCGAGTCAAGGGGGTAGAACACCACATCCCCACGGGAGACCATCCTCCCATAAAAGAGAGGTATCGACCCGTACCCCCTGCACACTACCAACACGCCAAGGGGATGCTTAGAGACATGAAGGAGGCTGGGGTAATCAGGGATAGCTGTAGCCCCTGGGCAGCTCCACTAGTCTTGGTCAAAAAGAAAGACAACACCATGAGAATGTGTGTAGATTACCGGAAAATTAACCGTATCACACACAAAGATGCGTACCCCTTACCAAGAATAGAGGAGTCTTTGGTTGCTTTAAAATCTGCTAACTTCTTCTCCACCTTGGATCTCACTAGCGGGTACTGGCAGGTTCCTGTAGCAGAGGCGGACCGGGAGAAGACCGCATTCACCACCCCGATGGGACTTAGCGAGTTTACCTGCATGCCGTTCGGACTCTGCAACGCACCAGGAACCTTCCAGCGATTGATGGAATGCTGTCTGGGACACCGAAACTTTGAGACGGTCCTGTTATACCTGGACGATGTCATCGTCTATTCCAAGACCTACGAGGATCACCTGAAGCACCTGGCGGAAGTGTTCGAAGCTCTGGCAAGTTACGGCCTAAAGGTGAAACCCTCCAAGTGTCACCTCCTGAAGCCAAAGGTGCAGTACCTGGGACACGTGGTGAGTGCTGACGGAGTGGCTCCCGACCCTGATAAGATCACCGCAATTAAGGAATGGCCAAGCCCCTCCAGCGTAAAGGAAGTGAGGCAGTTCCTCGGGTTGGTAGGCTACTACCGAAGGTTCATTCCCGGTTTCACCAAAAAGGCAGCTCCTATGCAGGACCTCCTGATAGGTCAGTCCAGGAAGGCCAAGAACCAGAAGCCGCCCTTCAGATGGGAGAAGTTGGAAGAAGAGTCCTTCCGCCAGCTGAAGATGGCCCTCACGGGGGATGAAATCCTGGTGTACCCTGATTATAGCCAGCCCTTTATCCTCTACACCGACGCCAGTAACATCGGGCTAGGAGCCGTACTATCCCAGATCCAGCAGGGGAAAGGACGGGTAATTGCTTACGCCAGCCGAAAACTGCGACCCACCGAAAGAAACCCTGAAAATTACAGCTCATTTAAGCTAGAGTTCCTGGCAGTGGTGTGGGCAGTCACCGAACGCTTTAAGCACTACCTTGCTGCTTCCCGGTTCACCGTGTACACGGATAACAACCCGTTGACACACCTGGACACTGCAAGACTCGGTGCCCTAGAGCAGAGATGGATGGCCCGCTTGTCCAACTATGAGTTTACAATCAAATACCGGGCAGGACGCTCCAATACCAACGCGGACGCCCTGTCCAGGATGCCGAACCTACCGGACGTAGGGGAAGATTCAGAGGAACTGGAAGAAGTTGAACTCCCCGCGTTCCACCGTCATGGGACTATCCAGTATTCCCACCGTGTAAGGAGTAAGCAATCCGCTACGTTCAACCCATTACCTCATTACAACTGAAAATAAGTAGAAAGATAGGGGCGCAATAGCGCTGTTATCCAACAACAACCAAGTGGGTAAAAAGAAAATGTGCTCACCTTAATGAGTTGTGAAATGCACAACTCATGTAAGAATTAGTGACGAAGGGCTGCAGCCAGCACAGAATCCCTAGGGATCTTGTAGGTAGTCTGTAGTAGGATGAAGTAGGTGCTGGTAAAAAATCCGCGCTCCTCCGTAGTGAAGAAATATGACGAGAGATTGTATAATTAAACAATCTTGTAGTTTATTAAAAGCTACGATTACTACGCGTTTCGTGGACGTCCCGTCCACTTCCTCAGGTACATAGCTATGTACAGACTATCTCATTACAACTGGGCGGAGAAGCAAGACAGTGACCCTGCCGTCCGTCTGGTAAAGGAGATGCTGACTCGGCCAGATGCACGCCTTGACCCAGACGCTCCGGAGGAAGCCAAGCAACTGTGGGCTGAGAAGAGTCGACTGTTCCTTTATAAGGGAAAGTTGTGCCGCAGAATGGTTAACTCCCGGACGCATGAACTAATCTGGCAAGTAGTGGTGCCAAGAAGAGACGCAGCTATGGTGATGGAGGCATACCACGACGGAGCTGGGCATTTCGGATGGAAGAAGCTGGAGTTCCTGCTGCGCGGGCGGTTCCATTGGGTAGGCATAAGAGGAACCATCGAGAGGTGGTGCAGAGACTGTGGCCCATGCAACTTAAGAAGGAGGGACCGTGCCAGCCAGAAGACTCCCCTGCGGTCCATCATCACCAGACAGCCGTTGGAACTGGTAGCCTTGGATCATGTAAAGCTGACCCCAAGCAGAAGTGGCTACGTCTACGCGTTAACCATCGTGGATCACTACTCCCGGTTCTTGGTTGTCGTCCCCGTCAAGGACTTAACGGCTCACACAGCAGCTAGAGCCTTCCAGCAGCACTTCTGCCGTCCGCATGGATACCCGGAGCAGGTGCTGACGGACCAGGGGCCTGCCTTTGAAGCGGAGGTCTTCCAGGAGTTCTGCACCCTGTATGGATGCCGGAAGATAAGAACAACACCCTATCACCCGCAAACTAATGGACTTTGTGAGAAAATGAACCAGGTGGTGATAGATCTCCTGAAAACATTGCCCCTGGAGGAACGCAGTCTGTGGCCTGAGAAGCTGCCCGACCTGGTGGACCTATACAACCACATCCCTGTAGGTTCCACCAACTGTACCCCGGCTTACCTAATGAGGGCAAGACCTGGTAAGCTTCCTGTTGATCTGGAGATGGGAGTCCTGACACCCGAGGACACTTCACCAGAAGCCAACTGGGACACAGAGAGGCAGCAGCAGTACCGGAAAGTACAGGAGAGCGTGGAGCGTAGTCTCTGTCAAGCTAGGGAAAGACAAGAGAAAACTTACAACCAGTATGCTCCCACTGTTCCCCTGGTGCCCGGAGAGCAGGTCTTGAAGAGGAAGAGACGCCTCCACAAGTTGGACGACCAGTGGGAGAAGGACCCGTACACCGTACTGCCCTCAAGCCACGACAACTCAAAGATCTGTACAATCAGTAAAGACGGAGGGGAAACCACAGCTATTGTATCCCGGGATCACCTGAAGAAGTGTCCTGAACAGCTACGGAACCCTGAAGAGGAACAAGAAGACCCTCGACCCGTAGAGGAAAGGGAAGATATGGTTAGTACTGTGCTCGGAGACTTCCCTCGGTCTTGGACTCAAGTCAATGGTGCTGTTGTGGTACCCGTCCTCACGTTCCTCCAACCAGCATCCCAAGTGCCTACGGAGACACAGGTGGAGCTGGAAGAACAGCCGGTCCAGGAGGCAGAAGGCCCCACACAAGCAGACCAGGAAAATCAACCCTCTGCTTATAGTGAGCCTGCCATACCCCTAGTGAGCCAAAGAGTCCGTAGACGGCTGCCCAGTTTACCCTTGACAGCTCCTATACCCTGTAGCTCAGGACCAGTCAGCCAGCTCCGTAGGTCCACTAGGGTCACTGGAGGCCAGCTGCCCATACGGTGGAGGATCTAAATATTCAAGCTATTTTATTAATGTTTACCTGTTTATTGTTGCTTGTGTATAATTATGTGTTTCTAGTTATTTATAGGAGTCTTTGGTGGATTTACCGGGAATCCTTTGTGTATATAGTTGGAGCGTAACCCAGGACGGACTGAAAGACTGTTAAGGACTCGGGGCAGGACAGACCCCTACCTGGTTACGTCTCCCTGTGTTGGTGAAATGGACACCCTTGTTTTCCTCAAAAGTTACACCCGGTTGCGGACACGCCGTGACCACCTTATGTGTTGTCTCTATTAGAATGTTATTGTTTGCACCTTGTTATGTTTACAAAAGTATGTTTAGTCCCGGAGTACTAACTTTCACTAGGGGGGAATGTGGCACCCCAGGGGTCTGGTCTCCACAGTAATAGCAATGTTATGTCTGAGAGCAGGTGGGAGGTCTCTTGGTCAGGAATCCTATGCATGCCACACCTCCTGCCCAGTCCTGGAAGGGGAAGAACTTCCCCTATATAAAGCTGGGGCTGAGGCAGGGTTAGTGAGTAGAGTAGAGAGAAGAAGAGAAGCAGCTATAGGAAAGAGAGATCAGGAGCTCTGGGGAAGTCGTGCTAAAAGGAATCAGGGGCTGGCAGCTGAAGAGCTCGCCCTGATTGAAGAGTTACCACCGGACCCGGAGTCCGAGGCTGTGGGGATTAACCCAGACCCAGTAGCAGAAACCGCCCGGCAGGGGATTTCAGGTCCTCTGGCCAAGAAACCCGAAGGCACGGTCACACGCGTGGGACCAGCACCGCCGTCGTGGAGCGGAAGCCACTAGAAGGCCCCGAGTCACCGGCCATACGGGTGAGCACCACACGGTACACTCAGGGACGTGGGCTACTTTTACCCGCCTCTAGCAAGGTAGCCAGAAGAGTACAATTAGTTGGGGAGGCCTACAACTCCGCCTGGCCAGGGGAGATCCCATCTGCTCCAAGACTGACCAGGCCCCGATCGCTAGCCAGTACTCCGGGAGGGTCTATCTTTATCACCAGTAAAGACCCTGAACTACACCGCATCGTCTCTGAGTGGTTCCTGCTACCCCCATCATCCACGTCGGCTGCCCTGAGGCCATACCCCTCCCGTTGGGGGTTATACCATCTACGCTGCACAATCGTACCACCGGCCTCAGCGGTCTGCCCTGCAGCGGCAGCTCCATAGCTGCATTCAACGGGTGGCGTAGTCGTCCAACATCTACTGCTAATACTCAGCCACACAGTTTGATGTGGCACCCCAGGGGTCTGGTTTCCACAGTAACGGCAGTGTTATGTCTGAGAGCAGGTGGGAGGTCTCTTGGTCAGGAATCCTATGCATGCCACACCTCCTGCCCAGTCCTGGGAGGGGAAGGACTTCCCCTATATAAACCTGGGGCTGAGGCAGGGTTGGAGAGTTCAGAGGGAGAGTTCAGCCAGGAGGGCTGACAGGGAGCTGTGGCCCCGGCTGGGCCCAGCTCCTGGGCCATGCCAGGAGTAGAGAAGGAGTAGAGAAGAGAAGCAGCATAGGAAGAAACAACAGGAGCTCTGTGGAAGCAGTGCTACAAGGAGTCAGGGGCTGGCAGCTGCAGAGCTCGCCCTGACTGAGAAGATTTCTTACCGGACCCGGAGTCCGAGGCTGTGGGGACTAACTCCTACCCAGCAGCAGAATCCGTCAGGCAGGGGATTTCAGGTCCTCTGGCCAAGAAACCCGAAGGCACGGTCACACGCATGGGACCAGCACCGCCGTCGTGGAGCGGAAGCTACTAGAAGGCCCCAAGTCACTAGCCATACGGGTGAGCACCACACGGTACACTCAGGGACGTGGGCTACTTATACCCGCCTCTAGCAAGGTAGCCAGAAGAGTACAGTCAGTTTGGGAGGCCTACAACTCCGCCTGGCCAGGGGAGATCCCATCTGCTCAAGGACTGACCAGGCCCCAATCGCTAGCCAGTACTCCGGGAGGGTCTATCGTTGTCACCAGTAAAGACCCTGAACTACACCGTACCGTCTCTGAGTGGTTCCTGCTACCCCCATCATCCACGTCGGCTGCCCTGAGGCCATACCCCTCCCGTTGGGGGTTATACTATCACGCTGCACAATCCTACCACCGGCCTCAGCGGTCTGCCCTGCAGCAGCAGCTCCTTAGCTGCATTCAACGGGTGGCGTAGTCGTACAACATCTACCGCTAATCCAGCGCCACTTAGTCTGACTCCCTGGGCACGGACCGGATCACCGCCACGAGACTACAACCCTGAAGAGATCCGGCTCCGGGTAAGCTCCCGCGTGCGCAACGCTGCGCGACACAGGCCCAGGGGCGCGTCAACTTTTGGCGTAGTCGGCAGGATTTCGTGCCCGCAACCACCGGGTACTGCGTGCCTGAAAAAGACTGTTCAAACTTACCAGTGGTGAAGATTCCCGCCATCCGGTGCCATCTTCAGCCTTCTTCCCGCCATCGGTGAAGATTCCCGCCATCCGGCGCCATTTTCAGCCTTCTTCCCGCCTTCCGTGGAGTTTTCCCGCCGTTGGACGCCATCTTGAAGACACCGCGCAGGAAGAAGAGGGGCGTGGACTCCAAAAGCGCGCGAGAACTGAAGCCCCGCCTCACGTCCAGACGTCGCGTAAGGTCCTGGAAGGAGCCCAGCAGACGCTGACGTCACAGGAGCGCGACGGAAGGTCCTCAACCCTGACGATCCACTGCGGAGCCGCGGCCTACGGAAGAGGATCATCGCAAGGTAGGCCACGGTCCACTAGGGGGGAGAAGGATGTCGGATACGGAGGAGAGCTTCACCGCTTCAACCCCCGCCAGCGCCACCGCCATTGCGGTCATGCCTTTCACCATGCCCTATATCCCGGGGGCAGCCTGGCTACCCCAGTACTCAGGGGAGTCACATACCCTGCATGACTTTAGAGAAAAGCTGGATAGCCTCTTCCAGGTGTATCCCCTCACAGAAGAGCAAAAAAGTGAGCATCCTGGTGGCCCAATTAACCGGGGCAGCCCAAAGGGAGGTAAAGTCCTGGCCACCTGGGAGGAGGACTGTCGCAGAGATACTAACCCAGCTAACCGAGGAGGAGCTGCAGTACTACCAATACGAGGAAAGCCAAGAGGACCCGGACGGGTCTGAGGACTACCCTCAGGAGGGAGCACAAAGAGGACATAGCTACTGAAGGGAAGTAGCGTGAATAAAGAGCTGTAAATAGTTACCCGTTAGGGTACAAGGACTGCTGCTAATTAAAATATGGTCCCCGTTGGGATTAGTGAATTGTTCCCCGTGTGTCCCTATCCCTTACCAGGCTGAGGACTGTGAGCAGCCATCCCCTATCCCTTACCAGGCTGAGGACTGTGAGCAGCCAATCCTTATCCCCACTGGCCGAGGACTGAGAGCGGCCATATCCTGTAAATAATTATGTGTTTCTAGTAATTTATAGGAGTCCTTGGTGGATTTACCGGGAATCCTTTGTACAGTTAGTGGAGCGTAACCCAGGATGGACTAAAAGACTGTTAAGGACTCGGGGCAGGACAGACCCCTACCTGGTTACGTCTCCCTGTTTTGGTGAAATGGACACCTTTGTTTTCTTCAAAGACTGCACCCGGTTGCGGACACGCCGTAACCATCTTTATGTGTTTTTCTTATTGTATTATTATTGTTTATACCTTGTTATGTTTTTCTAAAAATTTGTTTAGTCCCGGAGTACTAAATTTCACTAGGGGGGAATGTGGCACCCCAGGGGTCTGGTTTCCACAGTAACGGCAGTGTTATGTCTGAGAGCAGGTGGGAGGTCTCTTGGTCAGGAATCCTATGCATGCCACACCTCCTGCCCAGTCCTGGGAGGGGAAGGACTTCCCCTATATAAACCTGGGGCTGAGGCAGGGTTGGAGAGTTCAGAGGGAGAGTTCAGCCAGGAGGGCTGACAGGGAGCTGTTGCCCCGGCTGGGCCCAGCTCCTGGGCCATGCCAGGAGTAGAGAAGGAGTAGAGAAGAGAAGCAGCATAGGAAGAAACAACAGGAGCTCTGTGGGAGCAGTGCTACAAGGAGTCAGGGGCTGGCAGCTGCAGAGCTCGCCCTGACTGAGAAGATTTCTTACCGGACCCGGAGTCCGAGGCTGTGGGGACTAACTCCTACCCAGCAGCAGAATCCGTCAGGCAGGGGATTTCAGGTCCTCTGGCCAAGAAACCCGAAGGCACGGTCACACGCATGGGACCAGCACCGCCGTCGTGGAGGGGAAGCTACTAGAAGGCCCCAAGTCACCAGCCATACGGGTGAGCACCACACGGTACACTCAGGGACGTGGGCTACTTATACCCGCCTCTAGCAAGGTAGCCAGAAGAGTACAGTCAGTTTGGGAGGCCTACAACTCCGCCTGGCCAGGGGAGATCCCATCTGCTCAAGGACTGACCAGGCCCCAATCGCTAGCCAGTACTCCGGGAGGGTCTATCGTTGTCACCAGTAAAGACCCTGAACTACACCGTACCGTCTCTGAGTGGTTCCTGCTACCCCCATCATCCACGTCGGCTGCCCTGAGGCCATACCCCTCCCGTTGGGGGTTATACTATCACGCTGCACAATCCTACCACCGGCCTCAGCGGTCTGCCCTGCAGCAGCAGCTCCTTAGCTGCATTCAACGGGTGGCGTAGTCGTACAACATCTACCGCTAATCCAGCGCCACTTAGTCTGACTCCCTGGGCACGGACCGGATCACCGCCACGAGACTACAACCCTGAAGAGATCCGGCTCCGGGTAAGCTCCCGCGTGCGCAACGCTGCGCGACACAGGCCCAGGGGCGCGTCATTGACTCCCTGGGCACGGACCGGGTCACCGCCACGAAACTACTACCCCCAACAGGCCCGGCTCCGGGTAGTCCCCGCATGCGCAACGCTACACTAAGTAGGCCCAGGGGCGCGTCACTAGTCCTCTGGAATAAGAAGGAAATGCATTTATCTCATGCTGTTCCTCGACCTCCTGCAGTCATCAAGGATCGGTATAAAAATAGTTACTGCCAGAAATGAATGATAGTTTCTAGTTATATTACGCACAGGGCAATGCGAACAGACAAACTGTTATGTACCCATCCCTCCCACCCCCAATGATACTCATGATATCACTGATTCCTAGTAAAAGGTATTTTCTCATGTTCCACCCATAGGGTAGGTGATAAAACAGTGATAGGTGTGGGGGTCTAACTGTTGGGGCCCCAACAGCTATAATGCCGTAATTTTTTTTCTGATGAAGGCATAACTTGTAGCTAATTGGTTCCATTGCAAACTCTGTAACAGACCCCCCCCCCCCTCACCATCACCGCCACCATTGCCTTCTAACATCTTATCTATAATACTGGTGTCTTCTTAAGTATCGGGGAATGGGTGCAACTGCTACCTCTGTGCCCTTTATTACTATCATGTTTTCTGTGACATGTAAAAGTTGTGGCTGGGCCCTATTGTCACTTTGGTATGGGGACCTGAGCTCCAGCAGCAGTGGACTGGCATATGAAGCATATAGAATAGGGCATCCCTGTGGGGTAGGAAGGGGATTGGTATTTGTGGCTGTCAGGAAAAACCAGCAGGCCACCATATCCATTTCATTATGGCACCTTCCCATATAGATTTTATCGCCATTTCTGGTCATATCATTACCAATTAGCATTACACTACGGGTGCAGCGATTAGACATGCTGTCTTTTATAAGATTCTTAGATTACTCCTTAAGTATCTTTGTCTGGTGGATCCCACAGATCTACCTGTTACACGGACAGACCATTTTTGTAAAAAAAAAAAAGTGCAATGCTCTGTTTCTCCTTTGGAGGCGCTGCAGGGAAATCGAACACTACTTCTACAGTCCCCCACAGCTGAGTGGGATGGAATAATCTTCCATAATACTGATTGATAGATTTTGACTAGAGTTGAGCAAGAAGATTTACAGGACCGTGGTCCAGTGGCCAGGTTGATAGTCTTTGGCCGCCAAACCGGCTCCTACCTGCTGAGATTCCCGGCTCCTCTTTGGATTAGTTGGCCCGACGAGACATCAGCATTGCGACGTGACACAGACATAATGTGGCGCTTCTTGACTAATCAAAAGGGTAGCTGAGGATGCCGGCACATAGGAGGAGGTTCTCAGGGCTCTGGTTTGGCGGCCATGGACTACTAACGTGGCCATTATACTAAGATCCTGCAAATCATTTTGCTCAAATTATGACCAAGCGTTGGTTTGGTTGAGCTCAGTGCGGTCACAGACTTTTTCTACTGTAGTTTAAACCAATAAGCAGAAAATATTTTTTTTCCAATTACATAAATGGTTTACATTATAATGTTATATAACTCTTAAAAAAATGCATCAAGTATCAAATGTTCTTGAGCTCTCGCCACCGAGTCTTTACATAACAGGTACCCTATAGACGGTACACACGGCGTGCTCAGCCCACGCTTTGCCTTCTTTTATAGGTATAAGTATAAAAAGAAACAAAGCATTTTTTCCTTGAAGAATTGGGGAAGAAAGTGGCACTTTAAAGCCGCAGGCAGCGAGGATTAAACCCACGTTCATGTATATCTATGTAGCCATGGGTTTAAAAGCGCAAAATGTAACTGTGTAATAATTGAGCTCGGTGCTTTGCACAATATGGTGCAAGGGATGGTTAGGTCTGATGTCCAGCAGGAAGCAAATCAGCGTTGTGGAAAGGTTCACAGTCTGCACAATACTGCCACCTAACTGTGATACAGTGAATTACACACATATTAACCAAGTCTGTACTAAGGCTAGGGAGTTGGGGTGCAGATGTAGCTGTTCCTCTAGGGAGGTATATTAGAAATCCTGGGGATCCAGAGTAAAAGTCCAAATTTGATTTTACCCCATGTGCCCCCATCTGCCATGACAACTACCCATTGCGTTCTTGCAATCACATTGCAACGGCCATTGGGGGTGACAAAAGGGTTCACACTCTGACTAACCATTAGATGCCATGGCCGCTGTTCACCGTTGCATGTAAGGGGCTAAACCGCTGCAATGAAACGTGGCTCCGCCGGTTGCCAGAGAGTGTCTGCAGTGTAAAACAACCGTGTGGAGCAGGCTCAGCGCGTGAGACCGCTCCATACAACTTCTGCCATACATATATACAGCACATGTTGGAAGAATTGGGCGAACGCTTGGCAGGTGGTCACACTAGCTCAAGGGCAATCCATGGTGGTCGTGTTGTCTGCCGCCATTGGTGTTGCGCCACTGAGACAGTCCCTTGGGACTGTTAGGTCCAAAAAGTCCCTCTGCATCAATGGAAGACACCCGTTTTATATCTGGCACATGGTATATGGGTCTCGCTTACAAATTTGTAATTAGGGCCCATTAGCGTCATCATGTCATCTCATCATAACATTTACCTAAACCCTTCAGACATGGGTTCCTGGCATTTCTTCTAACTTCTCCTAGTTGTGCAGAATTATCCCAAAGTCAAAGAGGTTGTCCTATCTGACATATCAACGTTTTTCTGGAAAACGGGAATGGAAAGGTGGCCACTCATGCACTCATTGATTTGTTCGGGTATTCCAAAAATTGTCTACCCGCTCAGCAATTTTTGGAACTCCCATAAATGTGGATGGAGAGAGTTGCACATGTGCAGTCACATCTCCATTTCCAGCATTGCACGATGGGACCCCATTTTGGGCATAAGAGGCACCCGATGGTGAGATCGGCATCTATTGAACAAAATGCCATATCTTAGGGATATGCCACAAATATTCCCAATGAAATATAAAATAGAATATAAAATAAATAAAAAAGTTCTTATCGACGCATTCCATGACTCTGTTTGCTGTCGTAGAATGGAAACATTCATTGCGTACCTTCAGTGACTGACCAGTCCTAGTAGTGCTATGCTCATGCACATGGTTGGCATATAAGAGCTCTCTCTTGGTTCACGTGTGTCAGTCGGACTCAATCCGGGAAGATTTTTAACCTTTGTGTGTTAACAAGTGTTTTTGTTCACTGACTGCAAGCATAGATTTTGAAAATCTATGAGGAATTAGGTCCCTTTGCTCCCTCTTCATTGCCATTGTGTGACATATGGTGCTTGAACTATTTTTCCATACAATTCTGAAATAACACTGAAGCAGATAAATAATACTGCCATACAGTGATGATCCACCAAAGTAGTGCAGACTGTTCAGCCACAGGTGACTGTTAGGCCACAAAGTGGTAATCGAGTTGTGGTACCGGAGACCACCTTATGATGGCACACCTCTGATATCCCACTGGCAGTGTCTGTGCAGCCATAGACCATTCCTGATCTGAGCTTCTGTGAATTTGCATTAATCACTTGTTAAATACAATCTATTATTAATTTTTGCTTATGGCGTGGTGTTTAATTGCATATCTCTTCACACCCTTTATGTTACTGACGCCCTCAGATTAGTTCACTAAGGAACGGTGGCTGGTACCATGCAAAGTGGAAACAATAGAAGCTTCTGCGTCAGACGGGCTCGGTACATCTACAAACTTTGATAATCTCTATCAAGGTTTCTGGGCCGAGCACCTTCAAATCTCCAGCGCAAATATTCTGTAAAAGTCCAGAGAAGGTTCAGCCTTACTGAGCATATAATGATGTTTGATAACAAAGCGGGAAAGGGGACACAGTACAAAAAGCCCAAAGTGCTGCCAAACCATGCTGGTATAACCTGGGTATCCACTGTATATAATTATATACATACAGCTGCTATAACCTGGGTATCTTCTTGTATATAAATATATGTACAGCTGGTATAACCTGGGTATCTCCTGTATATAATTATATATGTACAGCTGGTATAACCTGGGTATCTACTGTATATAATTATATACATACAGCCGGTATAACCTGGGTATCTCCTGTATATAATTATATATGTACAGCTGGTATAACCTGGGTATCGTCTGTATATAATTACATATGTACAGCTGGTATAACCTGGGTATCTCCTGTATATAATTATATATGTACAGCTGGTATAACCTGGTATCTTCTGTATAGAATTATATATGTACAGCCGGTATAACCTGGGTATCTCCTGTATATAATTATATATGTACAGCTGGTATAACCTGGGTATCTCCTGTATATAATTATATATGTACAGCTGGTATAACCTGGTATCTTCTGTATAGAATTATATATGTACAGCCGGTATAACCTGGGTATCTCCTGTATATAATTATATATGTACAGCTGGTATAACCCGGGTATCTCCTGTATATAATTATAAATGTACAGCTGGTATAACCTGGGCATCTCCTGTATATAATTATATATGTACAGCTGGTATAACCTGGTATCTTCTGTATAGAATTATATATGTACAGCTGGTATAACCTGGGTATCTCCTGTGTATAATTATATATGTACAGCTGGTATAACCTGGGTATATCCTGTATATAATTATATATGTACAGCTGGTATAACCTGGGTATCTCCTGTATATAATTATATATGTACAGCGGGTATAACCTGGTATCTTCTGTATAGAATTATATATGTACAGCTGGTATAACCTGGGTATCTCCTGTATATAATTATATATATACAGCTGGTATAACCTGGGTATATCCTGTATATAATTATATATGTACAGCTGGTATAACCTGGTATCTTCTGTATAGAATTATATATGTACAGCCGGTATAACCTGGGTATCTCCTGTATATAATTATATATGTACAGCTGGTATAACCTGGGTATCTCCTGTATATAATTATATATGTACAGCTGGTATAACCTGGTATCTTCTGTATAGAATTATATATGTACAGCCGGTATAACCTGGGTATCTCCTGTATATAATTATATATGTACAGCTGGTATAACCCGGGTATCTCCTGTATATAATTATATATGTACAGCCGGTATAATCTGGGTATCTTCTGTATAGAATTATATATGTACAGCCGGTATAACCTGGGTATCTCCTGTATATAATTATAAATGTACAGCTGGTATAACCTGGGCATCTCCTGTATATAATTATATATGTACAGCTGGTATAACCTGGGTATATCCTGTATATAATTATATATGTACAGCTGGTATAACCTGGGTATCTCCTGTATATAATTATATATGTACAGCGGGTATAACCTGGGTATCTCCTGTATATAATTATATATGTACAGCTGGTATAACCTGGGTATCTCCTGTATATAATTATATATGTACAGCTGGTATAACCTGGGTATATCCTGTATATAATTATATATGTACAGCTGGTATAACCTGGGTATCTCCTGTATATAATTATATATGTACAGCGGGTATAACCTGGTATCTTCTGTATAGAATTATATATGTACAGCTGGTATAACCTGGGTATCTCCTGTATATAATTATATATATACAGCTGGTATAACCTGGGTATATCCTGTATATAATTATATATGTACAGCTGGTATAACTTGGGTATCTCCTGTATATAATTATATAGGTACAGCTGGTATAACCTGGGTATCTCCTCTATATAATTATATAGGTACAGCTGGTATAACCTGGGTATCTCCTGTATATAATTATATATGTACAGCTGGTATAACCTGGGTATCTCCTGTATATAATTATATATGTACAGCTGGGTATCTGGGTAACCTGGGTATCTCCTGTATATAATTATATATGTACAGCTGGTATAACCTGGGCATCTCCTGTATATAATTATATATGTACAGCTGGTATAACCTGGGCATCTCCTGTATATAATTATATATGTACAGCTGGTATAACCTGGATATCTTCTTGTATATAAATATATGTACAGCCGGTATAACCTGGGTATCTCCTGTATATAATTATATATGTACAGCTGCTATAACCTGGGCATCTCCTGTATATAATTATATATGTACAGCTGGTATAACCTGGGCATCTCCTGTATATAAATATATGTACAGTCGGTATAACCTGGGTATCTCCTGTATATAATTATATATGTACAGCTGATATAACCTGGGTATCTCCTGTATATAATTATATATGTACAGCTGGGTATCTGGGTAACCTGGGTATCTCCTGTATATAATTATATATGTACAGCTGGTATAACCTGGGCATCTCCTGTATATAATTATATATGTACAGCTGGTATAACCTGGGCATCTCCTGTATATAATTATATATGTACAGCTGGTATAACCTGGATATCTTCTTGTATATAAATATATGTACAGCCGGTATAACCTGGGTATCTCCTGTATATAATTATATATGTACAGCTGCTATAACCTGGGCATCTCCTGTATATAAATATATGTACAGTCGGTATAACCTGGGTATCTCCTGTATATAATTATATATGTACAGCTGATATAACCTGGGTATCTCCTGTATATAATTATATATGTACAGCTGGGTATCTGGGTAACCTGGGTATCTCCTGTATATAATTATATATGTACAGCTGGTATAACCTGGGCATCTCCTGTATATAATTATATATGTACAGCTGGTATAACCTGGGCATCTCCTGTATATAATTATATATGTACAGCTGGTATAACCTGGATATCTTCTTGTATATAAATATATGTACAGCCGGTATAACCTGGGTATCTCCTGTATATAATTATATATGTACAGCTGCTATAACCTGGGCATCTCCTGTATATAATTATATATGTACAGCTGGTATAACCTGGGAATCTCCTGTATATAAATATATGTACAGCCGGTATAACCTGGGTATCTCCTGTATATAATTATATATGTACAGCTGATATAACCTGGGTATCTCCTGTATATAATTATATATGTACAGCTGATATATAATTATATACAGACAATACCCAGGTTATATGTACAGCTAGTATAACCTGTATATAATTATACATGTACAGCTGATATAACTTGGGTATTCTCTGTATATAATTATATATGTAGAGCTGGTATAACCTGGGTGTCTTCTGTATATACTTATATATGTACAGCTAGTATAACCTGGGTATCCTCTGTATATAATTATATATGTACAGCTGGAATAATCTGGGCATCTTTTTATATATATATATATATATATATATATATATATATATATATATATATATATATACAGTACAGACCAAAAGTTTGGACACACCTTCTCATTTAATGATTTTTCTGTATTTTCATGACTTTGAAAATTGTACATTCACAATGAAGGCATCAAAACTATGAATTAACACATGTGGAATTATATACTTAACAAAAAGGTGTGAAACAACTGAAAATATGTCTTATATTCTAGGTTCTTCAAAGTAGCCACCTTTTGCTTTGATGACTGCTTTGCACACTCTTGGCATTCTCTTGATGAGCTTCAAGAGGTAGTCACCAGAAATGGTTTTCACTTCACAGGTGTGCCCTGTCAGGTTTAATAAGTGGGATTTCTTGCCTTATAATTGGGGTTGGGACCATCAGTTGTGTTGTGCAGAAGTCAGGTGGATACACAGCTGATAGTCCTACTGAATAGACTGTTAGAATTTGTATTATGGCAAGAAAAAAGCAGCTAAGTAAAGAAAAAAGAGTGGCCATAATTACTTTAAGAAATGAAGGTCAGTCAGTCCGAAAAATTGGGCAAACTTTGAAAGTGTCCCCAAGTGCAGTTGCAAAAACCATCAAGCGCTACAAAGAAACTGGCTCGCATGAGGACTGCCCCAGGAAAGAAAGACCAAGACTCTGCTTCTGAGGATAAGTTTATCCGAGTCACCAGCCTCAGAAATCGCAGGTTAACAGCAGCTCAGATTAGAGACCAGGTCAATGCCACACAGAGTTCTAGCAGCAGACACATCTCTACAACAACTGTTAAGAGGAGACTTTGTGCAGCAGGCCTTCATGGTAAAATAGCTGCTAGGAAACCATTGCTAAGGACAGGCAACAAGCAGAAGAGACTTGTTTGGGCTAAAGAACATAAGAAATGGACATTAGACCAGTGGAAATCTGTGCTTTGGTCTGATGAGTCCAAATTTGAGATCTTTGGTTCCAACCACCGTGTCTTTGTGCGACGCAGAAAAGGTGAACGGATGGACTCTACATGCCTGGTTCCCACCGTGAAGCATGGAGGAGGAGGTGTGATGGTGTGGGGGTGCTTTGCTGGTGACACTGTTGGGGATTTGTTCAAAATTGAAGACATACTGAACCAGCATGGCTACCACAGCATCTTGCAGCGGCATGCTATTCCATCCGGTTTGCGTTTAGTTGGACCATCATTTATTTTTCAACAGGACAATGACCCCAAACACACCTCCAGGCTGTGTAAGGGCTATTTGACCAAGAAGGAGAGTGATGGGGTGCTACGCCAGATGACCTGGCCTCCACAGTCACCAGACTGGTTTAGGGTGAGCTGGACCGCAGAGTGAAGGCAAAAGGGCCAACAAGTGCTAAGCATCTCTGGGACCTCCTTCAAGATTGTTGGAAGACCATTTCCGGTGACTACCTCTTGAAGCTCATCAAGAGAATGCCAAGAGTGTGCAAAGCAGTCATCAAAGCAAAAGGTGGCTACTTTGAAGAACCTAGAATATAAGACATATTTTCAGTTGTTTCACACTTTTTTGTTAAGTATATAATTCCACATGTGTTAATTCATAGTTTTGTTGCCTTCAGTGTGAATGTACAATTTTCATAGTCATGAAAATACAGAAAAATCTTTAAATGAGAAGGTGTGTCCAAACTTTTGGTCTGTACTGTATATATATATAAAATTATGTTTTATAGTGTCAACACATTCCACAGCACTTTACAGTTTTAGAGGGGCCATGTACAGAATAGGTATAACTCAGATATCAAAAGGAGTGAGGGCCCTGCTCGCAAGCTTACAATCTATGAGTAGTTTATATAAATGATTCATCTTCTGTATGTAGTGATGTGCGCCATACTGGTATAACCTGGGCATCATCTGTATATAATTGAAGAAACTCCATTAACATTTGTATTATGTTGTATCACTGTTCTGTATATTTTGCAGAACTCCATTTTCAGCTGAACACTCGGGTCCTCATATCACAGAACATGGCCATAAAATAAAGTACAAAGTCTCCCAAGTCACTACACAGGTGTGTCAGTGTAATCTGTGTGTGCACAGTGCCAGTCTTGCCAATTAAAGGCTTTGTGATAATATTTATCAAAAGTCATTGTTTGATTAAGATTTTTTTTTGTACGTAAGCTGATGTTTTCATTTCTCATCACACAACTTTTGTGCAAAAATTCCTAAGGAGCTTTTAACTTAAGGTTTCAAATCCTAGGCTGGTGAGGCATGCTGATTAAGAATCATAGAATCATAGAATGGTAGAGTTGGAGAGGACCTCCTGGGTCATCTGGTCCAACCCCCTGCTCAAAGCAGGATTCACTAGATCATCTCAGACAGATGTCTGTCCAGCCTCTGTTTAAAGACGTCCATTGAAGGGGAACTCACCACCTCTCGTGGCAGCCTCTTCCACTCATTGATCACCCTAACTGTCAAAAAGTTTTTTCTAATATCTAATCTGTCTCCTCCCATTTAGTTTCATCCCATTGCTTCTAGTCTTTCCTTGTGCAAATGAGAATAAAGATGATCCTTCTACAATGTGACAGCCCTTGACATATTTGTATCTATTAAGTCTCCTCTCAGTCTTCTTTTTTGCAAGCTAAACATTCCCAAATCCTGTAACCGTTCCTCATGGGACATGGTTTGCAGACCAGTCACCATTCTGGTCGCTCTTCTCTGAACTTGCTCCAGTTTGTCTATGTCTTTTGTAAAATGTGGTGCCCAAAACTGGACACAGTATTCCAGATGAGGTCTGACCAAGGAGGAGTAGAGGGGGATAATTATTTCACGTGATCTAGACTAATGCTTCTCTTAATACATCCCAGAATTGTATTTGCCTTTTTTTGCTGCTGCATCACACTGTTGATTCATGTTCAGTCTATGATCTATTAGTATACATAAGTCTTTTTCACATGTACTGTTGCTTAGCTCTATTCCTCCCATTCTGTATATGGGTTTTTTTTTCATTTTCATTGCCCAGATGTAGTACTTTGCATTTTTCCCTGTTAAAAACCATTCTGTTAGTTGCTGCCCACTGCTCCAGTTTATTTAGGTCTTTTTGAATCCTCTCTCTCTCTTCTCTAGTATTAGCTATCCCTCCTAGCTTTGTGTCATCAGCAAATTTAATCAGTTTACCCTCAATTCCTTCATCTAAATCATTGATAAAGATGTTGAACAATACAGGTCCCAGGACAGAGCCCTGTGGTACCCTACTTGAGACATTCATCCAACTGGATGTGAAGCCAATTACGATCACTCTTTGAGTCCGATCACTAAGCCAGTTATGAATCCACCTAACAGTTGCCTTGTCCATTCCATACTTGGTCATTTTTTCAATAAGGATGGTGTGAAATACTTTGTCAAATGCTTTGCTGAAGTCAAGATATACTATATCTACAGCATTTCCCTGATCCACCCAGTCAGTGATTCTGTCATAGAAGGAAATTACGTTAGTCTGACATGACTTGTTAGTTACAAACCCATGCTGACTCTGGTTAATCACTTCATTCTTATCCAGGTACTTACATACATGTTGTTTAATAATTTGTTCAAAGATCTTTCCTGGTATAGAAGTCAGACTCACCGGCCTATAGTTCCCTGGGTCCATCTTCTTCCCCTTTTTGAAGATAGGAACAACATTTGCTCTTCTCCAGTCTTCTGGGACTTCTCCTGTTCTCCAAGAATTTGATTATGGAGAGTGGTTCTAAAATTTCTTCTACGATCTCCTTCAATACTCTGGGGTGTAATTCATCTGGACCTGGAGACTTGAACTCATTTATGTTAGCTAAATATTCACTCACAATCTCTCTGTTTACAGATAACCTGGATTCTTCTATTCCTTTAATAGGACAGTGAAGATCAGTTGATGTTACATTTTCTTTCTGAGAGAAAACTGATGCAAAATAGGAATTAAAAAGTTTGGCCTTCTCAACATCCTTTTCACCATTTTCATCCTGTAAAAATACTATAGCATCTTTGACTCTTCTTTTACTTTTGACATACCCCCAAAATCCTTTTTTATTGCTTTTGACATCTCTTGAAAGTCTTAATTCATTGTCAGCTTTAGCTAACCTGATACATGCCCTACAGGTTCTGCAGACTGCATTATAATCTTCTTTAGATATGCCTCCCTCTTTCCATTTGATAAACATTTATTTCTTTCTTTTTAGCATGTGTTTAAGTTCTGTGTTCATCCATCCTGGTTTTCTTAAATGCTTCCCATTCTTCCTACTTTTTGGGATTGTTAATGATTGTGCTTTGAGAATCTCATTTTAAAAAATTTCCCATCCTTCCTGGACATATTTGTCCTTAAGGACATCCAGCCATTGGATCCCTCCTATTCTCTTTCTGAGTCGCTTAAAATCTGCCTTTCTGAAATCTAACCTTGAAGTTTGAGTCTTCACATGTCTTCCTCCTCTAGTTATCCAAAATTCTATAATAGCATGATCGCTGCCTCCTAGGGTCCCAGCCACCTTTACCTCCTCAACCATTTCCTCCCTGTTTATAAGGATTAGATCCAAAGTAGCAGATCCCCTGGTTTTCTCCCCTACCTTTTGGAAGATAAAGTTGTCAGCAAGAGAGGATAAGAATTTGCTTGACCTGTTAGTTTTACTTGAGAGAGATTCCCAACACATATCTGGATAGTTGAAATCTCCATGACCACTACGTCATATTTTTTTGAGAACTTGGTCATTTGATACATAAAGAGTTCATCCATATCTTCAGCTTGCCCAGGTGGCCTGTAGTAAATGCCTACAATGGTGTTCTTTCCGTTGTTCTCTCCTTGTATTCTTACCCAAACAGTTTCCACAGAACTCCCAGTCTCTGAAGCTCCAATCTCTGTGCAGATATACGCTTTTCTAACATACAATGCGACACCTCCTCCTCGTTTATCAAGTCTGTTTCTTGCAAATAAGTTGTATCCTTTTAGCCTTGTATTCCAATCATGTGTATCGTCCCACCAATAGAATATATGATTATATATTCTAAAGGCACGGGCAGCAAAACTAAGTGGTCTAATTCCACTGGTCCAGCACTGTTCACATTTAGTTTTCATCCGTTTGTTTGTTTTTAATGCTGGATCCGTACAAACAAAAACGGATCCGTTACAAGTGGAGCAAAAACAGTTGCACAATTTAGTTTCCGTGTTGCATCTGTTTTGATCCATTCTTAGAGTTCTAGGAATGTACAGAGCTTAGGAAACAAATCCGTTAACAGATGACATAAGGGATTTACATGTGACAGTCCGTTCTGATCTGTTTCCCATTGACTTCAATGTTAAAAATAAAAAAAAACAGATCCTGTTGCTGTATGTTTTTTTGAGTTGACAAAAAAAAAATTGTGCAGACTGTTTTCTTATCCAGAAAAGAAAGATTACAGTCAAACAAAAGACATTTTAGGACATTTCCATCTCTATTCAAACGAATGGGTCCTGTACTGGATCATTTTATTTCAATTTTTTTTACATCTCAGAACGGATCCAAAAACGAAAAAAACTGCTGGACATGTGAACACAACCTTACTTGTGTTTGGATGCTTGCCTTCCACCTGGAGCAAAAATTTAGCAAATTCATAAAAAATCTATCCAAATAGTCAAAAAGGATGAAAAGGAAAGTAAAAAAAAAATATTGCAATATAAAGGTCTATTCATTCCCTTTTTTTACAACATTGTCTCCTAGTAGAGCTGCTATAGGGGTTGCATTTGCTGCAATGTCTTTCTACCTAGCAGACCCCTCTTTTATGTCAAGCCCATCAGTCCCAAAGGATTAAATGTCTTATTTAGCTCGGCTACATCTAAAATGTGGACTCTGCTGGTTACAAAACTCTGTTAAATCACCTCTGTACAGAATGAACCCAGCATGGTCTTCGTACTAAGGGTCAATCCAAAATGAGATGGAATTTGGAAAGGACATTAGTGACCAGCAGGTGAATGGCCCCAGATTCTGGTCCTCTGTTAGCGCCCCATAGTGACTCTGCATTCTGCTGATCTCAGCTTTGTATTTTTTGCTGAGACCTTTTCATTCCTTCAGGCAAAGGTCAAAAGCAAGTATATATTAATACAGGATGGAATGTGGAGTTTGACCCTTTGGCCTTAAATTCACCCTTGTGGGCGATCCAAGGAGAAAGAAGATTGTGTTGTCTGAGGGTCCCAGCTGAATATTGTTGGTTCCAATGGTTGAATTTTATTCACTTTGTTTTGAAGCTCTGTGCAAAATATTCCACTTAAAGTGGAGATTTCCTCTTCAGTCATGGAAAAAAATGGGAAGGACGTAGAAGTAGGGATTCATTAAGGTCATATGAGTCATTGAGGCTGCTGCTGTGGTCCATAGTTATCTTCTTCTTTTGAGATGAAGCTACCAACCTCAAGGGTCCTCCTGACCTTTTCTATTGGTAGATCCAAACTGTCCCAGGAGCCGTTTTTCAACACGGCACCTATTGCTCGTGCTACTGTGAGCTGCCTGCTTGGCCTAAACGTACTCTCATGACTGCAGCGTCTCCGGACTTGTCTCCCATCAGGTACGTCATCAGTCGGTAATAAGGAAAAAGAAAAGGCAGTTTGGAAGGAGCGCCAAATAGCTAGGATGAGGCAAATAAGTGGAACTAAAAAAATTTTATTTATTAATCACAACGCGTTTCGGCGGAAAAAAAATGCCTTCATCAGGTAATAAGGGATATTACAGAGGCACAGTATTATGTAGCTGAAAGCTATAATGACAGTCGGTAATGACACAGGAGCTGCCAGCAGTGGATCTTGATGATTTGCTCAAGTGCATTCAGTGGCAGAACCTTCCTCAGACGACCATTAATAACCTCAGTGATAGCAGTCGAGGCTTTCTGCACACGGCTCATGCTCCATACTGAATAAATCAAGATGTTTTAAAAATGTAGTTTCCGTATTTTTATCATTTGCAGATCAGTAACGTCTCCATCCTGTGATTTCCATAATTCCATGACTTTTCCTTTTTAGTATTGCAATATTAATGTTTTTTTTTTTTTTTTATAAAATCTCAACCACACTTTCCCATTTTCTTTTGCAGCTGCTGCCTGGCATTGAGCACTGCTGCTCAGATTTCTATTAATGAGGATGTCATACTGCTTCTTTAGCTTTAATAGACCTCAATGTAGACCACCTCTACTGGCAGAAGATGTATCAAAGATCAATGGTTATGATATCTGTGACAAACACATCTTCACTCAGGAGTGTCCGTGTTTATCGCTTACAAGAACAATAGTTATATTTTCCTGGAATATTTTTCTAATTAGTAATAGAAGTGAGATTTTCTGTAAATTATTGAAGAAAAATCAGTTTTTTTTCTTGTTACTGTATATACTGCCATCTAGTGCTGAATTGGTTCATGATTTGGTCGCTTGCCATCCTGTAATAAATGGGATCAGTTTTTGGTTAATGTTAAGGAAAATGTTTAAAAATATTTACAATATGTTTTTGAAATGCGTAAATGGATAAATATTTCCCATAATAATTGGGAGACGCTATGGAAATATTATCTTTAAATGACCTTATGTATGCTTCCCACAAGGCTATCCTAAGGACAAGTCCACAATATCTTAGTCCTGAACAACCACTTTAAGTCTCCCTACTCCACATCACCATAAATATGGAGAAGATGTATAAAAGTTAATACCTTGTTAAAGGGAATTGTTGAGGGTTTCCATAGACTTCATTGGAGAGGTGTCTGCTCCATAGGAGTTTATATAGTTGCAGAAACAGCAGAGCAAGAAACACCAGCAGCTTTTCAAGATATCGTTCAGAATTTAGAGACACCAGAGAGACAACATCTACACAAGCAATGATGGCCGTGATACTTGTTGTCCACAGGTTCCTGTAAAACAGGGAAAATTTAGAACCCACAGAAGGTCTTATTTCATTTTTTTTAAAGGGAAATATATCTCACTGTGTTTCGATTTTTTAGAAATTGATAAGATTTAATTATATAAAAGAAAAGAACATTTAATGTCATTTATTGTTCATTATGAAGCGATGATTGAATTACAGATCGCCCACAGGTATTGATCAAGTTGAAGTCAAACAAGGGTCTTCTCAGTAATTTGATGTGATGACACAATGATTAGGGAGGCACAATGTATAATTTGCTGATAATAGTAGGTGATAGTGAGTCTGTCATTATACAACTGCCAGACATACACAAATCTCATGGTCATTCAGTTATATAATAAATATATAAGAATAACCATGCAAAATTACAAGCCTATAACTATTATAATACTTCCCCCTATGTACAAGAATATAACTACTATAATACTGCCTCCTATGTACAAGAATATAGCTACTATAATACTGTCCCCTATGTACAAGAATATAAAAACTATAATACTGCTCCTATATACAAGAATATAACTACTATAATACTGCCTCCTATGTACAAGAATATAGCTACTATAATACTGTCCCCTATGTACAAGAATATAACTACTATAATACTGCTCCTATATACAAGAATATAACTACTTTAATACTGCCTCCTATGTACAAGAATAAAACTACTACAGTCATGGCCAAAAGTTTTGAGAATGACACCAAAATTATATTTTCACATGATCTGCTGGCCTCTGGTTTTTATTAGTGTTTGTCTGATGTTTATATCACATACAGAAATATAATTGCAATCATATTATGAGTACCAATAGGTTATATTGACAGTTAGAATGAGTTAATGCAGCAAGTCAATATTTGCAGTGTTGCCCCTTCTTCTTCAAGACCTCTGTAATTCTCCCTGGCATGCTCTCAATCAACTTTTGGACCAAATCCTGACTGATAGCAGTCCATTCTTGCATAATCAATGCTTGCATTTTGCCAGAATTTGTTGGTTTTTGTTTGTCCACCCGTCTCTTGATGATTGACCACAAGTTCTCAATGGGATTAAGATCTGGGGAGTTTCCAGGCCATGGACCCAAAATCTCTATGTTTTGTTCCATGAGCCATTTAGTTATCACCTTTGCTTTATGGCAAGGTGCTCCATCATGCTGGAAAAGGCATTGTTGGGCGCCAAACTGCTCTTGGACGGTTGGGAGAAGTTGCTCTTGGAGGACATTCTGGTACCATTCTTTATTCATGGCTGTGTTTTTAGGCAAGACTGTGAGTGAGCCGATTCCCTTGGCTGAGAAGCAACCCCACACATGAATGGTTTCAGGATGCTTTACAGTTGGCATGAGACAAGACTGGTGGTAGCGCTCACCTCTTCTTCTCCGAATAAGCTGTTTTCCAGATGTCCCAAACAATCGAAAAGGGGATTCATCAGAGAAAATGACTTTGCCCCAGTCCTCAGCAGTCCACTCCCTGTACCTTTTGCAGAATATCAGTCGGTCCCTGATGTTTTTTCTGGAGAGAAGTGGCTTCTTTGCTGCCCTCCTTGAAACCTGCCCTTGCTCAAAGAGTCTCCGGCTCACAGTGCGTGCAGAAGCACTCACACCAGCCTGCTGCCATTCCTGAGCAAGCTCGGCACTGCTGGTAGTCCGATCCCGCAGCTGAAACAGTTTTAAGATAAAGTCCTGGCGCTTGCTGGTCTTTCTTGGGCGCCCTGAAGCCTTTTTGACAACAATGGAAGCTCTCTCCTGGAAGTTCTTGATGATGCGATAGATTGTTGACTGAGGTGCAATCTTTGTAGCTGCGATACTCTTCCCTGTTAGGCCATTTTTGTGCAGTGCAATGATGGCTGCACGTGTTTCTTTAGAGATAACCATGGTTAACTGAAGAGAAACAATGATACCAAGAACCAGCCTCCTTTTAAAGTGTCCAGTGATGTCATTCTTACTTAATCATGACTGATTGATCGCCAGCCCTGTCCTCATCAACACCCACACCTGTGTTAATGAATCAATCACTAAAACGATGTTAGCTGCTCCTTTTAAGGCAGGACTGCAATGATGTTGAAATGTGTTTTGGGGGTTAAAGTTCATTTTCTGGGCAAATATTGACTTTGCAAGTACAGTAATTGCTGTTAAGCTGATCTCTCTTTGACATTCAGGAAAATATGCAAATTGCCATTACAAAAAATGAAGCAGTAAACTTTGGAAAAATTACTATTTGTCTCATTCTCAATACTTTTGGCCATGACTATATAATACTGCTCCCTATGTACAATAATATAACTACTATAATACTGCCCCCTATGTACAAGAATATAACTACTGTAATACTGCTCCTATGTACAAGAATATAACTACTATAATACTGCCCCCTATGTACAAGAATATAACTACTATAATACTGCTCCTATATACAAGAATATAACTACTATAATACTGCCCCTATGTACAAGAATATAACTACTATAATACTGCCCCTATGTACAAGAATATAACTACAATAATACTGCCCCCTAGGTACAAGAATATAACTACTATAATACTGCCCCTATGTACAAGAATATAACTACTATAATACTGCTCCTATGTACAAGAATATATCTACTATAATACTGCTCCTATGTACAAGAATATAACTACTATAATACTGCCCCTATGTACAAGAATATAACTACTATAATACTGCTCCTATGTACAAGAATATATCTACTATAATACTGCTCCTATGTACAAGAATATAACTACTATAATACTGCCCCTATGTACAAGAATATAACTACCATAATACTGCCCCCTATGTACAAGAATATAACTACTATAATACTGCCCCTATGTACAAGAATATAACTACTATAATACTGCTCCTATGTACAAGAATATATCTACTATAATACTGCTCCTATGTACAAGAATATAACTACTATAATACTGCTCCTATGTACAAGAATATAACTACTATAATACTGCCCCCTATGTACAAGAATATAACTACTATAATACTGCCCCCTATGTACAAGAATATAACTACTATAATACTGCCCCTATGTACAAGAATATAACTACTATAATACTGCTCCTATGTACAAGAATATAACTACTATAATACTGCCCCCTATGTACAAGAATATAACTACTGTAATACTGCTCCTATGTACAAGAATATAACTACTATAATACTGCTCCCTATGTACAAGAATATAACTACTGTAATACTGCTCCTATGTACAAGAATATAACTACTATAATACTGCCCCTATGTACAAGAATATAACTACTGTAATACTGCTCCTATGTACAAGAATATAACTACTATAATACTGCTCCCTATGTACAAGAATATAACTACTCTAATACTGCTCCTATGTACAAGAATATAACTACTATAATACTGCTCCCTATGTACAAGAATATAACTACTATAATACTGCCCCTATTTACAAGAATATAACTACTATAATACTGCCCCTATGTACAAGAATATAACTACTATAATACTGCCCCTATTTACAAGAATATAACTACTATAATACTGCCCCTATGTACAAGAATATAACTACTATAATACTGCTCCTATGTACAAGTATATAACTACTATAATACTGCTCCTATGTACAAGAATATAAATACTATAATACTGCCCCCTATGTACAAGAATATAACTACTATAATACTGCCCCTATGTACAAGAATATAACTACTATAATACTGCCCCTATGTACAAGAATATAACTACAATAATACTGCCCCCTATGTACAAGAATATAACTACTATAATACTGCCCCTATGTACAAGAATATAACTACTATAATACTGCTCCTATGTACAAGAATATATCTACTATAATACTGCTCCTATGTACAAGAATATAACTACTATAATACTGCCCCTATGTACAAGAATATAACTACTATAATACTGCCCCTATACAAGAAAATAACTACTATAATACTGCCCCCTATGTACAAGAATATAACTACTATAATACTGCCCCCTATGTACAAGAATATAACTACTATAATACTGCCCCTATGTACAAGAATATAACTATTATAATACTGCTCCTATGTACAAGAATATATCTACTATAATACTACTCCTATGTACAAGAATATAACTACTATAATACTGCTCATATGTACAAGAATATAACTACTATAATACTGCCCCTATGTACAAGAATATAACTACTATAATACTGCTCCTATGTACAAGTATATAACTACTATAATACTGCTCCTATGTACAAGAATATAACTACTATAATACTGCCCCCTATGTACAAGAATATAACTACTATAATACTGCCCCTATGTACAAGAATATAACTACTATAATACTGCCCCTATGTACAAGAATATAACTACTATAATACTGCCCCCTATGTACAAGAATATAACTATTATAATACTGCCCCTATGTACAAGAATATAAGTACTATAATACTGCTCCTATGTACAAGAATATATCTACTATAATACTGCTCCTATGTACAAGAATATAACTACTATAATACTGCCCCTATGTACAAGAATATAACTACTATAATACTGCTCCTATGTACAAGAATATATCTACTATAATACTGCTCCTATGTACAAGAATATAACTACTATAATACTGCCCATATGTACAAGAATATAACTACTATAATACTGCCCCCTATGTACAAGAATATAACTACTATAATACTGCCCCTATGTACAAGAATATAACTACTATAATACTGCTCCTATGTACAAGAATATATCTACTATAATACTGCTCCTATGTACAAGAATATAACTACTATAATACTGCTCCTATGTACAAGAATATGACTACTATAATACTGCCCCCTATGTACAAGAATATAACTACTATAATACTGCCCCCTATGTACAAGAATATAACTACTATAATACTGCTCCTATGTACAAGAATATATCTACTATAATACTACTCCTATGTACAAGAATATAACTACTATAATACTGCTCATATGTACAAGAATATAACTACTATAATACTGCTCCCTATGTACAAGAATATAACTACTCTAATACTGCTCCTATGTACAAGAATATAACTACTATAATACTGCTCCCTATGTACAAGAATATAACTACTATAATACTGCCCCTATTTACAAGAATATAACTACTATAATACTGCCCCTATGTACAAGAATATAACTACTATAATACTGCCCCTATTTACAAGAATATAACTACTATAATACTGCCCCTATGTACAAGAATATAACTACTATAATACTGCTCCTATGTACAAGTATATAACTACTATAATACTGCTCCTATGTACAAGAATATAACTACTATAATACTGCCCCCTATGTACAAGAATATAACTACTATAATACTGCCCCTATGTACAAGAATATAACTACTATAATACTGCCCCTATGTACAAGAATATAACTACAATAATACTGCCCCCTATGTACAAGAATATAACTACTATAATACTGCCCCTATGTACAAGAATATAACTACTATAATACTGCTCCTATGTACAAGAATATATCTACTATAATACTGCTCCTATGTACAAGAATATAACTACTATAATACTGCCCCTATGTACAAGAATATAACTACTATAATACTGCCCCTATGTACAAGAAAATAACTACTATAATACTGCCCCCTATGTACAAGAATATAACTACTATAATACTGCCCCCTATGTACAAGAATATAACTACTATAATACTGCCCCTATGTACAAGAATATAACTATTATAATACTGCTCCTATGTACAAGAATATATCTACTATAATACTACTCCTATGTACAAGAATATAACTACTATAATACTGCTCATATGTACAAGAATATAACTACTATAATACTGCCCCTATGTACAAGAATATAACTACTATAATACTGCTCCTATGTACAAGTATATAACTACTATAATACTGCTCCTATGTACAAGAATATAACTACTATAATACTGCCCCCTATGTACAAGAATATAACTACTATAATACTGCCCCTATGTACAAGAATATAACTACTATAATACTGCCCCTATGTACAAGAATATAACTACTATAATACTGCCCCCTATGTACAAGAATATAACTATTATAATACTGCCCCTATGTACAAGAATATAAGTACTATAATACTGCTCCTATGTACAAGAATATATCTACTATAATACTGCTCCTATGTACAAGAATATAACTACTATAATACTGCCCCTATGTACAAGAATATAACTACTATAATACTGCTCCTATGTACAAGAATATATCTACTATAATACTGCTCCTATGTACAAGAATATAACTACTATAATACTGCCCATATGTACAAGAATATAACTACTATAATACTGCCCCCTATGTACAAGAATATAACTACTATAATACTGCCCCTATGTACAAGAATATAACTACTATAATACTGCTCCTATGTACAAGAATATATCTACTATAATACTGCTCCTATGTACAAGAATATAACTACTATAATACTGCTCCTATGTACAAGAATATGACTACTATAATACTGCCCCCTATGTACAAGAATATAACTACTATAATACTGCCCCCTATGTACAAGAATATAACTACTATAATACTGCTCCTATGTACAAGAATATATCTACTATAATACTACTCCTATGTACAAGAATATAACTACTATAATACTGCTCATATGTACAAGAATATAACTACTATAATACTGCCCCTATGTACAAGAATATAACTACTATAATACTGCTCCTATGTACAAGTATATAACTACTATAATACTGCTCCTATGTACAAGAATATAACTACTATAATACTGCCCCCTATGTACAAGAATATAACTACTATAATACTGCCCCTATGTACAAAAATATAACAACTATAATACTGCCCCTATGTACAAGAATATAACTACTATAATACTGCCCCCTATGTACAAGAATATAACTACTATAATACTGCCCCTATGTGCAAGAATATAACTACTATAATACTGCTCCTATGTACAAGAATATATCTACTATAATACTGATCCTATGTACAAGAATATAACTACTATAATACTGCCCCTATGTACAAGAATATAACTACTATAATACTGCTCCTATGTGCAAGAATATATCTACTATAATACTGCTCCTATGTACAAGAATATAACTACTATAATACTGCCCCTATGTACAAGAATATAACTACTATAATACTGCCCCCTATGTACAAGAATATAACTACTATAATACTGCCCCTATGTACAAGAATATAACTACTATAATACTGCCCCCTATGTACATGAATATAACTACTATAATACTGCCCCTATGTACAAGAATATAACTACTATAATACTGCTCCTATGTACAAGAATATATCTACTATAATACTGCTCCAATGTACAAGAATGTAACTACTATAATACTGCCCCTATGTACAAGAATATAACTACTATAATACTGCTCCCATGTACAAGAATATATCTACTATAATGCTGCTCCTATGTACAAGAATATAACTGCTATAATACTGCCCCTATGTACAAGAATATAACTACTATAATACTGCTCCTATGTACAAGAATATATCTACTATAATACTGCTCCTATGTACAAGAATATACAGTCATATGAAAAAGTTTGGGCACCCCTATTAATCTTAAGCTTAATGTTTTATAAAAATTGGTGTTTTTGCAACAGCTATTTCAGTTTGATATATGTAATAACTGTTGGACACAGTAATGTTTCTGCCTTGAAATGAGGTTTATTGTACTAACAGAAAATGTGCAATTTGCATTCAAACAAAATTTGAAAGGTGCATAAGTATGGGCACCCTTATCATTTTCTTGTTTTAAATACTCCTACCTACTTTTTACTGACTTACTAAAGCACTTTTTTTGGTTTTGTAACCTCATGGAGCTTTGAACTTTATAGCCAGGTGTATGCAATCATGAGAAAAGCTACTTAAAGTGGCCACTTGCAAGTTGTTCTCCTGTTTGAATCTCCTCTGAAGAGTGGCATCATGTGCTCCTCAAAACAACTGTCCAATGATCTGAAAACAAAGATTATTCAACATAGTTGTTCAGGGGAAGCATACAAAAAGCTGTCTCAGAGATTTAACCTGTCAGTGTCCACTGTGAGGAACATAGTAAGGAAATGGAAGAACACAGGGACAGTTCTTGTTAAGGCCAGAAGTGGCAGGCCAAGAAAAACATCAGAAAGGCAGAGAAGAAGAATGGTGAGATCAGTCAAGGACAATCCTCAGACCACCTCCAGAGAGCTGCAGCATCAACTTGCTGCAGATGGTGTCACTGTGCATCGGTCAACTATACAAGGCACTTTGCACAAGGAGAAGCTGTATGGGAGAGTGATGCGAAAGAAGCCGTTTCTGCAAGCACGCCACAAACAGAGTTGGCTGAGGTATGCAAAAGCACATTTGGAGAAGCCAATTTCTTTTTGGAAGAAGGTCCTGTGGACTGATGAAATCAAGATTGAGTTATTTGGTCATACAAAAAGGCGTTATGCATGGTGGCAAAAAAACATAGCATTCCAAGAAAAACACTTGCTACCCACAGTAAAATTTGGTGGAGGTTCCATCATGCTTTGGTGCTGTGTGGTCAATGCTGGCACTGGGAATCTTGTTAAAGTTGAGGGACGCATGGATTCCACTCAGTATCAGCAGATTCTTGACAATAGTGTTCAAGAATCAGTGATAAATATGAAGTTACAAAGTGGATGGATCTTTCAGCAAGACAATGATCCAAAACACCGCTCCAAATCTACTCCGGCATTCATGCAGAGGAACAACCAAAATGTTCTGGAATGGCCATCCCAGTCCCCAGACCTGAATATCATTGAACATCTGTGGGATCATTTGAAGAGGCTGTCCATGCTCGACGACCATCAAACTTAACTGAACTGGAATTGTTTTGTAAAGAGGACTGGTCAAAAATACCTTCATCCAGGATCCAGGAACTCATTAAAAGCTACAGGAAGCGACTAGAGGCTGTTATTTTTGCAAAAGGAGGATCTACTAACTATTAATGTCACTTTTCTGGTGAGGTGCCCATACTTATGCACCTGTCAAATTTTGTTTGAATGCAGATTGCACATTTTCTGTTAGTACAATGAACCTCATTTCAAGGCAGAAACATTACTGTATCCAACAGTTATTACATATATCAAACTGAAATAGCTGTTGCAAAAACACCAATTTTTATAGAACATTAAGCTTAAGATTAATAGGGGTGCCCAAACTTTTTCATATGACTGTATCTACTATAATACTACTCCTATGTACAAGAATATAACTACTATAATACTGCTCATATGTACAAGAATATAACTACTATAATACTGCCCCTATGTACAAGAATATAACTACTATAATACTGCTCCTATGTACAAGTATATAACTACTATAATACTGCTCCTATGTACAAGAATATAACTACTATAATACTGCCCCCTATGCACAAGAATATAACTACTATAATACTGCCCTTATGTACAAGAATATAACTACTATAATACGGCTGCTATGTACAAGAATATAACTACTATAATACTGCCCCTATGTACAAGAATATAACTACTATAGTACTGCCCCTATGTACAAGAATATAGCTACTATAATACTTCATCATATGTACAAGAATATAACTACTATAATACTGCTCCCCCTATATGCAAGAATATAACTACTATAATAATGCTCCCTATATACAAGAATATAACTACTATAATACTGCTCCCTATATACAAGAATATAACTACTATAATACTGCCCCCTATGTAAAAGAATATAACTACTATAATACTGCTGTTATGTTCTGCTACCAAAGCTAAGGAAAGAGAGGAGATCTGTCCCTACTATAAGACTCAGCTGAATCCCTACGATGTAACAGGGAACCTGATCCTGCGATCAGACCTGCTAAAGTCCTAATCTAGTCTGTACGAAGACCTATAGATGTGGGGAGGAAATCCCTACAGGTACTAAGGACTGGGAGGAATATGGGACACCTCCTAACAGAAATAGTAGCAGACAGACGAACAAACAAAATAGATAGAACATAGAGGTCCGTAGACCAAGCAAACTAACAGAGTTAGATACAGAGCACAGGCTAGCCAGAAAGTAGATATACAATAAAGTCCAGCAAAGCCAGAAGGGCGGAGCAGGATTAAATAGGCCAACAAGGTCATGTGACCAGCAAAGGAAAAAAAAACCTAACAGCAAGGTTCTAACAGTACCCCCCCTTCTAAGAGGATCCTCCGGATCCCCTAGGACCAGGCTTATCAGGAAATCTCCTGTGAAACGCTCTGATAAGTCTGGACGCGGAAACATCATCTGACCTCACCCAAGAGTTATCCTCGGGTCCGAAACCTTTCCAGGCCACAAGATACTGCAAACTACCTCTATACCGTCTAGAGTCAAGGATGCGAGAAATTTCATATTCCCCGTCCTCCACCACCGGAGGAACAGAGGCAGAGGCGTCACCATCCGACACGACAGCTTTTTTTAACAGAGAGACATGAAAGACCGGATTAATTCTCCAGGAGGTAGGAACCTCCAACCTAACAGCAGATTGGTTGACAACCTGAAGCACCTTAAAGGGCCCTACAAACTTGGGACCCAATTTCTTAGAAGGAATCCTCAACCGCAGATTCCTAGAGGACAACCAAACCATGTCACCAACAGCGAACAAAACCTCCTGTCGTTTCCTATCAAAGTAGTCTTTAGATTTTCTGTTGGCCTCCTGAAGATTACCACGCACATCCGTCCAAACTCTTTCCAAATCACCGGAAAAATTCTCCTCCTCAGGCACGGCAGATCCCAACTTGGAGAACGACCCAAACGACGGATGTCTCCCAGAACAACAAAAAAAAGGCGAACAACCAGCAGAAGAAGATGTATGATTGTTCAGAGCAAATTCGGCAAGTGGCAGAAACTCAGACCACCCCTCTTGATTGTCTGCCACAAAACAACGCAAGAACTGCTCAACATCCTGGTTTTTCCTTTCTGTTTGGCCATTAGATTCAGGATGGTATCCGGACGAAAACGACAAATGAATTCCCAACCTGTCACAAAAGGCACGCCAAAAACGAGCCACGAACTGAGGACCCCTATCAGAAACAATGTCAGTAGGAACGCCATGAAGTCTGACAATTTCCTTGACAAAGGCCTTAGCGAGAGTTTTAGCGCAGGGCAGTTTGACGAAGGGAACCAAGTGACACATCTTGCTAAAACGGTCCACGACCACCCAGATGACAGTAAAACCCTCAGAGGGGGGAAGGTCAGTTATAAAGTCCATAGCCAAATGTGTCCAAGGAGCACTGGGGACCTCCAAAGGACAAAGCAACCCCGCAGCAGGAGTATGTGAGGACTTGGATCTAGCACATATAGTACATTGGCGCACCCACTTAATGACTTCCTTCTGCCATCCAGGCCACCAAAAACTGCGACCCACCAGTCTCTTGGTCTCAGAGATTCCGGGATGACCTGCCAACCGAGATTCGTGACACTCAACAAACAAATCTCTCCTAAAGGTCCCAGGCACAAACAACCTCCCATGAGGAGTGTTAGATGGGGCATTCTCCTGTGCTTTAAGAATCTCATCTTCCAAAACGGAGTCTAAAGCAGCTATCACAACACCTTCTTGTAAAATGTTTTCCTCTTTCTCAGCACCGACTATGGGAGAAAAACTGCGAGACAAGGCATCCGCCTTAACATTCTTAGTACCAGGGATGTAAGTAACGGAGAAATTAAACCGCGAGAAAAACAGTGCCCACCTAGCCTGACGGGCATTCAGGCGCTTGGCAGCATCAAGATATATCAGATTTTTATGATCCGTAAGAACCTGAACGGGAAATTCCGCACCTTCCAAGAAGTGGCGCCAGTGTTCAAATGCGAGTTTAATAGCCAATAATTCCCGATTACCAATATCGTAATTCAATTCAGTCTCCGAAAATTTTTTGGAAAAAAAAGGCACAAGGATGTAATCCATCCCCGTTATCCTGAGACAATACTGCGCCAACCCCCACAGAGGAAGCATCAACCTCAACCAAAAACGGCCTAGTAACATCAGGCTGCATAAGGATGGGAGCAGAGGTGAACCTCTCCTTGAGATACACAAAAGCTTCAATGGCCTCAGAAGACCACTGAACAGCATCAGCACCTTTCCTGGTGAGATCAGTCAGAGGTTTGACAATACTAGAAAAATTTTTTATGAATTTTCTATAGTAATTGGCGAAACCCAAAAACCTCTGTATCGATTTCAAACCAATAGGCCTAGGCCATTCCTGCACAGCCTGAACCTTAACCGGATCCATCTCAAAACCTTTGCTGGAGATAATGTAGCCCAAAAAACTAATTCTCTGTACAGCGAACTCACATTTCTCCAGCTTAGCAAAAAGCGAATTGTCCATTAATAACTGTAATACCTCACGCACGCTCCGCCAATGAGACTCCAGATCTGGCGAATAAATCAAAATGTCATCCAAATACACAACCACATTTTTACCAATCAAAGGTCTAAGGATGTCATTAATCAGATTCTGAAAAAATGCAGGAGCATTAGTAAGACCAAAAGGCATAACCAGATTCTCAAAATGACCCACAGGAGTGTTAAAAGCAGTCTTCCATTCATCACCCTCCTTCATGCGCAACAGATTGTATGCCCCCTTAAGGTCAATTTTAGAGAACCACTTGGCCCCCAATAACTGGTTAAACAGATCAGGAATCAATGGCAGTGGGTAAGGATTGCGTACCGTAATTTTGTTAATCTCACGGAAATCCAGACAAGGACGTAAACCACCGTCCTTTTTTTTTACAAAAAAAAATCCAACCGCCACAGGAGACTTAGAGGGCCTAATGTGACCGGCGGCCAAACTTGTCTGTATGTATTCCTCCAAAGCCTTCCTCTCAGGAATAGTAAGGTTAAATAAACGACTTTTAGGAAGAGTCGCTCCAGGGACAAATTCAATAGAACAATCATAGTCTCTATGGGGAGGCAAAACCTGCGATTCCTTCTCAGAAAAAACTCTCCAAAAATCCTGAATAGGAACAGGCAATTCTCCCCTATCCAAAGCTGCAATACGCCCGTTACAACACTTGTCATAACATTTATGGCTCCAGGATTTAATTTCACTGGTAGACCAATCCAGTACAGGATTGTGAAATTTTAACCAGGGCAAACCCAATATTACTGGAGAAGGCAAGTTATTCAACACTACCAAATCCAATTTCTCATGGTGAACACCATTAATAGTGAGAGGAAATTCACTGACCTTGAGAGTAATATTCTTCAAAGGGGAGCCATCCACAGAAACCACAGCAATGGGGGATGATAAAGGTTCAGGTTTTAAATTGAGTTTTTCCACGAATCCCCCATCAATTACATTCAATGTAGACCCGCAATCAACAAACACCCGAAATTCCATTAATTTTTCCTGAGCAATCGTGGAAGCAGCTAAAAATATACCCTTGGAATTTAAACAGGCAATACGGGCGTGACTGACCATTTTTTTTTCTTTCTTCATACGAAGCTCACAGCCTTTAATCAAATGACCAGATTTTCCGCAATAGTAACACAAGCCTTCTGAAAAACGACGATCTTTTTCTTGAGAGCGAGGTGCCACCGATCCAATCTCCATCGGTTCACCACTGTTAGTACACACATTATCATAACCAGAAACTGACATAGCAGAGGATTTGCTCTCATTAACCCTAGCACGCAGTCTCCTATCCACCCGTATAGCTAATTGCATAGCCTGTTGTAAATCCTCAGGTGTAGGATAAGCAATTAGCAGGTCTTTAACCCTTTCACTGAGCCCAGCAAGAAATAGACTTTTCAGAGCAGAATCGTTCCACCCTGTTTGAGTAGACCAACGACGAAAATGTGTACAATATTTTTCTACAGTACCAGATCCTTGTTTTAGACGTCTCAACTCAGTCTCAGCTGATGCGACACGGTCAGGATCATCATATAATAGTCCTAAAGCAGAAAAAAAACTATCCACTGATCTGAAGCATGTATCACTAGGTTGCAAAGAAAAGGCCCACTCCTGAGGCTCTTTGCGCAAAAGTGACATTATGAACCCTACGCGCTGGGATTCATCCCCAGAGGACTTGGGTCTCAAACGAAAATACAATAAGCAAGCATTTTTAAATGAAAAAAATTCTCGATGTTCACCAAAAAATAAATCCGGCAAACATACCTTAGGCTCCAAGAAATATGCTCCAGGACAGTTACTCACGTGCTGACGGAGCTCGGCCACTTCCAGAGAGAGTCCCTGCAGGTGTTTAGCCAAATCCTGAACCGACACCATGATGGAACAAAAAAAAAAAAAAAAATCTTTCCTTAGAGAATTTGCAGGCTGGACTTACTGTTATGTTCTGCTACCAAAGCTAAGGAAAGAGAGGAGATCTGTCCCTACTATAAGACTCAGCTGAATCCCTACGATGTAACAGGGAACCTGATCCTGCGATCAGACCTGCTAAAGTCCTAATCTAGTCTGTACGAAGACCTATCTGGGAGGAATATGGGACACCTCCTAACAGAAATAGTAGCAGACAGACGAACAAACAAAATAGATAGAACATAGAGGTCCGTAGACCAAGCAAACTAACAGAGTTAGATACAGAGCACAGGCTAGCCAGAAAGTAGATATACAATAAAGTCCAGCAAAGCCAGAAGGGCGGAGCAGGATTAAATAGGCCAACAAGGTCATGTGACCAGCAAAGGAAAAAAAAACCTAACAGCAAGGTTCTAACAACTGCTCCCTATATACAAGAATATAACTACTATAATACTGCTCCCTATATACAAGAATATAACTACTATAATACTGCCCCCTATGTACAAGAATATAACTACTATAATACTGCCCCCTATGCACAAGAATATAATATAACTACTATAATACTGCTCCCTATATACAAGAATATAACTACTATAATACTGCCCCCTATGTACAAGATTATAACTACTATAATACTGCCGCTATGTGCAAGAGTATAACTACTATGATACTGCTCCCTATATACAAGTATATAACTACTATAATACTGCTCCCTATATACAAGAATATAACTACTATAATACTGCTCCCTATATACAAGAATATAACTACTATAATACTGCCCCCTATGTACAAGTATATAACTACTATAATACTGCTCCCTATATACAAGAATATAACTACTATAATACTGCTCCCTATATAGAAGAATATAACTGCTATAATACTGCTCCCTATGTACAAGAATATAACTACTATAATACTGCCCCCTATGTACAAGAATATAACTACTATAATACTGCTCCTGTGTACAAGAATATAACTACTATAATACTGCCCCCTATGTACGAGAATATAACTACTATAATACTGCTCCTGTGTACAAGAATATAACTACTATAATACTGCCCCCTATGTACGAGAATATAACTACTATAATACTGCCCCCTATGTACAAGAATATAACTACTATAATACTGCCTCCTATGTACAAGAATATAACTACTATAATACTGCTCCTATGTACAAGAATATAACTACTATAATACTGCTCCCTATATACAAGAATATAACTAGTATAATACTACCCCCTATGTACAAGAATATAACTACTATAATACTGCTCCTGTGTACAAGAATATAACTACTATAATACTGCCTCCTATGTACAAGAATATAACTACTATAATACTGCTCCTATGTACAAGAATATAACTACTATAATACTGCTCCCTATATACAAGAATATAACTACTATAATACTGCTCCCTATATACAGTCCCTGACAGAAGTTATGTCGCTTATCCATGTTATGTAAATAAAAGCTTATTGCCTGACGTTAAATTCATCCATTGGTTTTATAAATTACTCTTTTGAAAGCTGAAACCCTCCCAAATTTGGTTTAGGTTAAGAAAATAACTTGGCATCAATGCTGAAATATTGATCATTTAATGAACACAGAATGGTCAGATTTTGGCAAGACAAAAGTTTTGTCGCCCACAGAAAGTAATGTGATATTCAAACAAATAATTATCTTAAAATACAAATATCTGTTGCATAACATTGGTGAATGGAGTTGTGGTGTTATTAGAATCATATTTAATATTTTGTGTGACTTCCAGGAGCTTGAAGGACTGCATCCATGCGGTTCAACAATGATTCATACAATTTATTAATGAAGTCATCAGGAATAGCAGAGAATGCCGTCTTACAGGCCTACCAGAGTTCATCTAGATTCTTTGGTTTTGTCTTCCAAGCTTCGTCTTTCATCCTACCCCAAACCTGCTCAATGATGTTCATGTCTGGTGACTGGGCTGGCCAGTCCTTCAGCACCTTGATCTTTTTTGCCTGGAGGAACTTTGTTGTAGAGATGGATGTAGGAGATGGAGCACCATCCTGCTGCAGAATTTGACCCCTTTTATGATTTGGAATGTAAGAGGTAGCTAATACTTCTTGATATTTTAGGCTATTGATATTGCCTTCCACCTTGCAAATGTTTCGCACACCCCCATACTGAATGTAACCCCAGATCATGGCTTTCCACCACCAAATTTAACTGTTTTCTGGGTGTATTTTGGATCCATACGGGCTCCAGTAGGTCTCCTGCAGTATTTGCGGCGGCTGTGGTGTAATTCTACTGAAGATTCATCAGAGAAATCCACCTTCTGCCACTTTTCCAGCGTCCATCTGTTCAGCAGGCTGTGGGACTTTGCAAATGCCACATGGTTTCTTATTTGCCTTTTGTTTAGTGCTGGCTTCTGGGCACTGATTCGACCATGGAGACCATTTCGAGACAGAATCCTACAAACTGTTCTAGTTGACTCAGGGACTTGAGGTGACCAGGCCTGTTGGAGCTCTGCTGCAGTGGAAGAGGGGCTTGCTTTGGATTTTCTAACCAACAAACGTTCCTCCTGAGCAGTTGTCTTGCGGGGTCTGCCGGATCAGGGCTTGTCAAACACATCTCCAGTCTCTTCAAATCTTTTTTTAATTCTTTGTACTTGACGCTGAGACACATTAAAGGTGCCAGCCACCTCTGCAGTGGATCTGGTCTTCAGCCTCTTGATAATCAAGGCTTTGGTCGCAGGGTGGATGTTTGGCATGTTGTCAGAGCTCAAGTTGCAGTTCAAGTGAAGGTCTGGGGTGCTGGGTTTCTTTTTATACGCACCCACTAATTGACCGATCATTTACTGAGCACTGGTGAGGATGTAAACTAGGAGTGGGTGCATTAAATGACCAGGCGACAAAACGTTTGTCTTGCCAAAATCTGACCATTCTGTGTTCATTAAATGATCAATATTTCAGCATTGATGCCAAGTTATTTTCTTAACCTAAACCATATTTGGGAGGGTTTCAGCTTTCAAAAGAGTAATTTATAAAACCAATAGATGAATTTAACATCAGGTTATAAGCTTTTATTTACATAACATGGATAAGAGACATAACTTCTGTCAGGGAGTGTACTGGAATATAACTACTACAATGTTAAAAAAATATATATAAAACCACTTTCTTGGTTGCTATATATACTTGGTTATTGACTGGACACAGGGAATATTTCTATCCATTCGATATGTTTTCCCTGGGGAAATATTTATGCCAACTTTTATTTCAGTGCTATGGAAAAATGTCAGAGACCAGTACAGACCTGGCTGCAAAACAACCTTGAAATACTGGTAATGTCTAGACAAGAAAGGAGAGACCCTTGGAAGATGCTGCTGATTAGAAGAGGTGATACACAGTAGCAAACAATTACAGCTTTGTTCCTTGCAAGGACCATTGTTCCTGTCAAGGGCATGGAATAGCCAATGTGTGTCCTTATGCCCACAGTTCCTATCCAGTGCCAAGAAGAGATGGAGCCAGTGCCAAGGATCAGTCACTTGCTTCCAGCTCTCTGGACAACTGTTAATGAGAGGGCGCAGATGGAGATTGTAAATAAGATGTGAGATGATATAAAGATGGACCATTTACGTGTGTGTAACGCTTAAAGAATTCCTCCTGCTGCCAGTATGTCGGCTCCTGGCACACAGCACTGTCTGTAATGCTGTCCCAGCTTGTCAAGCAAGAACTTACAGAGGTCACTCACTAGACTCCAGACCTTCCTACATGTCTTAAAGGGGAAATGTCACCTGCAAGGAAGACTTGCTATAGCAGTACCACACTCTGTGCCATGTATCATTGATAGTGTCACACACTAGTGCCCTTTAACATAATATCAAACACTGTGTCCCTGAAAATAAATACTAACACATAAGGGGCCACCTGACAGCGTTGACACCAGGAATTTCAGGGCCCCATACTGACAAAATTGTCATGTCGCCTTGAGACTTTGCCCAGGCTCCATCCCAGCTCCTCGTACACCTCTCAACCTTCCTCTGCGTCACTGACTGCAGACTTATGAATCCTCACTTTGTACGCACTGTGCGCTGTGAGGATTCGCCAGTATCAGAGCGGGGAAAGGCGATCACGTGGCTGCGAAGATGCGAAATGCAGACTCCCGGCCAGAATGCGACTAGAGGAGCACGGCCGCGCTCAATGCAAGTATACTGAGTGAGTCTGCAGCCACGTGATCGCCGTTCCCGGCTCTGATACCGGCGAATCTTCACAGTGCACAGTGCGTACAAAGTGAGGATTCACAAGTCCGTAGTCAGTGACACAGAGGGACTGCAGACTGTAACTGGGCATTGGGTTTTGCAGCATCACTCAGGATCATCCAGGAGCTTATACATTTTGGTTGAGGGATGGAATGGGGCAGGGGAGGGAATGATTGTATCATTCAATCACGTACTGAGATGGTGGACAAATTAATACATGGACTTAAGTTAGCTACTCACACAGCCAGTGGCACCTCCGCACCCGCCGCCACCCAGTCAACTAGAATCTAAAGGCCCGTCTCATCCTGCCCACCGCCGCTGCCTCATCCTGCCCACCGCCGCCGCCTCATCCTGCCCACCGCCGCCGTCTCATCCTGCCCACCGCCGCTGCCTCATACTGTGATCACCGAATTAATAAATGTAAACAGTGTATTTTATTGCATATATATTCACAAAATATAGACTACAAAAAAAAATCTTTATTGGTATTCATTAAAAACCTATAAACTCTAGAATATAAATGCAGCTCAAAATATGATAACTCAAAAAGTGATATCAGGCAAGAGTAAAAGGGGGGGGGGATCACCCTATTTGCCAGCTACTCTTACTCCTACCTTCTGGTTGGCACCCTCTTGAAACACAATCCTCGTCAACTAGCCTTGGTCGTCCTCACCGCCTCCTCACTAGAATCTCCTCAGCAGCCTCACCCCACCATCAGAAACCCCTCAGCAGCCTCCCCTCACCACCAGAAACCCCTCAGCAGCCTCCCCTCAGTGCCAGAAACCCCTCAGCAGCCTCCCCTCACCACCAGAAACCCCTCAGCAGCCTCCCCTCACTGCCAGAAACCCCTCAGCACCCTCCCCTCACTGCCAGAAACCCCTCAGCACCCTCCCCTCACTGCCAGAAACCCCTCAGCAGCCCCCTCTCACCACCATGAACCCCTCAACAGCCTCTCTTCCCCTCACCAGAAACCCCTCAGCAGCCTCCCCTCACTTCCAAAATATCATCAGCAGCCTCCTCTCACCACCAGAAACCCATCAGCAGCCTCCCCTCACCGTCAATATCTCCTCAGCTGCCTCCTCTCACCACCAGAAACCCCTCACTAGCCTCCTCTCGCCGCCAGAAACCCCTCAGCAGCCTCCCCTCACCACCAGGAACCCCTCAGCAGCCTCACCTCAGCAGCCTCTCCTCCCCTCACCAGAAACCCCTCAGCAGCCTCCACCAGTCCTCATACACTGCCCACTGCTGCCTCCTCCTCCTACTCACTGTAACACACACTGCCTGCCTGCCGCCGCCTAAGTCTGCCTGTCCCGGGTCCCAATACATGTGTGGCATGCACGCTGCTCTGCTCCAGAATGAAAATGAGCGCTCAGAGAGTCATGTGACCGGCGTCAGGACCATGATGCACCAGGCCGCGGTTTAAAGGTATAGCGCTCATTTGCGGCTGCCGAGTGCATTATGCTCTGAACTGTTGTCCCTGACCCCCTGAGGCCCATTGAGTAGAAGCAAAGAAAGGGGGACCCGGGCTGGCTGCCCCCCCCCTTTTTGCTTCTGTTCACCGGGCCCCATACAGTAGTAAGGGCAGTAATGCCCTGATGGCAGCCCTGCCAGCTGAATATAATCCTGCCACACACTTAACCATCAAAATAGCACTCAAGAATAATAGTGGCACAAACTGTGTCCTTTGAAAATAATAGCACAATGTTCCTAAAAAATACTGCAACATTCTGTTCATCTGAATATAATAGTACCAGACTTTGTCCCATAAATATGAGTGCCACAGTGTTCCCTATAAATAATGGCATAACGCACTGTGCCCCCTGCATGTTATCGTGACACTCACTAGGCACTGCACTGCCTCCTGAAATTAATAGAGCCATACATAGTTACTTCTGAATATAATAGTGCCATAAATTGTAAACTCTGAAAAAAATTGTGCTGAGTGTCCCTGAAAATAAGGGTCATATATATTGCCATCTGAATACAATTGCGCCACAAAGTGCCCTTTAAACTACTAGTAGCAAAAATAGTGCCCTATGAATATAACAGTGCCTGTGAAAATAATAGTGCCATACATACTGCCTCTAAATAAAATAGTGCGACACCGAGCACCTGAATACAATTGTTACATACAATGCCCTCAAAAACGGTAGTGCCTTACATAGCACTATTTTAACATAACAGTGCTGCACTGTACCCCTGAAAATAATAGTGTCATATATAGTGCCCCTTGAATATAACAGCGTCGCACAGTGCTCCTGAAGATAGTAGTGCCATACATTGTGCCCACTGAATATAACAGTGCTGCACAGTACCACTGAATATAATAGTGACACACAATGCTGCCCCTGAAGATAGTAGTGCCATACATTGTGCCCACTGAATATAACAGTGCTGCACAGTACCACTGAATATAATAGTGACACACAATGCTGCCCCTGAAGATAGTAGTGCCATACATTGTGTCCACCGAATCTAACAGTGCCACACAGTGCACCCTAAAGACAACACTGCCATACATAACACCCTTTAAATATAACTGCCACACAGTGCCCCCTGAAAATGATAGTGCCATACGTTGTACCCTCAGAAGATAATAGTGTCACAAAGTGAAAAAATAGTGCCATATAAAACGCTCTCCAACTACAATAATACCACGTGGTGCCCCTTAAAATAATAGTGTGATATATAATGCCCCCTGAATATGACAGTGCCACCTGAATATTAGAGTGACACATAATGCCCATGTAGAATGTCCATACATTGTGCCCACTGAATATAACATTGCCACACAGCGCACCCTAAAAACAAAAGTGTCAGACATAACACCCATGGAATATAACTGCCACCCTGAAAATGATACTGTAGTGCCATATGTTGTACCCTAAGCTGATGACAGTGCCACAAAGTGCCCTTGAAGAAAATAGTGCCATATAAAGCGCTCTCTGAGTATAATAATAAAAGAATAGTGTCATGACCCTATGAATATAACAGTTCCACCATTGTGTTCCTTGTAAGAAATATATCTGCAGGTTTTGTATTCATAACTACAGCTCAAAATAACAATTATTTACGACACAAATATACACATATTTTTTTTGTATTAACTAAGTACATATAAAAAAAAAAATCTCCACCTCCACTGCCGAAACCCGGGATCGAACCAGGGACCTTTAGATCTTCAGTCTAACGCTCTCCCAACTGAGCTATTTCGGCTAGTGCTGGATTGAGGCTGCAACTAACACAGCTGACACTAGGGACACAGCTGACACTAGGGACTGGAGGAGGATCCTGTGTGCTGCTCCATCTGGAAATATATAGAAGTATATACATATATTTATAGGTAAATCTATAGGAATATACATATGTTTATCCATCACAGACAGCAAAAAACAGGATCCTCCACTGATAGAGAGAGATATATATAGATATATATATAGAGATCCTCTATATTCCCTGTGTATCAGACGGCCAGTACAAGACAATAACTGTACAACTATTGCTGATACTAATATTACACTATGAAGATCATTATTATTCATATTGTTTTTCGTTTCCATAGAAACAAGAATCACCAGTTCTAGAATTCGAACACAGATCATTCATAAGACTTGTTCTCAGCTCTTACGCTCATGAGTCTCTGTGGCGCAATCGGTTAGCGCGTTCGGCTGTTAACCGAAAGGTTGGTGGTTCGAGCCCACCCAGGGACGAAGATTCTTTTTATTTTCCATTTTATTTTTTTAAATTTCATTGGGATTTTGCATTCCTTATAATTATCTAAAGCCTATTCACCCAAAATTAAGACGCTTAATCATGTCAAGATGGTGAACACGAAAATGTAAAGTTCATTATTTTACTCTGAATATACTTCTGTACACATTTATCATAATGATATGTCTATAAATAATTCATCAATGTGATTTATAGAATGTATAGACTATTATAACGTATAATAAGGTACACATTGATCCACTGTTCAATGTAAATGTTGGTTGTAATTCTCAAAATAGCCACACGGTGGCGCTGTGGCCGCACGAATAATAGATGTAATGCGCCACAGGAATGTGGTTGTGTAAGGACAGATCACACACATGGAGGACACAGGTTTTGCAATCATTTGTTTTCTTTGTACACAAGCAAAATATATAATATGGTAGGCAATAAAAAATAACAACTTATAAGTGAGTATTTTCTTACATTCTAAGATGAGCCTGCCAATCAACCAAGTAGGGCATGGCAGAAGACATATAATAGGATAGTATATGGACTTCTGCATGTTGGCACTGGCAGTCCCTATGGGACCTGCAGGCATCGGATCACTTCTGTAACATTGCAGCAGAACACCCCATTGTTTTTACGCCATGTTCTTTTGGTTTAACAGTTTAGCAGAGTTTCCTACGTGTATGTGATTCTTTGCAAATCACTTTATTAGGGGATTTGTCTTCATTCCTGTACAAAAATTACTGTAAGTGGCTGCGGGCAAGTCCTAAGAAGCTCAACCTTGTTGGATTCTTTGCAACTTGCTTGTTGCAGTCGCTGTACTCTGGGGGTTGCAATGCGACCCCATGCACTTGTGTTGCGCTGCAATAATGGAGCGGCACTGAACGAACCTTGGTCGCACGACAGGTGTTGCAGCCAAAGTCACCTGTAGCCCCAGCCTAGGCAGAACGCTCAGGAGGAGTAAGGAGCTGACCCATCACTGCCATCATCTGTACTCCATATGAGTATGTTCTGATATCAATGCAGCTGAAGGCAGGGAAATAGGCCAGGGAAAGCCAGGGTTTGGAAGCCAGTTACATGCATTATTTTTTTTTTACAGGAATTTAAGCAAATCCCCTAATAAGTGATTTACAAAGTTTCAGAAATTTTAATTTTAAATAAATATGTTTAGTTACGCTTTTCAACTGGCGTTTCATATATCAATGTTAATCTGGGAGCACTAGAGTAAAATGCGTTAAACTGCAAAAGCTCAGCCCTATCAATAGAATTGGCGCATCTAAGGAAGCCTATGCATTAGGAAAGAGTCAGACGGACGTATGTATACCTCGGACGGGGATCGCAACGCAATGCTTGGACTGGCTGGCAGCTCTCCTGACCCAAGTGTGCTACATTTTATGCAGCTGTCATGCTCAGGTTAGGAGAGCCGCCAGCCAGTCCGAGCATTGCGTTGTGATCCCTGTCAGAGTTATACATCTGTCTGATTCTTCTCTTAGAAACCAAAATACTATAGGCAGGAGAAAAGACGCCAGCACCTGGTGAACCTGATCAACACCAGACCTACAGCCCTGTGCGCACTACGTGCATGCTTCATACAGCTCTGGTGCTGACTATATTGTCCAGCCAGCACCTGAGTCTAACTACTGTGATTGCAGTGGCTTAACCCATCAGATGTTGTCATTTAAGAGGCTGGAAATGGAGAGCGGGGTCTCTTCTAAGGATGCAGACGGCCGTAGGATCACATCGCAGTACTCGGACTGGCCCGGCACCTCTCCTGACCGGAGAGTGAAAGCATGATGTATTTCTATGCAGCTATTATGTTCAGGTCAGGAGAGTCGACGGTCAGTCCGAGGATTGTGATGCGATTCTTGCACGAGAAATACGGCTGTCTGTCTGCCCCCTTATCCTAGTTACCACCCACCCCATAGAAATGTGGGATACCAATGGCGTAGCCTTAAGAAGGCCATTGTGTCTGCCAGCAAGGGAGATCAGTATTTTTTATAACACATTGCAATATTAGAGTGTATTATACAAGTCCTCTAGGGGGACTAATATACAATGTAAAAAAAACAATGAAAAAATATTTACATAAAAAAAAATATTAACAGTTCATATCACTGCCCTTTTACGGGAACGTAAATAACGTCTAAAAAATAGAAAAATCAACATAATTGGCATTTACTATTTCCATAGCTGTCCGAGCTACAAAAACATTATAATATCTATCCTACATGGTGCACGCCGAAACAAGCAAATAAAAAAAAAAAAACGAAATGTCAGAATCGCTATTTTGTTTGGTCACTTAAAAGAATTGTTCAGAAAGTAGTACGGACTCCAAAACAGTAATGATAAAAACTACAGCTCGTCCAGCATAAAGCAAGCCCTGATACCTTCTATTGATCGAAAAATGAAAGAAAAAAGTGATAGCCTTTGGAAGGAGAAAAGTAAAAATTGGAAGCAAAGAGGGGCGAGAAAAACAAAGAGATGGATCTGAAGAGCAGGGGTACATCTCCCCAAGAATTTACTCCTATTTCTGGTGTAAATGATAGTGATCCTGCCTCATTTATATTTATAAAGGTGGTAATGGAAGTAAAATAGAGGGGTAAGTAGTATTGAGGGAGGGCAGCAATGACCCTTCACAGTTGACCAAGTGAGTGTCAAATTATTATGTTACAAGGTTGATTGCAATCAGGGAACCAGACGGAGACAAAGCTCTGTATGGGAGGATCCGGAGAATCTCTAATCCCGTTTATTTTACTTAGCATTATATATTGTTTTGAGTATATCAATAGCCAATCACCTACAGCCATACTACAGGCTTAAACCAATGTTAGTACAATTATTACGGAAACACACATATGGTCATATTATCGTTAGTTTGGCACATGATGGAAAGTTTCAAGGTTATACATCCCGGCTCAGACTAGTTAGATAACAGGAGCAGGGTATTTCATAGAATGTTCTTGAGAGAAAAGGTTCTTGTGAGAAAATTGCATGTGAAGCAGGAGAAAAGAATAAAAGAATGTATGCTATGCAAAGAGTAATAATAACATGATTTTAGAAGCAAGAAATCAAAAAATGAAGTAACTATAAAAGTAACTATAGCATGAATATCGATATGTCCTTTACAGTAGCACATTTTTGTACAAGAGAAAGGCCCTTGGTAATGAGTCCTTCTTCAGTCTCAGAGGACCGTGGGGGTTTCAGCACAGTTAGGCACTAGTGCTACAGGTCGCGCGGCCAAAGATCACTATGTGCCGCTGCTATATTGCAGCACAATACAAGTGAATGGGGTCTCATTGCAAGTGCTAAGGCGCGCAACAAACAAGTTGGAAAAAATCAGACTGTGTCTGATTTTGTTTCTGTGATCCATTCAAATGTGTTACGTTGCAATGTCACAGCGGCACGAAGCATTTCTGTAGTCCCAGCTGTATTCCTGCACCACTTTACACCAGGTAAATGCATGGAACGTACGTCTATGTCACACTGGCGGTCCTATGCTCCGCGCTCTCTTTATTCAGGTACATCCGGATGTTTCACATTTGCTGCAATAAAGATGGGTGTACAACACTCTGGTGGGTGGTGCACAAGTAAGGGTTCCAACCCGTAACTGTAATCTCTTAAGATACTTAGTGCTGATTATCTTAAGAAATCACATTTGCTGCAGAGATTCTTTTTAAAAGAAATCCTCAGGAAAAGATTCAGCAGCAAATCCGCCCCTGGGAAGACATGAGGACAGATGTGCAGTGGTCGTGCATCTGTGTAATGCGTCGTTGCCGGAGGGCAGGATTCAGAAACAGGAAATCCGCTGCAAAATCTGCACATTTTTTTCTTCCAGGATCTTGTCCGATCCACATCATAAAAGTCAGTGCAGTAAACTTGTGCACTTCCGTTAGTTTGGGCTCATTCAGACGGCCGATTTTCACGTACGAGGGTTATCTGTGTTTTTCCAGGATAGAACAGAGATCTGTGATAGTCTATGGGGCCATTCACATGGCCACGGAAAATCCAGGAGACATGTCTGATTTTGATCCGAGGGTCGGATCAAAAATGAGCAATGTAAGTCTATGGGTCTGTGAAAAAACTGGACATGTGAATGAAGCCTAACAGGGAGGGCGAAGGGTGGGAACATTTTTTTTTTTCTCTATTGCTTCTAAAATGAAAACCGAAGCAACGTCGCTAATGTTTTTATTGTTTCTACAGCTCCTATGCAGAGCTATGCGTCTCCATGGGAACAGACTACAAACAAAACTTTACGTAGTCTGATACTTCTTTTTTTGTCCTCTGCGTATATTCAACAGGTTAATTAAAAGTTAAAAACGTCAGAAACCCCCGGGGAAGAACGAACGCTCATGGGGACGGTTTTTTACGTAAACCTCACTCCAGGACGGGGCAGAATGTGTCAGTGTTGTTTCTAAATAATATGGTGTATCATGTGGCAGAGAAAGAAAAATGACTTTATTTATCATTAGGATATTGTTACGTTTCAATAAAGTTTGCTTTAAAAAAAAAAAAAAAAAAAAAAAAAAAAAAAGAACTGGAAAAATAAACACACAGATGCAGGCGCGTGCGCAGTGAAGTGTAGTGCGCGCGCTGTGCGTCGGGGTGGGGGGGAAGAGGATGTCACATGACTGACGGGGACTTTCAGCGTCGGGAGCGCGCTCAGTCAGTCAGGGTTCGGCCCGGGGAGGACGGTTCCGCCATGTACCGAGCTCTGTACGCTTTTCGCTCTCCGGAGTCCAATTCTCTGCAGTTCGGGGCCGGGGAGAACTTCCTGATACTGGAGCGGTGTAACCAGCACTGGTGGCTGGCCAGCCGCTGCAGCAGCGGGGACACGGGCTACGTGCCGGCCTCCTACCTGGAGAGGATCAAGGTGAGCGGCTCTGGGAGGGGCCTGATAGGGTAGCCTGTGTGTGACGTCATCTCCTTCTGCCCTGGACCTGTGACGTCATACCGGCACTCAGAGGGTATGACGTCATCACACCCAGTAGTGATGTCATGTTGTAGGACTTTTATGTCACTTTCCATTGAAGTTTGTGGAGTTTGATCGATGGGCAGCAAAATAAATAATCCAAGCCTGTGCTCGCCACTGGGGGACGCTGCACAGCCGGGTATATATCCTGCTCCATTGCATATACAGTATAAAGTTAGCCCCACTTGGGCGAGCGTTTCCAGTGTCGGTGTGAAGGGGGCTGGCTGCCAGCCCCTTTCTTACCATAGCAAGGGCATAGCCAGGGAAGGGGGCTGGTTTAGCTATTAAAACGCGGCAGTCGGCCGCCATCACTCACAGCGCTGGTCACATGACACCGCTGAAAACTGTGTACAACCCCTTTAAATGGATTCTATCATCTGATTGATGCTGCCTGAAACACCGATAACAGAAATCTCAGCCTGGCGTATAGAGAAAGTATAGTTAGAAAATCCATCCAGGGATCATAGCCAGGGATGAGACAAGTCTCTCTGCTCCCAGCGCTGCCGCAAGTGATTTGACAGTTCTCTCTTTATGTACACATGGGGGAAGAGACCTGTCTATCACCTGTAGCGGCGCTGGGAAGAGCTGGCCTGGGGCAGAGCCGGACTAGTCTGGTCCCCGGATGGATTTATCAAGTATATTTTCTCAGAATCTAAATATATACGTGCCTGCATCGCTCCTCTGCTCCTGTCTTAATGCTCCTGTGGGGGGGGGCTCCCCTGACGAAGGCTGTGCCGCTGGTCTGATCTTTGCGCTCTCCATTGCTTTGAGCAGAGGTCGCTTTGCCTCTGCTACATTGGAGGAGCAGCGGAGCTGGCCAGATCAAGAGCTTGCAATCAGTATAGCAAAGAGTTTGTAAGCACACGCTCCTTGCCTAGGAAACCAGCCACCACTAATAGACTCCAGCGGTGGGCTGCAACCTAGACAACGGCCAGTAAACATGATTTATATTATGAAGTAACTTGCGAGTTGTCCATTTACCAAGATGAGACAGCCCCTTAAAGGAACTTTGCAACAAGTTTTGGTTAAAACTATCTTACCGTTTTGTGTATACAGCTTCTATGCAGACTAATGTGCCTACCGTCTATGCAGTCTGGTCTTGCAGTTGTGTCTTGGTAACCTATAGATAGACATTAGAGGAGTCGGGGAAACTCGTCTAGTGATTGTATGTTGCAAGGATCGCAGAGAGTTATTGTGACATCACCCTTAAGGATTGTGGAGATTCACTAAAATGTAATGGCGGCCAATCAAATTGTGTTTCTCATTTTTGAAAAAGACCTCAGAAAAAAGAGATTTGGCCTCCACTTTTATTTTGCACCAGATTTTATGATACTCCCTTACTGTACTTTGGTTGTGCCAGCGTTGATGCCCTTGGGGGAACCCATCCTGTAGTGTTGAAATTCTTTGTTACCGCTCTATGCCCTGATAAAGTGATGGTAATCCCTCGGATTTATGATCCGTGCAGATCTGATGTGTGGGACGCCCACCGATCCAGAGAATGAAAAAAGGGGCGCAGAGCTAGCTTTGCTGCACATTAGCGATCCCGTCCACTTCTGTGCCCGTGCTCTGTTCATTTGAAAGGGCCGTGCTAATTCCTTGCCCAGTGAGTGGCTAGGTGGGCCGCTGTTTAAAGAAATATTCCCACCATTGAATGTCACCGCCACTCTATCGAATAGCTGGGCCCGGGTTGCACATGCTCGATATCCATTTATTTTCTATGGTGCTGCAGGAAATTGCTGAGCGCTGCTCTCCAGTATTTCTAGCAGTCCCATAGACAATGAATGGAGTGGAGGTCGAGCATGGGCACTGGTGCTCTATTCTCAGGATCCAGTGCCCCCCATCTTCTGATCCCAATCATCAGATCCCCAAAGGTATCTCACAGATGAAGATAACTTCGAATTGCAGGAATGGCCCTTTAAGTAATGGCATAGCCTAAGGATGAACCATTGCATTAAAAGAAGGGAATACCCCTTATTATAGTCTGTCGGGGCTCAGTGGGCTCCTGTTCTGCATGCTGCGCTTGTGGCCGGGGTCGGCAGGGATACAGCTGGTGTCCGGGATGTGCTTCAAATCCAATGTAAAATGTCTCATTTAACGCTACAAGAAGTAATTTCCATCCATTATATGCTGCTTGTTAATAATCTGATAACCGCCTTCCGTAAATTAATATAAAATCCTCCGTCGTAGAGCGAATGTGACTGGGGAAAATTGGTGCGGAGAACGAACATTACATTATAGCTGAGAATTATGTCCTGCTGAAATGAACCTATTATACTGGGACGACGCGGGATTGTTAAATACGACTTTATAGTTCTGATTTGTGACTAAAATGTTGTAGCAATTCCACATCACATCCGGTACCATGTGCCCCAACCATCCATTATATGGCTAGTACAAGCCACAGGGGCCATATAACAGCAGAGGGCTGCCGGTGGTGGGATTCTGTGCAGGTCATGGAGCTCCGCAGAGATTTCCAGCAACCTTGAAAACCCTTCTGCAATTACTTGTCATCTTGTAGACCCCCTCCTGCTGCAGAACCTCTTTAAGGAGGGTTGTCCAGGACTTGGACATTGATCTATTGTTAGGATAGGTTATCAATTTTTAAATTTCTGGTGGTCCAACACCATGCACCCTGGGTTGCCAGAACAGCACAGCTCCATAAATTGTGTGCAGCTCCGCTCCCATTCACATCAATGACAGGGATTGATGAAAGCTCCCTCTTCTGCCTCTTTCTGCAGTACGTATGGCAGTTCTCCATTAAACATGTGCAGTATGCACATTCTCAGCCCAAATTTTGTTCCTTAGAAGGGCAGAGAGCTGCAGCCGTTCTGCATGGTGCCCACTGGGCAGGTGAAAGGCATCTATTCCAGGTACTGGCTAGCAGCTTGCAGAAGCCGGCCATCCATTTTAGGGGCTCAGTGGGGGCCACATTTTCTCCAACTTTTTACCAAACTGCCGTCATGAAATGTGGTCATGCTTTAAAGATGGCCATTCACATAAGAGGGCCATTCCGCCTGACCTCCTTGTAAGCGTGCACACTTCTCTGTGCCCAAGCGAGCGTGCTCACTGTAATGAAGAGGGAGACGAGCAGCTGTTAGGACACCACTGGCAGCGGCTTAACTCCCTGCACAGCAAAGGATCAAGCATGGTGAAATCCAGCATATCTGATCCTCACCTCCATAACATCTGCTGTCTGTGGACAGTTGGGGGACTAGATTCCCCCCCAATATTAATACAGTGTGTATAAGTAGCTTAGAAAGAGAAAAATAGGATGCACCGTGCTGAACGTTAGATGGGATTTAGGACAATTGCATGTAATGGTTATGAACAGTTCCCATGTTATTCCAGGTCTCGGGTTTACATGTGAAATGCTCAACTGCAGGCTGGACAGGTGGACCGCCACTGATGTGTGCACCGATGGGAACAATCCCATTACTGCAAATATCGATCAAAGTCTGCAGTGACTCAATACAGCGAGCCGGAGATGGGAAATGCAAGGCTTGATCAGTGCACAGACTGGTGTAGCATGCAAGTCACATCCGCTGTAGACTGGGAGCGGAAATATCATCTGTGCCAGAAACCGGACATCAACACCAGCGAAAAGAGAGACTATCAGCATGGATCTCTCTATCTCATTCAGTATAATCTAGCATCTATCCATCTTATATGTATTGGAGATTTGATCTGCAAAATTCTGCCTCTGTTTTCGCCAATATACTGGTGCATTGGGTCGCGCCTGTCAGTAGATGTAAAATTGTGGCAGATTAATTAATGACGTGCACGGTCATTTTGGTGCAAATTATTGGTGAGGTGCGTAAGGAAAGCACATTTATTGTACAGCATCACACAGTTTCTGCTTGTCTCCCTTCCCCAATGTATTTCTTTTAGAGGTTCTGCAGCAGCTGCAGTGTATATTACAGTCAATATAATGATTGCTGCTGCAGAGCTGCTTCTCTTAGTGGACGTTCATGTCAGTCTGATTGACATAAGCAGCTCTACAGTCGGCTGATCTGAAAAGGAGCCCCGGAAGGGGAGAGTCGGAGGGACGTAGTGAGCCGTGTAGATCTGTTTTTTACTGGCCTCCCAGTCACACATTGCAGCTCTCCGTAAACCCAAATGTCCGATCCTGCCTCTGATCCTGCCTGCCGATCCTGCGCTCCTTTAAGATCCCTAAATAACTTTATTACCCATTTCAGATTTGACTCTCATTAAAGCGGCGGCTTTAAATCAGCCCTCCGATAGGGAATGTTTACTTTTAATTCACGCTGCCATGTTGCATGCATAATTTACAGTGTTATGGTGTTGATATCATGCGGGTCGGGCCCCAGGGGTCCACAGGCATGCATTATTAAAATCCAGGAGCCGAGCTCCTCTGCTGCTTTTCTCTGAGGGCTCATTAAGGTTGCTGTGGCATATAGGTGATAGATGCTTGTTCCTTCCCATGTGTCTGTGTGAACAGTCATTTGGCTTCTTGCACATCCAGTCTGAAGACCAGAAGGTACAGGAAGATATCACAATTTAGGCCAAATTCCACCTTACTACTTTGTAGTCAGATTCCTGTAGATAACCCCATTGACAGCCATATTGGTTACTACCCAACTTCTCCAGGGTCCTGAATGGCAAATCTACCTTGTCCTGGCACATTGCTGCAAAAGTAGCCAAATTTACCATTCAAGGGTCAGGGAAAGCTGGATGTTTGCGGCATGGCGTCTTATTGATGTCCTCTCTACTGGTAAGTGTTCATCTTGTTAGGCACCATCCTGTTAGGCTCCCCTCGATGTGAAACAACCCTTTAATTGTGCACATCTTGCATTGAAATCACACCCTAAAATTGTCGCGCAGCTTAAATGCCTCAGCACATTTTTGTGCATGCATTTTGCGGCTTGCCGATAAGATTTAGTGGTGACCCCCTGCGGTAAATTCCCAACAATGGTAGGGTTAATGAGTGTGATCACTGCGGGTGACTTCCGCGCCACCTCTCCCGCTGTGATGCCCGGCGCGCTCCCCAGTCGCTGCTCCCTGTTGTTTTCCCTCTGACCTTTGCGGTGCAGGAGATTTTCCTACTTTTGAGCACTTGTCCCGTGTGAGTTTTTCTCGCTCAGATTAGTATTCGCTTCTCGTCTAACGCCAGGATAATTGAATCAACCTTCTGTGAATAAAATTAATAGTACAAATTAGATTAAACTACTTTGTGCGCTAATATTAATGGCATTTAATATGTGATTTCCTACGGTTCCGTCTTGGCAGTCGTAATATCGCTGTTTGATTGTTTTCAGTTTTTTACCTTCTTTTTAGGAATATTTTTAGCACAAAGTGTTGCAGTGTATCACTGCCGGCCTCATTTGGGGAATTAATGGCGTCTCATTGTTGTCAGGGATGATGTGTGTTATGGTTTTTGTGCAGCTGAAAAAGTAGATGCCAGCCAGACGTTCACTTTTATTAATTTTATTATATATATATATATATATATATATATATATATATATATATATATATATATATATATATATATATATATATATATATATATATATATATATATATATATATATATATATATATATATATATATATTTTTTTTTTTTTTTTTCTTAAAGCTGCACCGGAAAAATTGAGCAAAGTGTGAATAAACTTTTAGTCTTTTTTTTTTTTACTGAAATTTTTGCAAAATTTTGCACAATTTTACAACATGTAATCGAAGCAGTTTGCATGCCAGTTGTAGGATTTAGGCCCGTGCATTGGATTTGTTGTAAAGGGTCTGTCTATTTTAGAGGAGCGCAGCTTGGAGTGATTCACCTTCAAAATAAGCTGTGACCTGCACCGAATGTGTTCATTTTTCTTTGTAGCGCCACCACAGGGAAGATGGAACATTACATATAGCTTCTCCACATTCCAAAAAATTGCTAAAGGTCTTTTTTTTTTTTTAACCAGACATCCGCTTTAAATCACATTTCACTTTATTTACCCCATTATTGCCACTTGTAATGCATTGAATGCCGCTAATACCTCGCCGCTCCACCGGCTGGTGGCTTGTAGTATTACATGCGCGTTTTGGAAGTAGCGGCTGATAACCTTGCAGTGATTTACACATGGCATCTTGCTTTTTTTTCCATGCTTGTTGACAACCGGCCAGCTTTGCTTTCCTTCCAGGATTGTGCTCGTTGCTTCTTTAATCCTAAGAATTGATTCGACTTGTCAAAACGGGAATCGCAGAACTCTCTTCACACTTCATTCTGCAAATGAAGCTAATTTACAATGGTGCAAAGTAACGGTGCAAATGGAATGAATTCACGGCGACAAATCCCCGCTCGGTGCATTTATCTGGGATACTGCGGTTTGTGCTTTCAGCGCTCTCGGAGGGGCTGTCAGTGCGGTTATTAAACACGTGTCACCGCGCGCTCGCTGGCGTGTCTTGATGTTTTTCTGATGTTCTCATAATGGACTGCAGATGCTTGGATTCTGGATACATTTCTCATGTTCTGCACTGATTATAGAAGCTCATCTGCTGAATTGAAATGGCGACGTTCTCCGTAGCTGCCGGAGAAAAACTTTCTGAACGTAGCCTAAATTATAGGGTTTGTTGTCAGGGATTCCTTGAGCCTATCAAGGAATGGGACCACCCTCCTTCACTACAGATCATGTGCACATATGTAATAAAGGGATCGCCACAGAATTCCAGTGACCCTAAAACTGACCAAACCTTCAGCGGACCCCCGGGAAACTTTCTTATGACCGTCCCTTTTTAAAGGGTTGTCCCAAAGTGGCATCTTATCATGTCAGATCGATCATGGGTTCCCTAATCTGCTGCATGAGTGGATGGATCTGTGGGGCTGGCGGTGATGCCGTGCACGGTGCATTGATTGGTATCATCTCGTATCTTTGCTGTATTCTTTCTCTTCTAAAAAAGCAAAAAAATAAATCAATAAAGCGATGATGAACATGGCAGCAGGAACTCGAGCTCCTCATAAAGCGGGACGCCACGCGATTGAATTAAAGAGATTTTCCTGCCCTTTACCGTGGAATTGCATTGAACTAACCTGTCAGGCGGATCGCACCGTCTGTTTTGATGCGACGCGGCGGGGGAATAGCTGCCACTATTTTTAGTTCCCGTATACGGTGTAATGTGACATTTTTTTTCTTCTTTCCCCCCCTTCTCCCCGTGCACCAGAGGACTATTGCTATTGTAGTCAATTATTGTAACCCTGAAGTGAATGTTGAATTTACTGTGATATAATGATGTTCAGCTCCTTGACAGGCGGCACGTAACCCGAGCGAAAACCCCAGATGATACGGTGCCGCTAAACAAAGCTAATCATTTAGAGGGAAAGCGCATCCAGGAGCTTCATGTAATAAATCTGTTGTAGGCCGCGGGAAGAAAAATGAAATGTCACATACTACCTGGTAGTACAAGGGAATTAGGTGACATGGGGGATCCCCAGATACGGAGATAGGGGGGTAGCACCAGATGATTGGGGTTACTAGGTTATGGTCCTGCAATAACTGATGCCCCACAGAGAGGAGAGAGATCTTACAAAATCGACCTGTGGAAAAGGCTCAACATCCTAGAAATCTGTAGGTCTTTGTATCTAATTCCTATTGCACAAATAGACTAATCCTATGAAGCCGCTCATCAACATTACATGGCTGATATTCACTCAAAAACATCTGACGTTTGCAATGGTCAATGCCCTGGCAGCACTATAAGGGCGCACTGACTCCACCATGTTTTATGGTTGGTGTTCTGGGTGCAATTCCCATCTGGACCGTAGGTCTCCTGACCTGAACCAACAACCTCATTTATACCTATAGGGTTATTAGTTCAGATTAGGAGACGTGCGATACAGCTGAACATTGCACCCATCACACGGATCGTGTCAGTGCACAGCAGAGGTGTCCAGCACAAATACTCCTGCAGATCTCACATCAAATTATGCACATTAATTTAAAGGGATTGACCCATAAACAACATTTATCACCCCACCTATCCATAGAAGGAAACTGCTGGGAAACCCCCATTCCCTCTCAAAATCTTCACCAGCCCTGCAAACTAACTGCAGATTTCACCCTATGCATTTCAAAGACTGAAATCTGCGGTGAAAATCTGCAATAGAAATGAAAATGCTGCGGTTTTGTTAATGTGCACTTTTTTTTGTCTTGCAAAAAAAATGCAACGCTCCCTAAAAGCTTGTTCACACTCTGCGTTTTTAACACGAAGAAAAAATACAGAATTTTACAGTACCAGCAAAGTGAATGAGATTTCTGCGCATGATGCTTATTTTTTTCCTTTTTAAGATTTCACTTTTTTTTTTTTTAATCAGTAGCTTGTCAATTCTTTCAGCATTTTTTTTGCATCGTTTCACGTTTCGTTTCATTTCACATTTAAATGAATGGGAAAAACGCATAAAAATTGTGCTGATTTTTTTTTTTTTTTTTTTTGCATTTTTCGGCTAATATTCAACATGTGCACATTCCGTAATGCTGCCCCCTAAGACTACAGATTTGGGTCTTCTGTACCCCTGTATGTCTCCACTTTTGTATATAGTTTTGCTTCAGTTGCAATCTTATGAGAGAAAAAAAAAGGATCCATCGATTACCACATTTTGGGGGTATTCTTCTCTGGTGTTCTTTTATGGTACTGACCATCATAAAACGGCACAGTAATCGCCAGCGCCCCATAATACAGCACTGCGGGGACTTCTGCGCCTCCGTACGGCTTCCTGAACGTGGTTTGAGACCTAATGTTTTCTGGGTAATTGACAGCCCCATTATCAGCCCTAAATATTCCACCCCATCACCAGCGCTACTGTGTGACGCCCATGAACGGCTCATGTCTGATGTAGAAGTGTGAGCAATTTATCATAACGGCAGATGACCCTCAGCGATGTTTATGGGCTCGGCCATTATTCTTGCAGATGCCAAAAATACCTCTGGTCCGTAAAAAGACGACAGCTGCTCCCATTCAGCTCGAGGTCTCCTCTTACAATCAAGGTTCTTGTTTAGTGACACTTCCAGTTTGAGACTGAGGAATCGTGCGACCAAAGAACTTGCAACACTTCATCTGCTGTGGAACTACAACTCCCAGCATGACCTGACAGTCTGCAATCATGAAATAACCATTTTGGAGCATCAATGAATTGTGTTCTGGTTATTCCTCTGTTATTCCTCTTGAAAAATAACAACCGGGTGTTACCAGTGAGGGATGTGACCCCATATCGTACAATGCTGTCCAATCACTGCGGACTTTGTAGGGACACCACCCTGACTAAGAAAAATGGCAATGCCCAGTTGTCAATTTATTACTGAAGTTTCAAGAGGAATAATAGAGGGATGGCTCAATGCAGAGAGATGGGAGAAGATTCTCCTGAATTATTTTGAGGACAATACAAATATTTACTAAAAGATAAAACATTTCCAGAGGCAGCAGCTAATGGTCATTACATGTGCTGGAAGTCCCATGCTGTACAGCAGACTGCCTCTTCTCTGCACAGGCACCAGGCAGCCCTCCTGACATTTGCATTCTCCAAGATTGACCAAATCTGGAGCATTCTCCTGGGACTTTGCATCTTGCCTTTCCTCTCTTATTCCTCTTGGAATTGTATGAAAATTGACAACACAGTGCGGTCATTCCCCCTTTAGGTTTTTTTCCTACACATTTTTGCACTGTTAGCAGCACTGATTAAATAGTAGAAAAGTTTGTAGGGCCCCTCCCCGATGACAGGAGAATGGTAACAACAGGTAGTCAGGCGGAATAAATGAGGGACTGAAGATGTTCCAGAATTGATTCCTTGGGAGCATAAGTGTTTGGTAAGGAGCAGTGATGGGTCCTACATAAGATTTCTAGCTCTGCAGCATGGAAAGGTGTAGTCAAGAAAGCACCCAAAAAAAAGGAAAGTGCGGCAAGATCCGGAGACCGGAGGCTGCTGTGTCTCTGCAGGTTGTACAGTGGGGATCCTTGCAAGGTTTGCCAAGTTAAAAGGAGACGACCCAGGATGTGAGAAATGACCAGAGGAATCCCCGGAGTTCTTTTTAAACAAGTTTGGCACAAAACCATCGTGTGTGTGTGTCGTCCATCATTGTCATCCAGGAACTATCATCACCTTTCATCAGCGATTATGAACCTGACACGTTCTGCATCGTCCAGTGACTGCACGAATAACACAACTTTGTTTTTTGTTTCGATAACCGGCTTAGCAACTCTCTTGTGCCTGTGGTGGTAAATGACTGCAGCCATATTAGCAACGATTCAATTATTACTTAACTCCTTAAATATCACCAATTCACTTTTTTACTGCAGCCGATAAGGGGCTTTATTCTATGGTGTTGTAGAAAAGTTGCCTATGCCGCCTTGGAGCAAGTGCTTCGTTGTCTTAATGAGATTCCTCACGCCAAGATGATTAAAGGGGAGCCTGTCACCCCCCCAAAAATGCTTTTTAAACGATTATACAGTGATATAGTGGACTTAGCCCCTATGTAAATCATATTCGCACTGTATCTGGTACGATGCCTGAGAAAATATTTTATTTTTATTCATATGCAAACGAGGGGGCTGTGGTGTACCCTTGACGCGGCCAAGAGTTCAGTTCACCATTAAACCCTCATTTTGCATGTTGGCGGTTTCCACCCTACTTCTGATTGATAGCGCTAGTTTCCGAGAGCAATTGCTGCTTGCAATCGCAATCTGCGTGCGCATTGACGCTGCCTCACCGTGCACTCGCATAGTGGCTGGCCGCATTGCTAAGTCCCCTATAGCACTGTATAGGTTGTTTAAATTGCATTTTGAGGGGTGACAAATTCCCCTTAACGCTTTCATAGCCACTGCCAATAGAGAACACAAAACGTGAACAAACAGCCCCAGAGTCCTTTCTTGGTCACAAGTTCTGCATGCCCCAGTTGCACCGATTGTGTCACCAGTAAACCCAGTGACCCAATCTATGGTGGGTGAGAGATCTCTTCTGATAATACTGTGGTCTCCTTTGACCACAATTAAAAGGTCTGGATCTGATAACTCTTTAATTTAAGCAGTGAAGTATTTGCTTCAGGCTGGCACAGGGCACACATGCAGAACGTATTGTGCACCACGTATAATAAGACCCCTTAAAGAGGTTGTCCGGCACAGTTGAATACAGTTGAAATCGGGACATGCGGGTGACCTCCCTGGACAGTGGGACATATTCCTAAATTCTGGAGTGTAACTCTCGGAGGAATGGATGTAGGTTTCACACAGTCGCACATGAACGCAGGATGCATGAAATCTGTCCGCTCATGTAATACCTGTCGCAGCAGGGACGATCACGCCAATATAATAATGTCCTTAGAGATACTGCCATCCTGCCTCCACATCGGAAGCTCCATATACTGATGGTAATTATGAAATCTGTATCTCTGTGATTTCTCCAGGTAGCAGACCCCTCATCTTCTATTATTTCAGAGTCGTTTGCCTTCCTGCAGAAATGCATGCTACGGTCCCATGAAGTGAGCTGCTAATTAATGTCAGAGATTAATCACAGAGTTCTGCTCCGCCATGCTTCAGCAGGTTGTTTGCTTCATGTCGGATGGTGCTGTGGGTCAGGGGTAGAGCGTCGGGCGGAGGGAGAGCTTCCCTCGTGTTACATGGAAGGACCAGATGCTAATTACATTATGTGCTTTTTACAAAACCGCGCTAAAGGCTTCCTCAGCTGACGTCGATCATCTGTGATCGCTTTGATCTTCGTTTGATTTTTGTTTTTCGCGGATGCCTTAGATTTATAACTTTATATAAATGCATGTGGGGGGCGAAAGTGTATTTCATCAGAATACCCCTGTCCATGTCTCCCGAGATGTCAGTTTTAATAATTGTGTATTTCCTATGATATAACTATCCCGAGTAGGAGGGAGGTCAGAAAAAGAGCACTACGGATGGGGGCAGATAAGAGAAGAGCGCTCGAGAAATGGGGAAGGAGAAGAGGAGAGCACTCAAGGGATGTGAAGGAGAAGAAGATATTAGCGCTCAAAGAATGGGGAGGAGAAGAGCACTCAAGGGGGGATAATGGCAGAGAAGAGCATGGATGTAGGGGAAGAGAGGTGCGCCAGAGGGAGGGATGGATGTAGGGGAAGAGAGGTGCGCCAGAGGGAGGGATGGATGTAGGGGAAGAGAGGTGCGCCGGAGGGAGGGATGGATGTAGGGGAAGAGAGGTGCGCCAGAGGGAGGGATGGATGTAGGGGAAGAGAGGTGCGCCGGAGGGAGGAATGGATGTAGGGGAAGAGAGGTGCGCCGGAGGGAGGAATGGATGTAGGGGAAGAGAGGTGCTCCAGAGGGATCGATGGATGTGGGGGAAGAGAGGTGCGCCGGAGGGAGGGATGGATGTAGGGGAAGAGAGGTGCTCCAGAGGGATCGATGGATGTGGGGGAAGAGAGGTGCGCCAGAGGGAGGGATGGATGTAGGGGAAGAGAGGTGCGCCGGAGGGAGGGATGGATGTAGGGGAAGAGAGGTGCGCCGGAGGGAGGGATGGATGTAGGGGAAGAGAGGTGCGCCGGAGGGAGGGATGGATGTAGGGGAAGAGAGGTGCTCCAGAGGGATCGATGGATGTGGGGGAAGAGAGGTGCGCCGGAGGGAGGGATGGATGTAGGGGAAGAGAGGTGCGCCGGAGGGAGGGATGGATGTAGGGGAAGAGAGGTGCTCCAGAGGGATCGATGGATGTGGGGGAAGAGAGGTGCGCCAGAGGGAGGGGCATGTAGGGGAAGAAGAAAGTGCTTCGCTGGGAAAACTAAATCTGCACTACATCCCCTTTATTCTCAGGATTACTGGGGGGGTCCCAAAGGCCAAACCTCCACTAATCCTAAAGTGATGGCTTACCCTAGTGATTGCAATATCCCTTGAACACAAGCCTTGAATGTCTTCTGGGACGTCCTCAGGAGATGTGTAAACTTTTCTGTCCTACTGTGGGGGTGGTCACATTTATTTAGACTTACTGTTTTTGTGCCACAATTAGACATGTGTTCCTCCTGACTGACGCTTTGACCCCAAGTGTTTGCTAAACAGCGGCGCAGATATGCATCCAAGTTCTCTTCAGCAAAGACCTGACACCCTCATTCACCTCAGTGTGATCTATTGCAAGTGTTTATTTCTGCTAATGTTGATGATTATGGCTTACAGCCAATGAAAACTCAAAAGTCATTATCTCAGTAAATTAGAATACTTTATAACAACAGCTTGAAAAATGTTTTTAAAATCCGAAATGTTGTCCTACTGAAATGTATGTATGTTCAGTAAATGCCCTCAATACTTGGTCGGGGCTCCTTTTGCATCAATTACTGCGGCAATGTGGCATGGAGGGATCAGCCTGTGGCACTGCTGAGGGGTTATGGAAGCCCAGGTTGCTTTGATAGCAGCCTTCAGCTCGTCTGCATTGTTGGGTCTGGTGTCTCTCATCTTCCTCTTGACAAGTCAGCAGTCTTCCCCATGATTGTGGAGCCTACTGAAACAGACTAAGGGACCTTTTTAAACGCTTTGGAAGCCTTTGCAAGTGTTCTTTGTTAATTATTATAATTTACTGATATAATGACTTGTGTTTTCATTGGCTGTAAGCCATAATCATTAACATTAACAGAAATAAACACGTGAAATAGATCACTGTTTGTAATGACTCTATATAATGAGTTTCTCTTTTTGAGTTGAAGGACTGAAATAAATTAACTTTTTGATGATATTCTAATTTAGTGAGATGCACTTGTATTTGCAGAAATCGTATAACCGTAGGTGGATGGTGGTTTGGATTTGTCATTTAAATGACAGTATTTGGCTCCTTAACACATTTCCTCCCTCTATGAGCCCCTTCAGTTTTCAGTTAGCCACTAGTTACCTTGTATCGATATAAGGCCGGACCTCTTTCTTCCATGTATATATTAAAATTTCCTATTTTTTGGGGACGTACTAAAAGGAATGAAGAAAAAGAATAAATAAAAGAATGAACATGATAACTTATTGCTCCAAAAATATGGAGACTTATAATAGATTTCTTGGGCATCTTAGACATGGAATGAACATAGAATAAATGTAGATTACAAGGAAATGATCACATATTCCATATAAACAAGTATATATTATATTCCCTGTGCATGATAGGTATGGAATGAACATGGTATACATGTAGATAATATAGAAATGATCACATATTCCATATAAACAGGTACATATTATATTCCCTGTGCATGATAGGTGAGGAATGAACATGGTATATATGTAGATAATATAGAAATGATCACATATTCCATATAAACAGGTATATATTATATTCCCTGTGCATGATAGGTGAGGAATGAACATGGTATATATGTAGATAATATAGAAATGATCACATATTCCATATAAACAGGTATATATTATATTCCCTGTGCATGATAGGTGAGGAATGAACATGGTATACATGTAGATAATATAGAAATGATCACATATTCCATATAAACAGGTATATATTATATTCCCTGTGCATGATAGGTATGGAATGAACATGGTATATATGTAGATAATATAGAAATGATCACATATTCCATATAAACAGGTATATATTATATTCCCTGTGCATGATAGGTGAGGAATGAACATGGTATACATGTAGATAATATAGAAATGAACCCACATTCCATATAAACAGGTATATATTATATTCCCTGTGCATGATAGGTATGGAATGAACATGGTATACATGTAGATAATATAGAAATGATCACATATTCCATATAAACAGGTATATATTATATTCCCTGTGCATGATAGGTATGGAATGAACATGGTATATATGTAGATAATATAGAAATGAATACATATTCCATATAAACAGGTATATATTATATTCCCTGTGCATGATAGGTATGGAATGAACATGGTATACATGTAGATAATATAGAAATGATCACATATTCCATATAAACAGGTATATATTATATTCCCTGTGCATGATAGGTGAGGAATGAACATGGTATACATGTAGATAATATAGAAATGAATACATATTCCATATAAACAGGTATATATTATATTCCCTGTGCATGATAGGTGAGGAATGAACATGGTATACATGTAGATAATATAGAAATGATCACATATTCCATATAAACAGGTATATATTATATTCCCTGTGCATGATAGGTATGGAATGAACATGGTATATATGTAGATAATATAGAAATGAATACATATTCCATATAAACAGGTATATATTATATTCCCTGTGCATGATAGGTATGGAATGAACATGGTATACATGTAGATAATATAGAAATGATCACATATTCCATATAAACAGGTATATATTATATTCCCTGTGCATGATAGGTATGGAATGAACATGGTATACATGTAGATAATATAGAAATGATCACATATTCCATATAAACAGGTATATATTATATTCCCTGTGCATGATAGGTATGGAATGAACATAGTATACATGTAGATAATATAGAAATGAATACATATTCCATATAAACAGGTATATATTATATTCCCTGTGCATGATAAGTGATGAATGAACATGGTATACATGTAGATAATATAGAAATGATCACATATTCCATATAAACAGGTATATATTATATTCCCTGTGCATGATAGGTATGGAATGAACATGGTATACATGTAGATAATATAGAAATGATCACATATTCCATATAAACAGGTATATATTATATTCCCTGTGCATGATAGGTATGGAATGAACATGGTATACATGTAGATAATATAGAAATGATCACATATTCCATATAAACAGGTATATATTATATTCCCTGTGCATGATAGGTATGGAATGAACATGGTATACATGTAGATAATATAGAAATGATCACATATTCCATATAAACAGGTATATATTATATTCCCTGTGCATGATAGGTATGGAATGAACATAGTATACATGTAGATAATATAGAAATGAATACATATTCCATATAAACAGGTATATATTATATTCCCTGTGCATGATAGGTGAGGAATGAACATGGTATACATGTAGATAATATAGAAATGATCACATATTCCATATAAACAGGTATATATTATATTCCCTGTGCATGATAGGTATGGAATGAACATAGTATACATGTAGATAATATAGAAATGAATACATATTCCATATAAACAGGTATATATTATATTCCCTGTGCATGATAGGTATGGAATGAACATAGTATACATGTAGATAATATAGAAATGATCACATATTCCATATAAACAGGTATATATTATATTCCCTGTGCATGATAAGTGATGAATGAACATGGTATACATGTAGATAATATAGAAATGATCACATATTCCATATAAACAGGTATATATTATATTCCCTGTGCATGATAGGTATGGAATGAACATGGTATACATGTAGATAATATAGAAATGATCACATATTCCATATAAACAGGTATATATTATATTCCCTGTGCATGATAGGTGAGGAATGAACATGGTATACATGTAGATAATATAGAAATGATCACATATTCCATATAAACAGGTATATATTATATTCCCTGTGCATGATAGGTGAGGAATGAACATGGTATACATGTAGATAATATAGAAATGATCACACATTCCATATAAACAGGTATATATTATATTCCCTGTGCATGATAGGTATGGAATGAACATGGTATACATGTAGATAATATAGAAATGATCACATATTCCATATAAACAGGTATATATTATATTCCCTGTGCATGATAGGTGAGGAATGAGCATGGTATACATGTAGATAATATAGAAATGATCACATATTCCATATAAACAGGTATATATTATATTCCCTGTGCATGATAGGTATGGAATGAACATGGTATATATGTAGATAATATAGAAATGATCACATATTCCATATAAACAGGTATATATTATATTCCCTGTGCATGATAGGTATGGAATGAACATGGTATATATGTAGATAATATAGAAATGATCACATATTCCATATAAACAGGTATATATTATATTCCCGGTGCATGATAGGTGAGGAATGAACATGGTATACATGTAGATAATATAGAAATGATCACATATTCCATATAAACAGGTATATATTATATTCCCTGTGCATGATAGGTATGGAATGAACATAGTATACATGTAGATAATATAGAAATGATCACATATTCCATATAAACAGGTATATATTATATTCCCTGTGCATGATAGGTGAGGAATGAACATGGTATATATGTAGGTAATATAGAAATGATCACATATTCCATATAAACAGGTATATATTATATTCCCTGTGCATGATAGGTATGGAATGAACATGGTATATATGTAGATAATATAGAAATGATCACATATTCCATATAAACAGGTATATATTATATTCCCTGTGCATGATAGGTATGGAATGAACATGGTATATATGTAGATAATATAGAAATGATCACATATTCCATATAAACAGGTATATATTATATTCCCTGTGCATGATAGGTGAGGAATGAACATGGTATATATGTAGATAATATAGAAATGATCACATATTCCATATAAACAGGTATATATTATATTCCCTGTGCATGATAGGTGAGGAATGAACATGGTATACATGTAGATAATATAGAAATGATCACATATTCCATATAAACAGGTATATATTATATTCCCTGTGCATGATAGGTGAGGAATGAACATGGTATATATGTAGGTAATATAGAAATGATCACATATTCCATATAAACAGGTATATATTATATTCCCTGTGCATGATAGGTATGGAATGAACATGGTATATATGTAGATAATATAGAAATGATCACATATTCCATATAAACAGGTATATATTATATTCCCTGTGCATGATAGGTGTGGAATGAACATGGTATATATGTAGATAATATAGAAATGATCACATATTCCATATAAACAGGTATATATTATATTCCCTGTGCATGATAGGTGAGGAATGAACATGGTATACATGTAGATAATATAGAAATGATCACATATTCCATATAAACAGGTATATATTATATTCCCTGTGCATGATAGGTGAGGAATGAACATGGTATACATGTAGATAATATAGAAATGATCACACATTCCATATAAACAGGTATATATTATATTCCCTGTGCATGATAGGTATGGAATGAACATGGTATATATGTAGATAATATAGAAATGATCACACATTCCATATAAACAGGTATATATTATATTCCCTGTGCATGATAAGTGATGAATGAACATGGTATATATGTAGATAATATAGAAATGATCACATATTCCATATAAACAGGTATATATTATATTCCCTGTGCCTGATAGGTGAGGAATGAACATGGTATACATGTAGATAATATAGAATTGATCACATATTCCATATAAACAGGTATATATTATATTCCCTGTGCATGATAGATATGGAATGAACATAGTATACATGTAGATAATATAGAAATGACCACATATTCCATATAAACAGGTATATATTATATTCCCTGTGCATGATAGGTGAGGAATGAACATGGTATATATGTAGGTAATATAGAAATGATCACATATTCCATATAAACAGGTATATATTATATTCCCTGTGCATGATAGGTATGGAATGAACATGGTATATATGTAGATAATCTAGAAATTAATACATATTCCACATAAACAGGTATATATTATATTCCATGTGCATGATAGGTGAGGAATGAACATGGTATATAGGTAGATTACAAGGAAATTAACACATATTCCCTATAAACAGGTATATATACTTTGTGACGGGGTGTGTGACAGAGGACACACGGACATCAGACCTGTGATTCTGTAAGGGAGCAACAGGAACAAATCCAGGGGGGCCACCCGGTACTCCAATGCCAAGAAAATAAGACACTGGTCTATAGAATAGTTCTCTAAATCCATCATCCTGTAGGCAAGGCAACACAATGCCACGTGGCCGATGATCCCCAGTCTCTAATAGTCCAAGTAGTGGCACCTATCCCTTCCAAAATACACCAGTCAAAACCCCTCAAATATGTGTTTCTTTCTACCTGGCTCTTGGATCAGCCCCTGGTGAGGCGGAGCTGCTTACACCCCCTTAAACACCTGGTACATTCAATTCAAAGTGTGGAAGAAGGTCATGGAAGTCCTGTCTCTAGACTGTCTGTAAGCTACATGGGGTCATTCCACATCAAGTGGACCAGTTTTAAAAATTGTCCCCACTCGACCTTCTCCGATTTTGTTGAAAATTTATAAGGATGTACATGTATGTTTGAAAAGAGGTTCTGTAAATTTTTAGGGCCAGATCTCAAATACATTGGGCACTGTTGACCTTTCACTGGAGGTTCCACCAAGCCTGCGGCTTCAGCTAAGAGGATTTTGCAAACTTTGGCACATAGCCATTAGAGTTCTATACTGGCTATGATGCTGAAATTTGGCATACTAGCTCAACTTTTGCTGCTAAACACGATAAAATTATTACCGGCTATGACAAAACAATATTTCGGCCGCAATATTGTGTCAAAGTAGCTTGTAAAACGCGTCGCATAAAATTTATGCCAAACTTTGCCCATATATAACTCAAGACCAAAAACCAATAGTAGCTGGTGCTTTGCCCTGTACACCAGACATCTACATGACTTTGCATTGCTGCAATATCACGGTCAAATCATATGTATTTGTGGAAATATTCACACCCACATATGATGAAAAACTTAAAAAAAAAACGAATTTTACCTATTTTTAGGTCAAATTTCTCAAAAAGGGTACCCCTAAAATATATTAATTCTGATATCATTAGAAAGAGCACATTTTTCTCTACAAGGATCATTGTTTTTTTTTTTGGAGTCTCTCAGTTTAAGAAAAGAAAAATGCCACTGAACATGGTGTTATTTATGCGCGTAATGCATTGATTTTGTGTTTGATTTTCACATTCTTATCACATGTTACAGGGTTGTATTGTTGCTAGCAATGTCTATTATAATCAAAAACCTATAAACCTTTTTGTTTATGAAAAGTTATTGACTATTGTTACATTTTAATGCATATATTATTTTTTAGCGATGGAGAATGAAATTGATGAAGAATCGGCCCAGTGCTCTATCGGCCTTGCGAACAATTCGAAGTGCCACCTTAAGACATTCACCCATAGCAAGGATGAGTTGAAATTGTTTACAAGCTTTGGATTGGATGAACAGAAATTGCTGCGTCGACGAGTGGGACTAAATTTTGACGAACATTCACAAATCTGTTTACACCATAAAGCTTCATTCTTGACCAAATATGAGCATTTGCAAAAATCATGTTGCAATCCTTTTGGGAAGAAAGGTCATAACACCAAAAAGAATTTGCGAGCTATCAATTTGTTAGCAGCTGACCAGTTGAACGAATTTACAAAGAATGATGTGAGGCCTGGCCAGAAGATGTGTGCATCATGTCGAAAAGAATTTGCTAACAGGAAAAAATCAGCTGATCCAGTTTCCTCTGAATCAGATCCAGATTCCTCTGAATCAGATCCAGATGGAATGGAATGTTCTCCTGAAAGTCTAAATTCAAGCTTAACATCCATTGGCATCTCTCCTCTGAAATATCCACGGGTAAGCCAGCGGGATTCACTTGGATATGCAAGGAGAAAGATAAGCCAGGTACAAAATGCATTTTCTAGCAAGATTGCTTCAATTGGAGGACTTGAGCCGAAAGACATTGAGCAAACAAAAACAGCACAGTGCAAAATGTGTCTGGATTACAATCACCTTTTGGCAGATTGGAAGCGAAAGCTGCAGGTGTCCAGTCGGGCAGAAAAGGTCCAAATCTTGACATTGGCACCTAAAAGTTGGTCCATTAAGGCTATATCAGACGAATTCGGTGTCTCTGAACGAATGGTTAAACAAGCTCAAAATCTTAAATGTGAACATGGGATCTTAGCGTTACCTAGAATCAAGTGTGGCAAGAAAGTTTCTGAGGAAGTGAAGAAAAAGGTGCAGGCATTTTTTGAGGATGATGAATTCATTCGGATGTGCCCTGGTAAAAAAGACTATGTATCAGTGCGAATAGCAGGAGAAAAAAAGCAGATGCAAAAGCGACTATTACTGAGCAATATGAGGGAAATGTTTGTTGCCTATCGGGATCGGAATGGCCCTGAAATTGGATTTTCCAGGTTTTGTGAGCTTCGGCCAAAGTGGTGCGTAACCGTTGGATCTGCTGGAACACATTCCGTTTGTGTGTGTGTACCATTCACCAAAATGTCAAACTAATGCTTGCAGCATGCCCAATCAATGATGACTACAAAGAGCTCATATGCAAAATGGTCTGTGGAATTGAATCCAAGGACTGTATGCTTGGCCGTTGTGATAAATGCCCGGGTCCTGAAGTTTTAAAAGAATTTCTAGTCAATGGGTTTGTCAACAGTGACCCTGAAGATATTATTGAGTTCAAACAATGGATTCACACTGATCGAGACACGCTTGATACCTAACAACTGACTATAGAAGATTTCATTGAAGAATTGGTTTTGAAAATTTCTAAACTTTGTAGCCATCACTACATCGCCAAGCATCAAAGTAGCTATTTGAAATCGTTGAAGGAAAATCTGAGACCTGGAGAGCTTGTGATCCTTATGGACTTTGCTGAAAATTACTCATTTATTGTTCAAGATGCCATTCAAGGTTTCCACTGGGAAAATAGTCAAGCTACAGTACACCCATTTGTAATTTACTTCAAGGAGTTAAATAGTGAAGCTGCGCAGAACATCAGCTTGTACATAATCAGTGATTGCTCACGACATGACACAGTTGCAGTCCACACTTTCTTAACAGTAATTGTGGAGTATCTCAAGACTCTCATCTATGGGATTCGTCATATCCACTACTTCAGCGATGGATCTGCAGCCCATACAAAAATTTCAAAAATTTTCTCAACTTGTGCCACCACAATGCTGATTTCAATATCAGCGCTGAATGGAATTTTTTTGGTACCAGTCATGGAAAGTCGCCCTGTGATGGGATTGGAGGGACAGCAAAGAGGTTGGCAGCTCGTGCCAGTCTTCAACGCCCAACTGAAAACCAAATACTGACCCCGGTGGATTTATTCAACTTTTGCAACGAGCAACTGCATGGAATCAAATTTTTTTTTGTTCCAAAAGAAAAAATTGACGAAATACGGGTAGTTCAAGAGGAAAGGTTCAAAGATGGACATACAATTGCTGGAACAAGAGAAAATCACCAAGTTTGTGCCAATTGATGACAAAAAGATTCGCATTTCAAGGGTGTCAAATGACCCATCATCTTTCATTGCCCATGTAGATAGATCTGTCAGATCAGAAATGCCTTTTGTGCCAATTACAAACCTCCAGCCAGGGCAATACATTGCCTGCATTTACGATAGGCACTGGTGGATTGGAAATATTTCTGAAATTTCAGTCGACGACCATGATGCATTAATAAATTTTATGCATCCTCATGGACCAGCTAGCTTCTTTCACTGGCCTGTGAGAAATGATACATGCTGGATTCCCGAGCAGTCAATCATTGCAATAATTCCAGCACCAGCTACAACAGCAATGGGCCGACAATACAGCTTCTCTGAACCGATTATGTTGCAAATTCAGCAACAATTCCAGACCACTTAGACTGAACATTATGGCTTGGGAACCAACAAAAGATACCCAATATTAGGCTTGGGATCCTAGGCAAAGACACCCACCCTCAGGCTTTGGAACCTGCGATAAAGAGACCGCCCGCGGCTGGCCTTGCACGGCTATCGGCCATGGCTCCTAGGCGATGGGGCTGCCAATTCTCGAAAGACTGCATTATTACAATTCTTAATAGGATTATAATACCAATTCTTAGGGAATTGGTTGTGGTATAACCACCATGGACCAACGCAAGGGTTTGAATAGTGCAGTTACCATTCATTGCTTATTAATAAATAACACCATGTTCAGTGGCATTTTTCTTTTCTTAAACTGAGAGACTCCAAAAAAAAACCAATGATCCTTGTAGAGAAAAATGTGCTCTTTCTAATGATATCAGAATTAATATATTTTAGGGGTACCCTTTTTGAGAAATTTGACCTAAAAATAGGTAAAATTCGTTTTTTTTTTAAGTTTTTCATCATATGTGGGTGTGAATATTTCCACAAATACATATGATTTGACCGTGATATTGCAGCAATGCAAAGTCATGTAGATGTTTGGTGTACAGGGCAAAGCACCAGTTACTATTGGTTTTTGGTCTTGAGTTATATATGGGCAAAGTTTGGCATAAATTTTATGCGACGCGTTTTACAAGCTACTTTGACACAAAATTGCGGCCGAAATATTGTTTTGTCATAGCCGGTAATAATTTTATCGTGTTTAGCAGCAAAAGTTGAGCTAGTATGCCAAATTTCAGCATCATAGCCAGTATAGAACTCTAATGGCTATGTGCCAAAGTTTGCAAAATCCTCTTAGCTGAAGCCACAGGCTTGGTGGAACCTCCAGTGAAAGGTCAACAGTGCCCAATGTATTTGAGATCTGGCCCTAAAAATTTACAGAACCTCTTTTCAAACATACATGTACATCCTTATAAATTTTCAACAAAATCGGAGAAGGTCGAGTGGGGACAATTTTTAAAACTGGTCCACTTGATGTGGAATGACCCCATGTAGCTTACAGACAGTCTAGAGACAGGACTTCCATGACCTTCTTCCACACTTTGAATTGAATGTACCAGGTGTTTAAGGGGGTGTAAGCAGCTCCGCCTCACCAGGGGCTGATCCAAGAGCCAGGTAGAAAGAAACACATATTTGAGAGGTTTTGACTGGTGTATTTTGGAAGGGATAGGTGCCACTACTTGGACTATTAGAGACTGGGGATCATCGGCCACGTGGCATTGTGTTGCCTTGCCTACAGGAAGATGGATTTAGAGAACTATTCTATAGACCAGTGTCTTATTTTCTTGGCATTGGAGTACCGGGTGGCCCCCCTGGATTTGTTCCTGTTGCTCCCTTACAGAATCACAGGTCTGATGTCCGTGTGTCCTCTGTCACACACCCCGTCACAAAGTATATATACCTGTTTATAGGGAATATGTGTTAATTTCCTTGTAATCTACCTATATACCATGTTCATTCCTCACCTATCATGCTCAGGGAATATAGTATATACCTGTTTATATGGAATGTGGGTTCATTTCTATATTATCTACATATATACCATGTTCATTCCTCACCTATCATGCACAGGGAATATAATATATACCTGTTTATATGGAATATGTGATCATTTCTATATTATCTACATGTATACTATGTTCATTCCATACCTATCATGCACAGGGAATATAATATATACCTGTTTATATGGAATATGTGATCATTTCTATATTACCTACATGTATACCATGTTCATTCCACACCTATCATGCACAGGGAATATAATATATACCTGTTTATATGGAATATGTGATCATTTCTATATTATCTACATATATACCATGTTCATTCCTCACCTATCATGCACAGGGAATATAATATATACTTGTTTATATGGAATATGTGATCATTTCCTTGTAATCTACATTTATTCTATGTTTATTCCATGTCTAAGATGCCCAAGAAATCTATTATACGTCTCCATATTTTTGGAGCAATAAGTTATCATGTTCATTCTTTTTATTTATTCTTTTTCTTCATTCCTTTTAGTACGTCCCTATTTTTTGTGCAGAAATCTGTAAACCTTTTCACAATCTTTCATTTGGTTTTTTTTTGTATTTTTCTTTTCTTTACCGTCCCTGCTTTCTCTCCCACACAGATGATGATGTCTGTGTTAGCTCAATATTAATCTGTCATAGCGAGCACATCTGTGACTTTTTCTCTCATTTCCCCTGTTGCTTCTTTTCCTGTTTTCCCCTCCTGTAAATGCTGATGGCGAACCTTCCCCGGCTGCAGAGAGACTCTGGAACTGCTGCAGGCGAAGAGTGGGACCTGCGTCCTGGTTCTTATCGATCTGTCAGCAGGACCTGCTCGGGAGAAGATGAAGAAGGAATGTGAAAAAAAAAAAAAAAGATTGATACACTTTATGTAAAAAAAAAAATGTATGGCTCCTTGTTCTAGTGAAGGTTCGCCCTCTTAGATTGCGTTTTAATGCCAATTTAATATCCGAAAAGGATGCAGAGATGCGGTCCGTGCCCCTGAGCTGTGTTTAATGTTCCTAGTGGAACCATCCATTTTACAGGCTGGATCAGAATTGGAAAGCATGCAGAGTCATGCAATGACTATTGGGTATAAGACGGCGACTTGTGGCCATGCCATGTAGGATCAGATTGTCGCGCTGCCACAGTTGCAAGTTGTGATGGTAAATGGGGCAACTCTGAACCAGTCAGGGATGGATCTTTGTCGGGTCGAGGTGGCGGACGCTTGCTGGACGTTGCTTCCGATGTGGTCGCATGACATTGCGATCTTGCGTCATATGGGTAGAAGTCTTGGTATTAATCCGCGTTTCTGCCTAAAAGCTCTTCAAAAAAGAGAATTTTTTTTTTTATTTTTTTTTTTCTGGGTCAAGGATGAGAAAAACATGGCTGGCTTCTTCCAAAAACAATCCTACACAATTGGTCATTTATTGGCAGCACATTCCCTTTAACTTATGAGACCCCCCTGGATACATTTACATCTGTACATGGGACTGATATCCTCTTATATCGCCGCAGGGCTGTTATAACCTGCAGACAGGTGAAATTCTGCTATATAGGGCATCAGGCTCGGACCATCCACTTCTCCTGTGTTCTCTGCATGTTGGACGGTCTTCAGATCTTATGTTGAATCTTATTTCCCCCCCATTTATCACCGATCACCTCTGTCGGCCCCTGGGACTGAGCGGTCCTGTTATTTTTAGCAAGATGGGGGTTTTTATTTGGCATAGCGTCTAAATATATTCACATTTCAATGGCGTCTGCTATCTCCAAAATGTCTGAGCGTATTACTGAGACCTCCACCGAATGGAGACAATGTTGCGGGCTCCCAGCTGCTACATCGCCTTAAAGTGGAAGGTAATGAAGTGACATGATTGCATGTCGTCAGGGCAGAGGGACGTGGGCAGCGCTTACCCGGCCCAGATAACGCCAAGGACTAGAAAGACGTAATGAATGACCTGGGGAAAAAAAAAAAGAGGCAATAATTCAATTATTTAGGACCATTTCAACATCAGAAATACTTTATAAGTAACTTGTTACCATGGTTACAGAGGACATTCTACCCTTTTATACTTTGGTTTGTTATGCTGAAGCAAAGGCTACATCATCTTTACCATCATTGATGAAGACGAGTCATACTGCACCCATAATATATATAGACACGTCCCTCCGCTGCTCAGCATGTGTCAGTCTTCTCTGTAGATCTGGCTTTGTATTCCTGAATGAGCATACAAGCATGATCCTGTCTATTCACCAGGTTATAGCTCATTGAATTATAAAGCTGATATTTATGAGTTTATGTAATGGTTTATGTCCATTTTATTGTCTCTTCCAGGTGCAGGAACAAGATGTTGTGCTCCAGTCGATCGATCGAGCTATTGAAGCCATTCACAATGCCGCCATGAAGAATGGGGGTAAATACAACCTGGAGCAGAGAGACGTGCTGCAGTAAGTACTGACACGGATCAGCTGGTGGGGGTCTCCCCTCCACAACCAGGGGAACCAACACCGTCACATGTATACAGAAGTATATGGTTCTCCTTGTTCTTATTGGAATGTGCACGTTCTAAATTCAGACTGAAGGCAGCAAAACCACGAAGGAAAAAACAAATTTGGAAATGAGTGAAGAAACACATGAAAAGAATGTGTTACACACTGCCCCTCCATTCTACACGGGGGGCATCAAGCATGTAATAGCCATCCGCTCACGTTTTTTGCATGGCGGTTGGTACCAGAAATCTCACGTTCTGACTCACAAGAACAAAACACATATTCCACTGATCTAATGTCCAGTCCTTGTGTTGCTCGGTCCATACGAGTCTCTTATTGTTTGTGCTCCTTGCAAGCGCCTTCTTTGTAGAAACTCGATCATATGCCTGCTTCTCGTTGTCTCCTTTGGAAGTTGATGTTGATGTGTCTGCTACTTGATGTCATCATTTATGAGGGCTGTTATCGGAGGAGCTGTCAGTTTGCAGTTTCTGAGGCTGCTAACACTGATGAACTTATCCTCTGTAGCAGAGGTAATTGTTGCTCTTTTCCTGGGGCGGTCTTCATGTCAGTTAGTTTTAGCATAGTGATTTCATGATTTTCATGATTACATTTGAGGATACCTTCACGGTTCTAGTAACTTTTCAGATTGACTGACCTTCATGTCTTAAAGTAATGATCGTCTGTTGTTTCTGTTTACTTAGTTGAGTATTTCTTGTCATATTCTTGCTTAGAACAGTTGTGGAATAGGACTCGGCACTGTAAAGAGCTGTGCACCAATACTGCCCCTACACCTGATAATCGCCAACACAAATGAGCTCTTGATCATTTGTTTTATTAGTGTTTCTTTACTCCTTGTTTCCATATGTATTCCGTTGTTATTTTGCTGCCTTTAATCTGAAGCCACAAGAATAAGAATAAGGAAAATCATTGCATAGTGTCCAAACTTTCAATTTGTAATTTGTGTGTGTATGTGTATCCCTTGTGCTCTCTTCTTTCCTACACATCCCTGAGCACTTTTTTCTTTCCCTGTGCATCTGTTTGCTCTCTTCTCTCCTCCCCATCTCCCTCGCTCTCTCCCTCGCTCTCTCCCTCGCTCTCTCCCTCGCTCTCTCCCTCGCTCTCTCCCTCGCTCTCTCCCTCGCTCTCTCCCTCGCTCTCTCCCTCGCTCTCTCCCTCGCTCTCTCCCTCGCTCTCTCCCTCGCTCTCTCCCTCGCTCTCTCCCTCGCTCTCTCCCTCGCTCTCTCCCTCGCTCTCTCCCTCGCTCTCTCCCTCGCTCTCTCCCTCGCTCTCTCCCTCGCTCTCTCCCTCGCTCTCTCCCTCGCTCTCTCCCTCGCTCTCTCCCTCGCTCTCTCCCTCGCTCTCTCCCTCGCTCTCTCCCTCGCTCTCCCTCGCTCTCTCCCTCGCTCTCTCCCTCCTCTCTCCCATCCCTCTCTCCCATCCCTCTCTCCCATCCCTCTCTCCCATCCTCTCTCCATCCCTCTCTCCATCCCTCTCTCCCATCCCTCTCTCCCCATCCCTCTCTCCCATCCCTCTCTCCATCCCTCTCTCCATCATCCTCTCTCCCATCCCTCTCTCCCATCCCTCTCTCCCATCCCTCTCTCCCATCCCTCGCTCCCATCCCTCTCTCCCATCCCTCGCTCCCATCCCTCGCTCTCTCCCTCGCTCCTTCCCATCCCTCGCTCTCTCCCTCGCTCCTTCCCATCCCTCGCTCTCTCCCTCGCTCCTTCCCATCCCTCGCTCTCGCTCTCTCCCTCGCTCCTTCCCATCCCTCGCTCTCTCCCCGCTCCTTCCCATCCCTCGCTCTCTCCCTCGCTCCTTCCCATCCCTCGCTCTCTCCCTCGCTCCTTCCCATCCCTCGCTCTCTCCCTCGCTCCTTCCCATCCCTCGCTCTCTCCCCCGCTCCTTCCCATCCCTCGCTCTCTCCCCCGCTCCTTCCCATCCCTCGCTCTCTCCCCCGCTCCTTCCCATCCCTCGCTCTCTCCCCCGCTCCTTCCCATCCCTCGCTCTCTCCCCCGCTCCTTCCCATCCCTCGCTCTCTCCCTCGCTCCTTCCCTTCCCTCGCTCTCTCCCTCGCTCCTTCCCATCCCTCGCTCTCTCCCTCGCTCCTTCCCATCCCTCGCTCTCTCCCTCGCTCCTTCCCATCCCTCGCTCTCTCCCTCGCTCCTTCCCATCCCTCGCTCTCTCCCTCGCTCCTTCCCATCCCTCGCTCTCTCCCTCGCTCCTTCCCATCCCTCGCTCTCTCCCTCGCTCCTTCCCATCCCTCGCTCTCTCCCTCGCTCCTTCCCATCCCTCGCTCTCTCCCTCGCTCCTTCCCATCCCTCTCTCCCATCCCTCTCTCCCATCCCTCTCTCCCATCCCTCTCTCCCATCCCTCTCTCCCATCCCTCTCTCCCATCCCTCTCTCCCATCCCCTCTCTCCCATCCCTCTCTCCCATCCCTCTCTCCCATCCCTCTCTCCCATCCCTCGCTCCCATCCCTCGCTCTCTCCCTCGCTCCTTCCCATCCCTCGCTCTCTCCCTCGCTCCTTCCCATCCCTCGCTCTCTCCCTCGCTCCTTCCCATCCCTCGCTCTCTCCCTCGCTCCTTCCCATCCCTCGCTCTCTCCCTCGCTCCTTCCCATCCCTCGCTCTCTCCCTCGCTCCTTCCCATCCCTCGCTCTCTCCCTCGCTCCTTCCCATCCCTCGCTCTCTCCCTCGCTCCTTCCCATCCCTCGCTCTCTCCCTCGCTCCTTCCCATCCCTCTCTCCCATCCCTCTCTCCCATCCCTCTCTCCCATCCCTCTCTCCCATCCCTCTCTCCCATCCCTCTCTCCCATCCCTCGCTCCATCCCTCGCTCCCATCCCTCGCTCCCATCCCTCGCTCCCATCCCTCGCTCCCATCCCTCGCTCCCATCCCTCGCTCCCATCCCTCGCTCCCATCCCTCGCTCCCATCCCTCGCTCCCATCCCTCGCTCCCATCCCTCGCTCCCATCCCTCGCTCCCATCCCTCGCTCCCATCCCTCGCTCTCTCCCTCGCTCCTTCCCATCCCTCGCTCTCTCCCTCGCTCCTTCCCATCCCTCGCTCTCTCCCTCGCTCCTTCCCATCCCTCGCTCTCTCCCTCGCTCCTTCCCATCCCTCGCTCTCTCCCTCGCTCCTTCCCATCCCTCGCTCTCTCCCTCGCTCCTTCCCATCCCTCGCTCTCTCCCTCGCTCCTTCCCATCCCTCGCTCTCTCCCTCGCTCCTTCCATCCCTCGCTCTCTCCCTCGCTCCTTCCCATCCCTCGCTCTCTCCCTCGCTCCTTCCCATCCCTCGCTCTCTCCCTCGCTCCTTCCCATCCCTCGCTCTCTCCCTCGCTCCTTCCCATCCCTCGCTCCCATCCCTCTCTCCCATCCCTCTCTCCCATCCCTCTCTCCCATCCCTCTCTCCCATCCCTCTCTCCCATCCCTCTCTCCCATCCCTCTCTCCCATCCCTCTCTCCCATCCCTCTCTCCCATCCCTCTCTCCCATCCCCTCCCTCCTCCATCCCTCGCTCCCATCCCTCGCTCCCCATCCCTCGCTCCCATCCCTCGCTCCCATCCCTCGCTCCCATCCCTCGCTCCCATCCCTCGCTCCCATCCCTCGCTCCCATCCCTCGCTCCCATCCCTCGCTCCCATCCCTCGCTCCCATCCCTCGCTCCCATCCCTCGCTCCCATCCCTCGCTCCCATCCCTCGCTCCCATCCCTCGCTCTCTCCCTCGCTCCTTCCCATCCCTCGCTCTCTCCCTCGCTCCTTCCCATCCCTCGCTCTCTCCCTCGCTCCTTCCCATCCCTCGCTCTCTCCCTCGCTCCTTCCCATCCCTCGCTCTCTCCCTCGCTCCTTCCCATCCCTCGCTCTCTCCCTCGCTCCTTCCCATCCCTCGCTCTCTCCCTCGCTCCTTCCCATCCCTCGCTCTCTCCCTCGCTCCTTCCCATCCCTCGCTCTCTCCCTCGCTCCTTCCCATCCCTCGCTCTCTCCCTCGCTCCTTCCCATCCCTCGCTCTCTCCCTCGCTCCTTCCCATCCCTCGCTCTCTCCCTCGCTCCTTCCCATCCCTCGCTCTCTCCCTCGCTCCTTCCCATCCCTCGCTCTCTCCCTCGCTCCTTCCCATCCCTCGCTCTCTCCCTCGCTCCTTCCCATCCCTCGCTCTCTCCCTCGCTCCTTCCCATCCCTCGCTCTCTCCCTCGCTCCTTCCCATCCCTCGCTCTCTCCCTCGCTCCTTCCCATCCCTCGCTCTCTCCCTCGCTCCTTCCCATCCCTCGCTCTCTCCCTCGCTCCTTCCCATCCCTCGCTCTCTCCCTCGCTCCTTCCCATCCCTCGCTCTCTCCCTCGCTCCTTCCCATCCCTCGCTCTCTCCCTCGCTCCTTCCCATCCCTCGCTCTCTCCCTCGCTCCTTCCCATCCCTCGCTCTCTCCCTCGCTCCTTCCCATCCCTCGCTCTCTCCCTCGCTCCTTCCCATCCCTCGCTCTCTCCCTCGCTCCTTCCCATCCCTCGCTCTCTCCCTCGCTCCTTCCCATCCCTCGCTCTCTCCCTCGCTCCTTCCCATCCCTCGCTCTCTCCCTCGCTCCTTCCCATCCCTCGCTCTCTCCCCTCGCTCCTTCCATCCCTCGCTCCTTCCCATCCCTCGCTCCTTCCCATCCCTCGCTCTCTCCCTCGCTCCTTCCCATCCCTCGCTCTCTCCCTCGCTCCTTCCCATCCCTCGCTCTCTCCCTCGCTCCTTGCCATCCCTCGCTCTCTCCCTCGCTCCTTGCCATCCCTCGCTCTCTCCCCCGCTCCTTCCCATCCCTCGCTCTCTCCCCCGCTCCTTCCCATCCCTCGCTCTCTCCCCCGCTCCTTCCCATCCCTCGCTCTCTCCCCCGCTCCTTCCCATCCCTCGCTCTCTCCCCCGCTCCTTCCCATCCCTCGCTCTCTTCCCCTCGCTCCTTCCCATCCCTCGCTCTCTCCCCGCTCCTTCCCATCCCTCGCTCTCTCCCTCGCTCCTTCCCATCCCTCGCTCTCTCCCCGCTCCTTCCCATCCCTCGCTCTCTCCCTCGCTCCTTCCCATCCCTCGCTCTCTCCCTCGCTCCTTCCCATCCCTCGCTCCTTCCCATCCCTCGCTCCTTCCCATCCCTCGCTCTCTCCCCGCTCCTTCCCATCCCTCGCTCTCTCCCCTCGCTCCTTCCCATCCCTCGCTCTCTCCCTCGCTCCTTCCATCCCTCGCTCTCTCCCTCGCTCCTTCCCATCCCTCGCTCTCTCCCTCGCTCCTTCCCATCCCTCGCTCCTCCCCGCTCCTTCCATCCCTCGCTCCTTCCCATCCCTCGCTCCTTCCCATCCCTCGCTCTCTCCCTCGCTCCTTCCCATCCCTCGCTCTCTCCCTCGCTCCTTCCCATCCCTCGCTCTCTCCCTCCGCTCCTTGCCATCCCTCGCTCTCTCCCCCGCTCCTTCCCATCCCTCGCTCTCTCCCCCGCTCCTTCCCATCCCTCGCTCTCTCCCCCGCTCCTTCCCATCCCTCGCTCTCTCCCCCGCTCCATCCCATCCCTCGCTCTCTCCCCCGCTCCTTCCCATCCCTCGCTCTCTCCCCCGCTCCTTCCCATCCCTCGCTCTCTCCCCCGCTCCTTCCCATCCCTCGCTCTCTCCCCCGCTCCTTCCCATCCCTCGCTCTCTCCCCCGCTCCTTCCCATCCCTCGCTCTCTCCCCCGCTCCTTCCCATCCCTCGCTCTCTCCCCCGCTCCTTCCCATCCCTCGCTCTCTCCCCCGCTCCTTCCCATCCCTCGCTCTCTCCCCCGCTCCTTCCCATCCCTCGCTCTCTCCCCCGCTCCTTCCCATCCCTCGCTCTCTCCCCCGCTCCTTCCCATCCCTCGCTCTCTCCCCCGCTCCTTCCCATCCCTCGCTCTCTCCCCCGCTCCTTCCCATCCCTCGCTCTCTCCCCCGCTCCTTCCCATCCCTCGCTCTCTCCCCCGCTCCTTCCCATCCCTCGCTCTCTCCCCCGCTCCTTCCCATCCCTCGCTCTCTCCCCCGCTCCTTCCCATCCCTCGCTCTCTCCCCGCTCCTTCCCATCCCTCGCTCTCTCCCCCGCTCCTTCCCATCCCTCGCTCTCTCCCCCGCTCCTTCCCATCCCTCGCTCTCTCCCCCGCTCCTTCCCATCCCTCGCTCTCTCCCCCGCTCCTTCCCATCCCTCGCTCTCTCCCCCGCTCCTTCCCATCCCTCGCTCTCTCCCCGCTCCTTCCCATCCCTCGCTCTCTCCCCCGCTCCTTCCCATCCCTCGCTCTCTCCCCCGCTCCTTCCCATCCCTCGCTCTCTCCCCCGCTCCTTCCCATCCCTCGCTCTCTCCCCCGCTCCTTCCCATCCCTCGCTCTCTCCCCCGCTCCTTCCCATCCCTCGCTCTCTCCCCCGCTCCTTCCCATCCCTCGCTCTCTCCCCCGCTCCTTCCCATCCCTCGCTCTCTCCCCGCTCCTTCCCATCCCTCGCTCTCTCCCCCGCTCCTTCCCATCCCTCGCTCTCTCCCCCGCTCCTTCCCATCCCTCGCTCTCTCCCCCGCTCCTTCCCATCCCTCGCTCTCTCCCGCTCCTCCCCCCGCTCCTTCCCATCCCTCGCTCTCTCCCCCGCTCCTTCCCATCCCTCGCTCTCTCCCCCGCTCCTTCCCATCCCTCGCTCTCTCCCCCGCTCCTTCCCATCCCTCGCTCTCTCCCCCGCTCCTTCCCATCCCTCGCTCTCTCCCCCCCTCCTTCCCATCCCTCGCTCTCTCCCCCCCTCCTTCCCATCCCTCGCTCTCCCCCCCCTCCTTCCCATCCCTCGCTCTCTCCCCCCCTCCTTCCCATCCTCGCTCTCTCCCCCCTCCTTCCCATCCCTCGCTCTCTCCCCCGCTCCTTCCCATCCCTCGCTCTCTCCCCGCTCCTTCCCATCCCTCGCTCTCTCCCCCGCTCCTTCCCATCCCTCGCTCTCTCTCCCGCTCCTTCCCATCCCTCGCTCTCTCTCCCGCTCCTTCCCATCCTCGCTCTCTCTCCCGCTCCTTCCCATCCCTCGCTCTCTCTCCCGCTCCTTCCCATCCCTCGCTCTCTCTCCCGCTCCTTCCCATCCCTCGCTCTCTCTCCCGCTCCTTCCCATCCCTCGCTCTCTCTCCCGCTCCTTCCCATCCCTCGCTCTCTCTCCCGCTCCTTCCCATCCCTCGCTCTCTCTCCCGCTCCTTCCCATCCCTCGCGCTCTCTCCCGCTCCTTCCCATCCCTCGCGCTCTCTCTCCGCTCCTTCCCATCCCTCGCGCTCTCTCTCCGCTCCTTCCCATCCTCGCGCTCTCTCTCCCGCTCCTTCCCATCCCTCGCGCTCTCTCTCCCGCTCCTTCCCATCCCTCGCGCTCTCTCTCCCGCTCCTTCCCATCCTCGCGCTCTCTCTCCCGCTCCTTCCCATCCCTCGCGCTCTCTCTCCCGCTCCTTCCCATCCCTCGCTCTCTCTCCCGCTCCTTCCCATCCTCGCGCTCTCTCTCCGCTCCTTCCCATCCCTCGCGCTCTCTCTCGCTCCTTCCCATCCCTCACTCTCTCTCGCTCCTTCCCATCCCGATCCCTCGCCGCTCTCTCTCACTCTCTCCTTCCCATCCTCGCTGCTCTCTTCCCTTCTCCCCGCCCGTTCCCAGCCCTCCCCTCGCTCTCTCTCTCCCGCTCCTTCCCATCCCTCGCGCTCTCTCTCCCGCTCCTTCCCATCCCTCGCGCTCTCTCTCCCGCTCCTTCCCATCCCTCGCGCTCTCTCTCCCGCTCCTTCCCATCCCTCGCGCTCTCTCTCCCCGCTCCTTCCCATCCCTCGCGCTCTCTCTCCCGCTCCTTCCCATCCCTCGCTCTCTCTCCCGCTCCTTCCCATCCCTCGCGCTCTCTCTCCCGCTCCTTCCCATCCCTCGCGCTCTCTCTCCCGCTCCTTCCCATCCCTCGCGCTCTCTCTCCCGCTCCTTCCCATCCCTCGCGCTCTCTCTCCCGCTCCTTCCCATCCCTCGCGCTCTCTCTCCCGCTCCTTCCCATCCCTCGCGCTCTCTCTCCCGCTCCTTCCCATCCCTCGCGCTCTCTCTCCCGCTCCTTCCCATCCCTCGCGCTCTCTCTCCCGCTCCTTCCCATCCCTCGGCTCTCTCTCCCGCTCCTTCCCATCCCTCGCGCTCTCTCTCCCGCTCCTTCCCATCCCTCGCGCTCTCTCTCCCGCTCCTTCCCATCCCTCGCGCTCTCTCTCCCGCTCCTTCCCATCCCTCGCGCTCTCTCTCCCGCTCCTTCCCATCCCCTCGCGCTCTCTCTCCCGCTCCTTCCCATCCCTCGCGCTCTCTCTCCCGCTCCTTCCCATCCCTCGCGCTCTCTCTCCCGCTCCTTCCCATCCCTCGCGCTCTCTCTCCCGCTCCTTCCCATCCCTCGCGCTCTCTCTCCCGCTCCTTCCCATCCCTCGCGCTCTCTCTCCCGCTCCTTCCCATCCCTCGCGCTCTCTCTCCCGCTCCTTCCCATCCCTCGCGCTCTCTCTCCCGCTCCTTCCCATCCCTCGCGCTCTCTCTCCCGCTCCTTCCCATCCCTCGCGCTCTCTCTCCCGCTCCTTCCCATCCCTCGCGCTCTCTCTCCCGCTCCTTCCCATCCCTCGCGCTCTCTCTCCCGCTCCTTCCCATCCCTCGCGCTCTCTCTCCCGCTCCTTCCCATCCCTCGCGCTCTCTCTCCCGCTCCTTCCCATCCCTCGCGCTCTCTCTCCCGCTCCTTCCCATCCCTCGCGCTCTCTCTCCCGCTCCTTCCCATCCCTCGCGCTCTCTCTCCCGCTCCTTCCCATCCCTCGCGCTCTCTCTCCCGCTCCTTCCCATCCCTCGCGCTCTCTCTCCCGCTCCTTCCCATCCCTCGCGCTCTCTCTTCCCGCTCCTTCCCATCCCTCGCGCTCTCTCTCCCGCTCCTTCCCATCCCTCGCGCTCTCTCTCCCGCTCCTTCCCATCCCTCGCGCTCTCTCTCCCGCTCCTTCCCATCCCTCGCGCTCTCTCTCCCGCTCCTTCCCATCCCTCGCGCTCTCTCTCCCGCTCCTTCCCATCCCTCGCGCTCTCTCTCCCGCTCCTTCCCATCCCTCGCGCTCTCTCTCCCGCTCCTTCCCATCCCTCGCGCTCTCTCTCCCGCTCCTTCCCATCCCTCGCGCTCTCTCTCCCCGCTCCTTCCCATCCTCGCGCTCTCTCTCCCGCTCCTTCCCATCCCTCGCGCTCTCTCTCCCGCTCCTTCCCATCCCTCGCGCTCTCTCTCCCGCTCCTTCCCATCCCTCGCGCTCTCTCTCCCGCTCCTTCCCATCCCTCGCGCTCTCTCTCCCGCTCCTTCCCATCCCTCGCGCTCTCTCTCCCGCTCCTTCCCATCCCTCGCGCTCTCTCTCCCGCTCCTTCCCATCCCTCGCGCTCTCTCTCCCGCTCCTTCCCATCCCTCGCGCTCTCTCTCCCGCTCCTTCCCATCCCTCGCGCTCTCTCTCCCGCTCCTTCCCATCCCTCGCGCTCTCTCTCCCGCTCCTTCCCATCCCTCGCGCTCTCTCTCCCGCTCCTTCCCATCCCTCGCGCTCTCTCTCCCGCTCCTTCCCATCCCTCGCGCTCTCTCTCCCGCTCCTTCCCATCCCTCGCGCTCTCTCTCCCGCTCCTTCCCATCCCTCGCGCTCTCTCTCCCGCTCCTTCCCATCCCTCGCGCTCTCTCTCCCGCTCCTTCCCATCCCTCGCGCTCTCTCTCCCGCTCCTTCCCATCCCTCGCGCTCTCTCTCCCGCTCCTTCCCATCCCTCGCGCTCTCTCTCCCGCTCCTTCCCATCCCTCGCGCTCTCTCTCCCGCTCCTTCCCATCCCCTCGCGCTCTCTCTCCCGCTCCTTCCCATCCCTCGCGCTCTCTCTCCCGCTCCTTCCCATCCCTCGCGCTCTCTCTCCCGCTCCTTCCCATCCCTCGCGCTCTCTCTCCCGCTCCTTCCCATCCCTCGCGCTCTCTCTCCCGCTCCTTCCCATCCCTCGCGCTCTCTCTCCCGCTCCTTCCCATCCCTCGCGCTCTCTCCCGCTCCTTCCCATCCCTCGCGCTCTCTCTCCCGCTCCTTCCCATCCCTCGCGCTCTCTCTCCCGCTCCTTCCCATCCCTCGCTCTCTCTCCCGCTCCTTCCCATCCCTCGCTCTCTCTCCCGCTCCTTCCCATCCCTCGCTCTCTCTCCCGCTCCTTCCCATCCCTCGCTCTCTCTCTCCCGCTCCTTCCCATCCCTCGCTCTCTCTCTCCCGCTCCTTCCCATCCCTCGCTCTCTCTCTCCCGCTCCTTCCCATCCCTCGCTCTCTCTCTCCCGCTCCTTCCCATCCCTCGCTCTCTCTCTCCCGCTCCTTCCCATCCCTCGCTCCTCTCTCTCCCGCTCCTTCCCATCCCTCGCGCTCTCTCTCCCGCTCCTTCCCATCCCTCGCGCTCTCTCTCCCCCCTTCCCATCCCTCGCTCTCTCTCTCCCGCCCCTTCCCATCCCTCGCTCTCTCTCTCCCGCCCCTTCCCATCCCTCGCTCTCTCTCTCCCGCTCCTTCCCCATCCTCGCTCTCTCTCTCCCGCTCCTTCCCATCCCTCGCTCTCTCTCTCCCGCTCCTTCCCATCCCTCGCTCTCTCTCTCCGCTCCTTCCCATCCCTCGCTCTCTCTCTCCCGCTCCTTCCCATCCCTCGCTTCTCTCTCTCCCGCCTCCTTCCCATCCCTCGCTCTCTCTCTCTCGCTCCTTCCCATCCCTCGCTCTCTCTCTCTCTCTCTCCTTCCCATCCCTCGCTCTCTCTCTCTCCTCTCTCTCTCTCTCTCTCTCTCTCTCTCTCTCTCTCTCTCTCTCTCTCTCCTTCCCATCCCTCTCTCTCTCTCTCTCTCTCGCTCCTCCATCCCTCTCTCTCTCGCTCCTTCCCATCCCTCTCTCTCTCTCTCTCTCTCTCTCTCTCTCTCCTCTCGCTCCTTCCCATCCCCCTCTCTCTCTCTCTCTCTCTCTCGCTCCTTCCCATCCCTCTCTCTCTCGCTCCTTCCCATCCCTCTCTCTCTCTCTCTCTCTCTCTCGCTCCTTCCCATCCCTCTCTCTCTCGCTCCTTCCCATCCCTCTCTCTCTCTCTCTCTCTCTCTCTCTCTCTCGCTCCTTCCCATCCCCCTCTCTCTCTCTCTCTCTCTCGCTCCTTCCCATCCCTCTCTCTCTCGCTCCTTCCCATCCCTCTCTCTCTCTCTCGCTCCTTCCCATCCCTCTCTCTCTCTCTCGCTCCTTCCCATCCCTCTCTCTCTCTCTCGCTCCTTCCCATCCCTCTCTCTCTCTCTCGCTCCCTCCCATCCCTCTCTCTCTCTCTCTCTCTCTCTCTCTCTCTCTCTCGCTCCTTCCCATCCCTCTCTCTCTCTCTCTCTCTCTCTCTCTCTCCTTCCCATCCCTCTCTCTCTCTCTCTCTCTCTCTCTCTCTCTCTCTCCTTCCCATCCCTCTCTCTCTCTCTCTCGCTCCTTCCCATCCCTCTCTGTCTCTCTCTCTCGCTCCTTCCCATCCCTCTCTCTCTCTCTCGCTCCTTCCCATCCCTCTCTCTCTCTCTCTCTCTCTCTCCTTCCCATCCCTCTCTCTCTCTCTCTCTCTCTCTCTCGCTCCTTCCCATCCCTCTCTCTCTCTCTCTCTCTCTCTCTCTCGCTCCTTCCCATCCCTCTCTGTCTCTCTCTCTCGCTCCTTCCCATCCCTCTCTGTCTCTCTCTCTCGCTCCTTCCCATCCCTCTCTGTCTCTCTCTCTCGCTCCTTCCCATCCCTCTCTCTCTCTCTCTCGCTCCTTCCCATCCTCTCTCTCTCTCTCTCTCTCTCTCGCTCCTTCCCATCCCTCTCTCTCTCTCTCTCTCTCTCTCTCTCTCCTTCCCATCCCTCTCTCTCTCTCTCTCTCTCTCTCTCTCCTCCTTCCCATCCCTCTCTCTCTCTCTCTCTCTCTCTCTCTCCTTCCCATCCCTCTCTCTCTCTCTCTCTCTCTCTCTCTCTCCTTCCCATCCCTCTCTCTCTCTCTCTCTCTCTCGCTCCTTCCCATCCCTCTCTCTCTCGCTCTCTTCCATCCTCTCTCCTCTCTCTCTCTCTCGCTCCTTCCCATCCCTCTCTCTCTCTCTCTCTCTCTCTCGCTCCTTTCCCATCCCTCTCTCTCTCTCTCCCTCCTTCCCATCCCTCTCTCTCTCTCTCCTTCCCATCCTCTCTCTCTCTCTCTCTCGCTCCTTCCCATCCCTCTCTCTCTCTCTCTCTCCTTCCCATCCCTCTCTCTCTCTCTCCTTCTCTCTCTCTCTCTCGCTCCTTCCCATCCCTCTCTCTCTCGCTCCTTCCCATCCCTCTCTCTCTCCTCTCTCTCTCTCTCTCTCTCTCTCTCTCTCCTTCCCATCCCTCTCTCTCTCTCTCTCTCTCTCTCGCTCCTTCCCATCCCTCTCTCTCTCGCTCCTTCCCATCCCTCTCTCTCTCTCTCTCTCTCTCTCTCTCTCCTTCCCATCCCTCTCTCTCTCTCTCTCTCTCTCTCTCGCTCCTTCCCATCCCTCTCTCTCTCTCTCTCTCTCTCTCTCTCTCTCTCTCTCTCCTTCCCATCCCTCTCTCTCTCTCTCTCTCTCTCTCGCTCCTTCCCATCCCTCTCTCTCTCTCTCTCTCCTTCCCATCCCTCTCTCTCTCTCTCTCTCTCTCTCTCTCTCGCTCCTTCCCATCCCTCTCTCTCTCGCTCCTTCCCATCCCTCTCTCTCCTCTCTCTCTCTCTCTCTCTCTCTCTCTCTCTCTCTCTCCTTCCCATCCCTCTCTCTCTCTCTCTCTCTCTCTCTCTCTCTCGCTCCTTCCCATCCCTCTCTCTCTCGCTCCTTCCCATCCCTCTCTCCTCTCTCTCTCTCTCGCTCCTTCCCATCCCTCCTCTCTCTCTCTCTCTCTCTCTCACTCCTTCCCATCCCTCTCTCTCTCTCGCTCCTTCCCATCCCTCTCTCTCTCTCTCTCTCCTTCCCATCCCTCTCTCTCTCTCTCTCTCTCTCGCCTCCTTCCCATCCCTCTCTCTCTCTCGCTCCTTCCCATCCCTCTCTCTCTCTCTCTCTCTCTCTCTCT